>NC_132904.1:99521447-100146447 GCF_047675955.1 Chlorocebus sabaeus | reverse complement strand
CCGGGCCTGTTGCTAGATGCAAAAATCTAAAAAGCATCTCAAAAGATCAACCTTAGGTTCTACAATAGTGATGTTATCTATAGAAGAAATTAGGGAAGTCACAAATCTTGTAACCTCTGGCCACACGACTCCTGAGCTGTAAGGGGTTATAGAAACTATGCCAACATTTTAGCAGAGTTCAGGCTCCTTCCATAATCCTAATCTCATGGCTTTTTATTAGTTTTGGTCCCTGAGCAAGAAGGGGGTGAATTTTAGAGAGGGACTATTATCACCCTTCTTCCAAGTTAAACTATAAACTAAATTCCTCCCATGGATAGCTTGGTCTATGCCCAGAAATGAGTGAAAACAGCTAGCCTATGACGCTAGAGGTAAGAAGCAGTAAGCCATGTTAGATTTCTCTCACTGTTATGTCTTTGCAAAGGTGGGTTCAGATAGGTACTGCTATTAATCCCATTTACAGTTAAGAAAACCTGGACTCAAGATACTAAATAATTTGCCCAAGATCACACAGCTAGAAAGTTGCAGGCTGAGATTTAAGTCCAGCTGTTAAATTCCAAACTTAATACCTTTAATCACTGCACTCCACTAGTAGAACTATCAACAAATAAATAAACAAACACATGAGCTCAGACTCTCTTTAGGTGGGGCTTCCTGCAGCTACTGTGGAGAATAGGCGTGTGGTTCTCAAGCCGATGGAGTTATGTTCCCAGGAGGATTATGGCTGTCTCTGCTGCATCATCCAGGTCACCAGGGAAGAGGGGGAAAGTCAGCAGTTACAGGCTTCATGCAGCTCCCTTGCAGCCCAAAAGGCCTGTCTCACTCCCATTGTGCCCCCGTCCCAACAGCACCAAGTTTATTTCCAGGCAGCAGGTGAACAGGGCTGAGAACTTGCCCCAGGCTACCAGTCTCACAGCTGAGAAAGCAAGCAGAGTTTTCAGGTTTCCCATCTCCCTATCTGCTACAGGTTCTGTGCTGTGTCTGCATTCCAAATTCACCCCCCTCCACACACACACACACACACACACACACACACACACACACACACAGATTCTGTCCAGGAAACTCTGTGTTCAGTGAAAATTGTTACAAAGTTCAGCTAGAAGTTTCCTTCTCCCTGTGGTCTTTTCCCAGTTCCTCTGGCAGCCCTCCCCAAAGACCTCCGTGAGACAAAGGCAGAAATGACTGCCCTTGGGACATAAAGACCCCACAAGGCTCATCCCGCTGCTTCTACTACTCCTGTATTTTGCTCAGCTCACTAAATTTGTCTTAGCTCCAGGTAAGATCAAATTCTTCTCTCATGATCTGGACCTTCAGGTTCCCCAGTGAGGGTATGTGTTTGTGGGCAGACAATCCCCCTTCACAATTTGGACAGTTTTTCAGCTGTCTCCAGAGGCCTGCAACAGCAATCTGCTTCTTTCAAAGGGTCTGTGGAATCTCTCAGCTTTCCTGGTATGTTCCTGCAGTAGTTCTTGGAGCAAAAATTCACTATGTGAGTTTCCACACACTGCTCTGTCCATCCAAGTGGGAGCTACAAGTTAGACCTGCCTTCTATCCACAATTTTGTAAATGAATGAATGAAAAATTCTGATATGACCTATTCTCTTTTTTTAATGACAAGATTCTTATGAAAGTCTAATTTTGTAAATTACATTTATTTTTTCCTGTTACAAAGTTAACTACCTAAGGCTGTTCCTTCAACAGGATCATGATGTAGCAGGCATGCTAATACAATCAAATCAACATAACCACAAGAATATTGACTCCAATTAAACCAGCATAGCTTGTCAAAGGCCACTGGTTTCTCAAGGGCCTCAAAGATTCTAGGTAATAGGTCCCTCCTGTTTTTGAGCAGAGGCAAGAAATAAATACTCCTCTTGACAAGCACACAATCATCTCAGAACTCCAGGCTCCTGTTACTAATCACCTCTCCTTCAACTCAAATCCCCTTTATATACTAATTTAGAATCCCTGTGTCCATTTCTATCATCTACTCAGACAGCAAACAAAGGGAAAAGTCTATGGTCCTCTAAGAGTTTACCTTGCAAGACCAACATTTTCTTGATGAAAGAAGCCAAATAAAGCCAAAAGTTTGCGTACATCTTCCAAATATCCTGAGCTACAGCAAAAAAGAAAGGGTCAGAAAGAAGATTCTCTCTGCTAGTAGGTCTGAAACAATCAGATTCATATGTGTCTTTGTGTATTCATATGAATATCTTTTCTTGAATAAACGAGCTTTAAATTTAGAAAACTTTCTGGTCTATATTAAACATATCAAAATTTTATCTTTTTGAAGGCCGATTTCCACCTCCCACCTCCTACATCTACCTCACATAAATTTAGAGTAGGTGAGTCTCACCCCAGCAGTGAGAGGAAGGGAGTGAAGCGATTTTGAGAGGGTGAGCTAGATGCCGCCCCTCTTCTTGTACTTTGCCGGGGCCCAGGGCTACATGTTGGACAGCTCCAGAGTGTGCTATTCACATTGTACTCTTTCGAGGCCAAAGCAACCCCATCTTGGGTGCTAATCTACCACGCTGACTTCAATTAACCCCTGTTCTGGGAAGGCCTCTAAGACTTCCAGTTTATCTATTGTTCCTTGTGTAAGAGTAGGTTCTTACCATAAATCCTGTCCTTAGGTCAAACAATCTTGATGCGTTTATACTTCAGTCATCCTACACATCCATTCTGAGTCACCTTTCTCTATGGTATATAAGCCCTGGGTCTGGAGAGTAATGGCGTGGGATCCACCATCATGTCTTACCTACACCTGAGACATTGACATGGCTTCTGTTTGTAAGTCCCTATTAAATGTTTCTTTTTGAGACACTAAATATGTCAGCCTCTTTCTTCAGCCTCTCAACTTCCTGGGAGTTTGGGGATAGATTTGCACATACCTGCCCAATGCAGAACACACTCTGTGTGGACGTGACTAATGCCCTTGGAGATGTGCAATGTGGCTGGCTTGTCATGGCCTGTCTTAAACCAAATTGGGAAACAGATGAAGTGTGTCATAGCCCCAACCTACCTTTTACTCTATTTCCTTCTTTCACTTGGTGGTGGTCCCTCTCATGTTGCCCCCTCTTCCCACCCCAAGCACCCCAAGCCTTCTCAGATGGCAAGGTAGTGTGTATGTGCTTGCTATGTGCAGTCTGCCTGTGTGATTGATCCACCCCTGACTCCATGCTTTATGAGCACAAGACCTTGGACAAGTTACTTCACTTCCTTTTATTTCAGGTTCCTGACTGTAAGATGAAGCCAAGAGTATTTTTCACCTCATAGGGTTACTGTGAGTACTAAATGAAGTCAGGCATGTGAAATGTGTAGCCCTCAGAATGTGTTTCACTACTTTTACTGCTATTATCATTATCACCACTGACATTCGATTGCCCAAAACCCAATACCCAAAGCACAGGAGGTCTTGTTCACCCTCTAGTAAAGGTAAGTAGAGATGTTAGTCAGCTCAACAGGGTCTCATAGATTATGAAACCCCAACCCTTCATTTCAAATTAGTAGACTGGCAATACAGAGATAAAAGGAAATTCTCCAAATCGCATAGCTGGTTGTAGATGAACTGGAAACAAGAACTGGAGTCCCCTGCCTCCCAGTCCAGTACATTTTTCACAGCATCAAACATTTGATTAAACTTCCACGCGACCAGCAGACTTCAGCTATCCAATCTTCAATCATGAACAATTTCAATCAGGCATATGTATCTGGATGATTATAATCAGCTACTAGGAAACAAAGTCCTGATTGATCAACTCATTTTCATCCTCTTCTCCCTAACATGAGGTTAATGAGACAAACATCTTTGACTCATGAATTCTGAGCAGTAAGAGGCAGAAAAGACCTTGTTCCCGAGAAAGAGAGGTTAGTGCTGGTCAGTTCTTCCATGTCCCTGCCAGGCAAGGTTCTCTCTGAGCTCTGTGTCAGACTTCATTGAATCCAGAAAAGAGGAACTAAACTTCTCAGCAGAAAGATTGTCTTCTTCAGAGTTGTACAGTAAGGGTTCTTTGCTAGATTAATCCTGCTTGCCCTTGAGAGTTCAGTTTAAATCCTTTTCCTTTGAGAGGTCTTTTCCCCAACCTCTAGCCTAGCTTGGTCCTGCCCACCCTTACATTCCCATAGCCTTCTGAAAGAATAAGCAGTATTATTGAAACCACCATAGCTCACTGGGAGACTTTTTTTGGAGCAGGTCATATTATCACATCATATTTTCAGGGTCTTTCCTCTTATGACATTTCAACAAAGAATTACAGTGATTCTGTAATCACTGACATTAAGGGAAAGAAAAACGCCTAATTTTTTATTCTACTCTTCTTTTTCTAGCCCTTAAAATGGATGTTAGCACAGTAACATTCATCCTTTGCTTCTAATATAAAAGTTTCTAACTATACATTTCTCTCAAAGCTGGCTATAAATATTCTATACTGACCTTCTTTTCAAGCTTATGAAGGACATGAAAATTGACTTTGAAATTCACCAAGTTTGAAATTCACCATGGTTTAGTAGAAAGACTTCATTTTTAACCATAACACAATTAAGGTAGAAATCAGTAATAGGTCATTAGAACAACCTCTAATATTTCAAAATTTCTAAAATACTCAAGTGTATTTTCCAATTGCTAAACATAATGTCCTATATAGAGCAGATCATTAGATCAAGGTTGCTATTGAATTGATCAAATAATCAATATTTGTTCTGACTGTTGTCTGCTTTACCCATCAAGTACTGAGAGGGAATTATTAAAATTTCTAACTGTGAAGATGGATATGTCATCTTTTTCTCCCGATAGTTTTGTCAGTCTTTTATTGATTTATTTTGAGGCTATGTTACTACAGATGATATGGTTTGGCTCTGTGTTCCCACCCAAATCTCATATCAAATTGTAATTCCCAGTGTTGGGGGAGGGACCTGGTGGGAAGTGACTGGATCATGAAGGTGGATTTCCCCTTGCTGTTCTCGTGATAGTGAGTGACTTATCACAAGATCTGGTTATTTAAAAGTGTATAGCACTTTCCACTTCACGCTTTCTCTACTACTCCACCATGGTAAGATGTGCTTGCTTCTCCTTCACCCTTCCGCCATGGTTGTAAGTTTCCTGAGGCTCTCTTGCCATGCTTCCTGTACAGCCTGCAGAACTGTGAATCAATTAAACCTACTTTCTTTATAAATTGCCCGGTCTCAGGTAGTTCTGTACAGCAATGTGAGAATGGACTAATACAATATACCTATGTTTTTAATTGTTTTATCAACATTGAGAGTTGATTGTTTTATAAATATGAAGTAACCCTCCTTATTTCTAGTAATGCTCCCTGAGTTTCTTTTCTAAACTCAATTGATTATAAACCTTTTTCTTTTTTATAAATATGTCTTAGATCAAATGTTTTCCAAATATACACTCTGAAAAATGTTGTCTTATGCCAAGTAAAGTTTGGTTTAGGAATTTCCTGTCTCTTTATTCAGAACCTTCATAGCCCCATCATGTAGCCAGCGATGTTACAGAGAAATTGCTCTCTCTTCATCTATCAAATATTGCTTTTAATAAAGAAAACTCACTCATCTAAGATGAGCAAGTACTTTTTTTCTACATCAAACATGGCATTTTTAGTTGATGGGAGTATATAATGTGATCCTTTGGATTGTGAGGTAGGGATGGGGTAAGAAGCATTCCCAGAAGCTAAACATTAGGTCATACAAGCCATGACATGCTTACCACTACTCTTTTTTCCCCACAGAGAAAGCTGCTGAAGTATTATTTTTTTTAATTTAGACTCAAGTGGTACCTGTGCTTATTTATTACATGGATATTTTGCTTACTGGTGGGGATTGAGTTTTTAGTGCACTCATCACCCAAATAGTGAACATTGTACCTGATAAGCAATTTTTCAACTCCTGTTCCCCTTGCACCTTCCCCTCTTTTGCAGTGCACATTATCATTTTCATCTTTCTTTCTTTCTTTTTTTTTTTTTTTTTTTGAGATGGAGTCTTGCTTTGTCACCCAGGCTGGAGTGCAGTGGCATGATTTCAACTCACTGCAACCTCCACCTCCCAGGTTCGAGCAATTCCCCTGCCTCAGCCTCTCGAGTAGCTGAGATTACAGATGTGTGCCACCATACCTGGCTAATTTTTATATTTTTGATAGAGAAAGGGTTTTGCCATGCTGTCCAGGGTGGTCTCAAACTCCTGGCCTCAATTGATCCACCTGTCTCAGCCTCCCAAAGTGCTGGGATTACAGGCGTGAGCGACTAGACCCGGACTTTTTCCATCTTTATGTTTATGTGTACCTAGCTTTCTGCTTTAAAGCCTATTTTGTCTGATGTGATATAACAGCAATACTATATGTATGTTTTGTTTTGTTTTCCTGAGACATGGTCTTGCTTTGTCATCCAGGCTGGAGTGCAGTGGCATGATTATAGCTCACTGCAACCTCGAACTCCTGGGCTCAAGCAATCCTCTCATTTCAGCCTCCCAAGTAGCTTGGACTATAGGTGTTTGCCACCACCACAACTGGCTAATTTTTTTCATTATTTTTTGTAGAGGCACCTCAATATGTTGCCTAAACTAGTCCTGCTCTCCTGGCCTCAAATGGTCTTCACACCTTGGCCTTTCAAAGTGCTGGGGTTACAGATGTAAGCCACAATGCCCAGCACCCATATTTATGCTTATTGGGATTTGATGACATATAATTTTTATTCTGTCACTTTCAACTAGTCTGATTCTTCATTTTAGTTATATCTCTGATAAATGAAACAGCTATTTTTTTAAAAGTACATTAGAACTACCTTTGACTTTTTAAATAAACTTTTTTGAAATAATTTTAAATTTACAGAAAAGTTGCAAATATAATAGTTTCTATATACCCTTTATCTAGCTCCTTCTCATATTAACATATTATTTAACCTTGATACTGAGAGACAGGACTAGCTGGATTTCCTAGGCCGACTAAGAATTCCTAAGCCTAGCTGGGGAAGGTGACTGCACTCACCTTTAAACATGGGGCTTATAACTCTGCTCACACCTGACCAATCAGGTAGTAAGAGGGCTCACTAAAATACAAATTAGGCTAAAAGCAGGAGGTAAAGAAATAATCAAATGATCTATTGCCTGAGAGCACAGGGGGAGGGACAATGATGGGGATATAAACCCAGGGCATTTGAGCCAGCAGTGGCAACCCCCTTTGGGTTCCCTCCCATTGTATGGGGGCTGTTTTCACTCTATTAAATCTTGCAGCTGCACACTCTTCTGGTCCATGTTTGTTCCGTCTGAGGCTGAGCTTTCACTTGCCATCCACCACTGCTGAACGCTGCCGTCACAGACCTGCCTTTGACTTTCACCCCTCCAGATCAGGCAGGGTGTCCGTTGAGCTTCTGATCCAGTGAGGCGCCCATTGACCCTCCCGATAGGGTTAGAGGCTCACCATTGTTCCTGCACGGCTAAGTGCCCAGGCTGGTCCTAATCAAGCTGAACACTAGTCACTGGGTTCCACGGTTCTCTTCCATGACCTACGGCTTCTAATAGAGCTATAACACTCACCTCATGGCCCAAGGCTCCATTCCTTGGAATCCGTGAGGCCAAGAACCCCAGGTCAGAGAACAAAGGCTTGCTGCCATCTTGGGAGCAGCCTGCCACCATTTTGGGAGCTCTAAGAACAAAGACCCAGAATTAACAATACATTTGTCAAAACCGAAAAATGAACATTAATAGATTACAAGTAAACTACAGACTTTTTGTATTTCATTAGCTTTTTCACTAATGCTCCTTTTCTATTCCAGCATCTAATTCAGGATACCATATTGCATTCACTATCTTTGTCTCTTAAAGAGTTTAGCCCTTTGCATTTATTGTGATTTGTAATATTTTTAAAGCTGTTGTCACCACTGTATCTTATGCTATGTGTGCTGTTTTTTGCTAACTTTTCTTTACTTTGACTTATATTAATTGAATTTTTTATTTGAATCATTCTCTTTTGCCCTCAAATACCGTGCAGCTTATATAAGTGATTTTCTAGTCTTTTAGTGGTTATGCCAGCAATTTTAATACACATAATTTAAAAAATTAAAGTTAACTCTAGTCACTTCCTCCCAAAATATACATTCATATTTCTATGTATTTTAATTCTATCTTCTTTCAAGCTTACAAAACACTGTGATTGTTTTTATATAGTGTTTGTTCAGATGTAGCATCATATTAAAGTCTTCCTCTACTCATCAACACATCTTTCACTTAAGACTTTCCATCTAGGATTTTTTTTTCTTTCTACTTGAAATAGTTCCTTTGGTAAAGATTTGTTGTTGGAAAAATGCCTCTGTTTTTTCCTTAAAAATAGTTTTACAATTATCCTTGAAATATAGGTTTATTTGGATATAAACTTCTAGGTTGGCAGCTATTTTCTCTCAGTTACTTTAAAACATATTTCACAGCAGGCGCGGTGCTCAAGCCTGTAATCCCAGCACTTTGGGAAGCCAAGACGGGTGGATCACGAGGTCAGGAGATCGAGACCATCCTGGCTAACACAGTGAAACCCCGTCTCTACTAAAAAATACAAAAAACTCGGCGGGCGAGGTGGCGGGCGCCTGTAGTCCCAGCTACTCTGGAGGCTGAGGCAGGAGAATGGTGTGAACCCGGGAGGCGGAGCTTGCAGTGAGCTGAGATCTGGCCACTGCACTCCAGCCTGGGCGACAGAGCGAGACTCCGTCTCAAAAAAAAAAAAAAAAAAAAAAAAAAAAATTTCACTGGCTTCTCCCTTCTTTCATTGCTGTTGAGAAGTTTGCTATTAGTCTACTTGTTTTTTTTTTTTTTTTTTTGGTTTTTTTTTTTTCAGATAATCTGTCTTTTCTCTCTGACTGCATTTATGATCATCTCTTTTTCTTTGGTTTTCTGCAGTTCCACTAGCAAATATCTAGAGGTATATTTATTTTTATTTAGCTGCTTAGAAACATTTTAGGGTTCCTGAAATTAAGAATTCATTAAGTCTTTAAGATTTTTTTATATTTTTAAATTACTTGTATTATTTCAAATTATTTAATTTTTTAAATACTGAGGCATAATTCCTTCTAATTTTGCCTCTCACACATTCCGTTATTTTATTTTGGAATTCTAAATAATTCCTAATAATTCCAATTAGATGCATGTTAGACCTTCTCGTTCTAACATGTTAAAACTCTCCTCTTTGCAATTGTCTGCCTCTGCCTCTGTATCTGTTTGTGTAGCTTTTGAGTAATTTTTTCAGTTCATTAACTTTTTTCATCTGTATACTATTTGCTCTTTAACCATTTATTATGGTTTTAAATTCAATTTACTTATTTATGTCTAGAAGATTTATATCTAGAAGATGTTTGATTTATTTTCAGGCATTTTTATCATATTGTCATCTAAACTTATGTTAATCCTATGTTTTATTTATTGTAACAAGTTAAACATACAAAGTTTATATTCTTCACTTTGTCATTCTAGTATCTGCAGATACTTCACGTCTGCTCCTACTCTCTGGCATCATGTGTCTTTGTCTGGCTTTGTTATGCTGATAAAACTTATCAGTCCAAATTTTTCAAGGCCTGCTTGAAGGTGAATTTATTTAGAGGGGACTTGCCTTTGTCTCAACCTGGAGTCACTTTAAAATTAAACCTTGGCTTGAAGTTTTTTGAACCTGCACAAGTAATATAAACTTAGGCTACAAAGTGGCCAGAAAATGGGTTCATAGCTAAGGCATTTCACTAGAGATAATTTTTTCCCACTTCTACTCAAGACCAAGATAGTAACAGATAAGTTTTCTTGATATTTCTTTTTGGGAGTAATTTATTTTTCACCCTTGCACTGTAATTGTGGTCCTTTGGTCCCAGTGTCAAGAGGGGGTCATATTTAGACTCATCACCTTGGTTGGGCTCTATATGTTTTCTTCTGTTCACCTGTTTCCTGCATAGCCTTCAAACTAGGAAGTGAAGTTCATGAAGGCCCAGTAGATGCGCAAAAGCTGACATCAGAACTGGCTCATCTTTCTGGAGCCCCATGTTCATGTCATTGTACTCTCTGGATGCCTTACCATGTTGTTAGCTCACTAATGCGTAGTTTTAATATGTTACTCATTTTTAGTTGTTGTCAGTGACTACGTTGTTTAGCATATCAGACTGTGATACACTAGAAACAGACATCAAGGAAACCTAAATATGACAGGTTCAAACTTTAAATATGTTTCTAAGCCCTTTTATTTCCCAAAACCATTTTCTGAAATTTGAATTATAATCTAGATTTCATGACAAAATCTCAGGCAGAATTCATGAAATGCCAAATCTGCTGGAGTCCCTGATGACTAATTATTAATTTTTCAACTTATCAAAATATTTTGCTATCATATTAGTTTCCTAGGGTTTTAGTAATAAATTATCATGAACTTAGCTTAAAACAACAGAAATTTATACCCCGATAGTTCAGGAGGCTAGAAGTTCAAAATCAAGCCGTGAGCAGGGTTGGTTCCTTCTAGAAATGCCAAGGGAAAAATTAGTCCCATCTCTCTCCTCTAGCTTATGGCAACCCCTGACAATCTTTGGTGGTGCTTGGTGTTACTTCACTCCAATCTTAGCTTTTGTCTTTATATAGTGCTATCTGTCTCTGTGTGTCCCTCCTCTTCTTATAAAGAAACCAATTATTAGATTTAAAGCCCACCCTAATCCAGTGTGATCTCATCTTTTTTTCTCTATTTATCTAACAAAAAAATGACTTCATTTTAACTTAACTAAATATACCAGCAAAAACTATTTCCAAACATCACATTCTGAGCTTCCAGGTGGACACGAATTTAGGGGGAACACCATTCAATCCTTTACAACCACCTTGAGCTTTCTCCTGAAGATAAAGCTCCCAGGTAACCCAGAGAAACAAATACACATTGTATCATACCAAAACATACTTACTGGCCTAACATCACTTCCCTCTATTTCATAACGTCAAGTACGGTTCACACTGTCAATTTTTTTTACTTCAAATAAGTCCATTATGTGTGAAGGTCTCCTTCAAGAGCTCTGTAGCCCAGAGCTCATCACTCCTTTGTTTCCACCATCTGAATTGTTTTCTAGACAACCTGATAGCTCCACATTCTTAAGATGACCCATCAAAACACAGCCAGTCATATAAATTGTACTGAGACTTTCACAGTGCAGCAAAGCAAGTTAGTTTGTTAAACTTTAGCAACAAACTTTGTCTAGCAAGGAAATTCCGTGATCTAGCTCTTACCTAACTTTCCAGACATATCTCTTGTCAAAATTACTCCCCTACCCACTCTCCTGCCCTTGCATCATTCTCTTCAGCAATATAGAATTTATTGTAATTCTCTGAATATGAGATACTATATCATGCCACTGTGTCTTTTCAAAGCCTGTTCTTTCTGCCTGGCTGACCCTGACACTACTCATTCACCGAGTGATCTCCTACTGTTTCTTCAAGAAACTAATATACCATTTTCTTTTCTGTGAAGGCTTCTCTGATCCACCTGTTCAGATCATTCTTTTACTAATATTCTTTCTAGTTGCACCAGTCACAGTACCTCGATATTGTACTTTTTCAGTGCATCTAATGTATTAGTTCATCTTAAATGTCTTCCTTTACCAGAATATAAACTCTTTTGTATCCTCAGCCCAGCACAGAGTCTAGCACATGGTTGGCACTCAATATGGATTTAGCAAAATGGCTATTGCCTACTTATACAGGCCCAGCTTAGTGAAAATAAAAGGATAGATAAGGTCTGATTCTGACCTTCTGGGTATTTGTAGTCTGTATCTATGTATTGACCTCTACTTGGTTGCATGAACTTTCAAACTCAAGATTTGCTATTTGATTGCTCAATATAATTCTGATTTGGGGAGATGTTATTTATCAAACTGCTGTCACTTCAAACTAGCAAGCAAAACCTTTTAAGCCATCATTCAAAACTACTTCTAGACAAAAAAAAAAAAAAAAAAAAAAATGCTCATTCCTCTCTGCTAAAATCAGATACTTCATTCGTATATGAACCCTCCGGCTTCTCTACTGTTGGACTCACACATTCATGTTTCACCTAATGCTCATCAGGCCAGTCACTTCCATTCCATTTGGACTTACTTGTAAAAACTTCTGAAAAGAGCATTCTTTTCCAGTCCTATGTATATCATTCAAACAACTTAATATAAAAACTTTTGGGCCATCTTAAGAAACTCTAACTCTTGTCTTCTTGCTACATAAATGAAGAAAAACTTTTGCTTCTTCTTCAACCTGCTAATAATTTTTTAAAGCATAATTAAACCATTTCTCTAGTCCCATTTTTCTTCCTGCATTTGTCTGGTCAATGCTCCATCACATTTTTTAAGCAAAATGCCAGTTATTCAAGTAGATGACAATCTATATCAAGAGCATCTCACACTACTGTCAATACCTGTCTTCATAATCTGGCAATGCAATTATTTCTCCTTTTTCAAAGCTGGAAAGAGCTTTCCTGTAACATAAATGCAGTGTAACCTTAACCCATGCACTTCTAAATGCTATAGCTTTAATTAAAATTTTTACTGCATTCTCTTTCTCTCACTTTTAAATTAACAGCAAAATAGAATTCCAAAAGGGTTTGTTTTCTCTTTTAGAGATTCAATGATGGAAAATTCCCTGAAAAATAGATAAACAGTACATTTCCTGAAAAACAGAAGATATAAACTAGTATCTTCTTCAACATAAAGGCAATCTTGAGGTTGTCCTCGAAAGAGTAATCTGTGGACTTTTGTAAGCAACCTAGGCTATTATTCTAAATCCAATTCCATTGTGTCATACACTGGTCTTATAATATTTGAAATGGTTCAATTGTACTAATTTCCCCTTTCCCTGGAAAACATTGGAGAAAACTTTAGCTAAATGTGGTGCTTTATTTTTTTCTAATTCAAATTTTCACTTGGTTGAGTAGACGAGTATGACTCTGTGTGTGTGTGTGTGCGTGTGTGTGCGTGTTAGTTATATGGAAAAGTCTTTAAGTAAAACCTGATAGGATGGAACTGGATGATTTTTCTATTTGTCCTTGGAATATT
The DNA here is from genome assembly GCF_047675955.1 of Chlorocebus sabaeus. NCBI lineage: Eukaryota > Metazoa > Chordata > Mammalia > Primates > Cercopithecidae > Chlorocebus > Chlorocebus sabaeus. Next base: position 100,133,410 of record NC_132904.1, on the reverse strand, counting down.
CCCTTAGCTTTTATATTTTTTTCACTAAATGAATTAGATGATCTCTAGGTCGTTCCTGGTTCTGACGCTCTTAAAACATCCTTGATTAAAGTTGAAACCTGAATTTTGATATCTGTGCACAAAGATTATTGGCACAAGTTTCCAGGACAATTTCAGAAGTATCTAAGAAAGTACAGAAATTCCATGTCTCATCTAGAAAGGCTTCATTTTGTTCTTCCATTTATCTAGCAAGCCACTGTTAAGTATGTGTTTCATGCAAAGACTAAGCACCCTGCTAACATGGTGTTTATGCATCCTTCCAGTAGAGCCCTTACCACACTGAATTAACATAGCGGATTAAAGCCTGTCTGCTCCATTAGAATATGAACACCTGCAGAGCACCTAATATGTTACTTTTATCTCTGTATTTCCTAGGTCTCGCATGGTGTTGAACACATAGTAAATGCTGAATTACTATTTCCTAAATTATCATAAAGCTGAGAAGAATCGTGACTCTCAAACTTCACCTTGGAATTAAAATGGATTTCCTTGAGAAGCACATATGAGGTATACTTTTACTGGCATTTTCAACTTAAGCCTTGATATCTCTTGCCAGACATGTGATTCTCCAGCATAAGAGTACTGATACTCTAAATAAAATGCCATTTTTATGGGAAGATCAGGATAAATCAGCATGCCTTGGTTACCTCACATTTTCAGAGTCACTGTTGTTTTAACCCCCCAAATAGCAAGTTGATTATATTAGGAAACCTTTCTGACAAGTATACTTAGAGCAGAAGGGAAAAATCAATATTTTATCTTAACAATCTGCATCATAATTCCTTTTAGGGAGAAAACCATGTTTGGGGAAATAACTCACAAGTCTTTCAGATGGGCATTTCTTATTTTTGATTCCCCCAGAAGCAGACCCTGAAACAGAGATCTGAGAACAGTTGGCTTATATGGGAGTTGAATTCATAAAACACTGGTAGGGGAGTGAGGGACTGAGAAGAGAAATAAATCAGTCAAACGTGTATTAGCAATGAGAGCTTAAACACGCCGAAGGATTGTAAGACTCCCTGCAGAACACAGGCCCAGAGTCACCTAAACCAAGGGTGAGGGACCTGGGGTATCTATGCATGGGTATCCATCCATTACTGGTTAAGAATTATCTGAGGAGGGGATATTGTCCAGTAATTTTGGCCTAAGACATACATAATCATATGCATGAGCTGACTGAGATGACCAGACAAACGCTCAGGCAAAGAGACACAGGTGCTATGGTTGAGTTCAGGACTGTATGCACTGATATGGTATTTACATGAGAAAAGAATAGGGATTTCAGGATCAGAGGAGAGAAGGATAAAAAACTGGAATGGAGAAATGGAGAAACCACCCAAGCAGGAACTATGCATTTTAAAACAGTGAATTCACATCCCCTGCAGCAAAGTGGCTGATGAAATTTTATGAACACGAATGTCAGCCCCTGTCCAAATTTTTAGCATAATCAGCTTTACATAAAGCCTTTGAGAGAAGATCTTTTTTAAAGTTGAACATGAAGAAAGGTCTGAAGTTGATGTTTTTGGCTAATGAAGTATAAAACAAAGCCAGGAGAAGCATGATGTTGAGATAAACATCCCTAAGTCCCTGGACGCTGAGGTTCAGAGCTATGGGTGACCATAAGGCTGTGAGTACTTCAAGACTTTTCAGATTTTTGTAGTAGTAAGTGTGGAATTATATTCTCAAATGGTGGTTTATGGAAAAGTTATCCAAATCTTACAGATCAGGAGACACAGCTGACAGTCTATTTCCCACCACACCTATTCACATGCAGGAGTCCCTAATTTACACATGAAAGGCTGGATTACACAGAAAAAAATAATAGTGAGAAATGTATCACCTTTTACTTTCCCAGAAGAATGACAGGTCTAAAAGACCATGTGGTCAAATGATGGACCAGATTTCTGCCTCGTTTCTGCAAATGACTCACTATAATACCTTGAAGTTTTTGGTTGGTCTACAAATAAAGCTGACAAAAGACAGATTAACAGCAGAAAAAACATTTTAATTGCAAACATACACACAGGAGTTCCACAAAAATATGAGGGTGAAAGAAACACACAGATGATTGAGTTTTATATATCATTCTGAGTTGCAAAAACAAATAGGATTTTGTGGTTTCTAGGGGTTGATAGAGACAAATTCCGGGAGGGTAAAGGAGGGAAATGTATAATGAATAAAAGTTGCCTTGTTATTCAGATAAATATCTCTCAGGTGATAAAAGTTGTCTCAGAGTAGCTTTCTTCCTGATACAGATAACTTTACTAATGAAAATTTCCTCTATGAATGTACATTTATTTACAAAAGGATAGCCTTTCAGAGCTTATGTGTCTGTAGTTTCTCAAAACAACCAGCTCAAAATAATCAATATGCCAGAGAGGCATATTTTAGAGTGGCATATTCTTGTCTCCTATAGTCACATATTGGGGTGTTATGTTCTGAACCTCATTACCCATGTGTTGTTCATTATGTGAAATCATGTTGTATTTTATATTGGATTAAATAACTAGTAAGATTCTAGTCAGTAAATTTATATCCAGAATTGCTCTGTGGTGAAGTCAATTTACACAGACAAGCCAACAACTATTTATGAGGTTCTCTTTTTTTTTCTTTTTCTTTTTTTTTTTTTTTTTTGAGATGGAGTCTCACTCTGTAGCCCAGGCTGGAGTGCGGTTGTACCATCTCGGCTCACTGCACACTCCGCCTTCCAAGTTCACGCCATTCTCCTGCCTCAGCCTCCCAAGTAGCTGGGACTACAGGCGCCCACCACTTCGCTAGGCTAACTTTTTATATTTTCATTAGAGACAGGGTTTCACTGTGTTAGCCAGGATGGTCTTGATCTCCTGACCTCATGATCCGCCCACCTTGGCCTCCCAAAGTGCTGGGAATTACAGGCGTGAGCCACCGTGCCTGGCCACGAGGCTCTCTTAAGGACACCATGTGCCTATAATTCACACCTAGAACAAGTCTCTTTTCCCTTTGAGTCAGCACTAATCACTATGGCAACCACTGTTGTGTAGAGACGAGGAAAAGAAAGTAGGAAATATGACATAGAGACAAGAACTCTGACTTTAAGCACAGAGAGGCTTGGATTTGAATTATATCTCTGATGCTTACTAGCTCTGTAGTGTGTCCCTAGGCAAGTCACTTAAAAGGACTTCAGGTTGGGCGTGGTGACTCACATCCGTAATCCCAGCACTTTGGGAGACTGAGGCGGGTGGATCACAAGGTCAGGAGATCAAGACCATCCTGGCTAACACAGTGAAACCCTATCTCTATTAAAAAATACAAAAAAAAAAAAAATTAGCCAGGCATGGTGGCAGGCGCCTGTAGTCCCAGCTACTCGGGAGGCTGAGGCAGGAGAATGGTGTGACCCTGGGAGGCAGAGCTTGCAGTGAGCCGAGATCACTCCACTGACACTCCAGCCTGGGCGGCACTGACACTCCAGCCTGGGCGAAAGAATGGGACTCCGTCTAACAAGAAAAAAAAGGACTTCAAAGTCTCCATTTCTTGCTCTGTTAAGTGGGAGTAATTGTAATGGTTATTTTATAGAATTTCTGTGAAAATCCAGTGTGAAACTGTGTACAGCATTTAATAGACGCTTTGGCACATAGCTGTGCTAAACAGTGTTTGTGATTTTTGTTATTGTTATAACCTAGATGACAATGCAACTTGCAGTGGAATAGAAATATTGTTGAGAAAAGGAAATACATGGTTAAGCAAAACAGTATTTTTGATGTTCGTCTCAGCTCTGGTTCTGTTTTAATTTTCTCCTGTTTTATTATTAAGAATTAAGAATTTGGTAGGGTTAGAAAATCTGTACAAAAATCCCCTCTATTTTTCTAATAGAATTCCAACTGTAAGACATATGAACTAAGCATCTTTCAGACTAAAAGCTTTGGAATTCTCATGGCACTACCTTGAGTCTGCCTTTTTTTTTTTTTTTTTTTTTTTTTTTTTTTGAGACCAAGTCTCACTCTGTTGCCCAAGCTAAAGTACAATAGTGTGATCTTGGCTCTCTGCAACCTCTGCCTCCGGGTTCAAGCAATTCTCCTGCCTCAGCTTCCTGAGTAGCTAGGATTACAGATGTGCACCACCACGCCGGGCTAATTTTTTGTATTTTTAGTAGAGATGAGGTTTCATCATGTTGGCCAGGCTGGTCTCGAATTCCTTACTTCAAATGATCCACCCACCTCAGCCTCTCAAAGTGCTGGGATTACAGGTATGGCATCTGCCACTTTTTAGGTTTTATTGACAAGCTCAGTTCTTTCTGACTTGGTATCTTTATTAATGTTTCACCATTACACCATTTTTTATTTATTTATGTGACATTTGGATTTTTTAAGAGATAAATACAATTCAGTAGGACTATTATTTTCCCAATAGAGCTCATCTTTAATTTTATAAAAGAATATTGGTGCTGGCCAGGCGCGGTGGCTCAAGCCTATAATCCCAGCACTTTGGGAGGCCGAGACGGGCGGATCACAAGGTCAGGAGATCGAGACCATCCTGGCTAACGCGGTGAAACTCCGTCTCTACTAAAAAATAGAAAAAACTAGCTGGGTGAGGTGGTGGGTGCCTGTAGTCCCAGCTACTCGGGAGGCTGAGGCAGGAGAATGGTGGGAACCCAGGAGGCGGAGCTTGCAGTGAGCCGAGATCGCGCCATTGCACTCCAGCCTGGGCGACAGAGCGAGACTCCGTCTCAAAAAAAAAAAAAAAAAAAAAAAAGAATATTGGTGCTAGAATGAACTTAGACATCATCTAATCTCACTCACTCATTTTGCGAAGGAAGAATTAAGGCACACTGGAAGTTCCATCACTTGCCCAGTATCACATAGATTTGCAAACATGTTGCTTAGATGAATGAATAAATGCTAAAGTTAGAATTCAGTTTATCTGCATTTAATCTAATCCGTTTTCTACTATTTTAACAATAATGAATACATTTAAAAATGAGTTAAATAAAAATCTTGCAGGCAATATTTTTAGAAGGCCTCTAGGCCTTCAAGTATAAACACCTCTCTAATTTTGATCACAAGTAACAAATCCGGTTTCATAGAGAGAAAGAAATGAAAATCCATACTAAAGCCCTTTCCTTTGACCTTGGATGTGTAAGAGTATTCAGGAAGAGTCTGAATTTTGGAAGTTGCCACTAGTTGCTTTATTCAAGACTCTGGGTCAAATAAATCATCTGGACTTAACTTCAGTTTCTCAGAAGTCTTTAATTTAAGATCTTCTTTTACTTGATTCTAAGGTTCATAAAAGTGTTAGGAGCTTCCTAGCTTTTATCTTAAAGTAAGCATTAAAGAAAAATGAAGAATTTTTTTTTCCCTTGGCTAGAATATTGGTTATGTTAGAGGCAAAGGAAACTTTTTTCTCTGTCTGAAGGTTCAAGTCTGCTGCAATAGACTGGCAATAAATTAACAGGAGAAAGGACACATAAATGTATTAATGTGTGCACAAGAGCCAAGCAAGGTATGATACTCAAAGAAGGGCCAAATGGTTGATGCTTAAATACGGTCTTTACAGGGGATAGGGAAATGGGGGAATATAAGCAATTTTGAATTGCAGTAAATTATTTTCAGGAGAATTGATTGAGCCCACAGAATAAATTATAGTTTGTCAAGGAACTCTGTTTGGAAATTGAATGGGACTGGAAAACAATAGCCTGTGTCAAAGTGTCTAGGTGTGGTGACATTCCTCAGTCTTCCTTTATGAGACATGAATCTAATATTCTCTGAGTAATACAATTTCAGGGAGGGGACTGAAGGCAATTGTATTCCAAACTTCAGATATTGGAACTTCAGAGAGAGAGATTTCCACCCTCTACTTAGGGGGAAATATAGAAGATTGAAAAGCCCTTGGTTCTGGCACTGCTTCTAAGTTCTTATAATTCATTGTACTTCAAAGTGTCCAGCATGCCATATCGTGATACTTTGGGGTATTACTTCCTGAACTCCAACAGTTACTACGTCATGGTGAAACTGGCCTGGCCACTGTAGCCTCTAACTTTTCAGCATGCCCCTTGCATCCTTTCCTATTCATTATTAGCTCTGTGTCCTTAGTACTGGGTGAAAGGCTTATTCTGACTATGCAGTTCCATCACTCCTAACACTGGATGGAATTTGTGGAATTCTAAGGATGTAGTTATGAACACTGAAATACAAGGGAGGAAATGACCATTTTAATCAGCAATTGAAATTAGTTCCTAGACCTCGAGCATGAGGAAGAAACAGGATTGCAGACAATTAGGCTTCCTGTGGTTGCTCAGTTAAGGGCTGGCATAGGATTTCTGCATTCTTCCATAATTCATAGTGCAAAATTTATAGCCATTGTGTTCTGCCTAGAATCAGAAAATCTCCTGCTGCGGTTTACAAGGAGGGTTATTAACCATGGTGATGCCTGATGAGTTTCATTGAATTAATAAAATGAACAACTCTCAATGCTTTAGCAACTTTAATACACAGACACTACATTACAGTCCTGCAAGGGCAGGCCAAGGACAGATGCTACCATCCACTGAGCCATAACATTGATCTTTATTCTGCTTTGACCACCAGGCTTTACTACTATCCTGAGCTCCAGACATGTGTTCCCAACTGCCTCCTCAACTAAATGTCTCCCAGCAACGACTACACTTAATTTTTTATTAATGTAAAAAATATAGGCCGAGTGCGGTGGCTCAGGCCTGTAATCCCCGTACTTTGGGAAGCCGAGGCAGGTGGATCACCTGAGGTTAGGAGTTCGAGACCAGCCTGACCAACATGGAGAAACCCCATCTCTACTAAAATTACAAAATTAGCCGGGTGTAGTGGCACATGCCTGTATTCCCAGCTACTCAGGAGGCTAAGGCAGGAGAATCACTTGAACCCAGGAGGCAGAGCTTGCAGTGAGCCAAGATTGCACACCACTGCACTCCAGCCTGGGCAACAAGAGCGAAACTCCATCTCAAAAACAAAAAAATATGTGTGTGTGTGTGTGTGTGTGTGTGTACACACACATATATATATAAAGAGAGAGCGCCTTTTCATTTCTGTCTCTTCAAACAACAGCAGTATATCCAAAATTAAGTTCATTCCTCAAAATCTGCTTCATCTTCTCCATTCTGTATCTTGGTAAGTAGCTTTATCATTCATCCAGTTGGCTGTGGTGGTCACGCTTTCCCTCTCCTCACCCTCCCCATTCAATCTATAAAGTCTTCTAAGTTTTATATTCTGAACAATACTTGACTATATCTTTCCTGTCTATTCCTGTTGCCATGAACCTTGTTCTTGAATGTACTAGCAATTGTTTCTTAATTTTCACCTTTCCCTATTTTAAACTTACATTGCTAAGTGTTCGAAATTTTACTTTTTGCTAATGCTTTAAATATATTTTCTTAGTTAAAAAAAAAAAAATCTAGGGGTAGGAGGGACCCTTCCTATATTAACCTGTATCAACAACACAGCTTAATAGGATTAATAATTAGAAATGTCTATAGTAACATCACTTTACTAGAAAATTCTCACCCAGTGAGGTTAAGTTACAAATAATGTTATTGATTGACAAAGAAGCTTCCTAAAAATACATTTATCTGAACAACAGACTGCACAACAAGCTTCCTCTTCAGACAATAGATTACTTATCAGGATTTATAGCCCTTGTGGTACAATATAAAGTGTGTTTATCCTTCACCCCAGTGTTGATGAAAAAAGCCAAACCATAAAACATTTGAAGAGGTTTATTCTGAGCCAAATGTAAGTAAGGGCCGTGACCTGTGACACAGCCTCAGTTGGCCTTGAGAACATGGGCCCAAAGTGGTTGGGTTATGGCTTGATTTTATACATTTTAGGGAAACAGAAGTTACAGGCAAAGACATACATCAATAAATGTAAGTAATACATTGGTTTGGCCCAGAAAGCTGGAACATCTCGAAGCAGGAGCTTCCAGGTCTTAGCTGGATTTAAAGATTTCCTGATTTTCAATTGCTTGAATGAGTTAAGCTTTGCCTAGAGAGTTAAAATCAGCAAAAAGAAATGCTTGGGACTAAAATAGGGGCCTTATGGAAGCCAAAGTTCTTGTTGTATAGATGAAGTCTCCAGGTAAGCAGACTTCAGAGAGAGTAGATACTAAATGTCTTTTTTTTTTTTTTCTGAGGCAGCATTAACATTAAAATAGAGATCCTTAGACTCACAGAATAAACTCTTTGTAGCAATAAGATACCAAGTCCAGCCTGACTCTGGTATAACATCACATGACAGATAACAGGCCCTATCTCTCCTAAAAAGCCCATCTCTCCTAAAAATACAACAAATTAGCCAGGTGTGGTGGCACATGCCTGTAATCCCAGCTACTTGGGAGGCTGAGACATGAGAATTGCTTGAACCCAGGAAGAGGAGGTTGTGGTGAGCTGGGATCATGCCACTGCTCTCCAGCCTGGGCAACAGAGTGAGACTCTGTCTCAAAAATAAATACATAAATAAACAAAGTATTCAGCATGTCAAAGCACCAGACTTTTGGGGTATTATTTTCTGAGTCTCAACATTAGCAAGACTTGTTTGTTCTGCCTCTTCTCTGTGTCCCTGTGTCTTCAGAGGTAAGAATGTTTCTTTATTCTGAGTTTAAGGAGGGCACCTCTATAATGGACTTCTGACCTACTTCAGAGAAGAAGTGTGAGGGTAAAGTGGGGATGACCTTCCTAATTCTGCTGTTTTTTTAAATGCCAATGTTGCATATTTTGGGGTATGTGTCCACTGTCATGTCTCCAATGTCTCCTTCTGTGTAGACATCCAAACAGCTCTCTGGCATTCCCTAAACTGAATCAGGCTCTTCTACCTGCCTGGTCTCTGCACACATTGTTCCTGCAGCCCACAGTGTCTGCACACCCCTCTCCACCTAGAAAATCCATTTCTCCTTCAGTCTAGGACAGGATGTCCCTGACAGTTGGCCATTCCTTCCTCTCTGCTTTCTGAGCATTTTTCATTAATCCATATTTTTAATACTTACCTATGTTATATCTATTTTTCTGCCTCTCCCTTGAACTGAATAATGAGTCATTCCAGAAAAAGGATGAGATGATTTTTGTACAAGTGAGGAGTCAGACAACCTGGAGTTCATTTCTCTCTTTTCCACTTTCTGTTTGACTTTGGTCAAGCTACGTAACTGCTCTTTGACTCAGTTTCCCTATATGTAAAGTCGGGGTAATAATAGTGTCAAATTCATAGGATTATTGAATGGATCAAATGAGCTAATATGTATCCAACTTTGCTGGCAAGCCTCCAAATTTTTCTGTCTTGTTCTTTTAACCAGGGCTTCTTTGAATCTTTTTTTTTTTTCTGTTTTGTGGGAGCTGGGAAGGTGGTAGTGACCACCAGCCCTCAGGATACCAGTGAGATAGCACAGAGGGTGAGAGACTTACAGAAAATTAAGAGTGAAGACTTTGGTATATAGCCTTGCCATGGTTGAATAAATGCATGAAAAAATAAAATTTAAAAATATCTAATAGGTGAACGTATGGAGAAAAGATCAAGATGAAAATGATAAGAATTTTTAAAAGCATGAAGGCATAAATGATTCAAGTTTTAGGATACATAACTAATATACAAACGTCATTTAAAAATCATGACACCTTGAGTGTATGGTGGAATTCGTTGTTTTACTCTATAATAATAGAATTAAAAGTTCAGGTTTATTGAGCACTTACTACGCACAGCATCATTCCCAATGCTGTATTTTTATTATCTCATTAAATCTTTACAACAACTCTGTTACAGATGAAGAAACAGCATTAAGAAGTTAAGTAAATTACTCAAATTCATACAGCTGATAAGAGTTAGGGCTGCAATTTGAACCAAAACAGATGAGGCTCTTTTACACTAGTTACAATTCAAATATATATAAATCATGTATTCATTCAGAAATCTGAAGTGCTTGAGAAAAGGCACAGCTATTAATGATTAGGTGCCAGCCCAAAAATATGCATTCTCAGGTTTTCACATTCAATGTGACTCCAAAATGAAGCAATTTATTTCCAAAATTCTATGGTCAAATCTCTTGAATATCAGTAGTCAGATGTGCTTAGAATTTTCTGATATACATTGCATGTACTAGAGTAGGAAGGGGAGGTGGAAGACAAAAGAAAGAGAGGAATGGGAAGGATTTATATAAAACAATTCTGAGTCAATGACTGCTTATGATCAGACACAATATTTCCAGTAAGCCTCAAGCGAGGCTGCAACCATTAAAGCTAAAGTTATTTCATTTCGCCAATTTTCTTCAACTCATACATGTGGAGCATTTACTAAGTGTGGCTGCACTATATGCTGCTGATTCAGTAGCATAAACAATCTCAGCAACTAGAAGAAAGAGAGACACACAAGCCACCAACCATGTAACACCGTCAAGTGCTATGATGGAGGAACAGGAAGGAGAAGAGCACCTGAAGCAATCTGTGTGTCGGGGAAATAATCCTGAAGGAGGTGATTCTAGAGCTAAGCCTTTAACTGTCTCCTGTTCCCCTTCCCACTTAAACAGGTTAGATTGAAGGCTCTTGGTGTATTTCTGTAGAGCTAAGCAGCCCTTAGAGGAAAACAGTTTAACTCTGGCTTTCCTAATTGTTTTTTTTTTTGAGAGCCACCCTCAGACCTTACAACTTTGTCCCAAATCAAATATCAACTACCAACAACTGCCTGGCTGGGAAGTCTGGGGAAGGGACACAGAAGCTTGGTGGGCCTAACACTATTCATGTTCCTGGGGGTCTTTAAAACCAGTAAGGGGAAATGATAAAAAGAGAGCTGCTTTCCCTTTTACCTTGAGGTGTCTGTCCCTCGGAACAGAGCACACTTTGTGCAACTCTGGTAGCCTTGCCCTGTGACACTGTTTTGAGGTCCCCTTCCCTTCTTTCCTCTAGGAGGAATGTCTTCTGTCTTTGGTATTATGGTTCATCTTCCCATTCTTTTACTGAGCGTATTTGTGCTGATTTATTTATTCATTATTTATTTATTTACTTTGAGATGGAGTCTCGCTCTATCACCCAGGCTGGAGTGCAGTCGTGTGATCTCAACTCACTGCAAGCTCTGCCTCCCGGGTTCATGCCTCCCAAGTAGCTGGGACTACAGGCGCCCCCCGACAACCCCCGGCTAATTTTTTTGTATTTTTTTTTTTTAGTAGAGACGGGGTTTCACCATGTTAGCCAGGATGATCTCGATCTCCTGACCTTGTGATCCACCCACCTTGGCCTCCCAAAGTGCTGGGATTACAGGCGTGAGCCACCACACCCGGCCTTGTGCAGATATGTTTAACACTGTACATCAGAAGAGAGCCCTTGGTAACCAGTTTTGCTCTTCTTGTGCCACTCCTTCCTGCTTGCATCTTGTTGCTGGCAGAGTCCTCTTGTACTTCAAGAAAGCGAAGTGATTTTTTCTGCTCCTAGAGCAGGTCCATACCAAGTAACAGAGGCACTTTAGCCTTTACTTGGTGGGTAAGGCCTGATCATAGTATTGTGTCAGATAATGCCTAAGAATGACCTCTGAAGAGCATTGACCCATTTGAGTGCCCAGTCTCAGTAGTCATGTTTAAGTCCGGTTAGCAGTGTGATAGTGGTTCTCAGATTGCAGTTTCTTATGTTTTGAGTTTGAAGTTGATTTTCAAAATGTTCTTAGAAAAAAAACTGCATTTTTTTCCTTTGTGAATCTGCTTTGTTTGGCTGCTGGGATAGATAAGCATGGGCTTAAAATATGTGTTCCTCCCAGGGTTTTTTTGCCTTTCCTATTGTACTCTGAATTTCCCTCCCTACCTCCCTCACTGTCTTGCTCTTTCCTTCCTTTCCTTTCTTTTTCTCTACTAGGCCATTTTTCAAATTTACATCAAAGATACCTCACGTGTTGGTATCTGAGAATATCTGTCACTCCTCTTATCTGAGAAGTGACCTTTTATTTTTAAGATGACTACAGACCTATTTTTAGATGTGTTTTCAGTACAATTTTGAACAGCAACTTTTTAGTTAAATATCTTCCAGTGTTAGCAAGGTGAAAAATGTTCATAGGCAAGTCTGCTGTTCTGTGTCACCATGTTTTGTGTCCCCTCATCCCCCAGGAGCTCTTTCCTTTCCCCTCTAGTTTTTGGGTGTGCATGTTTGGAGTCTGCAGTGGGTGGTTTGTAAAACTGGACCATTCTGTCTTGCTATGAGTTGTTCATAAAAGCCTCATTGTTTTCTCTGACCCTTTAGCTTTTGCATTCATCCTCCTTCCCACCTACCTCTCCAGGGACTATTGACTGTCATAATAATCCATGGAGAATGACTGCCCCTGTAGAAAGACTAAAGCATCCATTCCTTCATAGCTACGTAGCCACTGTTGTCCTGGGAATTTCCGGTTGGATTTGGTGCTCTGAACTTTCTTATGAAGAAGTCAGATCCCAGGGTGAGAGTATCAGGCCATTTGGCTAAGAAAGAAACCTGTTTGTTTTTCTTTTGAACTATGAAAAGACCCTGTTTGTGAATACATTTTAGAAAGAAGAGAGAAAGGATGTCTACAGAACTTTGTTCTGTTTTCTGCTACAAAAAAAATGAATAGTTCAGAGTGAAAACATTTTGTGATGGTTGATGTCTCTTGGGAATAAGCTGGGTAGCCAATGTTTTGGAGCATGCTTTGAGTCTCAAGAATTGATAATCAGAAAAGTACTTTTTGTTTGTTTAATGTATCCCTGTTCTGATTTTAATTAAACTCCAAGTTTCATTTTACATATTCTTGGAAAAACCTAAAACAAAAAAAAAAAGAGAGAGAGCAAGAGAATGTGGTGATGGAGAGAAGAGGTGAGTGAAGGAGTTGGGGAATTATGTTTTTTCTTTTTTGACACTGGGTCTCCCTCTGTTACCCAGGCTGGAGTGCAGTAGTGTGATCTCAGCTCACTGCAACCTTCACCTCCCGGGCTCAAGTGATTCTCCTGCCTCATCATCCCCAGTAGCTGAGATTACAGGTGCCTGCCATCGTGCCTGGCTAATTTTTTGTATTATTAGTAGAGCTGGGGTTTCACCATGTTGGCCAGGCTGGTCTTGAACTACTTACCTCAGGTGGGCTGCCTGCCTCAGCCTCCCAAAGTGCTGGGATTACAGGAGTGGGGAATTACTTTCAAGGTGAAGTAATTGGGGAATTACTTTCAAGGTGAGGGAAATAATTTGAGCAAGCTTCTGAACCTTTGCTCAAATATTTCCCTCACCTTGAAAGTAATTCCCCAACTCTTGCCTAACTCCCAGAAGCCCAAACTAACAAACTCAACGCATGGCATTCCCTCAGGCAGAAGGATTGGTTCCAAATGGGTGTAGGACCCAATTTGTTGCAATAAAACATAAGGGAGAGTTTCAGGGGGCTAATTAGGGAGAAAATCTGTTGCTCTTTGAGAGCGCTAGTGGAGAAGACACTCTTCCTCTGGTCTGCATAGGATGTGGATGTGAATGCTGGAACTGCAGCAGTTACTTTGCCATTATGAAAAGAGCTGGCTTGAGAATTAAGCCAATATACTGAGAAGAGCAGAACTGGGAAAGTCATCACAGAGAAATAGATCTGACTGAAGTCCTAAGTCCTTTCTCCAGGAGAGTAGGATTTTGTTATAAGAACACTCTGGGCTTGTTTCACAAGGGTTACTCTTCCCCTCTCCCTGCAGGGTGTGCAGGGAAACCTGGTGGGTTTCCTGAAAGGCAACCCTATAAACGTGAGACTGAAGCCTCCAAGTGTTTCTTACTCTCAAGGTAATCCATACTCAGCCTTTAGCAATTCACCAAAATTACCATTTAAAGTGCACCCACCTGTGTTTCACCTCTAGCTGCTTCTGCCCCAGGTAAGCAGACCTCTCCTGTGATGTTCTGGATATGCCTGTCTCAACAGATTTCAGGGTGGCTGTCTTCTCTGCAAATTCAGTTCTCTGATGTGTCCAAGGTAAGTCATTTGTTTTTAACTTGTCCAGCTTTTTCTTGTAGTAAGGATGAATTGACAACCGGTAACGATTCTTTAATCCTAGATGGCCAAATTTACTCGGCCATCTGAACCTTTGCCCGTCTGTGCACTTCCTGGTAAAATCCAGTTTTAGTCATCCTTGCTAAGTCAATTTAACAAGAATCCCCCAACCCCAATATCTGATCATGCTGGATATCTTCAGCAAGAATCCTATTAGGTCATATAATAGGCTCATTTGCCTGATGCACAGCAAGTGAATATACTGAGACACTGGGGACTGCAGCAGAGAAAGAGATTCATAATCACAGGGCAGCCAAATGAAGAGACAGTAGGAAACCTCAAAACTGCCTCCCTAAAAAAAATTTGGGATAGGAATTTGAGGTGGGCCAAAGTGTGGCAGAGTGGCACAGTTTGCAGAGTGCAGGGTGAAGTCACGGGTTGAGAGATGAAAAAACTACATTCTCATGCTGATTCAGTTTCTCTGTGGAGGTCCTCAAACTGGTTGACATCAGTCATTCCATTGGAATTCCAGATCTAAAGAACATCTTAAGCAATTCTTAAACAAAAGCCTATGATTCTAACATCAGAATTCCTATCTGTAGGAACACTGGAGAGATGTAAGTAGTCAGTATCTAGTGCTATGTGATCCAGTTACAAGGAAATGGGCCAAAGGGCAGCCTGATTAATGCTTAATTATAACTATATTTCTGTCCAGACTCTGGTGTGTAATTCTTATTAACCCTGTAAGGATACTTTTCGGTTGGTTTGGCCAGAGTCCCCCTTATCACAGATGTTTCCTATTAGTAATTTCCATCCACTAGCCCCTACCCTGCTCCCTGCCTACAAATTTCCACTTTGCCCATGCTGTGTTCACAGTTGAGTCCAATCTCTTTCCTCCACTGCAAGACCCTGTTGCAGTGGCCCCATGCCTATCTCAATGGTCTTAAATAAGGTCTTCTTTAATATGCTTTAACAAATATCACTGAATAATTTTTTCTTAAATACAACTTCCAAGTTTTTTTTACATATTAGAGCTAAAACTGGAAGTCTGAGTTTCCTTTCTATTAATAGGTCAGTATTATATTTTCTGTGTGAAAAGTCTTTAGGAGGTATTCCACATGTGTAGGGGGTTTCCAGCACTAAGACCGATCAGACTGGGTAAGATTAACATAACAGAGAAACTGTATTTCCTATAGAGAAAATGTTTTAGATCAGAAAAAAAGGTCTCTATTTAATCAGGTGGAAATTCAGTTCTGATTTCCAATTCTTTTAATAATCTTCTTCTTTTCTTTTCTTTTCTTTTCTTTTTTCTTTTTTTTTTTTTTTTGAGGTGGAGTGTCACTCTGTTGCCCAGGTTGGAGTGCAGTGGCATGATTTTGGCTAACTGCAACCTCCACCTCCCGGGGTCGCGTGATTCTCCTGCCTCAACCTTCTGAATAGCTGGGACTACAGGCACAGGCCCAGCTAATTTTTGTATTTGTAGTAGAGAGGGGGTTTCACCGTGCTGGCCAGACTGGTCATGAACCCCTGGCCTTAAGTGATCCACCTGTCTGAGCCTCCCAACGTGCTGGGATTACAGGCGTGAGCCACTGTGCCCGGCCCCTTTTTTTAGTCTTCTATTTTATAATGACGACAACAAGTGTAGAGATGGAGAACACGGATATGAAAGTGATGTGTCATTGAGTCTTTTTATTTACTGCATGAATTAGAGTAATTTTTTTTTCAGTTTTATTGAGGTATAATTGACAAATAGAAATTGTATTAAGGTATACAACTTGTTGTTTTGTATATGTGTACATTGTGAAATTAAAACCACAGTCAAGCTAATTACCATACCAATCACCTCACATAGTTACCATCTTCTTTTCTTTCTCTCTCTGTGCGGGGAGGTGGGGGGTGAGGACTCTTAAGCTCTACCCCCTTAGCATATTTCTGTTGCAGGAAGTCAGGGACCCCGAACAGAGGGACAGGCTGAAGCCATGGCAGAAGAACATAAATTGTAAAGATTTCATGGACATTTATTAGTTCCACAAATTTTTTTATAATTTCTTATGCCTGTCTTTACTGCAATCTCTGAACATAAATTATGAAGGTTTCATGGA
Source organism: Chlorocebus sabaeus (assembly GCF_047675955.1). NCBI lineage: Eukaryota > Metazoa > Chordata > Mammalia > Primates > Cercopithecidae > Chlorocebus > Chlorocebus sabaeus. The sequence continues at coordinate 100,117,341 of NC_132904.1, read as the reverse complement.
TACTTATCACTTCCCTAGTCAATACCCTTATGATTTCCTATGCCTGTCTTTACTTTAATCTCTTAATCCCGTCATCTTCGTAAGCTGAGGAGTATGTATGTCACCTCAGGACCCTATGATGATTGTGTTAACTGCACAAATTGTTTGTAGAGCATCTGTGTTTGAACAATATGAAATCTGGGTGCCTTGAAAAAAGAACAGGATAACAGCAATGTTCAGGGAACAAGAGGGATAACCTTAAACTCTGACTGCTGGTAAGCCAAGCGGAACAGAGCCATACTTCTCTTCTTTCAAAAGCAAATGGGAGAAATATCACTGAATTCTTTTTCTCAGCAAGCAACATCCCTGAGAAAGAGAATGCACCCCTGAGGGTAGGCCTATGAACAGCCCCTTTAGGGGCGGCTGTCTTTTACAGTTGAAGCCGAAGGGATGAAATAAGTCCTGGTCTCCTGTAGCACTCCCAGGCTTATTAGGACAAGGAAGGACTCACACCTAATAAATTTTGGTCAGACAGGTTGTCTGCTCTCAAATCCTGTCTCCTGATAAGATGTTACCAATGACAATGCGTGCCCAAAACTTCATTAGCAATTTTAATTTCGCCCTATCGTGTGGTCCTGTGATCTTGCCCTGCCTCCATTTGCTTTGTGATACTTTATTACCTTGTGAAGCATGTGATCTCTGTGACCCACACCCTATTTGTGCACTGCCTCCCCTTTTGAAAATCGCTAATAAAAACTTGCTGGTTTTATGGCTCAGAGAGCATCACAGAACCTGTCGACATGTGATGTCTCCCCCGGACACCCAGCTTTAAAATTTCTCTCGTTTGTACTCTTTCCCTTTATTTCTCAGACCAGCTGACACTTAGGGAAATAGAAAAGAACCCACGTTAACTGTCGTGGGCGGGTTCCCCCAATATATTTCAAGTATACAATACAGTGTTAACCATAGTCACCATGCTGTGCATTAGCTCTGTAGAACTTATCTTGTGTAACTGAAATTTTGTAAAAAGTAGTAGGAGTTTTTAATTAGTTTTAAAATTTTCATTTTTTGTTGTAAATTGACAAATTATAGTTTTATATATTTTGGGATACAAAGTGATGTTACAATTTATGAATAGAATGTGGAATAATTAAATCAAGCTAATTAGCATATCACCTCAAATATTTCCTATGCTGAGAACATTTGCAATTTTTTCTTAGCAATTTTGAAATGTATATTATTTACTACATTCACCATACTGTGTAATATGTCACAAAGGGGAAAAAAAAAAAACCTTATTTTTCCTTTCTAGCTGAGGCTTTTTACCTTCTAACCATATCATCTCCCCATTGCCCTCATCCCCTCAGCTTCTATAACCACCATTCTACTCTCTGCTTCTTTGAGTTTGTTTTACATTCCATATATGAGAAAGTGTATTTGTCCTTCTATGCCTTGGCTTATTTTAATTAGCATAATTTCTCCAATTCCATTTATGTTGTCATGAATGACAGATTTTCCTTCACTTTAAAGCTAAATAGTATTTCCTTGTGTGTATATACCACATTTTTTCTATCTATTGACGGACACTTAGGTTGGTTCCGTAACTTGGATATTATGAATAGTGCTGCAGTGAACATGGGAGCACATACATTTTTTGACATATCAATTTCAAGTCTTTTGTGTAAACACCCAGAAGCAGGATTGCTAGATCACATAGTAGTTCTGTTTTTAATTTTTGAGTAACTGCCATAGTGTTTTCCATGGTGGCTATACGAATTTACATTCCTACCAACCATGTACAAAGGTTCCCTTATCTCCACAATTCTTATACATCTACCTGAAGCATTCCCTCAGAGATTAGGTGAGGAATGGAAGAATTTCAAGCTCACCTCCTTGCCCATTTCCCTAGTCCAGGAGCAGAGCAGCCCACCACGTTAGCCATCCAATTGCCTGTTCTCCATCTTGTGCAGGTTTCTCTGGGGCTGTCATACCAGGTAAAGGTTATTTAGGAGATGATACCAAAGTGAGGGGAACAATGATGAAGATTCTGCTTCAGCCTTTGCCCACCTCAACCTTCTCCATTCAGAAGAACCTAGTCATAAGTGCTGAAGCATTAGTAGCTGCTGAGAAGTTCTCTGATGAAGACTGGAGAATAAACTTGTTACATGAACCTTTAATGAAAGCCTTCTACCAGTGATAGACCAAAAAGAAAAAAAAAAAATGCAGTCCTACTGCTTAGATAGATCCTTGAAGGGATCTCTACCAGATGCCAAATCATGTGTGTACACTACTAGTGCTCATTGAAGCATTTGCTGAGAAAGTGATGGGTTTATTTATTTAGCAATTGCTCATGAATGGACCTTAGCTATTTTAGCTGTTCACTAGCTTTGACTACAAAAAGTTAAAATGTAGATTACAGTGTGGCTGAACTATATGTCAATTAGGTTTAAAAAAAAAATCCATAAACTGTCTTTGTAAATGATAGGCATAAATCCTTACCACATAAAATTCCTGCACAGAGGGCATATGGTTTATGGTAAATTAGAGCTGTGTGAACTCTAGTAATTTAATTCAAAATATTGCCTGAGGTGATTGTGTCTCTTGGGTTATGTTTTTACAAGGCATGAGACCCTGCTCTGGCTACAAAATGACTGGAGTAGACTGAGCTTAAAACAAGAGTTCTCTAATGAAGCTTAATAATTGTTAATGCATGCTGCTTAGATGTCTGGAATTTCTGGTGTGTCTCCCTTCCTGGAGCTCTAGAATGTACCACAGCCACCCTTTAACAGATCCAGTAGAGGAAGATGGTCACGTACATGACCATCATGTCAGGACAGATAGAGGATATTTGGGGTCTAGACCTCTTAGGATACAAAATAAATATTTATGAATTTTCATGTCTTGACGATGTCTCAGTTTTCTAAGTCTCCACTTATCAAATAGACTCTAATCTATTTAATTCTGTGATGTTGGGTTTGCGTAACTCAGGATGGCAGTGGCCCCAGGTATCAGCCTTAGGTTACCTGTTGCCCTCAGAGGCATAATCACAAAAAAAAAAAAAAAAAAAAAAAGACTCTTTGAAACTCTTTGTTTCACTTTTGATTCTGAAAGCATGAATTTGCAAGACAACTGGCTAGTTTTTGGCTAGGGAACCTAGAGTATATTGTTAACACCTGAATTCCCCCTACACTAGGGAACAGGGAGAGTGTTGTGTTGATAGTTGTAAACCTAGACTCTAGACAGTGCCTAATACATATAAAGTACTCATAAATATTTGTCAAACCAAAGCATAAAACCAATGTCCCAGTTAACACCCGTATTAGGCTTCCTTTAGAGGGACAGAACTAATAGGATGGAGATATATATAGATATGTAAGTTAATTAAGTATTAACTTACACGATCACAAGGTCCCACAATAGGCTGTCTGCAAGCTGAGGAGCAAGGAGAGCCAGCCTGTCCCCAAGTTGAAGAACTTGGAGTCTGATGTTCAAGGGCAGGAAGCATCCAGCATGGGAGAAAGATGCAGGCTGGGAGGCTAGGCCCATCTCTCCTTTTCACATTTTTCTGCCTGCTTTATATTAGCTGGAAGCTGATTGGATTGTGCCCATCATATTAAGTGTGGATCTGCCTTCCCCAGCTCACTGACTCAAATGTTCATCTCTTTCGGCCACACCCACACAGACACAACCAGGATTAATACTTTGTATCCCTCAATCCAATCCAGTTGATACTCAGTATTAACCATCACAACCATCACAATCCCAATCCTAGGCAAAAAAAAAAAGATTCCTTAGCAGGGCTGTGTGATTACCAAAGGAATTGTGTACCAAACCCCTACACTGGGTTCTGGGTAAGGCTGAGATCCAGTGGCTGAAGGACAGCCAGAGGAAGCCTATGTAGAGTATGCTTGAGAAAGGCAAAGAGAGAGGATTTTCATTCTCCCTGTTCTAAAAAGAAACAAAAAAGTAATGGCAGTTGTGTTTGGGAATAGGAAAGAATGAAATGCTGAGAATCTACCTCACTGTTGACTTTTTGGTGACCTTCAGTTAACTCACAAACCCTCCCTTCCCACCTATTTTCCTCACCCACTACCTTCTCCACTCTGCCGGGCAAGATTGACAGCCTTCCCTCTCAACTGGCTGAACGCTGCTCCTTACTTACAGGTTTGCCATTTATTGCTACCATTGTTTACAGTCCTTCATCTCTGTTCCAAGACCATTTAAATTAATTTTGCAAATAAGATTTCACAAGACACTGCATAATATGCTTCAATAGGATCAAGACATTATATTTACTGTATAGCAAATTAGCAAATTAGCTTTTGCGCAGATTATAATGTATTGTTTTATTTACGCATTTCATTAATTCTGTCTTCCTATTTTTCACTATACAAAGCTGCCTGAATTATAACAAGTGGCTGCTGAATAATACATCTTCTCATGCTGCAGCTCAGTAGAAATTTTTCAAACACATGCCCCATGGGTAATACTGAACCGTGCAATTGTACAGGAGTCCATTAAAAGCAAACTTTCAAACGCAAATCAGAAAGGAAAATCATGTTTTATGAAACATATACCTAGAGTTCTGGGCTCAGACTCTAGGAGACAAAAATTAAGCTCATAAAATATTTCTAAGACTCTTTCTCGAATTTTGACATTTGTGACAGCCTCGTGCCTGTTTGGTGTCTTATTCTGGTTCAGATAAAATGACTTCAGTATCTAGAGGTAGAATGTGTGTTACAAAGGCATAGAACAGTACACAAAGGAGCTGGTGCTTGCTGTTAGGCCTGTCAAATTATCCTTGCCACAGGAGATTCAAAAAATAAGCTTCAAAAAGGAGGCAGCCTCTGCTCCTGTGATGTCTATAGTGGTTGCTCTCTGTGAGCATTTGTGGAGCTTGTGAGCATCATAAATGAGGTCACTGTGTTCACCTGTGTTTCTTGTGTGTCTGTGATTTTGCGCAGCCCTAGTTAGCAGTTTCTCTAACTCAGGCATAGATGTGATGCTTGCCCTGCGAGGAAGAGCAGAAAGCCTCTGAGCATTGACCTTGGACAACTCATTTGTAATTTAGAGAAGAAAAGGTGATGAATATGCTAATTAGCCTGATTTGATCTTTTCGTGTATTGAAACATCACATTGTGCCCCATAAACATATATAATTATTCTTTGTCAATTAAACATTAAAAAAAACATAAAATAATGAATAAAAGAAAAGGTAGGTTAGGAAAGGCAGATGGAATGAGAAGTAACAATGTTTCTCCAAGTTTTTTTTTTTTACACAGGTGTCTGTGAACAAGCCAGACAGTGACCCAGCTGCTTCAGTTTGACACACTGCCGTTTAGAGCCAAGTGCTGACAGGGGATAGGATGGTGCAGAAAAACATTTTTGTGTGTATTATCTCTTCAGCTTTCAAAAGGTACTTCTCCTCACTCTGTTGACACAAGATGCCCCAAAATAGCATAACTGATGGCAGAACGAGGTGGTCTGAATCCTTAAGGAAAAATTCCCCAGGATCTGCCCCTTTTCTCCCTCTGGGAGATAGTGTGGTATGGTGGAAAAAAGCCTCCCCCACTCCTCCCTTTTTTCCTTTTTTTTTTTCTTTTCTTTTTTGGTCTGTGGGTGTGTGTATGTCTGAGTCTGGCTCTGTCATCCAGGCTGGAGTGCAGTGGTGCAATTATAGCTCACTGCAGCCTTGACCTCCTGGGTTCAAGCGATCTTCCTGCCCCAGCCTGTCTGGGAATACAGGCATGCATCACTATGCCTGGCTATAGTTTTTCAATTTTTTATAGACGGGGGGGTCTCACTATGTTGCCCGGGCTAGTCTTAAGCCCTTGGCCTCAAACAATCCTCCTGCCTCAGCCTCTCAAAGTACAAGGATTACAGGCATGAGGCACTGCAACACCCCCCTGCTGCTTTTTTTTTCCCCCAAAATTTTGCAATCACTTTCTACCTATGAGACCCTGGCCCTGTTACTGAAACTTTATGAGCCTCAGTTTCCCATCTGTAAAACAGGAATAAGATGACTTACCTTTCTTATTGTGTCTTAAATGTTGTTGTGACATTTAAGATGTTCATTAGATAACTGTTGCCTTCCTCTCACAAACCGCATCATCAGTACCAAGTAATCAGCTCCTGAGAACCATCTGTGGTGGACGTGGCAAAAGAAGCAACTGCCGATTCTTCTGCCATCTGCAGGTCAGGTTAAGTGTTTCCATGTTGCCTGGAGATGCAGCAGTGGTTATTGTCTCTAACAAGTACATTCCTGCTGAGTGTTTAACTCCTGAAAAATGAAGGTTACCCAAGTAGATGCTACAGATAAATGAGTCATGAATCCTGCAAAATCTTTGTAAGTTACTCTCAATACACCTTGTTAAAGTTATATAAACTTCAGATAAGATGATTCTGGGCGGATCTCTTGGAATCCATCCTACTCTGAGGGTCCTATATATTCAAAGGCACGTGGGATAAGCCTTCTCATCTCACCCCACCAAACTAAAACTAATGATAATGGAGAACGATAACACCTCATGGCAGAATTTAACTCTTTTAAATGTGGCAATAGAGAAACTAATTACTGCCTCTGTTTCCTATCTTCTTCGGTTTAGCATTCACATGCCTCTGTTAGAAGAATTTTAGATATAATTAAACCCGAAACTGAGCCCTAATAGAGTTCCTAACTGTAGGTACAGTCTGTCACTATCCAGTAGATTTTTCTGCAATGTTGGAATGTTCTAATACCTGTGCTGCCCAATATGGTTGCCACCATATGTGACTGTTGACATGTGAAATGTGGCAAGTGCAATTAAGAACTAAATTTTTGTTTTTTCTTAATTTACATAGCTACGTGTGGCTGATGTATACTGTATGGGATGTGCAGGTTAGGGCTGTAGATTGGGTTTAGTTTCATATATATGATTGAAAACCTGAAGGAAATACAGATGACACTGAGAGAATCCATATATTGCTTCTACTTTTATTTATTAAATGGTCTCCCAAGTAGCTGGCCCTCAAGGTCTTATAAAATATAGTTATTCACTACAATTGCCATATTTCTAATAATCAGTATCCCAATAGGATCATATCATTGTGCCATTTTTGTTATATTTGTCATGAATATTTCAAAGCCAAACTTACTGTAATCATTTCAGTATAGTCACTTCCAAATGAAAATGTTAGCTGATAGGAGCAACTAATGTTTAGACCACTGAGTGCAAGGAACTGAATTGGAAAGAGGGTTATATATTCTTACTCTTCTTCCATTTCCTGACACAACACAATTACCATTGTCTTTTCTTAAACCATAACTCACTATCTCAATATTTTATTAAGCTAACACATGTGTAGTACTTACAAGATAAGAGACTGTTCTAAAACAAATACCTGGCCTACCCATATTCATGTTGGAAGAGAGAGCACAAAGAATGCACTCTAATTTTTACTGAGTGTAAGAATGTATTTTTGCTATGACTGAGGAAACACTCTTTTATATATATACTTTAAGCTCTAGGGTACATGTGCACAATGTGCAGGTTTGTTACATAGGTATACATGTGTCATGTTGGTTGGCTGCACCCATCAACTCATCATTTACATTAGGTATTTCTCCAACTACTATCCCTCTCCCAGCCCCCCACCCTCTGATAGGCCCCGGTGTGTGATATTCCCCACCCTCTGTCCTTGTGTTCTCATTGTTCAACTCCCACCTGTGAGTGAAAACATGCGGTGTTTGGTTTTCTATCCGTGTGATAGTTTGCTCAGAATGATAGTCTCCAGTGTCATCCATGTCCCTCCCTGCAAAGGACATGAACTCATCCTTTTTTATGGCTGCATAGTATTCCATGGTATATATGTGTCACATTTTCTTAATCCAGTCTATCGTTGATGGACATTTGGGTTGGTTCCAAGTCTTTGCTGTTGGGAATAGTGCCACAATAAACATACGTGTGCATGTGTCTTTATAGTAGCATGATTTATAATCCTTCAGGTGTATACCCAGCAATGGGATGGCTGGGTCAAATGGTATTTCTGGTTCTAGATCCTTGAGGAATTGCCACACTGTCTTCCACAATCGTTGAACTAATTGACACTCCCACCAACATTGCAAAAGCGTTCCTATTTCTCCACATCCTCTCCAGCCTCTGCTGTTTCCTTTTTAATGATCGCCATTCTAACTGGCGTGAGATAGTATCTCATTATGGTTTTGATTTGCATTTCTCTGATGACCAGTGATGATGAGCATTTTTTCATGTGTCTGTGGGCTGCATAAATGTCTTATTTTGAGAAGTGTCTTTTCATATCCTTTGCCTACTTTTTGATGGGTTTTTTTTTCTTGTAAATTTAAGTTCTTTATAGATTCTGGATATTAGCCCTTTGTCAGATGGATAGATTGCAAAAATTTTCTCCCATTCTGTAGGTTGCCGGTTCACTCTGATGATAGTTTCTTTTGCTGTGCAGAAGCTCTTTAGTTTAGTTAGATCCTATTTGTCTATTATGGCTTTTGTTGTCATTGATTTTGGTGTTTTAGTCATGAAGTCTTTGCCAATGCCTATATCCTGAATGGTATTGCCTGGGTTTTTGTGGTTTTAGGTCTTACAATTTAAGTATTTAATCCATTTTGAGTTAATTTTTGTATAAAGTGTAAGGGAAGGATCCAGTTTCAGCTTTCTACATATGACTAGCCAGTTTTCCCAGCACCATTTATTAAATAGGGAATCCTTTCCCCATTGCTTGTTTTTGTCAGGTTAATCAAAGATCAGATGGTTGTAGATATGTGGCATTATTTCTGAGGCCTCTGTTCTGTTCCATTGGTCTATATCTCTGTTTTGGTACCGGTAGCATGCTTTTTTGGTTATTGTAGCCTTGTAGTATAGTTTGAAGTCAGGTAGCATGATGCCTCCAGCTTTGTTCTTTTTGCTTAGGATTGTCGTGGCTATGCAGGGTCTTTTTTGATTCCATATGAACTTTCAAGTAGTTTTTTCCAATTCTATGAAGAAACTCATTGGTAGCTTGATGGGGATGGCATTGAATCTATAAATTACCTTGGGTAGTATGGCCATTTTCATGATATTGATTCTTCCTATCCATGAGCATGGAATGTTCTTCCATTTTGTTTGTGTTCTCTTTTATTTTGTTGAGCAGTGGTTTGTAGTTCTCCTTGAAGAAGTCCTTCACATCCCTCATAAGTTGCATTCCTAGGTATTTTACTCTCTTTGTACCAATTGTGAATGGGAGTTCACTCATGATTTGGTTCTCTGTCTGTTTTTGGTGTATACAAATGCTTGTGATTTTTGCACATTGATTTTGTATCCTGAGACTGCTGAAGTTGCTTATCAGCTTAAAGGGGTTTTGGGCTAAGATGATGGGTTTTCTAAATACACAATCATGTCATCTGCAAACAGGGACATTTTGACTTCATCTTTTCCTAATTGAATACCCTTTATTTCTTTCTCTTGCCTGATTGCCCTGGCCAGAACTTCCAACAATATGTTGAATAGGAGTGCTGAGAAGAGGGCATCCTTTTCTTGTGCCAGTTTTTAAAGGGAATGATTCCAGTATTTGCCCATTCAGTATGATATTGGCTGTGGGTTTGTCATAAATAGCTCGTATTACTTTGAGATACATTCCATCAATACCTAGTTTATTGAGAGTTTTTATCATGAAGCACTGTTGAATTTTGTCAAATACCTTTTCTGCATCTATTGAGATAATCATATGGTTGTTGTCACTGGCTCTCTTTATGTGATGGGTTACATTTATTGATTTGCATATGTTGAACCAGCCTTGCATCCCAGGTATGAAGCTGATTTGATCATGGTGGATAAGCTTTTTGATGTGCTGCTGGATTTGGTTTGCCAGTATTTAACTGAGGATTTTGCATCAGTGTTCATCAGAGATATTGTCTAAAATCCTCTTTTTTTGTTGTGTTTCTGCCATGCTTTGGTATCAGGATACCTCATAAAATGAGTTAGGGAGGATTCCCTCTTTTTCTATTTTTTGGAATGTTTCAGAAGGAATGGTACCAGCTCCTCTTTGTACCTCTGGTAGAATTCAGCTATGAATCTGTCTGGTCCTGGGCTGTTTTTGGTTGGTAGGCTATTAATGCCTCAATTTCAGATCCTGTTATTGGTCTATTCAGCAATTCAGCTTCTTCCTGGTTTAGTCTTGGGAGGGTGTAAGTGTCCAGGAAATTATTCATTTCTTCTAGATTTTCTAGTTTATTTGCATAGAGGTGTTTATAGTATTCTCTGATGGTAGCTTGTATTTCTGTGGGATCAGTGGTGATATCCCCTTTATCATTTTTTATTGTGTCTATTTGACTCTTCTCTATTTTTTTCTTTATCAGTCTGGCTAGCTGTCTGTCTATTTTGTTGATCTTTTCAAAAAACCAACTCCTGGATTCATTGAATTTTTTTTTTTTTTTTTGAAGGGTTTTTTGTGTCTCTATCTCCTTCAGTTATTCTCTGATCTTAGTTATTTCTTGCCTTCTGCTAGCTTTTGAATTTGTTTGCTCTTGCTTCTCTAGTTCTTTTAATTGTGATTTAGGGTGTCAATTTTAGATCTTTCCTGCTTTCTCTTGTGGGCATTTAGTGCTATAAATTTCCCTCCACACACTGCTATAATGTGTCCCAGAGATTCTGGTATGTTGTGTCTTTGTTCTTATTGGTTTCAAAGAACATCTTTATTTCTACCTTCATTTCATTATGTACCCAGTAGTCATTCAGGAGCAGGTTGTTCAGTTTCCATGTAGTTGAGCGGTTTTGATTGAGTTTCTTAGTCCTGAGTTCTAGTTTGATTGCACTGTGGTCTGAGAGACAGTTTGTTATAATTTCTGTTTTTTTACATTTGCTGAAGAGTGCTTTACTTCCAACCATGTGGTCAATTTTGGAATAAGTGTGATGTGGTGCTGGGAAGAATGTATATTCTGTTGATTTGGGGTGGAGAGTTCTGTAGATGTCTATTAGGTCCCCTTGGTGCAGAGTTGAGTTCAATTCCTGGATATCCTTGTTAATGTTCTGTCTCGTTAATCTGTCTAATGTTGACAGTGGGGTGTTAAAGTCTCCCATTATTATTGTATGGGAGTCTAAGTCTCTTTGTAAGTCTCTAAGGACTTGCTTTATGAATCTAGGTGCTCCTGTATTGGGTGCATATATATTTAGGATGGTTAGCTTTTCCTGATGAATTGATCCCTTACCATTATGTAATGGCCTTCTTTGTCTATTTTGATCTTGGATGGTTTAAAGTCTGTTTTATCAGAGACTAGGATTACAACCTCTGCTTTTTTTTTGTTTTCCATTTGCTTGATAGATTTTCCTCCATCCCTTTATTTTGAGCCTGTGTGTGTCTCTGCATGTGAGATGGGTCTCCTGAATACCGAAAACTGATGGGTCGTGACTCTATCCTATTTGCCAGTCTGTGTCTTTTAACTGGGGCATTTAGCCCATTTACATTTAAGGTTAGTATTGTTATGTGTGAATTTGATCCTATCATTATGATGTTAGCTGGTTATTTTGCCCCTTAGTTGATGCAGTTTCTTCATAGCATAGATAGTCATTACTATTTGGCATGTTGTTACAGTGACTGATACCAGTTGTTCCTTTCCATGTTTAGTGCTTCCTTCAGGAGCTGTTGTAAGGCAGGCCTGGTGGTGATAAAATCTCTCAACATTTGCTTGTCTATAAAGGATTTCATTTCTCCTTCACTTATGAAGCTTAGTTTTGCTGGCTATGAAATTCTAGGTTGAAAATTCTTTTCTTTAAGAATATGGAATATTGGCTCCCACTCTCTTCTGGCTTGTAGAGTTTCTGCCGAGAGATCCACTGTTAGGTCAGGTTACCCACAAAGGGAAGCCCATCTGACTTTCTCTCTGGCTGCCCTTAATATTTTTTCCTTCATTTCAACCTTGTGAATCTCACAATTATGTGTCTTGGGGTTGTTCCTCTCAAGGAGTATCTTGTGGTGTTCTCTGTATTTCCTGAATCAGAATGTTGGCCTGCTTTGCTAGGTTGGGGGAGTTCTCCTGGATAATATCCTGAAGAGTGTTTTCTAACTTGGTTCTATTCTTCCCATCACTTTCAGGTACACCAATCAAATGTAGATTTGGTCTTTTCATAGTCCCATATTTCTTGGAGGCTCTGTTCGTTTCTTTTCACCGTTTTTTTTCCTCTAATCTTGTCTTCTCACTTTATTTCATTAAGTTTTTCTTCAATCGCTAATATCCTTTCTTCCACTTGATCAAATCAGCTACTGAAGCTTGTACATGGATCATGAAGTTCTTGTGCTGTGGTTTTCAGCTCCATCAGGTCATTTAATGTCTTCTCTACACTGTTTATTCTAGTTAGCCATTATCTAACCTTTTTTTCAAGGATTTTTGCTTCCTTGCAATGGGTTAGAACATGCTCCTTTAGCTCAGAGAAGTTTGTTATTTTCGATCTTCTGAATCTTACTTCTGTTAACTCATCAAACTCATTCTCCATCTAGCTTTGTTCTGTTGCCAGCAAGGAGCTGCGATCCTTTGGAGGAGAAGAGGCACTCTGATTTTTGGAATTTTCAGTTTTCCTGCTCTGGTTTCTCCCCATCATTGTGGTTTTATCTACCTTTGGTCTTTGATTTTGGTGACCTACAGATGGGGGTTTGGTGTGGATGTCCTTTTTTGTTGATGTTGATGCTATTCCTTTCTGTTTTAGTTTTCCTTCTAACAGTCAGGCCCCTCAGCTACAGGTCTGTTGGAGTTTGCTGGAGGTCCACTCCAGACCCTGTTTGCCTGGGTATCACCAGCAGAGGCTGCAGAACAGCAAATATTGCAGAACGGAAAATATTGCTGCCTGATCCTTCCTCTGGAAGCTTCATCCCAGAGGGGCACCCGCCTATATGAGGCGTCTGTCGACCCCTACTGGGAGGTGTCTCCAAGTCAGGCCACACAGGGGTCAGGGACCTGCTTGAGGAGGCAGTCTGTCCATTCTCAGAGCTTGAATGCCATGCTGGGAGAACCACTGTTCCATTCAGAGCTGTCAGACAGCAACGTTTAAGTCTGCAGAAGTTGTCTCCTGCCTTTGTTCATCGATGTCCTGCCTACAGAGGTGGAGTCTATAGAGGCAGTAGGCCTTGCTGAGCTGTGGTGGGCACTGCTCATTTCGAGCTTCCCAGCCACTTTGTTTACCTACTCAAGCCTCAGCAATGGTGGACACCCCTCTCCCTGCCAGGCTGCAGCCCCGCAGGTCAATCTCAGACTGCTGTGCTAGCAGTGAGCAAGGCTCCATGGGCATGGGACTCACTGAGCCAGGCACAGGAGGGAATCACCTGGTCTGCCAGTTGCTAAGACTATGGGAAAAGCACAGTATTTGGGCAGAGGTGTACCATTCCTCCAGGTACAGTCTGTCATGGCTTCCCTTGTCTAGGAAAGGGAAATACCCTGACCCCTTGCACTTCCTGGGTGAGGAAACACCCCACCCTGCTTCAGCTTGCCCTCTGTGAGTTGCACCCACTGTCCAACCAGTCCCAATGAGATGAACCAGGTACCTCAGTTGGAAATGCAGAAATCACCTGTCTTCTGTGTCGATCTCGCTGGGAGCTGCAGACCGGAGCTGTTCCTATTCGGCCATCTTGGACTCTGTCTTATGTTTGGAAACAACTCTAATGGTGATGCCTGTGAGCTGGAGCATTAGCCTGAATGCCACCTGCAGTGGAGGTAAAGCAAGGTACAACCTAATATGACTAGATTAGAAGTGTGGCATTTAGTATGTAAACATAAAAGTTTAAAAAGATGAATGCAAACCATTGCTCTACAATGTCTGTATTTTCCCCTAAAGAACCGTTCTATGCCATCCTCTGAGCTTAATTCATTATTTTCATCCTTCCTTCTAAAAATCACATTCTTAGCTATCCTAGTTAATTCCCAGAACTGTATCTCTCCCAAAGAAAACAGCCAGCAGCTAACCAATTTCTTGGTCAATACCATGCAAAAAGTGATTTTGGAGGCTCCCTTAGTAGAAAGGAAAGGTACTATGTATCCCTACTGTATTAGTCCATTCTCACATTGCTATAAATAAATACCTGAGGCTGGGTAATTTATAAAGTAAAGATGTTTAATTGGATTATGGTTCCACAGGCTGTACAGGAAGCCTGGCAGTATCAGCTTCTGGTGAGGCCTCGGGGAACTTTCAATTATGGCAGAAGGTGAAGGGGGAGCAAGCACTTCACATGGTTGGAGGAGGAGAAAGGCGAAAGGAGATGCTACACACTTTTAAAACAATGAGATCTTATGATAACTCACTCACTATCATAAGAACAGCACCAAGGGGATAGTGTTGCGCCATTTGTGAGAACTCTGCCCCCATGATCCAATCACTTCCATCAGGCTCCACCCCCAACATTGGGGATTACAGTTAAACTTGAGATTTGGGCACAGACACATATTCATACCATATCACCTACAATAACTCTTATCATGCTGTTGGCAAAACCAAAGGAGTCAGTAGAGTCTAGAAACATCTCCAAATATTATACCATTTCCCCATGAAGAGATATTGGCCAAGAGGCCAGAAAGGAAGGATATCCTAAATGCATCTGTAGATATTATGATAATTGTGTATATTATCTCATAATAGAGAGGGAATAATAAAGGCTAGAGGATAAACATGTCCACATAGATTCCCTCCTAGTGGCCTTTTTCCCCACATAGGAGGGGGACTCATCCTCACAGAACTACATGGAAGGGAGCTTAAGGTGTATTTCTCAGGCACTGGATAAGAGGTTTTGAGGATAGCAGAGTCCAGGGCCCACTCTGTTGGCTTCCCATTTGCCCTAGTTATTAAATTATTGCCTTTTGGTTCCAAACTCATTGAGGACTACTACTTTGCTTCTTGATGCGAGCTGGGACTCAGAAAACCACATTTCTGTTTTGCCAGCTGGTCCTGTTACACTCTGCCAGTAGGGGGACTGTAGAGGACTGCAAGGCTGGAGAAGGAAAGAGAACATGTTCTTTTCTGTGTGTTCCTGGTTTTCTGTGGTCTTCCTGTTACTGTGAGTAACACCTAAGGAATGTTCTTCATCCCAGCAACAACAGTTCCTAGTAATAGGTGAATTGGTGTTTCCTTTTTCCAACACTTACAGAACAAGCTTCATCATGCCTCCAGACATCAGTGCCAACCAATTCATACCCTCTCCTTGGAGATCTGGGACCCCACAGGGTCCCTCCCTCAAGTTTAGAAGTTTTCATAGTTCCAACCTGTTACCTGTGTTCTTTCAGCCCCAGGGGTGGTAGCATAGCTGCTTTCTGCAGTAGCCATCTCCACAGCACCCAATTTTTCACCATTTTAGTTATGTATTAACAACTTACTTACAACCTACTTAGCCATTCTTTTTCTTTTCTTTTCTTTTCTTTGAGACAGGGTCTCTCTTCTCTCTTCTCTCTCTGTCTCTTCTCTCTCCCTCTCCCTCTCTCTCCTCTCCCTCTCTCTCCTCCCTCCCTCTCCTCCCTCTCACTCTTCCCTCTTCCTCCTCTCCCTCTCCCTCCTCTCCCTCTCCCTCCTCTCCCTCTCCCTCCTCTCCCTCTCCCTCCTCTCCCTCTCCCTCCTCTCCTCCTCTCCCTCCTCTCCTTCCTCTCCCTTTCCCTCCTCTCCTTCCTCTCCCTTTCCCTCCTCTCCTTCCTCTCCCTCTCCCTCCTCTCCCTCTCCCTCCTCTCCCTCTCCCTCCTCTCCCTCTCCCTCCTCTCCCTCTCCCTCCTCTCCCTCTCCCTCCTCTCCCTCTCCCTCCTCTCCCCTCTCCCTCCTCTCCCCTCTCCCTCCTCTCCCCTCTCCCTCCTCTCCCCTCTCCCTCCTCTCCCCTCTCCCTCCTCTCCCCTCTCCCTCCTCTCCCTCTCCCCCCTCTCCCTCTCCCCCCTCTCCCTCTCCCTCCTCTCCCCTCTCCCTCCTCTCCCTCTCCCCCCTCTCCCTCTCCCCCCTCTCCCTCTCCCCCCTCTCCCTCTCCCCCTCTCCCTCTCCCCCCTCTCCTTCCTCTCCCTCTCCCTCCTCTCCCTCCTCTCCCTCTCCCTCCTCTCCCTCTCCCTCTCCCTCCTCTCCCTCTCCCTCTCCCTCCTTTCCCTCCTCTCTCTCCTCTCTCTCTCCCCCCTCTCTCTTCTCTCTCTCCCCCCTCCCCCCTCTCCCCCCTCTCCCCCCTCCCTCCTCTCCCCCCTCCCTCCTCTCCCCCCTCCCCCCTCCCCCCTCTCTCTCCCCCCTCCCCCTCTCCCCTCCCCCTCTCCCCTCCCCCTCCCCCTACCCCCTCTCCCCCCTCCCTCTCTCCCCTCTCTCCCCCCCTCTCTCTCCCCTCTCTCTCTCTCCTCCCCTCTCTTCTCCTCTCTTCTCCTCTCCTCTCTTCCCCTCTCTCTCTCTCTCTCTCTGCCCCTCCCTCCCATGCCAGGCTGCTGCAATCATAGTTCACTGCCACATGGAACTCCTGAGCTCAAGAGATCCTCCTATCTCAGCCTCTGAAGTAGCTAGCACTACAAGTGCATGCCACTATGTGCAGCTAAATTTTTTTTAATTTTTGTAGAGATAGGGTCTTACTATGTTGCCCAGATCCATTCTTTATATTAAATTTTCTCTGTTCAAATAACAGGTGTGGTTTCTCTCTCCTGCTTGGACCCAGACTGATAAACCTCTGAAATGGTCGTTTCAATGAACAAATAGATACATGGGGTGTACCAAAGGTTAATAACTCATTTTTTGGAGCTGGGTGATTCTGCTAAGCCATGTGGTACTTGTGAGTCACCAGCAGTGGCAGTGGATGAAAAATGTTACAGTGACAGGGAGTCACACCACCTTAAAAAAGCCTTTCAAGGCATACAATATTTGAATTGTTTACTTACCCGTATACTAGACTGCAAGCTCTGTGAGGTGAATGATGAAGTCCTGTTGATAGTTTTATCTTCAGTTCCAATGTGTACTTGTTGAATAAATAAATGAATGAAAAATTTAAGTATTTAGTGTAGTTTTAAATGATGGCAAATTTGACCACATGTTCATGGACCTCCTTCTGCAACAAAAGTTTAAAAATCAGGTTAAAATGGAAAAGAATCCCTTTATAAATTTAAGGGTGAATTTTCCACATTCCTTTTTATTCTACAATTTCTGTTCTCCCTTAGTTTCCAGACATCATTGTGAGCTCGTTAGGCCCTTGGTTCTTTCAACACTTTTAATTACCTTAAAACATCATTCAACTCTAGCAACCTTGGCAATCTTATTATCTCGAAGGGACAAGGAGCAAAGATTAGTAGATTAGTTGTTTTATCATTTAAGTAATGAGAATTTTACACTTCTCTAAAGAGATTTATGAGAGTAATTAGTCTAAGCAGGAGTTTCCAGCATGAATGTTATTAGGTGTAATAATTAACCCTAGCGGGGTGAGTTACTGCCTAGTAACTTAACAATCATTGAGGATGGCATGAAATTTCAGTTTTAGGCATTTGGAAATATTTATAAATATGTATTACTAATAATCATTTAATAAAATACTAAATTTAATTATAAAAGCATCAATATAAAACAAAGTATTGGCAAGTTTCATGCATCTCGTTATTAGCTTATTTTTTGTGTTCTTGTAATACAATTACTTGTCAAAGAAACCAGAGGGCAGCATTATATACTGGCAGAGCACTAGTGTTAGAGTTAGATCTCAGCTCTGCCATGTGCTAGCTCTATGACTCTGGGTAATCCATCTGACCTTCCAAACCTCAGGTTTCTTCAGCTTCAAAACAGGTGGTAAAAAGTGACATCTAAGGCTTCTCTCAACCCTGGCTATCTATAACTATATAAGACACAAACATAAGTAGCTAGAGTTAGTACCTAGGCCACCTAGGCTATGACTGACTCCTTTGTCCCTAAAGAGAAAATAAAATTAACAATAAAGTGCTTACTATGTACTATAATTTTCATAGATATGATCTCATTTATATTTCTTTAATAATGATATCCTTACTGTATAGATAAGGATACCCAAGAAATTTGAGAAACTTGCATAGAAGGTAAGTTTGTATGAAACAGAATAGGTTCAAATACCAATTCCATTACTGTGTAACATCTGTAAGTGGGAATAACTGTAGTTTCTACCTTAGAATTACTAGAAGAAATAAATTAGATTTTACATGCAAAGTTCTTAGCAAAATGTCTAGCTAGGAATGAACACTCCATAAATGTTAACTATTATTACTATTATTGTGATTATTTTTAATGTCATAACTACAAAATGCCAGTTAAATCTAGGTGATTTTGACAATAAACACCATATAGATTCAGTTATATCATCTTGATAAACTATGAGAACTTGGAAATGTTAGGTTTTTAAAAAAATTACTATGCAGCTCTTTTTCCCCTCTTATTTCCCAACTAATACCTTATGCCTTAATACACTAAGAGACATTTGAGTTTTCAGTTTTAAAACACAAGCTAATGTCTCCATGCTACTTCATATTCCATAAGGTCAGATTCTATGATAAACGAACTATTTCCCAGACATAATAAAGTTAGCACATTAAAAGAGATTTTTGAGGAAATTAATGTAAATCTAAAACATAACTAAAATTTAATTTCAGTTCTTTGGTTTCACAAAACCCTGGGTAACACCATAAAAATGATATGACTTTATTAACTGGGAGGAGAAGAACTTATTGAGTTCCTGCTGAGTGTTAGGCATTGTGTTATCACTTTTAGCCAATATCCAAATCACTTGGTTTAACCTTTCTCATTTTGGATTCCTCATATGAGCCATAAAATACAAAAAAAAAAAAAAAAAAAAAAAAAAATTGAGTGATTATTTTATCCATCTTCCCAAAGGTGGTACATAATTAGTACTATAGCATATTTTATTTTCTAAAGATAGAGGTACCTATATATCCCACCCAACTAGCTTTTCTTTCAATGTGACATTGGCATTCCTCCATTGAGAGATGGGGATTACATTCCCTCCACTTGAATCTGGGTGGCTCTGTGTCTACAGCAGAAGTGACACTATATGACTCCCAAGGCTAAGTCGTTAAAAAATTCTTCAACATTCTCCAGTTCACTTCCTAGTCCTCATGGAAGTTTGCCCTTGGAACTCAATCACCATGCTGTGAGGGAGCCACGAAAAGATCATGGGTATGCATCTGGCCACATTCCCAGCTGAGATCGCAGCCAATAGTCCGTGAGGTTTTAAGATTATTCTATCCTCCACCCTTGGAACCACCCTAGCTGACTGAGTAGAGCAGGAACAAGCTGTTTCCACTGAGCACCAGCCAAATGCAAACTCATGGATGAAATACATGTCCCTGTCTTAAGCCACTAAGTTTTCGAGTGGTTTGTTATTAGCAAAGGTAAACAGAAAGAGTGTCATTCAAGGTGCATTGTACTACATACAATGGTCACCTTAAGGCATTAGAGCTTATTTTTTATTCAAAACCAATTGAGTACACTTTGGACAAATAATGATTGTGATTAAACACATTATATTCTGCAGTGGTCTTACTCTTTGTATAAGTAATCAAATAGATATAGATGTAAAAAGTATAGACTAATACTATATGAGAGGAAAACAAATTCTGAGATTACTAGGATTTAAAAACTATGAAAATTGTTTTAGAGACTTCTAGAATTTTATCAACTTCTAGAGTAATAATAGAACAATGTGATACATGCAAGCTGTCAGGAATTTAACAAATAACCCTTAAGGTTTAGATTACACTTGTGGACAGAAACCAATTAGAAACGTGCTTTGCCTCTAACCTAATATAATTTCATTTTCTGACACTGCACTGTGAATGTTTAATAAGCCAACCCTTTTCCACATATGTCCACTTATTTGTTATTCTTGTTCTCATAAAAAGAATAGACTTAACATGGATTTTTTTTTCCTTTTTTTGTTCTCCTTCTTTCCATGTTTATTAGCATCAACCCTAACCAAAATTCTTCACCTCTTTCCAACATCTATACTCATTTTTCTATACCCTATCCTTTTTGGTTCTGTTCTTTACATTTTAGTGCGTCTCCCAAGTTTTACAATTACACTGTTCCCATTGGCTGTTTACATATGTCCAAACGATTTTCAACCTAGGTCTGCCTTCCAAGTCTTATCGATATTCTAGAACATTCCCTTTGCAGTATCTGGGATATTTATACTTTGTAGAGCTTCAGGGAGACTTAAGACACATAAGGGATTCATTTTGCTCTCAGGAGGGGCTAGGACTAAGAATTATAAAGTTGATTAATGGGTAAACAAAAGAAAGCTAAGGCCATGATATCTATTAATAGCAATCACTTGACACACACTTCTTTCTTCTCTTCAGATGCCAGTCACAAACATCACTAACCAATTACGATAGTATTTCTTGCTAAGCCCTGACCTTCCCAAGCACCTTTCTTAAAACAGCACTCCGACAGCCATGACCAACTGCCTGGACAGAGAAAAGAAGGAAAAACCTTTTTGTCTTTCCAAATAGATAGTAAATAACAAGCTATTAGTCATTTCTTCTGGGATGAGGCCACCGTGAAGAGTGTTTACTTTTTTGGTCCAAGGTGTTTTCTTGCTATTCCCCAGTTTTCAAGTGCTGATGAGTTTCCCAGGGTTCCCGGCACTTATTAAAAACTGAATGTCACCCTTTCACGTCTTTTGCGATAAAATGTGTGTAATTTCTACCATATATAACACTGAGCTGAGCTCTGGCAACATAATGCCAACCAAGCAGCCAGTTACATAACACTTAGATTTCTTTGGTATTCTTTATTGCTAGGTGATGATATTGCACAATATATTACAACCAGAAAGAGAAAAGGAGAAAGAAAGCCAATTGTGGTAATAAAACGTAAAGAAAAAATGAAAGAGGATCATACATTGCCAGTTGAGCTTTAGGCTACCTCCTCGGGGGCTGGGTAAAAGTTTTAGAATCATCATGTATTAGTGTTTCTCCATCAAGAAGGGTTTTGATTTTGGAATGATACAGCCAACCTAATAAAAAAAAATAGGAAAATAGTTTTTTCTTTTCAATAACCTTATTCTACTTTTTGTATTGTTTCTTGCCCTCCACATGCTTAGAGTCCCCCTTCTATTATAATCCATCAAGCCCCCATGGTTGGATCTGATTGTTTTTTAATAGGAGAAGGAAAGAGAAAAGGAGATTAGCATTTCATCTCTATAACTAAGCTATGAGCCAATAAAATGACATTTTCATACACATTGTAAGAGCTAGCCATAGTAACTTAAGGAACCGTGGTTAGAATCCTCTGACATCTTATCAAAACCCTGAGTGATAATAGAGTACTGTGATGGTTAAGGAGGTTATTGGTCTTTAAAGAGACAAATGCTGTCTGAATACTGATTCTGATTTTTTCTGATTAAGGCTATCCCTTAAACATGACTCAATAAAAAGATGTTACTCTGGAGCTTTTATTATTCGCCATGATTTTATTTCTGGATACCTTTATTTTTAATCAATTTCATTAAACAATATTTTCATTCTCATAAGGATTGCTGTCCAAAATGCACTTTACAATCCCATTCAGAGAGCTGGTTGTCCTTAATGACTTTCAATGGACAAATTTGCCATCCCCTTCAGTAGGCAGATGTGTAGTTGCTTTTAGTTTGGATGTTTCAAATCAGGTAGAATTGCCTGACATTCCCCATCCCCAGTGTCTGATTAAAGTTTACTATACAGAGGAGAAAGAGATATTATAGTGTGGGCAATATCATCAAGAGTTGATCTATCATCCCCTAGAAACAATTGGCTCTGAATAATTGATCACTACCACACCTGGAAAACACAGGAAGTTGCGTTAGATTGGTGATTCTGGGAGTAAATGATCTACTTTCTGTAAAGGCATCTCCTGCATAGACGCCAGTTCTGTCAATTGTGAAGTAAGCAGTTTCATCTTCCCTAATTAATTTGGGAACAAAAGGTGGATGGCACATCCCAAATGGTAATAGTCTGAACAAATTCAGCAGCTGCCTTTGTTTACAGGCTGTGTACGCAAAGTCCGATGGAAAGATTTTTAAAAGAGCAGTTAAATGGCAATTCACATGGATAATGAACTGGATTAATGTAGCAATTAAAGTTTATTAAAATGAAGTATTACCCTTAGACAGAACCTGGCAGTGATGTAAAAGCTGAGGATCTGCTTACAAAAATTGAGGCTTAGCAAAGGAAATTTAAATTCCCAAGAGGTTATAAAGTCCATTGTGAATATGAATAACCATGCTGAGACAGTTGAGATTTAAGAAGTAATCTGAGAAGAGTGAAGGATTTAGAGCAAGAATAATTACATATTTCTCATCTAGAAGATAGGCTTTCTTTAGACAAAGGGTGCCAAGTTTTCTGCTGATAAAGGAATCTCTGGGGGCTAATGTTTTGTTCTTATCCTGAGAAAGACATTTGTAAACTATAAGTACCTCACCTGAATGCAAAAAACAAAGAAAAATGGTAGTGGAACAAGGAAGGCAGATGATGTACACATTATTTTACAAATGTAAAAGGAGGCATTGGGAAATGAAGGAAGGCTTCCAGCAAAGTTAATGAACCCCATTCTTAGGGGGTATCTGACATTATTAGATCTTACTAAATTCCATTATAGAGATTATACCCAAAGCAAAATGTAAGACGGTCCCTGAATTTTTTCCAGTTACTCATTAGTTTATATTTCAGGGATGAGAGAAAGGTGCTCCAGAGGGAACAACATATAAAGCTCCCCAAGTTGAGCTATTAAAATTTGTCAGAATTTCATTCTGGAATTTTCCTCTATGCCAGAGGTTAGGTTACTATACCTGGTTTGTTCTCAGAGGTATTAAAACATGAAGCTATTACATTTTTCTCTAATCAGTGTCCCCACTAGTACTGTGTTGAATCCCTCTTCCTGGCTTGGTGGTAGATCTCCCAATAATACCTTGTGCAGAAAACATTGGTTTCCATGTTGTTTTAGGTTCAATTCAAAATATGACTGATTCAAACTTTCCCTGACTTGGCAGACCTGTGGTTTGAAGGACCTGATTTGGTGAAGGGACGTGGCCTGGTTCTTTATTCCTCCCTGTTCACCTCTACCTTGAAGTACAGGAAAGATTTTAGTCTGCTTCTGGAATACCTCTTTCACCCCTTTTTATAGAATTTTGGAAATTCTCAATTCTAGCTGCTTATTGGCACCAGCAGAGAGCTTTAAAAAATATCCATACTTGGGCTCCTTTCTGGTCTCATACAAAATTTTAAAGATGAGGAAAAAAAGAGCATGTGTTCATTATTTCACAAGCTACTGATATTGTCCTCTGTGTTCACACTGATTGGTGATAGGGTTCAGGACACATTACCCTACGATTTGGCACTTCGGTATTTGAGAAAACAGCAGAAACAGGAAGGTCTTGCTTTTTCCTGCTGTTCTCCCGTGTTGTAGACCATAAGAATGATGTGACCTTCCTCTGAAGTATATCGTAAAACCCCCATTCCAGAGTGATCATCCCTATGCCTGGAGGAAAAGAATTAGTATACAGAAATGCCAAAAAGCATCTGAAAAAAAAATCACGCATTACTAAATTCTTCCCAGTTTATTATCATTAACTCATAATCTTCTGTCTTCCAGTCATACTTCTGGATGACTATCAAAAATACATAGGCTTCCTTGTTTTGGGGGGTCTTCAATTCTGAAGGCTTCCATATCAGATAAAATTTATATGAAATGAATTTGTTATGCTTTTATCTTGTTTCTCTTGCCATGAACCTAGTGATCGGTGAGAAAGGACTTTTCTCTCCTGCACTGGCCACTTATGTCCTCTAGGTGGCAGGCAACCCAATGGCACGTCTGGAGAAGGCGTATATATGGAAGAGGAGTCCCTTCAGCTGACCTCCCCCCTATATAGACAGAAGTGGAAGAGTTGGTTCCAACCTAATCTCTTCCAAACCTAATTCCCTCACCTGATACCGCTAGAGTGCAATCATCAGCCTTTGGCTGTTGGGGTCTTCTTGCCCCGAGGTCAGATCTCTTGGATGGGCTATTGGCAAAAAGGTTCTTCTCCAGGTACCCCATATATACACAAAATGGTAAGAGGGTGAGCAGATTGCCCTACTGATGCCCTTTCTCCCTGCCCGCCAACTTTCTCCAAGTCTTTTTTCCTCTGTTCAAAGGGAAACAGGGTGCATATCACCAGAACTCTGTATAAGCAGATCCTCTGTTCAAATGGAAACTGGGTGCATATTAGCAGAGTTTTGTATAAGCAGATGAACCATTGATGAGATATACTCTGCTCTTTGGAGCACCACAGTCTTTACAATTGATTTAGTCAATGCCATCTTCAATTGGCTGGAAGTAGAGTTGGGAGTTTATGCCATTCTTATTCCAAGCCATAAAATCTTCAGTAGACATTGATGGATGGTAAAAGAAAGAGAGAGAGAGAGATTGAGAATGCACAGCACAGAAGGGAGACAATGGGAATGCTTAGGTTAAAAATCCAACCTTGGAAGCCAACTCCAGCCACAGCCTTGCCAGGATACAGTCTGAGTGGCTTGGCATTTCTCTACCCTTTGCCTTGAGCAATTTCATTTTCTTGTGTTGAATGAATGCATGGCCCCAGACAATATTTCTCAAGCATAAAAACAATAATTGCTTAGACATAACACAAAAATAGAAAAATTGGCTATCTACACAGTTACAGAATACCTAATAAAGTAAGGTAGGGCATGGTTCCATTCACAGATGTACAGGTAATGTAATGGGTATGTCCTTTGGGGGAACTTTGGTATGTATGAGAATTTTTAAAGCTTCACAAAGCTATTAATCAAGTATGTCACAGTGACAGGTTCATCTGCATTTATTTAAAATAGAAGAAAATTTCAATAAGTTAATTATGAGAAGCTTCATTTACAGTAGTAGAAAAATTTTACCTGTGTAGCTTGGCACTAGATTCTTAAAATGCATCTTCAAACACAGACCTAGAAAGGACTTCCAACCAACTTCTCCCCAGGGAAACAGCAATGCTTTTAACTCACACAGCCACTTAGAATGGATGAGAAGGTCTTCCAGGAGACTTCTATGAGAAGTGGGCAATTTCACTGTAGGGATGGCAGATATAAAAAATTAAAACTTTAAATTTAAGAAATGAATATCAAAAGTACAGTTAGAATTTCACAAATTAGAATATTTTCTTTTTTAAAAGTCAGTGAGAGCACTTCTGCTCTCCTTAATGGCAGGTTAGACCAACCCTGCCACCAAGAACAACTGAAATATATGGAGAAAATATTTTTAAATTATTGCCACAGTGAGAATAGCAAAGCAGACAAAAATGACAGTAGCAAGGTTAGGGAAGAGAAGGAAATATGGAGAAGGAAGCCCTACAATTGAGGGTGCTGTCAGCTCCATGGGAAGTAGTTGAGAGATTGATAAACAAAGCAGTATTTCAAATGGCCAAAGGGGGCATGCGGTAAATTTGGAGTCCCGGCCCACCAGGTAGAAAGAATTCTGGTAAAATCTTTAGGATTTAGATTTAGACCAGAATGGCTTTACCTCAGAGTAAGAAAAAAAACATGAATCTCTGTTGTGACTGAAAGCTGGTTTTGAATCATCTCAGAGCCCTGAGGTTATATTAAGGTGATCTAAGTTTACACCTACCCCTAGTTACCTGACCAAAGGAAATGTATATCCCATATAGAGAAAGATGGTTGATGTGGTTTGGCTCTGTATTTCCACCCAAATCTCATCTCAAATTGTAATCCTCACATGTCAAAGGAGGGACCTGGTGGGAGGTGACCGGATCATAGGGACAGTTTCCCCCATGCTGTTTTTGTGATAGTCAGTTCTCATAAGATCTGGTTGTTTTAAGTGCTTGGCAGTTCTTCCTGTGCTCGCTCGCGCCTCTCACAGCCCTGTGAGGATGCCTGCTTCCACTTCCTCCCCCCACCCCCGCCATGATTGTAAGTTTCCTGAGGCCTCCCCAGACATGTGGAATTGACTCAATTAAATCTCTATTGTTTAAAAATTACCCAGTCTCAGGTAGTATCTTCATAGCAGTGTGAAAATGGACTAATACAATGGTGTCACCCAGAACCTCAAAATATGTCTATATTTTTCCATGGAAAATGGATAGCACTCTATCAAATATCAAATCACACAGAGATAAGATATTGTAAATAAAATCCAGGATAAATGATAAGTAACAGAAACACATCAGGAACTCCAAATTTTAGAGTTACTGAACATCATTTTAAAACAACTATCCTTAATCTATTCAAGGAAGTGAGAGAGAAAAATTGAGAATTGGGACAGCAAACCAGGGATTATTAAAAAATATTCATTGGATATTTTTAAACTGAAAAAATGCAATAGCTAAAATTAAAAACATAGTGGGTGGATTTAAAAGGATATTAGACATGGTCGAATAGAGATTTAATGAACTAGAATATGGGTCAGATGTAAGTATCCTGAATGAAGCACAGAGAAATTGATGAATGAAAATGCAAAAAAAAAAAAAAAAAAAAGCATAAGAGATATAGGGGATATAGTAAGGTCAAAAATAAAGGTAATTAGAGATCCAGATAGGATAGAATGAGCATAGCAATATTTGAATATGTGATATGGACAATTTTCCAAACCAACAAAAGCCATCAAATCACAAATTCAAAAAGCATTTCCATCCCCGAGCAGTGTGAACACAAGCAAATTAAACACATCAAGGCATATCATGGTAAAATTGCTGAAACAAAAATAGAAAAAACTTTTAAGCAGCCATGGAAAAAAATATAAATGAGCATCAAAGAAGTAACAATCCCATTCCTCAGAAATTATATAAAAGATGCACTGTGAGCAAAATACATCTTATGCACAGGGCTATTCATTGTGGCATTATTTGTGACAAACAATTGGAAAAAACCCATAAACATCTACCGATAGAGGACTAGTTGAATAAGCATGGTATCTGCACAAAATGCTATTATGGGACATTCAAACATGGTGTGCTTCTGATATATAACATGAAGTACACAGAACCACCTGTGAAGTATTCTTACCAAACATAGATGAATCTGCACCTTGTTAGAGCTAATTTTCAATTTCTAGGAAATATGGGGCTAAAGGAACAAATTAAGTGACACTCTAAGGAAACAGACAAATCCAAATTATAGGACAATATCCAGGAAAATAAATCTAGTTCTTCAATAAGACAACAGCATGAAACAAAAGAGGTGATGGGAGGAAATTTAAACCATAACAACCAAATGATATGTGGGATATTTTTCCCCTAGTTGGAATAAATCAATCATAAAAAGCTCACAGTTGAGAAAATCAGGTAAATCCGGATCTTGACTAGGCAATAGTTACACAAAAAATTTTTGTTGATTATGTTTTGTTAAATGTGATAAGGGCATCATGGTTAAACAAGAATATGGCCCTGTTTTTAGAGATGCATTCTAAATATTTAAGTGTAAAAAAATATGAGATTTGGGCTTTGCAAAAAACTACAGAAGAGGAAAGATGAAGCAAATATGGCACAATTTTTATATTTATCATTGTTGAATTTGGATTATGGATATATGGTGTTTCATTACATTCTTCTTTAGTGTATGTTTGAAAGTTTCACAGTAGGTTTTCTTAAAGCGAATACGTGTCCCAGAAATAGAACCTCAGAAATAGAACATCTGTCCCCGAGATTTGCAATGTGGGCTCCTATTTGAAATCACCTGTTTCCTTCTGTCACCTGTTTTACTTCTTTAAATATATATATTTAAGCAGAGTAGACAGAAGGAAACAGGTGATTAGGCTGCTAATTTATTTTATATATATATATATGTGTATATATATGTATATATGTGTGTGTGTGTGTATATATATATATATGCCTCTCAGTGTACCTGTTTTAGCTACTTTAAAAGAAAACTGTATCTGCAAAGTCAACTCCTTCAATCTGTCAATGTGAATTTTGCACATTC
This sequence comes from Chlorocebus sabaeus, assembly GCF_047675955.1. NCBI lineage: Eukaryota > Metazoa > Chordata > Mammalia > Primates > Cercopithecidae > Chlorocebus > Chlorocebus sabaeus. Next base: position 100,089,467 of record NC_132904.1, on the reverse strand, counting down.
CATATTGTTTTTTACATTGAGGACACATTTTCTGAACATACCATCCATCTTTGGGTACAATCTGCTTAACTGGTTATACATGAGGTAGTAACAGATCAACTGACATGAGCTTCGTTTTCTTCCTGTCGTTTTGATTCTAACAGCAATCCCTGGTAAAAGGCACCGATATCCCCATTTTACCAAGGAGGAAACTATAGTTCAGCAAGACTAAACAACTCGTCCAAAGTAATGCCCTGGGATTTTTGTGATTAAAATCAGTTTTCTTCCTCCACTCCCACCACCAGTACCCTCCAAATGCATCCCCTAAACTTAGGGTCATAGTTGAAATAGAAGTTGAAGCAGAAATTGGGTTTGTCATTTCCAGGATTAGATATAGGTCTATAACAAGAAGCTGGCGATTTTAAGCTAGTTGAAGGCTGACTTTTGCAACATGGCTAGAAGTACTGGTTGAAATAAAATGTCATCATGATCTGGTACAGGGCAGCTTCAGAGAACTGTGTTGAACAAATTAACTTCTACTGAATTCATGTGAATCTTCCTCATAAAAATATACTGTGTGATTTTATAATCTAATTTTTAAGAAATTGTATACTATGTGAGAATGTTACCCTTTCCTTTTATCTCAGCTTGGGCCATTCCGTACGTACGTTTCATCACTGGTCCTTGATTGGACTCAAATTTCCAGTGTGGTCCACGAATATATGAATTACCATCCTGGATAAATAGCCACATCCAATTTCCAGGAGCAGAGAGAATGGCAACAATGATTGTGTGGTTTAAATAAATATAGCAACAGTAGTGCCAACACAATCTATTCCCATGGTGAAAGTAATTTAGCATCGCTATTCAGACATCTCCTACACGCCATCAATTACCAGATCAGCAAGAATCACACGTTCCAACAGAGCCACCTGGATAATTGTGGAACGCATCTATGCTTGTTTAACCCAGTGAATCTACTAAGAAGGAAAGGGCTGAAATGTTCCACTGCAGCAAAATAAACTTGCTTCTGTTTTTCTTTAGCAGCCTAATTCTGATGCAGTGAAGCCAGGAATAAGTGGCATTTTTGTTTTACTTAAAATGAAGGAGAACACTCTTCACATCCAAGTGCTGTTATGCTACACTAACAATAGCTCCTCCTGCAGGGTAAAACTAAAATATTGTTTATCAATACCATAATCGTGACAAGCAGTTAACATTTATTAAATGCTTACAGCATGTACATTATCTCATGCCTCACAGTAATCTTATCTAATAGGTTTCTATTATCTTCATTTTTATAGACCAAAAAACTGAGGTAAGAAGGTGAAGTAACTTGTTTAAGTTACTAAGTGGCAGAGTCGGGCTTCAAATTCAGATGTTCATTCGACTCAAGAACCTGAGTGCTAAATGAATGTTATACAGACCCTCTATGTAGTATTTAAGGAAGACTTGTCTCTATCACTCATTTAGGATGTTTAATGCTGTAAGTAACAGGATCCAATTAACTGTTTCAACACCAGGCCTTCATTATCTCACTTCAGGTGATAATGATAACTTCAAAAGAAGTCAGGTGCCAAGCAGATCCAAGCTCATGCAGAGGCTGCACCACGTCAGCTGGGACCCAGGTTTCATCCATCTTTCTGCTCTGTCATTACGTCATACCCCGAGGGAGTTGCCAGATGACTGCTGCAGCTGAGGCTTTCCTTTCTCGGCGTCTAACAGAGGTATGGGGAGGGTTTTCCCACACACCTGTTCTTACAGGAAGGAGCACCTGTTCCAGAAATCTCTCAGAAAGTTCTTTTGCTAAATGGCCAGGGTGTAGTCACAGCCTATACTTAAACCAATGACTGTTGCCGATCATGACTTTGCCATGATTGCCTTTGACTTTGCCATGATTGCCTTCAACTCATCAAATTTTCTCACCACCAGGCTGGGGAGAGGCCCCATGAAGCACATGGTTTCCTAATACCAGAAGAAAATTGAAGCCTTTTAACATGGCAGTCCACAGTGCTAGGAGGTGGAAAGAAACTTTGGGTATTCAGCAACAGTTTATCACCTTCTACTTCTTTGGCTGCATGATACGCAGAGATGCCATTCATGTCTATATCTTAAATGAGACTCACTTTTTTTTCCTTTCCTAAAGGGAGCATCTGGCTCCAAGTTCTGGACATCTGGGTGATGTAGTGTTTTCTTCATTTATCCCCTACATACAACCCTATGGATATAAGACAAATAATTTACTCATTACACAGAAACATACACTGAGAAACAGAAGAAGCCAATTCCAAAATTCTTGTTTCCTCCCCACTGCCTGTCCCTTGACCTTGGAATCCTGACCTTCTCCCTCTCCATTGGTTTAATGGCCCCTTCCTTAAGACCTTTGAACGTGTGGCCTTTGTTGAGAAAGTGCCCATCTTTATTCAGTCTTCTCAGACAGACTTGCCTCTCTTTCATTTAGAAGTAAGTAATAATGGGGTATTTGCACGAGACTCGAGGCACCAAACTGCTTAATTTTATCTTATAAGTCTCTGATTCCCTGCTGCTTCATAAACTAGCTTTAGCTTGGGGAGGGAGGGGACGGGGGAGTTAACACTGCAAGGCAGTTCTCACTGCCATGAAAACTTACATTTGAACAGCAATAGAATAAGAAACAATGCAGAGGCCCTGGTGTATACTCATCCCTACCCAGCTGGACAGGAATCGTGAGGACTCTAAGCCCAGGCAGTGCAGTCAGTTCTCAGGACAACCAGTCCCGAAGCCTAGGTTCTGCCCTTTAAGAAGATGGCCCTTGTCCCCTGTCCTCAGTAGACCTGGTTCTGCTATCTGGTGGAGATAGCTTTTGTCCACCATTCTCTGAATACCTGGTTCTGCACGGTAGGGAGATCTGCCTTTGTGTGCTCTCCTCCAGAAACCTGGTTCTGCTCTTGGGTTGGCTGATCCTCTGGCTACCTCTGAGATGAGCAATGTGAGACTGCATTCCTGTAAGATGCACAGCAGTAGCTACCCCCTGCATATGTGTTCAGGTGTAGAGGCCTGCAATTTGCCTCAGGGGTTATAATTCATAAGCTGTTCTGGGCCAGGATCAGTGTTTCTTTTCAAAACAGTAATCACGCAAACTTGGCACACATGTGGTCTATTTACTTCCAGTCAATTTCATGGGTTACTAAACACAGCTAAAATTTTTGATTGAACATGGTCACTAATTCCAAAATTCTTGTTTCCTACCCACTGTCTGTCCTTTGACCTTGGAATCCTGACCTTCTCCCTCTCCATTGGTTTAATGGCCCCTTCCTTAAGACCTTTGAAAGGTATGGCCTTTATTGAGAAAGTTCCCATCTTTATTCAGTCTTCGTAGACTTGACGCTCTTTCATTTAGAAGTAATTAATAATGGGGTATTTGCAAGAGGCCCGAGGCACCAAACTGCTTAATTTTATCTTCTGATAAGTCTCTGTTTCCCTACTGCTTCATAAACTAGCTTTAGCTTGGGAGGCAGTTAACACTGCAAGGCTTTTTCAACACTGCAAGACTTCAAATTAAAAGAGTCTCAGTCAACACAGTTTTCAGCCTCTGGGTATAAAACACCTCTCTTAGCAGTTTGTTTTCTTTCACTTCGTTCTCACGTGGGCCACATTCAGAGGATGTGTCTCTTGCAGAATCTTATGAAGGAATCTATAAACAGTAACAAATCCCTTATATACTGAATTTTTCCTCTCATTTCCTCTAACCCAGAGTCAAATCAGAATATAATCTGCATCACAAGAAACAAGTGGCAGTTGGATCAAATACCTGCATAACGGGTATCTCCAACTTCCCAGCCTGGAGTGGTCCAGTTGCCACTGTCTTCCATTCTACTTACTGTACTTACAAGTTCAACATTTTATGGTCTGTTCCTTATAGCATTCTGGAACAAAACTATCATAAGATGCTATAAGCTTCAACTAGCAAGATATCTAACTTAAAGTAGTTCAAATTATATAGGGCTTATTTTTGTATTTAAGTCTAGTGGCAAGGTATTTCAAAGGTTATTTTAATCATTAGCAATGTCATCAAGAACCTATATTTCTACCCTCTTTCTTCTCCATCATCTTCGGTATACTGGCTACTCTGCCTATGCTAGGATATGGCTTTGCTAGCTCTAGACACTATCTTCCCATACAGCTTCATCGAGGGGCAAAGAAAAAAAATTAGCAATGGTTTGGTGCATTGCTCTTTCCAATCAGAGTGAGAAAGTTTCCCTAACACCCATCATGTTCTCTTACAGGCCTGTGTAACTTCTCGTGCCAATGCTGTCAAATGATTGGCATTACAGTTAATGATTTAATCAAATCAACATTCATCCCCTTGAACTGGGGAGGGCTTATAATACATAATATTCAAGAATCTTTTAGTTAAAAAGTCAGTTGGGAAGAGGAGGTTCTTGAGTAGGTAATCCTATTTTCTAATCCCCTAAACTCTTATTTTTGAACAGGGTTTCTCAAAGTGCGATCCATGTATAGTGCTAGTATTCTGATGAACAGAAACATATACCTGGACCCTACTCAGACCTAAATTAACAGACCCCCTACAGTAATGTTCAGGAACTTGCATTTTAACAATCTCCCCAAGTGATCTTTTAGCACATTGCAGAAGTCCTTGGGACCTCATTTGATTCAAATTCATATCCTCATGCCATCTATAGAGAATATCGTTCTTGGCAGATGTTTAATGGAGTTGTTTAATTACTGTTATATTAAAAAACTGATCAATTTTTTCTCTTTTCCTTTATTTTTTCTTTTCAGCAAAAGTCATCTAGTTTCTTTCTTACTCCCTATAGGATGAAGCACTTCTCTTTGTGCACTGTGGGAACCCTGTAAATGCTGTTATAGGGTTGTGGTAATTCCTCTTGTGCTATATTATTCCCAGAAAAAGGAGTAAGAGGAAATATCACTAAAAACAGCAACAACAAATAAGATGGAAAAATAAAAGTGAGAAATCAGTTATTTTTATGAGGAAATCATTTTATCTGTGCCCCCCACCCCTTGATGGAAATTTAGGTAGAATATAGACTGAGGATGAAATGGAGAAAATATTATAAAATCAATAATCTTTCAACATCAGTCATTTGATATCTGCATAGAACATTCTTTTGAAGAAAAGTTACTTTACTTACCACCCAGAGCTATGCAAGTTCTACATTCATTGTGAATGATTTCATGTCAGGGAGCAGAATTATAAGAAGAAAGAAAAGTACTAATGTAATGTTTACCATGTGCTAGACACTGTGCGGGAATCTTATATTAACTCATTTTATCCTTATGCCAATAATTTGAAGGATGCATCCTCACTTATGTCATGAGCCCCATTTTAGAGACAAGGTAACTAAGGTAAAAAGGGTTAATGACTTTCTCATTGTTAATGGGGTGGGCATTTGAACTAGAAGTCTGGCTTCAGAGTCCTTCTTATAACCATGAAGCTATTAATGTGCTCAACTGACACCACACACTATTGTCCTGTGAACCACGGATGACTTGTGTTGGGTTCTTAAAATTTCATAATTAGTCTGAAACAACTAACAATCAGTAGAATATATTTTAAAATTCTGAACTTTAGCATTTATTGAAAAATCAGAATATTTATGCTGGCAGTACTAGTCCAGGGACATCCATGGCAACCAACAGCTGGATATGAGTAGAGCTGTTACCTTCAGATGAGTCATGTGTTCTTCTGTTTGCCAGTTTCCCTTACTCTCTATTACTTTCCAACACTTAGACTAAGAGCTTATGCTATTGCTTTGATTATGGTAAGTGAAAGAACCCACATCTCCATCTAAGACAGTCAATATATTACAGTAGTTATGCCCATTGATTCAGGAGGTAACTGCTTAAATTTAAACTCCAAATCAAACATTTACTAGTTGCATGACCTTGAGAGATACTTAATCTCTCTATGCCTTAGTTACCTCGTTTTTAAAATGGGAGTAATGATAAAATACACTCAATTTTTTATGATTGGCTGGGCATGGTGGTTTACTCTGCAATCCCAGCACTTTGGGAGGTTGAGGCAGGCAGATCATGAGATCAGGAGTTCAAGACCAGCCTGACCAACATGGTGAAACCCCATCTCTACTAAAAATACAAAAATTAGCCGGGCATGGTGGCATGTGCCTGTAATCTCAGCTACTTGGGAGGCTGAGGCAGGAGAATCCCTTGAACCTGGTAGGCAAAGGTTGCAGTGAGCCGAGATCATGCCACTGCACTCCAGCCTGGGTGACACAGTGAGATTCTGTCTCAAAAAAAAAAAAAAAAAAGTATGATTTATCAAATGAGTTAATATATATAAAGTGTTTGAAGCAATATCTGGCATGGAGTAAATATCATGCACTTCTGATGAAAAAATAAAAGATGAACCAAGAGAACCCTGTGTGTGTTTCATGGAGAAGAAAGCATATTACTTTGGAAAACTGAAGAATCTTCCCGTGTGATGTTCACTACATAAAAAATATTCATGATCCTGAAAGAGGCAGATTGGGTCCAGGCCCAATGCCTGACCTCTGCTTAATCTCTAAAAGCATGGAGCAGGCGAATTCTCCATCAGTCTCCTAGAATTTCCGTGTTGAGGAGCCTTATTTCAATCCTCTTTCATGTCTGTGAAGCTGAGGCTCAGAGAATCCCGTGACTCCACCTAATGTAACACAGAACTGTGATGGCAGAGCCAGGATTCATAGCCAGGTCAATCATTCCAAAAGCAAGGGTTTCTTCTAGTTGGCTCCTGGATCCATTTTTATATCAATAAGTACAAGCAGACTGATTTGTTTTGGGGGTAGAAACTTAACTCTGTTTTCAAATGTCATACATTTATTCTCAACTTTATCAAGAAGTTTGAAGGTTACCTAGTTATGCCAATTTTCACATGAGGATGCTATAGAAAGGGATGCTGAGGAAGATCATGGCTTCTTGTTTTCACTCCCAGAATCCACATAAAATGGATAAAACACATGTCTTTTAGTGGCTCAGACACTACCATTCCTGGGTGGCATATTTTTGATTGTCTTTTTACCCCCAAATCATCTCAGTTAAAACATTATTGAAATGGGAGAGTTCCCTGATCCCCTCATGGGACATGTAACAAGGGTGTGGCTCATTTATTCGGCCACCATGTGCTCAAATCCCTTATAGGAAGGGAAGTATGCAGGTGAGCAGGTGAGCAGGTGCAGGAGCTGGGACAAGCACTTTTGGGCTCCGGCCCCACAGCAGTGTCTAGCGGTCTTACAGTGTTCTTTTAGCCCTGCTGTCCAGGGATGGCTTAAGTGTTAAACAGCTCAGTGAAGAGTCAGTGTGACAGCCTTTTTGGGTTCCCACACCCAGTGTGTCCCAAATTCTTGTCCAGCATCCAGGAAGAATCAGATCACATGGACCTGAAGGATGGTGAATGCGGGGATTTTATTGAGTGATGGAGCTGGTGCTCAGTGGAGTGAGGAGCTGGAGAGGGGATGGAGTAGGAAGATAATCTTCCCCTGGAGTTTGGCCGTTGCATGGCTGATCTCCACCACAACTGCCCCCAGCCAAACTCCTCTCAACATTCAGACACTTCTCTCTTCTCCTTCTCTGCCATGCGGCTCTGCCACTCTGCCACCCTGCCACTCTTCTGCTTATGAAGCCTGGGGTTCAGGGGTTATATGGGCATGGGATAGAGGGGCATAGTGGGCCAAAAGTCAACATTTGGGTGCAAAACAGGAATACCTGTTCTCATTTAGGGCTGTGGGTCCAGGCTTGAAGGTGGAGCCCTCGCCAGGGACCCCACCCACCTGTCTCCTGTCCATATAATTATCACTCTCAGTTTTTTAATATGCTGAAAAGCTTATCATTGGAAGAAAATGGCAGGATCTAATGCATTCTCATGCCATATAAAAAGAAAAGTATTTGGGCAGTGAACTCAGAATAAATAGCCAAACCCTAACTTCTTGACTCGATGTTTAAGACCCTCCATGATTCATCACCAACATGTATCACACTAATCCATATCTATACCTTTTGGAACCTGCCATGAGGATTTGCACAAAATAGTTTCCCTCTTTTCCTGTCCTACTGACCGTGCCACCATTGTTGCTCCCTCTACATCTCAGACATTACTGACTCCAGGAAGTACTTCTAAATATTTGCTTTCCACCCTCATAGGGTTCATCTTCCCCTCCTTTGTTCTAGCATTTACTAATTATACTTAGTGTGTCCCCACAATTATATCTCCCCCACTAGACTATGAGGTCTCTGATAGGAGAGACTGAGTCTTCAAGTTCTGCTTAAAATTATTTCCATTTAATAATTTTAGTTTTAGAATCTGTTCTTGTCATACAGTCTTTCCAGATAAATCAAAAGACATGTCCCTCAAATCCCCTCATATTGATTAATCCACCGTGTATTTTCCATTGGTGTTTCTAACTTCACTCTATTTTCATAATTTCACAATGTTCTAGCACAGTACAGATATCACATTAATAGCTGATATTTATTGAACTTGAGCTATGGGCCAGGCATTCTCCAAAGCTTTTTATAGTTATTATCTCATTAGTAATGAGGTAAGAGCTATGCATCATTTCCATGTCCAAGATAAGAGACCTGGGATCAGGTAGGTTATATCATGTGTCAAGTGGAGGTAGGAATTCAGATTCTAAAGCTGTGTTTTATCACCCACTGCACTACACATCTTCACAAGCCAATCTTTTTAGTCTGTTCTTTTTATATTTGACACTGCATCATCAACAATTGCCATATCACCTAGATTTAAGTAATTTTTATTTATATCATAGCAATGCAATCGTTTCAAAATCAAAACAAAATTATCCAAAAAAGCAAAAGCAAGGAATGTGTTACTAATTTCCTTTTTCCAAGTATCTAACCCAATGCTTTTTACTTGAATTGTTAAATCTGTTGATTTGATTTGACTTCCTTAGATCTTTATAGGACAGTGCAGGATCTTTGCTTAAGAGGAAGTGTTTATCCAGGGAGACAAATGCTCTTGAGAAGAGCAAGAAGTATGAATACTGCAGCCTGGATTCCTCTTTCATGCAACCACTGCAGGATATGAAACATAGTGTGTGTGTAATACCCATTGTTCCTCTAAATCACTCATCCATCTGGCCGAATCGGTCTTGACAAAGACTGAAATTTTGGACCAATCAAATCAGAACATTTGCACTGTTAACAAACATCTTGTACCATTCTTAGAAATTGTTTGTGGCCTTGGAGAAGTCTAACACATCAGTCTTTCACTGGCTCTTGCCACCTCATCCCTCTTCCTTAACACCATTTAAGGTGACAAGGAGACAAGCTGAGGGCTCTTGGTTTGTTGACATTGCATTCAGTCATAAGTGTGTTGCTAAAATCCAGCTTTATCAAGTTACAAGTAACAATTACCATGCAGCACATTACCTGGAGTGCCATTATGCAAATTTACATATGGCTCAGCTGCACAATTTAGACAAATATTTATCATCATCCTAAAGCCTGCCTTGCAAAGAGAAAACAGGCCAAGTGGCATTTTATCATTGCACATATCCCATTTTTAAAACTAGAAATGAACTAGGCTGTGCTTATCTCTGGCACTAAAACTCACTAGAGGAAGTATCCTCTTATTAGTCTTTCATGGAGGAGGGAAGTTTCAAGGAAACTTTGATTAACTTCATGAAGAGACAATTCAAGGAAAACCAGAAAACTGTCTTCAAATATGTGTGGGGCTTTCATGTGGAAGAGGGAACACACTTGATCTTTATTGTTCTGAAAGGACATGTTGGAATATGTGGGCTGGAATTTCAGAATTGCAGAGACAGATCTCAACCCAATCTAAGGTAGAATTTTTTTAACCAAGGGGGTTGCTATTTTTAGAAAGTTGAATTTTTTTTTTTTTTTTTTTTTTTTTTTTTTTTTTTTTACTGTTTGTGTATATGAAGTTTTATACGTTAAATTTGTGGATTTTTTGACCAAATGAGTCCAATATCCAAATTAGTATGTTGCTTTCAAAACTGTCACCCTAGAAGGTTATAAACTCCCTCCATAAAGGCTGCCCTTGGCAGTTTTAGAACACCCTTTTGAGAAGAGCCTTTGCAGCCTATGGACCATTTTCTCCTGGGATACCTCTGTAATGGCAAATCCACAATATTAGATTTTTGAATAGGTCAACAGATATCCAGGCCCATATCTTGCTCATGAATAATATGATTAATAGAGGTAGATGGATACTTTTGAGGGATCAGAAATTCAAAATCAAAATTAAGGTGTTACTATAAATGTTGAGATGGAGCTGCTTAAGAGGTTTCTGAAAGCAATTCTTGCTGAGAAGCCCCCAAAGTTCTCCTTAACCCTGCTAACTAACTTGGAGAATAGAGGGTCGTCCAAGCAGGAAAAATATTCAGTGTGTTCTTCACTCATAACTCAAACTAAAAATAGAACAAAAACATTGCATTACATATCAGGTCTCTGAGTTCTATGAGCTCCCAGGAATGGAAAGGGATAGAATGTCACAGCTGGGCCTGAGTTCAAACCTCTGCTCTGCTATCACTTGCTAGATCACAGCGACATATAATGTAACCTCTTTGAATCTGTTTCTTCACCTGTAAAATTAGAGTGATGATAAATACCTCAAAGGGTTGTTCTAAGAATTTAGACAATATACAAATAAGTATGTAACACAGTGTTAGGCATATATTAAGTTCTCAACACATTGTAACTGATACAATTATTATTACCATTGTTAAATGCTATTATTGTTATCTTCATTCTGAATCACCACTCTCATTGCACTTCCTTGCCTCATCTATTCTGCTTTCTCTAATTTTCAAATTAATTTGCATAAAATTCATTTTAATTACCCTGCCAATTTCCAGCCCTCTATAATCCTCTTTAAGGGACTTTGTCAAATTATGTGTGACAGTATTTTTATACACAACATGAAGATTACAAAAAGCTGTTTTTAAACAAGTTTTATCATCCAATTATACACATACTACGTTGAGTTTTCAGTGCTATCACAGTATACAAGCTAATAAAAATTTATAGAGAAATCTTAAAAAGACTTGAGACAAGGTTGCTGCAACAACCTTGGAGCAGACTCCCTGGGATAAAACTCTCTGACTAGTTCTCTAACATTGTACAAGTTGATTAACCTCTGTGTGCCTCAGTTTTCTGATCTTTAAATTGGATATAACAACAGGACCTATCTTATAGGGTTGTTATGAGGCTTAGATAAGTAAAAAGTACTTAGAATAGTGCTTGGCAAATAGTGAGAACTTAATGAGTGGTAGCTGTGATTACTGTTGTTAGTGGTTGATGTGGTTTGGCTCTGTGTGTCCACCCAAATTTCATGTTGAACTTTAATCCCCAGTGTTGGGGGAGGGACCTGATGGGAGGTGATTGGATCATGGGGCAAATTTCCCCCTTGCTGGTCTCATGATAATGAGTAAGTTCTCATGAGATCTGGTTGTTTAAAAGTAGGCAGCACTTCCCCCTTTGCGATCTCTCTTCTTCCTGCTCTGCCACGTGGAGAAGGTGCTTGCTTCCCCTTCACCCTTCCCGCCATGATTGTAAGTTTCCTGAGGCTCTCCAACCATGCTTCCTATACAGCCTGTGGAACTGTGAGTCAATTAAACCTCTTTTCTTAATAAATTACCCATTCTCAGGTAGTTCTTTATAGTTGTGTGAGAATGAACTAATACCGTGGCCCATTGTCACAGGGACGTAAGTTTCAAAATTATGGAAGAAAAAGACTGAATAGTCAGAAAAGTGGACAACAGATATGATTTCATCGAAAACAGGTCCCATTGTGGTGTCTCAATTAGGTCTTTAAAGTTTCCTACTCTTGCTTAACTATGGAATACAATCCAAAGAGAATGGCAGGCATGCTTTGCATGCTGAAGACATGAAAGGCTGACAGCTGATACACAAGCTCAGATTTTACAGCCAAGCCCAACAGGCACTACCTTTAAAACCACTTTTCTGTATTCATTAACTATTCTGTTAAATGTTTTTCCCAAATTAAAGTTTTATATCTAATACATAGACATTAGGTACATGATTTAGCAACATAAAAAACTGTTGATATGTGAGTATGCAAAGAACAATGTTACACATTTGTGAAAAAAGAGAATATGATGAATGAATTAAGAGTCCCAAATCCGGATTTAAGCCCCAGGTGTACGAGAAATTCACTGAGTGACCTTGACCTAATCATTTGTCTCCTGGGTCTCAACTGTCGCAGCTGTTGAAAGAAAAATGTAGATAGGTCGGTGCTTTCCAAGCTTTAGCCAACCATAAAACTCTTACAACTATTGCCATATCCATGTGTATATTCACTCTATATAACAATATCCTTGAAATCATGGTTTTCTTGTACTATTTAACATTTTTTGTAGTGCATACAAAAATAAATGTTTGCCTATTTATAATTTTTTAAATTTAAAAAATAATTATTTCATGTGCAGTCAAGAATCATACTGTGTACTCTGTGAAACGTTAGAATAGATGATCACCGAGGTCCCTTACAATTTGCGGGCTTAGTCATGCTGTATCTGAAAAAACAAAAGAAAGAAATAATATGGAGATAAACAACCTTTAGCCTTGCAATGTCTGCATGACTTTTCTCATTTTCAGTTAAAGGAGCCAACACCAAGCATATTGTTGTCTTCCAATTTGGAAGATTCTATCGAATCTCAAAGTCAATGCTTTGGCCAGCCTGTAAAAGAAACTATTAGCTACGGTGAGAAAATTGAAAATCCAAACCACAAGACTGCCAAAAGCACTGAGTTAGGCCCATCAGTCCAAATGAAGGGCAAGATAGCATGACTTGCGTTCAATCTGGGAAAGAGTCCAGGTATATGTGCTAGAAAAGGGTAAGACTTTTCATAGTAAGAAGTAAGGAAGATGTAATGTAAGGGCAAGGGGAAAACAAAATGTTTGTTCCTTTGCATTCTCTCAGTTACTTTTTCTCAATTGTCATCTTTGTCACATAAAATTTACTATCTCAACTGAATCAGAACATCCTAGTAGTTTGTTAATGACCTTCATAAATCAGGTAAATTAGTTATTTTTTTCTTACTATTTTTTCTTCTTCAATGGTTTTGTGGTCAATTTATGTTGCCTCTCATCCAAGGAAGAAAGTGAGGCCTTGCCTTCTCTTTGCAGAGAAAAGGCAGGCAAAGAGCTCAGCCCACTTAACATCTCCCTCTGTCCAGGCTGAGAACTATCCACAGCACCACGGGAGCCAGAGAAAGAACTGAGTTTTTCCTTGGAGAGTGAGTCTTAGGCGTTCTTCTTGTATGACACGCAAAGCTCAGCACTTTGGGATGTTTAAGGAGAAGGGAAGAAGAAAGGATTCTTTTCTGTCCTATCTTCTGGTTTAATGAAGGGGCTTCAGGCTTCTTGCTTCCTTAGAGTCTGTGTCCAGGAGCATTGTTGAGGACCCATGGGTCTCTATGAGTTACCTTGTTAGAGCTTTTGGAATACTTAAATTACTTATGGCAGGGAAAACATGGTGGAAAATATCAGTCTTTATACCAGTGTTACAGAAAATCCAGGGAAAAGCTAAACTCACAGCTGGATCCCAGGAAAGAAGTTTTCACAGTTTTATTCTTTCTGCTCAGCTTCCTCTTCCGCCACTGCAGTGAGGGCTTGTTCTTCCCCTCTAGAAAATTGCTCTTATTCTTGAACATAAAATGTGCTCATAACAGCTTGTGGATTATCAGTTTGAAAGATGATCTGACGACTTATGAGTGTATTTTCCTGGTCGTTTTTTTCTTAAAATTAGTCACCCCAAATCCCTTGATAGTATATGTAAGGGATAATATGCATATCCTAGACTAACAAGAGACTTCAAGCATTTTCCATATGTGGGGGTGCCCAACATTTTTTGTGAAAGGTACATTTTAGTTTCCCAATGCCTTTAGGTACCCATGTGAGTATAACTCCGAAGTGCACATTGGTGATGTTGGACTTGTACATCTCAGAAGGGCTCCACATCACCTCTGTCCGCCTCCCTATCCACCAGAAACATTCATTGGCCCCCAAGGAGGAGAATTAATCTACTGACTGTGGATGCCTATCATATTTCACTCGGTTACCTTTAGACCAGGGGCAGTTGATGTCTTTGTTTTGTAAATGAGGAAATTGAGTCACAGAGCAAGGAGAGAAGCCTTCCCAAAACTCAAACCTCTTGCACTTTGTAAGCCTCATGGCTCCCTCTGTCCTAGTACTCACCCTACCATAAGACCATGAACCTATCATTAGGATTTAAGTAGACATATTAAATTCCATATAACTCAAGAAACAAAAAGCTTCAACTTGGGAGGGAATAGCATAAGAAAACTTAATTGCTGTAACTGCCATTTCCCAAGTAGGCCTTGCTGTTCCAAGATTTTCCATATTTCTGATGTCTAAAATGTCCTTCTCCCTCATTCCTGTTGCTTGTCAAACTCCTATCCATCCTTCGGGACCCAACTCAAATGTTATTTTTCTCAGTGAAGCTTCTATTGGCTTGCACCTGTGCTTCCACTGCCCTCCTTGGTATATCTACTGTAGCAGCTATGATAGTGCATTCTGATCACCTGCTGATACACGTGGGAGCCCACTAATACTTAGAATGTTCAAATTTTGTCCTCACTCGAGTCATAGAACCGACTCAAGATATTATTGAGAAATATAATTCCACACTCATGAGCATTTTCAACTCACAGTAATCTAGCTAGAGTAGGAAGCAGATTGTGCAAACATGCACAATTAGAAAACCAAATTATACACCACTTGGGATTTGTAAAGAGAATCGTTGTCAATCACTGCCCTCCTTCTCAAACAAGATGATAATAAATACATCCACAGCCCAGAAGTGCTGGGGGAATATACTGCAGAATATACAGCTGACATTAATTAGGAAAGAATGTAGTGTGCAGGAATTTTACACCTGAAAATGATTGTAAAGGCCACTTCCACCTCTTTTACAGGAAGACATCTACAGTTTAATAACTGAACACAAACAGCAGGTCCCATTTTCTACCTGTGAATACTAATGAGTCGCATCGTTATTTTCAAATCACTGCACAGAGCGATTTACAGGGCATATTTTCTTTCTAGCCCAGGTTTGGCAGGCATGAACCTGCAGCCTTAGGAAAAAGCAGCCTAACTTTACCAAAGTGTTGCCATATATGAAATCACAGAAGTAGCCAAAAAATTCCTGAAAAAGGGATAAAGGATTTATGTGCTTTCAGAGAAGCAATGCAATGTGACTTGAGTAAGCAATGCAATGTGACTTGAGTAAGCAATGCAATGTGACTTGAGTAACTTGTAAGTTATGAGTGGGCATGATCAGTGTCACCCCTGATGGACGACTGCCCTGAGACCTTTAAGAAACACAGGGGGCAATGAGAAACACCATAGAGGCACAGCACCAGAGTGAAAGATGTAACTTTCCCCGCTCCAGGCTATCAGCATTAGGTCCTGCTGTGCTAATGTTAAGGCCATAAAACCCACTGTCTAACCACTGTGGGGAGGATGGTTTTCAGCAGCCATCACTCATACATAGGTAATTACCTTTCCTCTCCTTTCATTGTCCTGCTGCTTCTGCAGAAGCTCAGGGTGGAGGCGGGTCACATACTTACCATTGTGATGTACTACGTTGTCCACTCTCACTCCTCTGCACTGTCAAAGGCCATCTCCACTGTTCCAGATGAAAGATCTCTCTATAATCATGGAAACTGCAAAGCGATATAATCATTAGCCAGCGTGTAATCTTAAATAAATAAGCTTGATGACATGCATAGTCACAAAAATTGTGGGCTTGGTTAGTTTACAGTATAAGAAGCCATCCTGCTATGTTTCTTTAAAAGGCATTTAAGATCATTTTAAAACAGCATTTCACAGAGTTTTCAAAAACAAGAAGGCTGCCGGTATCTTTGTGGAGACTACTGTGAATGCACCACAGTATAATGGAAAGAATTTAGAGTCAACAACCCTAGCTCGGCCCCTCATTAAACTCATGACTTTGGATCAAGTTATTAATGACAGGCTCTGGTTTCTCATCTGTAAACCAGAAGTAGCAACATCTACTTTCTAGGGCTGTTGTGAAGGTAGTATACACAGTTTTTGGCACAAGGTTGACATCAAATAAATAGTGGCTTTTAACATTATTGGTAGTATAATTACCTCCCATTTCTTTCCCCAAAATTTGTGCCTACATGTAACAAACTATGTTCTCTTACACTTCAGCTATAGCTGAGTATATTTGTAAAAAAAAAAATAAATAAAATTTAAAAATTGAGAATTACCCTAAACATAAATTTTAGTCAAATCTTTATAAAAATACCAAATGTCATAATGCTAGATTTTCAATGTTAAGGTACCATCCTACTTCCCTCACAAATTAGCTGGTAAACAAATAAACCCATAGACCATAAGGTAGAAGACAGAAGGACAGAATCCCCCAACAGACCACTGGGAGACATAAAAGAATTTTGCTGGTGCCATCAAACAGAGAAACCAGATTAGGGAACTGAAGCAAAGCTATGCTGATTCTTGGACTTTTCTTATATTCTGATGTAAGCTATTTGATAGACATTACATCATCCCAAATTTATGGAGTACCCACTACATGCCAGGAACTTTTCTAGGCACTGGGGATAAAGTAATTAGCAGAATCAAGTTACTGAACTTATAAGCTTTCCAATTGAGAGAATGAGATAATAAATATATAAATGCATACATGTAGAAATTTAAGTGCTACAGAGAAGTAAAGCAAGAAAATGGGGTAGGGAGTTTCCATCGTTGGGAGTGGCCGTTGCATATTTTTGTTTGTTTGAGATGAAGTCTCGCTCTGTAGCACAGGTTGAAGTGCAATGGCACAATCTCGGCTAACTGCAACCTCCACCTCCTGGGTTCAAGTGATTCTCCTGCCTCAGCCTCCCGATTAGCTGGGATTACAGGTGCGTGCCACCATGTCCGGCTAATTTTTTGCATTTTTATTAGAGACGGGTTTTCACCGTGTTAGCCAGGATGGTCTCAATCTTCTGACTTCATGATCTGCCCGCCTTGGCCTCCAAAAGTGCTGGGATTACAGGCATGAGCCACCACTGCCCTGCCTGGGTGTTGCTTTTTAAGATGATTGTTAAAAAGTCAAGGAAAGCCCCACTGAAAGGCGATACTTGAGTAGAGAGCTAAAGGAATAGGGACAAGTCATGTGGATATCTGAGGGAAGAGGGTATCAGGCATAGGAAATAGCAAAATGCCTTTGGAAAATGTTTAACAGAAGAAAACTGTGCATTTTTAAAAATCCCTCTGGAGGCTATGTTGAAGGTAGATTTTGAGATGAGGAAGCTAATCCAGAAGAGAGGGGATGGTGTTATGGTCCAGCGTGAGAAAGGTGGTAAGATATACACATAATCTGGATGAATTTTGAAAGAGTGTATTAGTCCATTTTCACGCTGTTGATAAAGCCATACCTGAGACTGGGTAATTTATAAAGAAGAAGAGGTTTCATGGACTCATAGTTCCACATGGCTGGGGAGGACTCACAATCATGGTAGAAGGTAAAAGGCACATTTTACATGACACCAGGCAAGAGAGAAAATGAAATCCAAGCAAATGGGAAACCCCTTATAAAACCATCAGATCTCATGAGACTTATTTTCTACCACAAGAACAGTATGGGGAAAACCGCCCCCATGGCTCAATTATCTCCCACCAGGTCCCTCCCACAATATGTGGGAATTATGGGAGATACAATTCAAGATGAGACTTGGTTGGGGACACAGCCAAATCATGTCAGAAAGCCACAAAGATTTTCTAATGGCTTGAATGTGGGTGTGAGAAAGTCATGGATAACTGATATTAGGATCAGGTATTAGGGCTCTTGCATCTAAAAAAGCACAGGCACCACTTACTGAGTTGAGGAAGACTGAAAAAGAAGTAGATTTGTGGAAAAGATAAGGGGTTCCATTTTAGACATTTATGTTTGAGAGGCCTGTTAGACACCTAAGCAGGGCTATTGAGTAGGCAGTTGGTGTCTGAGTCTAGAGTTTAGGGGAAAGATCTGCAACATAAATCCAGGTTTGGGAGTCACTCATTTATAGATGATATTTAAAGCTGTAGTACTGAATGAGATAACCTAAGGAGTGAATAGAGAATAGCAACAGAAGTTTGAGGACTCAAACTTTGTTAAGCAACCAAAGCAGAATGAAAAAAAAAAAGGTATAATATAATTAAAATCTCCCTAAATCCTATGTGGTGTGGAAACGGTTCCAGAATTTCTGCATCCTGTGGGGCAGACGTGGAGAGTAGTTAATGATGCTGACTGGTGATCCTGTAAGGGGAAGTAATTGCATTGGGAACAATGTGGTGCCCAGGTGAGAGCTATGGCCAGGTACCTGGGAGATAGCCAGTCAAAGTTTAGCAGGATGAGCCACAGACAAAACTCCTCAGACACCTGGTTAAAGAAGGAAGGAGCTTTATTTGGCCAGGAACTTCAGCAGACTTGCATCTCAAAGCCAAGCTCCCCAAGTGAGCAATTCCTGTCCCTTTTAAGGGCTTACAACCCTACAGGGGTCCACGTGAGAGGGTCGTGATTGATTGAGCAAGCAGCGGGTATGTGACTGGTGGCTGCATGCACCGGTAATCAGAACAGAACAGAACAGGACAGGGATTTTCACAGTGCTTTTCCATACAATGTCTGGAATCTATAGATAACATAACCAGTTAGGCCAGGGGTCAATCTTTAACTACCAGGACCAGGGCATGGTGCTGGGTTATCTGCCTGTGGATTTCATTTCCGCCTTTTAGTTTTTACTTCTTCTTTCTTTGGAGGCAGAAATTGGGCATAAGACAATATAAGGGGTGGTCTCTTCCCTTAAAACAAGGGTCAAGGTCAAGGACTGAATCCTAAGGCTCTGACTCCACTGGGATTTAATGGAACCAAGAAAGAAAATCTCCCGATGTCATAAGCAACAAACTGAGCCATTAGGTACCAACAGGAAACCCACTGACTAGAAGAAAATTGGCATTGCCTGGGTCTAGAAGAGACAAGAAGATGCTCAAAAAACATGGACACATAGCTCAGGGGCTGTTCCTCTTCCCTGCTGCCATGAGGTAACATAAGCCTCCTCCCTATATTCTTGAATTGATATTGGAGAGAATCAGAAATGGAGGAAGCATAAAAACAAAGACTTATCCAAGAGACTAAACTACACACCAGATTGTCTTTAAATTATAGGATTCAACCGAATTTACTGAATTGGACTAATTTTAGTGTCCTCCCCGCTATGCTACCCAATAAGGAGGGGACTTCTTAAGATGATTAGCTGAATTATGAAAAATACAGAAGCTGTGATTTCTTTGCATATTTGAAAGTGGTAGGTAAATTTACAATCTGAGAAATTTATAAAAGCAGCTTGTCAATTGTGAAGTATTTAGTCTGATAAACATAGGAGGGTAGGGATATCTAGGCAAACCCCAAAAGTGTCAGGAAATTGGAACCCACGACACATGTTAAAAAGTTGCTACGAGATACTGATTAGATAAAACTACTAACATGTAATTAGACTTCAGTGCCTGGCAAGATAATGGAACTGACAAGGAAAGAGTAAATATCTTGGGAAATTAATGGAGTCACATCAAATATTATACATTAATTATATGATATGCTTAGGGCTATTTTTTAAGACTCAAAAGCTAACTTACAGGCATCTTCTCAATTCAATGAGTCTTTCTGAATCATCTTGACACTGTGTGACAAGTCTCCTAGCATTCCCAAATGGTAGGAAAGAGATATGTCAAATGTATGGGTATCTGACCAATGAAGCCATGAATCCAAAGGCAGTGGAGTTATCGTGGTCACTCTCTTCCCATAAGCCTTACTCCTTCATGGGTATTATTCCTGAGTATACTCCCCAGTAACCCACTAGAAAACATATTCGTCTCAGAGTCTGTTTTCTGGGGAACCCAACCACATGGAAGATGATTGATGATCTTTTGACTTTAAAAGATCTACCCAATTGTTCCTCCCCTAACTTCATCTTCTATTCACTTAGATTCTATGCAGGATTGGACTCCCACTAGGACAATAAATACCTTTCTATTCAGTACTTAATCTTTGGTCTCTGTGATGGTTAATTTTATGTGGCAACTTGACAGGACTAAGGGATGCCCAGATAGCTGGTAAAACATTTGTTCCTGGAAGAGATTAGCATTTAAATCAGAAAACTAAGTAAAAAAGTTCTGCCCTCACTGATGGAGGTGGGTATCGTTCAATCCTTTGAAGGCCCAGAAAGAACAAAAAGGCAGAAGAAGGGCAAATTCTCTTCTTGAACGGAAACATTCATCTTCTCCTTGCACTCAAATATTAGAGCTCCTGGTTCTCAGTCCTTCAGACTCCAGGACTTACACCAACCCTCACTCCAGGTTCTCAGGCCTTTGACCTCTAAGTGGGACTTATATCATAGGCTCCCCCAGTTCTCAGTCTTTTCAACTACAGACGGAATTACACCACCAGCTTTGCTGGTTCTCCAGATTGCAAATGGCATACAGTGGGACTTTTTGGCCTCCTATATATATTATCCTATTTTATTCCTCTAGAGAATCCTGAATAATACAGTTTCTTAATCTTTGTGTCACCTTCCAAATGCTTCAGGGGAATAAAGAATCTAACCAGTCTACTATTTCCAGTTGCTTTTACTTCTACCACTTTCATATGTTGTTGCTGGTAAAACTAAGTCATGAAACTTTAGTAGTTCCATACCTGTCCACAGCTAGGTTCTTGCTGGCTCTCTCCACTTTAGCTCTTTAGTTTACATTTACATGTTCAGATCCATTTCTCAAAGGCAGTCACTGTACTAGAATGGCTAGGCCCAAAGGGCTCTTAGGTATAGTCACCAAATGTCAAAACCAAGTCTCCTGTGATCGCAATATCAGCCAAGACACCAAGGCCAAATTTGGCCCTAGTGCCCTGAAGAATTTTCTTGTAGGACTCGTTTTTCTGCTGTTGAATCTCATCGGCATCTTCTATACTTTACAGAGAGTTTAACATTACATTTCAAATATTTTTAAAGTAAAAAATGTTGGAGGTCTTAAATGCATTTCTCAGAAAGCTTCCAGAAAGTTTCAAGGACCTATATCAGTTTGCCTATTCCCTACCCAAGAATTTAGTAAGAGTATTAGAAAGAAGAGCCTATTTGTCTCATATTTGCATAACGAAGAGCACCCTCGTATGACTCTAGAAACCCAAAAGATATGTTGGCAACTTTTGAATGAAACCTTCTTTATTTAAAAACAATTGTAAAGTCCACCAAACCAACAAGCCCATTATGTCACTAAAGACTTAATTCTGACTAATAACCAAAGCTTTAAATGTCAAATAATTCATTACCTGATCCACTGCTTATGCTTAATTTTAATTTTTAATTTAAGTCATGTTCTAAGTCTTCTTTGGGAGTTTCCAGTAGAAATACAGGCTGAATTTCTTTCCTCTGGTGAAATATTAAAGATTTACAGAATGTAAACACAATTTAACTGAGTAATATACACTAATGGCCTAAAATACACTCATAATCTCTTCTGCTAACAAACAATTAACTTGTTTGTTTGACTTGTACATAACAGTTAGTTCATGAATGTGTTTATTATTTTTCCCTCTAGTGGATATTAACCTATTCCTGGACTTTGCCTGAGTTTTTCATTTTAAATCACTAATCCAAACATTAGGAATGATAAATAGGGATGTTTGAGGTCTTAGGTTTAAGTCTTTGATCCATCTTGAGTTGATTTTTAATAAAGTAAGATATGAGGATGCAGTTTTATTCTTCTACATGTGGCTTGCCAATTATTCCAGCAGCATTTGTTGAATAGGGCATCCTTTCCCCACTTTGTTGTTGCTTGCTTTGTCGAAGATTAGTTTGACTGTAAGTATTTTGGTTTATTTTTGGGTTTTCTATTCCATGAGCCTATTTTTATACCAGTGCCACCTGAAATCATGATGAATTTTTAAGATAACATTGGAAAAACCCTTATAGACATTGGCTTAGGTAAAGACTTCATGACCAAGAAGCCAAAAACAAATGCAACAACAACAAAAAAAGATAAATAGATGGTACCTTATTGAACTAAAAGCTTCTGCACAGCAAAAAAAATAATTAGCAGAGTTAACAGACAATCCCCAGAATGGGAGAAAATCTTCACAATCTATACACCTGACAGAGGACTAATATCCAGAATCTACAAAGAACTCAAATCAGCAAGAACAAAGCAAACAATCCCATCAAAAAAGTGGGCTTAAGGACATGAATAGACAATTCTCAAAAGAAGATATACAAATGGCCAACAAGCACATGGAAAAATGCTCAACATCATTGATCAGGGAAATGCAAATCAAAATCACAATGTGATACCCCCTGCAACAATGGCCATAATCGAAAAATAAAAAAATAGATGTTGGCATGGATACAGTCAAAAGAGAACACTTTTACACTGTTGGTTGGAATGTAAACTAGTCAACCACTATGGAAAACAGTGTAGATATTCCTTATAGAACTAAAAGTAGATTTACCATTTGATCCAGCAAACCCACTACTAGGTATTTACCCAGAGGAAAAGAAGCCATTATATGATAAAGATACTTGCACATGCATGTTTAGAGCAGCAAAATTTGTAGTTGCAGAAATATGGAACAAGCCCAAATGCCCATCAATCAACAAGTGGATAAAAAATGTGATATATATATACACATACACACATACGTATATATATCACATTTACATACAAACACACAGACACACACACACACACCCCATGGAGTACTACTCAGCCATAAAAAGGAATGAAATAATGACATTTGCAGCCACCTGGATGGAATTGAAGACTATTATTCTAAGTAAAGTAACTCTGGAATGGAAAACCAAACATCATATGTTCTCACTCAAATGTGGGAACTAAGCTATGAGGACACAGAGGCATAAGGATAATACACTGGACTTTGGAGACTCAGGGAAAGGGTAGTGGGTGGCGAAGGATAAAAGACTACACAGTGCATACAGTGTACACTGCTCGGGTGATGGGTGCACTGAAATCTCAGAAATCACCATTAAATAACTTACTCATGTAAGCAAACACCACTTGTTCCCAGAAACCTATTGAAATAAAAACATTTAAAGAATGCATTAAGAAGATATCCAGGTTTACATTACTCATTGTCATCTGACATATTGCTATTTCACTCACCAGAGAACTTGGCACAATATTGAAAAAAGGATGTTGTTGTAAAAGTTTCACCATGAAGGTAGACATATATATACACATTTTTGCAGGCACACATGCATGCACACACGCAAGCACACACACCCCTACAAATAGACTCTTAACTGGGAAAAACAAACAGATGATCAACATATGATGGGAGTGTATCAGAGACTTAATTTTTGCTAGCTATGAGTACTTTGTGGCATAAAAAAGTAAGTTTATTCTTCCAAAAAAATACAGTTTGAAGACAGCCTGTTCACGGCTAGTGTAGCAGTTCTACCAAGTCATCAGTGACTTAGGTTTTTTCTATTTTTTGTTCTACTGTGCGTAGTTTTCGAGCCTCCACTTCATCTCATGTGATAGCGGCTAGAACATCATCCATTATATCCACATTCTAACCAGCAGGAAGAAAAGGATTTCGCTTCCTTCTTTGAAAGGCATCTTCCCAAATATCCCACTCGACATTTCAATTTACATCTCATTAGCTAGAATATAATATCCCTATTTAGCTACAAGGAAAGATAGAAAATACAGCTTGCCATTCAGGCACATTGCCCTGGATATGTTTTGTATCACTTTTAGTAATAAATATATATTATTATGCTTTATTATGTTATTTGTATTACTCATTTAATGCTCACAACAACCTTATATGATTATTTCTGTTTTTGCAGATGCAGACACTTAGGCATCAGACACAAAAAGATGAAGTAATGTCCCTAAGGTCTCACAGCTGGTAAATGCTAGAAATTTGGATGTAGGTGTCTTATTTCTTAAATGCCTAGGAAAGGCATTTAAGAAATGTTGCTTCATTCTTTGGCTAAAGAGAATTGTACTTCTTATTTAAAGACTATTTATTGAATAAATATTACTGAACATTTATTATTTTCCATATTATCCATTAAGTTCTGGGGAATATATTAGTGAACAAGAGAGAGAAGGTCCTTGCCTACATACAGTTTACATTTCAAGGCCAGACAAAAATAATAAACACATAAAGAATGGTATGGATCATGAACAGTGCTATAAATAAGTAATTACAATGATTTGATATGAAGTATCAAGTCAGAACAGGCTAGGAGATTATACTGCAGTAACAAACACCCCCTTACCCCTACCCAAAAGAGAGAGATTTGTTTCTCATGTTACTCGAACATTGTCGGTTAGCTTGGGAGCTCTGCTCATGTGGTCATCCAGTGACAGGCTGGGAGAGATGCTATCTCCAAACTCCACAGTTACCTTGCCAAGAAGAAAGGGTGTCACAGTTCTCACACTGGCAAGTAAATACTTCCACCTAGAAGCAATACATCAACACATACCACATCTGACTACACTTCACATTAGTCATCTATGGGTTGAGGAGATGTATTCCAGGTAGAGGAAACATGAGTAGGAAAGTGAGTTGGTCTGATGGAGAAGCAGAAATGCATCCTCTGTCTTGCAGGTGGAGAGTCCGGCCCCTTACCCTTCACAGGCACCTCTCTAAGGTCACTGATGATACTCCTCACTCCACGACTGGGTATGTTGATTAGGGTTTTGTTTGGGATATTTGTCTATATACACAGTAAGAATATCACCCAGTCTTCCTTCCCCTCTTTACCATGAGGACTTCTGAAGATAGCCAATGAATTTGTCCAATAATATCTCTATAATCTTGGCACTGATTGTCATTTTCTCTCCCTCAATCTGCGTGAGAATCTGAAGAAGCAATTCATCACTCTATCAACTGCTTTTACTGAATCAAAGCACAGAGAATGTCCACAGTCACAGTGACTGTAGTGATTTTCTAAAGCTGCAATCTCAATACAGTTTCACTTTGTTGTGTACAACTTTCATTATACTTATTACTCAATTCTTGAGAATATTTTATAATCACCATTTAAAGTTTTCATTGGCAGGATGTGTCTCTGTTCCTATTGCTTTTTTTTTTTTTTTTCGATCCAGTAAGAGGGGAATGATTATCTCATTTCATGGGGGACATAATTGGTCTATATCAATAATTTCACTTAATGGTTTCACTATCTGGTAGATTGTTGTATTTTTTTGAAAAACTGTGGCAAAGTTTATGGAGCCATCCATCTTCTCTTGGTGCCTTTCCGCTCTTTGAGTCTCTAATGGTTTCCATTATTTCTTCCCTTGTGATATACCCCTGTAATTTTTCTTTATTGTTCTGTGCTTACTGGTGCATTGCTGTTTTTGTAAAGAAATTGTGAAACTTGCTATACCCTACAGGTTTTTGTTCTGATTTATAATCATTTTTATGAAATGTTACTAAAGCAGAATTAATTTTAAATTGGCTAATTTGAAGCATTTCAAGGCCCACATTCTAAAACTGGAATTGAAGCCAAGTATTTCATTTAAACAAATAGAACAATAATTTTCATGTTCCATTAATGAAATGCCAATGGACTCATTTTGTCCTAAAAAGAATCATTTTGGCTTTTGATATTCACAGTATGACTCACTAGTTGATATTCCTGGCTCAGTGATATGGTTCCACCTGAATGAAATACTGCTATTTGCCCACCCAATAGTTACTCTCCACTTTTCTTACAGAACCCAATTACACTCTAGTGGACAAGAAACTACATTTCCCAGCTCCCTTTTTTGCTAGAATAACCATGTAGCCCAGGTTTGTCCAAGGGAAATAAGTGGTAGTCACTGGACAAGACTTCTGGGAAACCTACTTAAAGAGTAAGCTGATTTAGGTGGACTGTGTGATTCCCTTCCCCTGGGTATGGTGAGACCCTGGGACTTGCTCTAATAAAACAAACACAGCAAATATGACTCAATGTCTAAGATTACATGATTACGTTATATACATTATATAAGATTGAATGGGGTGTTTTGGACCGGGTACAGTGGCTCATGCCTGTTCTGGGAGGTTGAGGCAGGTGGATCACCTGAGGTCAGGAGTTCGAGACCAGCCTGGCCAACATGGTAAAAACTCATCTGTACTAAAAATACAAAAATTGTCAGGCATGGTACATGGTGGTGGGCACCTGTAATCCTAGCTTCTTGGGAGACTGAGGCAGGAGAATTGCTTGAACCTGGGAGGTGAAGTTTACAGTGAACTGAGATCATGCCATTGTATTCCAGCCTGGGCAACAGAGCAAAACTCTGTCTCCCAAAAAAAAAAAAAAAAAAAAAAGAAAAAGAAAAGGATATTTTGCTGGAATCTCTCTCTCTCTCCCTTGCACCCTTGCCTTTGAAGAAACAACTGCCCATGCTGAGGAATTTCAAGTGACAAGGAAATACAGGCAACCTCTAGGAGCTGAAGGTGGCCTCTAGTCAACAACCAGTAAGTGAAGCTCTCAGCTCTATAATCATAAGAAACTACCAAAACCCTGAGTGAGTTTACAGGCATATCCAGCCTCAGTTGAGCCTCAGATGAAACTGCAGCTCCAAATGACATCTTGATTGCAACCTTGTATAATCCTTGTACAATAGTAACCTGAAGTCCCAATTAAGCTATGCATTGATTCCTGACCTACAAAATCTGTGGGATAAATGTATATTGTTTTAAGTTGCTAAATTTGTAATAATATTAATATTATTACACAGTATTAGATATCTAATAACCAATCCTACCTTCTTGAAATAAATCATGCTTAATCATGGCATATAATCTCTCTCTCTTTTTTTTGAAACAGGGTCTCACTCTGTTGTTGCCCAGGTTGGAGTGCAGTGGTGCGATCTTGGCTCATTGTGACCTTTGCCTCCCAGGCTCAAGCAATCCTCCCACCTAAGCCTCTTGAGTAGCTGGGACTACAGGCATGCACCACAATGTCCAGCTAACTTTTGTATTTTTAATAGAGATAGGATTTCTCCGTGTTACCCAGGCTTATTTGGAACTCCTTGGCTCAAGCAATATGCCTGCCTCAGTGTCCCAAAGTGCTGGGATTGTGGGCATAAGTCACCTTGCCTGTCCTGAGTATAACATTTTCACTATGTTTCTGGATTCAACTTACTAATATTTTGTTAAATATTTTTAACCTATATTTAGCAGTGATATTGGTCTCTTGTGATGTCCTGTTTGGCTTTGTTATCAGGGTAATACTGGCCATGGAGAATGAGTTAGGAAATTTTTCTTCTATTTTCCAGAAGAGTTTGTGAAAGCACTGGTATGATTTATTCTTTTATTTATTACAGAATAAATGGGATAGTCTATATTTAGAAGCAAAATTCTGGTAAGTTTTTTTGGAACTATCTGTATCTTAAAAAAATATCGTGATTCAGTCTATGTTGGGTATGATATCTAATCAGTTCGCACCCTATTTATTAAATGGGGTACTTAGGGGAGCATTTTGAATAGTATTATATAGAATATATTTTTAAAAAGCTGATATATATAATACATAATTATTAATTATGTATAAAAACAATTACCAAGCATTAAATTATACTGTTATTCTCAATAGTCCAGATTAGATCAAATGTAGGAAACTGTTCACCTACTCCCTCCCAACAAAAATGATTGTGATTTCAGGCCAGGCATGATGCCTCATGCCTGTAATCCCAGCACTTTGGGAGGCAAATCACTTGAGGCCAGGAGTTCGAGACTAGCCTGGCCAACATGGCAAAACCGCATCTCAACTAAAAATACAAAAATTAGCTGGGCATGGTGAAATGCGCCTGTAATTCCAACTGCTCCAGAGGCCGAGGCATGAGAATCACTTAAACTTAGGAGGCAGAGGTTGCAGTGAGCTGAGAAGGTGCCACTATACTCCAGCCTGGGCAACAAAGCCAAACTGTCTCAGAAAAAAAGGAGAAAAAATTGTGGCTTGAAAAAAATAATGTCTAGAACAATAACAATGAAACTAATTTGCAGTTATAAACTCAGATGTAAACTCTTGACATCATGGAATGAATTAGTCTTACATCTTAATTTCTCAGTGAAGGAAAGAAGGAAATTTATAGGTTTACATGACAAAGGTACATTCTGACTGGTGCCTAGCACAATTACTAAAAACTAGGAAATTGCAGAGTCTAAAAGTTAAATTATTCCTTCACACTTGTTTTAAGATTCCTGAATTCCAAGGGAGAAATAAAACTCAATTTCAAAAATAAACTTTACAGCCGGAATGAAATCAGGTAAGCCTTTCCCTTACGTAGAAAAAGCTATTTCTAAGTTACAGTGAAATTAATCAGCTTGTTAAAGAGCATCATTAAAAGTCAATGTGGGATACTTGTTGCTAAAATATCCAAGGATATCTCCTCTATGTAAGACCCCAACCTCAAACATCTCTCTTATTGGAAAGTTGCAAGAATAAACTCAAACAAGTTGTGGTAAATGTTTTATGTGCCAGAGGTATTCAGGGAGGAGAATAAGAACGTTTAGCTGGAATTAATAGGAAAAGCTTCCCAGCAGAGGTAATATTTCAACTGAACTTTTAGTCATGGCATGAAAGAATCAGAGAATCTTCGGTTTGGGGATCCAGTGGTAGCAAACTGAGATCCCAGACAGGTAGCACAGATAAAAGCTGTGATCTAGAGCCCAAATGGTTGGGAATACTGGGACTGTGGTGAACTATAGGCTGCTTGGTCTGTTTAAAAGAAACAATCTATTTTTAGCATCACCAATTGTTGCCAAAAGGGAATGCAGTGCTACCATATTTTCATATTTTTCCCTGAGAAAAAAGAAATTTCAGATGTTTATGTGAATCTATTGATTCATAAATATTGATAACTAAATTCATCTGTGTTATGGCATCTTGTAGACCGTATTTGGCCATGAGCTGCTGGTTTGCTACCTCCACTTTAAGATCATCTGCCTCCACTCTTGCATACTTCCCACTTCAGAATCCTTGGATCTCCCCTGTGACTATTTCACTAAGCTTCTGCTTTAACTTCTCCTGTGACGGGAATCTTAATGCCTGACAAGGCAAGTTGACCACTGAAACTTTTCTTCACATACTTGTCCCTACAAATCGTCCTACTTCTTCCTATGTGCTTGAATTCTTTCACATAGAGTGCTTAAGATATTTAAAAGCAACCATTATGGTCCTCATAAGTTTTGTCTGGTACCTTTGATCTTTGCACAACTCTCATGGTTTCAAGTTTCTCACCTTCTTGATTACACTCTTATCAGGATGGGTTCAGTAATCTGTTTTCCTCAATGTATAACTTCATTTAGTTCTGTTTTGGTAATGGCAATGAATTCATCAATTTAATATAGACTAATTCCCACAGAAATGTTGGTAGAATAGCAGTGGCATCCATCTCTCTTCCCATGGTAGGATCTATATGAACCATATTTAAATATTTTTAAAATATGACATTAAAACTAAAGATGAACAACATTAAGTGTTACTAAGGATTTGGTGAAATTGGAATCATCATACATTGCTGATGGGAATTTAGTCCTCAACCCAGGACTAAATGAAGTGATCTAGGTGAAGAAGGAATAATACCACCCTTCTTCTAGTTATTACAGGTTACACCAGTCAGGTATCAGTGTATAATCCCAAATATTATAAAACTAAAATCACTCTAGATATTTTAGATAGAAAGGGATTTACATAATACAAAATCATTACAGATGATGAGGAATAGGTGACAGAGACGCCACTGGGATTCAAGTTGGAGAAACGACTGCACTGTTTTCCAAAGCTACTGCA
This sequence comes from Chlorocebus sabaeus, assembly GCF_047675955.1. Taxonomy (NCBI): domain Eukaryota; kingdom Metazoa; phylum Chordata; class Mammalia; order Primates; family Cercopithecidae; genus Chlorocebus; species Chlorocebus sabaeus. The sequence continues at coordinate 100,059,633 of NC_132904.1, read as the reverse complement.
TCATTGCACATTCACACCAGCAAAGTATGAGGGTTCCAATTTCACTAAATCTTTAGTAACACTTGATGTTGTCCATTTTTACAATACTTAAATATGGCTCATGTAGATTCTATCACAGGAAGAGAGATGGATGCCACTGCTATTCCATCAACATTTCTGTGGGAATTTGTTTACATTAAACTGAGGAATTCATTGCCACTGCCAAAACAACAACAGAAACTCGTTCTCTTTCAACTACAGAAAACTGCCTCATCCAAGGTTTTGCCCCATCCAAAGGGCATCTTGTGATCAAAAACTGGCTCTTTGCAGAGATACAAGGCTTAGTCCCCTTGCTCTAATTTGGGACAATTCTGTTGTCCTGTAGGATTGTTTGAGGTCTCAGTTGTGATAGCATTGAAGGATAGTTTCTCCCTCTGCCCAATTCTTTTCTCTTCATTTCCTAGAGATGTATGTCCTGAGAGCACTCTTTAATAAACCTGCACAATATTTTCCATCTTACAGTTTGTTTGCAAGAACCCAATCTAGCCTCTCTGGATCTTAGTCCCATGATCCATTAAAATAGAGATAATAAACCCTTTCTTATAAAATCACTGAGGAGAAATTTGTCATTCCTCTGAACTCCTTTCCAGATTTAAGAAATTAGTAGGGGGAAAAAAAATGGTCTCCCCAGGTCAGAACTGAAAACACTAGTTATTTGTTTAAACATCTGAGGGTAAAGGCGAAAGACATCAGCTCTCCAACGCCTCGCCATTCTCTCAGGGCCTAGTGATGCAGCAGCAGTAGCAGTGGATGAAATTTCTTGAAGAAGAAATGGCAGTCACATTAATGATACAAATGGCTGCTTTAATGTTTATTTTTTAACATAGAAGTTGCCAGTGATATACTGAAATCTAGTTTGGGGGCAGGAGTGTTCATTTTTCTCATCAGACCAATTTGTGTGATATAGGTATTGCTCTAGGTAGCACAGTCTTGGGCCTGATTCTCCAGCCCTCCAAATGTCTCTGTGGTCTATCTAAAGAGATAGACCTCTTTTTACTTACCTTATTTTCTGGTAAGTCAATTAGAGTTAGCAACTAACATGCTTTAGTTTGCAACTAAACACTAGATTGATACAACAAGGATTAAATGGCATATTGTGTATAAAGCATGTTACCTAAAGTGTAAACTAAGCACATGGTAGGTACTCAATGTACTACAAGTATTACGATTTTATGGTCTTTCTGGTGGGTGTGTAGTTTTTACATCATGGCTTTGGTCATTCTGAGAAGTAATTGAGTTTTTAAATGGAAAGCACTAGAACAGTGGCTTGCATATAATCACTCAGTACATGTTTATTATTATCACTTTTTAATTATAGGATCTTCCCTATATGTTAAATTGTTAACTCAGGCTGGCAATGGGAATTTGGAGCTTAGCCTGAACCAAATGGCTTTTTCTTAACAAGGTGTCAGAAGTGAGATCAGAACCCAGCTTTCCTTAGGGAGACCTGATTCCCAAATGAGCAGTGAGCACTGTTCAATTGCTATTCTGGTGCCAAGTCCTACCATCAATCTCTATCCCATGTATCTGAAGCCGAGAGCTTTATAAAAAGAAAACTGATCTTTCTGTTTACTCTCAAGCTATAAGCGCTAATATCATCAGGCTCCATGGGAGAGATGCAGATGGTCTCAAAGCATATTCACATCAGCATTAATCAGGAAACTTTATGTGCTTTCTATACACTTAGTGTCACCAGAAAAAGCTGGGAATTTTTAATGTTCTTTACTTACCACAAGAAAAACATATTTAAAATTCTTTGCAGAAAAGTTTGTAAATCAAGCATTTGAAAATTGTCTTTTTGATGGCTGGTATCCTAGATTTCATTAAGCAAAACTTTTCCGTTTCCTAGAAAATGCTTTACATTTATTTTTGTTTCATTAAGATCTGAATTTACACAGACTCAGACTTTCCCAAGATCAGGGCAATAATCTCCAACATGGGTCTTGATCATAAGCATGATTCATCAGTCTTCACTTTCAATTATGTGAACAGGTCAAAAAAAAGACTCAATTAAAGCAGAGAAAAGAGCCTCTCCAGATTTAATCTGCTTGTTGTTGGCACTCAAACTGAGGATATGCAGAAGTGATTTTAAGTGTGTTTACTCCGCTTAGAAGTAGAGGTTTTAATAATCAAACATGTTTTCAGAAATATTAATATACTGAAATACAAAGTAACTACATATTTCAATTATATTTTAAGTGTAAGATATTACATAATGTTTTGAATATGGTATGGTTATTTTCTCCAACCAAATTAATTTTTGAAATTACAAAATAATGGGATATTCTGCTCTGCTTTCTATATTTGGGAAGCAGCTGCCCCTGGGGCACACATAGGGCTTGCCCCGCAAATGGCGGTAAGGTCGTTTTATCAGGTGTTCAATAATATGAAGCTTGATTGTCACTCATTGAAGGCACATTCCACAATAGCACTCTCAGTGCTAAAGCTAAAATTTGACCTCCATTTGTCCAATTCACAAGTATTAATTCAAAACTCTAATAAGGAATAAAGAGTACAATTTTGTTTTATCCACAAATGCTGACACCAAGGTCTCTTCTATCTTCTTTATTTTTTTTTTCTTTCATTTATTTGAGACAGGGTCTTGCTCAAGCAATCCTCATGCCTCCTGAGTAGCTGGGACTACAGGTGTGCACCACCACACCCAGGTAATTTTTTGTGTTTGTGGAGAGGAGTCTCACTATGTTACCCGGACTGGTCCCAAACTCCTGGCCTCAAGCGATTCTCTGGCCTCAGCCTCCCAAAGTGCTGGGATTATAGGCATGAGCCATCGTGTAGTAATAAACTTTTGAAATGATCCCTAATACTATAGTCTTTGTCTGTATTCACTAGGTACACATTCTTACTTTTCATTCATCCTTAAACGTACTTTGTTTGAAAATACCTCAATATTTTGCTACAATTGTTCTTCCAAAGTCACCAATGGCTTTAGAGTGGCTAAAAATTAATATTCCATCCTTTTTCACCCTTTCAGCCATTGGCCTCATTGACTACACTCCTTCCTCTTCTAAGCATCCATTCTCTGACACTTCTGCTCCCGCCCATGAAATGTCTTTCTTCAATATCCTCATGATGTCCTTCTCTTATCCTGTAAATGTTGGTAGTACCCCATTTCCACCATCCACATTTTCTCACTCTGCACACTAACCCCCATCACCTGTCCCACTTTCATTTCCATTCAGATGGGAATAAAACTACCCAGCCAATCTCCATGATCAGATTGTTTTAAGAATCAAAGAAATAATGGTTTTGAAAGTGACTCAAGTAAAGCAATTTATGAACTATCATGTAAGGAACACAGATTCTTCATTCATATGCAGGTCCTTTCAGTTATTTTTTTCCCTGATGACAAGTGGGAGCATATTATTGAGGGAAGAGTCCATGAGGGTTCAGATGCTAAACTAGTCTGTTTACATTGTGGATGGGCTTCTTGGATAAATAAAAGCAACCATCAATTTTATTTTCAGTGTTTTAGTATCTAAGGATTCTATCATTAGAGGTCAATTTGGGGGGCTGAAGTAATATGAAAACATATAATTCTTAATAAAATAAAGCCCACTCCCTACTTAAATATAGTACTGAGGGCACAACCAAAATAATGAGAATTTGCAGGTACCAGAAATGAAGAAGAAACTCAGAGCCAGAGAAGTAAGTAGCATAAAATCTGAGACACTAACAAAGGATTTTGGCCTAAACAGCTCTAATGCCTACCCAAGTAGAGCCATGGAACTGAAATATCTGTGTCTAGCGTTTCTATAGGGCTGGTCCATATGTGAAATGGATTCTAGAAGACTGCTATTTGCGAGCCTAGAAAGGAGCTCAGACACTTGCTATCAAAGCAGGGCCCTGCTAGAAAAAATAATTACCCCTGCAATATTGTAAAATATGTCTTTGGAAAGGAGAGCTTATGAATTTAGGCATTCTGTTTAGGCCTCACTTTCCCAGCATCAATATACATGAATAGGCAGTCTGAATTAACATGCCTGTTATGATACAAGATCAAAGCACGATCCAGGTCAGGTATAGTCTGTAGACTCTGGGTTTGAGGCAAACCCAGAACATTTTGTGAGCACACGCCTACAAATCCACAACTCCAGAGAAGATGATCAGTCTAAACAGAAGATCACAGATTTAAAAAGTTATGAAACATAAAAAAAATCAACTATCATGATACAGGAATTTGTACCTCATAGGCAAGATGATACAGTGAGGATTAAATGGCATATTGCATATAAAGCATGTTACTATTTCGCTACACTCTCAACAGAACATTTCTGACACCAAATATGTGGGTTTTCCCCTCACATTAAGCAATTACCCAACTCTCCAGATGCCAACCGGGTGTCCCACAGTTGAACTCAATTCAGATACTGACTGCCCAGAGTTAGGGGAGACCCTTGGAGTTAAAGACTCAGTCCCTAGGCCGGGCATGGTGGCTCACGCCTGTAATCCCAGCACTTTGGGAGGCTAAGGCGGGTGGATCACGAGGTCAGGAGATTGAGACCACAGTGAAACCCCATCTCTACTAAAAATACAAAAAAAAAAAAAATTAGCCAGGCACGGTGGCGGGTGCCTATAGTCCCAGCTACTTGGGAGGCTGAGGCAGGAGAATGGCCTGAACCCGGGAGGCGGAGCTTGCAGTGAGCCGAGATTGCGCCACTGCACTCTAGCCTGGGCGACAAAGCGAGACTCCATCTCAAAAAAAAATAAAAAAAATAAAAAAGGCTCAGTCCCACAAGACTTCCCTCACTTCAGATGGCAATTCCAACACCCAGGGTTCCACCTGTACTTTCAATGACTGCCTATAATTCAGGGGTTCCCTCAACCTCCTTCTCAGGTTTAATAATTTGCTAGAACAACTCACAGAACTCAGAAAATCACATATTTACCAGTTTATTATCAAAGATACAATTCAGGAAAAGCCGCATGGAAGAGAAGAGTAGGTCAAGGTGTAAGGGGGTGGATCCTCCACGCCCTCTGCAGGCATGCCGCCCTCCCAGCGCCTTGATACTTTCACCAACTCAAAGGCTCTCCTAATCCTGTTGTTCAGAATTTTTATGGAGGTTTCATTATGTAGTCATGATTGATTACCTCACTGGCCCTGCCAATTAGGTCAATCTTTATCAACTCTCCCTTCCCAGGAGGTCAGGGAACAGAGTTTAAATTTCCAAGCCTCTAATCACATGGTTGGTACCTCAGTTCCTATCCTCCAAGACTCATAGCATAAACCCAAGTATGGTTGAAAGGGGCTTATGATAAATAACAAAAAATGCTTCTCTCACCCCAATCACTCAGGAAATTCTAAGAGTTTAGGAGCTCTGTGCCAGGAACTGGAGATGAAGACTAAATATATATTTCTTATTATATTGCAATATCACCACAAGACCTGAAGATAGTAAAACTATGTGAAATAGACTAAAATATAAATACTTGAAATGTCCTGACAAAGGAAGAAATAAAAATATATGAAAGGAGAAGACAGTTATTAAAAAAAAAAGTTTTACAGATCAAAAATAACAACCCACAAGTGGTAATTACAGTGGTACCATTCAAGAGAATTAAAGAATGTGAGTCCAGCATAAAATAAAGATGGAAAAGATGAAAGAAGAGGTAAAAAATTGAGAAAATATAAGGAAAAAGTATGTGTATCTGTACTTATATTCACACTTACACACACTCAGTCCCCCTCAACACACACACACACCCACTCCCCCCACCCCCCATACAAAAGCACATACATGTATATATTGGAGTAACTGAAGAAGAAAATAGAGAAAATGAGACCTAGGTGATACCATTCAGGACATAGGCATGGGCAAAGATTTCACGACAAAGATGTCAAAAGTAATTGCAACAAAAGCAAAAATTGACAAATGAGACCCAATTAAACTAAAGAGCTTCTGCACAGCAAAAGAAATTATCAACAGAGTAAACAGACCACTGATAGAATGACAGAAAATGTTTGCAAACAATGCATCTAATAAAGGTCTAATATCTAGCATCTATTAGGTTGGTGCAAAAATGATTGTAGTTTTTCCCATTAGAAGTACTTACTTTAAAAAAACACACTTTTGCACCAACCTAATACAAAGAAACAAATTTAAAAGAAAAAACATATTTTAAAAGGGGGCAACAGACACGAACACTTTTCAAAAGAAAACATATATGACATGTAGCTAACAATCACATGAAAATAAGTTCAAGATCACTGATTATTAGAGAAATGCAAATCAAAACCACAATGAGATACCATCTCATGCTAGTCAGAATAGCTGGTATTAAAAAGTCAAAAAATAACAGATTCTGGTGAGGTTGCAGAGAAAAAGGAACACTTATACACTGTTGGTAGGAGTGTAAATTAGTTCAACCATTGTGGAAGACAGTGTGATGATCCCTCAAAGACCTAAAGACAGAAATACCATTCGATCAAGCAATTCCATTGCTGGGTATATACCCAAAGGAATATAAATCATTCTATAAAGGCACATGCACCCGTATGTTCATTGCAGCACTATTCACAATAGCAAAAACATGGAATCAACCTAAGTGCCCATCAATGGTAGACTGGATAAAGAAAATGTACATGCACCATGGAAAACTATGCAGCCATAAAAAACTGGGATCATGTCTTTTGCAGAAAGACAGATGGAGCTAGAGGTCATTATCCTTAGCAAACTAACACAGGAACAGAAAACCAAATACCACGTATTTTCACTTATAAGTGGGAGCTAAATGATGAGAACACAAGGAAACATAGAGGGGAACAACACACACTGGGGCCTATCGGAGGGTAGAGGGTGGGATAAGAGAGAGGTTCAGGAAAAATAACTAATGGATGATGAAATAATCTGTACAACAAACCGCCATGACACAAGTTTGCCTATGTAACAGACCTGCACTTGTACCCTTGAACTTAAAATAGAAGTTAAAAAAATAGAGAAAATGAAACAAGGGTGATATTCAAAGACATAAGTTTATAAAAAATTCTAAAATTCATGGGAAAACATGAATACTTAAACTAAAGGAACATGCAAAGACTTGAGCAGAAAAAAAATTAACCTATATCTGCAGGGGCCTTTGAAAACAGTATGCTGAGAATAGATAGGGCTCAAGGACAGTATCTCCAACTGAACTTTTAATGAACTCCCGTAGGCGCCAAGAAGGCGGGTAGATAAGAAAGAATATAGAAACAAGGTACTGAGTAGAAGGTTACATGTGGGAAAAGAAAGTTTGTTTTGCATTGCATTCTTTCTGCTGACCTGAGGTTTATGGAGTATAAATAAAGTGAGGCGGAGGCTCTGAGTGCGGCCGCCATGTTCTCTGTGTGTCTTTGTCTTTGTGTGTGTTCTTTCATTCTCCACCACCCCCGGTGCGGCCCCCAACAAGTGGCGCAGCGAGCAGGGTCAGCACGGGTGAGTAGGGGAGAACAAGAAGGGGAACCCCCTAGGAGCAGGTAAGGCTCAGATATTGTTAAGGGGAACCTTCTTAAGCTTTCATTATGGGAATTCCATCTCTCTGGCCTCAGAGTATTTATGGCTGTTTCAAGGACTGTTGCTGTCTATGGGAGTAGAAGTGAAAGAAAAAGACTTTGAAGCGATTGTTTGCCCATGTTGAATAACATTGTTACTGGTTTCAGTATCAGACTAAAGTGCAGCTGAATCGGAAAAAATGGTTACAGGTAGTAAAAGCTTTGCTTAGAGCTCTCCAGTTAGGGGATATTATGCCTCTAAAATTGTGGACCTTGTGTAACTCTATCACTCAGACATTAGAGTTACTTGAGACTGATTCAGAGTGTGGTAATGTAGCCACAGGAGGAAAGGTATCTGAGGATTTGGAAAAATAAAATAAAATAAAATAAATCTGAAATGGAGCCCATTTGTGCCAGGGTAGCAAAAGGGGGAGAAGAGAAAAAGCCAGCTCTTCCTTCTTCTAAGGGAAATTCTGACATGCAGTGTATTATGGAAATGCTTCAACAAATATTACAGATACATTCTTCTAATTCACCTTTGTGAGCTTTCCCTGTTTCTTTTCCTTCTGCCCTGTTAAAAGAGAATTTTCCAGTGCCTCCAACCCCCGGGCTTCCTTATCTTTACCTTTGTTTGGCAAAGTTTTCTCAGTGCCCCCAACAGGCTGAGACGGCTGAGGGGGCTGAGGGGCTGAGGCGCTGAGGGGTGGGCAGCCTGGCGGGTCCCTGCCACAGGGTCGACCGCACTTCACGTGGCCGAATCCCCCGGGCTGCTTTCTCTCCAGCTGCTCAGCCACTTGTTTTCTTACCATGAACCTCGGGCTCCTGCTCGGCGTCCTTTCTTGCTCTGTCTCTGTTTTTGCTGCATTCTATCGGCAAGTCTTTAATTTAGGATATTTCACTGATATAACTGAGGATGAACTGTGTTTTGCAGCATTTTATTTTATTACGCGCTTTCTCCTAGATTTTGGTATCCTTTTTATGCTGACTTGATTAAACATTTTGGAAACTTTCCGGGAACTGATAAAATAGCTTTGATATGATCTTTTTCTTGAGGTCATAAAATAATTTACTTTGAAATGTCTCAGCCTAACAACTTTTGGGCTTTTGTTGTTTTGTGCAGAGGTGGGAAGGCTCCTTTGCATTTTTGGTATAACTTCTGTGTTAATGATTTTGTTGTTTGCTTCGCACAAAATCACTTAGTGATCCGTGTTTTCCAGCTTAGAGTTAACATGTATCATTTTGTGAATTAAAAAAATGTCTCGTAAAAAAAAAAAAAAAAAAAAATTTTAAGGAGCTGGATCTGTTTCCAATTATTTGTGCTTCTTTTGCTCCTAATGCTTAGTTTTCAAATGGTGGCAATAATGTCCAATTTAATGCCTTACAAATTAAATTTTTAAAAAGAAATGAAAGCTACCATTTCTAACTATGAACCCCTATCCTTGGTCTTCTTGATATTTTTTCATCAGAAAATTTGATAATTTCTATAGACTGGAAGACTTTGGGGAAGGCTTTTCTTGATCGTTCTCAGTGGTTACAATTGCACAGCTGGTAAATGAACAAGGCGCATGTACAGGCTAGAAAAAATGTTATGTGTGATCCCCCAGGAGCCACTGAGGAACAACTCACAGGCACGGGCCAATATGCTACTTTTAATGCTCAGGCTGGTCTAGAAGATGTTGCCCTTACTTAAATCAAGACTTTGTTTTTAAGGGCCTAAAATAAGGTAGAGATAACAGGAAAATCTTCCCTTTCCTCTGTGAAGATTTTACAGGGCACAAATGAACAATATTCAGATTTCGTAGCCCGTCTTCAGGATGCTGTCTTGAAAATTGTGGGTGCTGACCTTGCTTCAAAAATTTTGTTACAAACGTTGTCTTTTAAAAATGCTTATGCTGACTGTCAAAAATTGTTAAAATCATTAAAGGCCAATGGGGCCAATTTAGATAAATATATTAAAACTTGTGTTAGTGTTGGAGGGGCCCCAACAATTTATGTCACCAGGTCTGAAAGTGTAGTTGGTTTATCAGTCTTTACAAATGAGAAATATAAGAAAGGAAAAGAATGCACAAACTAACTAGGTTTCTTGTAATAAATCACTAAACTAGTCCAAGGACCAAAAAATACAAGATCAGCATGACTCTGAAGGATGTGAGATTATGGTTCTGCACTTGTTACATTAAAGAGCTAAAATTAATAGACGTAATATTAACAATAATAACAGTAATAATAGCCATTGTATACTGAGTACTTACTATGTGTCTACTACTGTGAAAAAATCTTCACTTGCATTTAGTTCTTCCAACATCCCTTTAAGACTGACAAATTTTATAATTATTACCATTTTGTAGACAGGAAAACAGAGTTAAGACAGTTTTATAAAGGTATCCAAGGTCATATAGCTATTATATTTTGAAAATATGACTTTCTGTCCCCAGAGCTTACATGCTTAACCCTTTCCTCTAGACTGCTCTATAAAGTACAAAAATGGTAGTCACCCTCCTTGGAATAATCGGAGGAAAGAAAAATCAATAACTAAGTAAAAGTTGTATCTCAGCACCAGATCCAATCCCAACTTCAAGTATCCATTTAGCCTTGGATAGCATCATTGTGTTTTGAAAACCAAAATCCGTTGAGTATTTTGTGGTCCACTATTTTTTACAAAGCAGATACTCTATTGAATAGTAAACTATGAACTGAATTTCTGTACCTGTAATCACCTTATTTGTTTACAAATATTTGTTATTGACTAAATCTGCATACAATACCCAGTGAGCAATGGCCTACAACATCAAGGAATAAATTCAAGTCCTCCTTAAGGATCCCACACCTTACCCCAGTTTCTCAGCTTTATGTGGCAACTAAGCAGAGCGCCGCTGCTGACTTAGTTATTACTCAGCCTTATACTTTGTCTCCTAATAGAGGAGTATATAAATTAGCTGTTAGAGAGTGTGGCCCTTTGCCAAAAGGACATAATGTTACTAATAAAAGTCTTATTATGGTTTAAGTCTCACAATTTATTTGCCTAGAGGCAGGGGAATGTATTCTCAATAGGGAGGGTTTGGTAGCACAGAAAAAACTGTTTTTTGGGAAACTTTAGTTTCTAACCAAAAGCCCTTATGTTCTTTGCACATTAATGAAATAGTTTTTAAAGGGTTAATTGATACGGTGGTAAATATGTCTATTATTTGTTTAAATTAGAGGCCTATACAATAGGAAAAAAGACAAGTTGCAGTTATACTCACTGGCTTGGGTGCTGCTTCTGTGGTTTATCAAGACGTAGAACCTTTAACCTGTGTCGGTCCTAAAGGTTAACAAGGTCAAGTGTTTTTTTTATTTTTATATTGTTCCTATCAATATTAATTTTGGGGAACAAGATCTTTCACAACAATTTGCTGCTTTTTAAAACATTCCTCATATTTCCTCAGCTGCCAAAAATACGATGTTCAAAATGGGCTACAATCCTTTAAACTCATAGCCACCACTCCTATTTATGTGAAACAGTGACCATTATTTAAAGAAATACTTAGGATTCTAAAAGAGTAAGTCAAAAAACAAATGGCCGAGAGGAATATAAAGCCACGTATTTCTGCATGGAATTCCCGTCTTTGTCTTGTCTTAAAACTATAAATGTTTACATTAAACCTAGGGAAAGTTTACAGCCTGGTCTTCCTAATCCTGCCCTTATCCCACAAAGTTAAAAATTAATGGTCATAGATCTCAAAAATTGTTTTTTCTTTATTCAGTTACAACATCTTTTTTCTATTCTAGAAGGAGACAGTCACTTGGACAGCTCACGTCATTTAACTCCTTTGGCTTTACAGGAACTCCAGCTTGTGGAAGAGCAACTTCAAAAGGCTCATTTACATTATATCCTTCCCGATGTTCCCCTTTCCCTTTGTTTATTTCATACTTTACATTCTCCTACAGGAATGATTCTTCAGACCAATCAGCCGCTAAAATGGATCTTTTTGTCCAATAAAACATCTAAATACTTGGCTACTTATATCGATCGTTTAGCTGAACTGATCATCAAAGGACGGCATCACTGTCGACAACTTTGGGGAGGAGATCCTTCCTTAATTATCTCTCAATTCACTCATAGTCAGATCATTTATCTTCTTGCAACTTCTGATTCTTGGCAAGAAGCTTCATCAATCTTGAGTTACAGTTTATCCTTATCCCTCGGTGCAATAGGGAGAATTGTTTACTATTCTCATGGTCTTACTTAATTTCCCTACTACTGGTTGAAATATTGTTAGTGATTCTCAATATGCCGTTTATGTTACTTCTTATATTTCTCAGGCCACTTTACCGCTTTGTGCTACTTCTTCTCTTCAAAAACTCTTTTCCTTGTTATTTTCTACTTTGAGCCAACGTCGAGCTCCTTTATTCATCACTCATCTTTGTTCTCATTCTCAACTGCCTGGACCATTAGTTCATGGAAATACTCAGATTGATTCACTTCTAATTGGCCACCTGCAGGCTGCAGAACAAGAACATGCTCTACATCACACTAATAGTTCTGGCCTTCAACGACGGTTTCATTTAACTCATAAATAAGCTTGTTCTCTTATTCGAGCTTGTCCTTTCTGTGCTCCTTTGAGCATTCCATCCTTCCATCCTGGAGTTAACCTGAGAGGTACTCAAGTTAATCAAATTTGACAAATGGATGTTATACATATTCCTTCTTTTGGACGATTAAAGTATGTTCATCATACCATTAATACTTTTTCTCATTTTCAATGGGCCACTCCGTTGCCATCTGAGAAAGCTGATTCTGTTATTACACATCTCTTAGCTTGTTTTGCCATTATGGGCATTCCTTTTATACTTAAAACTGATAATGCCCCTGCCTATGTCTTTCATAAATTACAAGTTTTCTTACAGCAATACAATATTCGACATATCACCGGGATCCCGGGCAACAGTCAAGGTCAAGCCATCATCGAGCGCGCAAATTTAACTTTAAAAACTCAACTATTAAAACAAAAAGGGGGAAATGAGCCCCCCCAAAAAACCACATTTTTTTGAAGGTTAACCTTTCTACCTTAATTTTTTTGATTTTGAAGGTTCTTTTTACTTTAATTATTTTTTGAATCAATGGAGACAATTGCAAGACTCCGCTGTCGTAACTCATCTTTCCTCACCTCTCTCGGTGATAGTCCCCGCTGACAATTTAAAGATTTGGTATCCTAATAAAGAAGGTAAGTATGTTCAAGGGCAAGTTCTAAAACAGGAATGGGGCTATGCTCTTGTCCTTACAGGGAGCGGACCTGAGTGGTTTCCTACAAGATGATTGAAACCCTGTTGAAAAGAAAACTGGATTCAGCATGCATTTCTTCCTTTGTTGGATGTGCCTCGGTGGGGGACTTATTTCCCTTAGTGAGGCTTTGTATGAATATTGCACTTATATTCCCTTTCCACCCTTGTATCAGGGAGTCGCCTGGGGAGAGGCGGAAATTAAGGTTTTCACCAATGACACTACTTGAATGCCGTCCCCCTATATAGACAAGGACAATATAGAACGGGAAACGGAAATTATAAACAACACATACCAATTTGGAGTGGAAGAACTTCCAATATGCATGGGAAATAGTTCTCATTGTCTCCGAAAATCGTATGAAGCCTGGGTTGTTCGCTATAATCATAGTTATGTGGCTGCTAATACTGTTATTATAATCATACTGTATATAGTAATGAAACTATTCCTAGTTCTTTACCTTTTTGTCCTATTCCAGAGGTTTCTCCTAATATTGAGGTGCTGGAGTAGCAACTATGTCGGGGAAATAAAACCCGGATTTTATTAGAATACAATGGGATGCAAATAACTGATTGAAGTGTGCACGGTGATTTTCAAATAAAATTTAGTCACATACCTTTGAAATGGCACCGGGTAAATAAAAGTATTGCTGCTAACAATAATGAAACCTTGGTATGGTGTGAAGGAGGCCTAAGTACAGAGTCATCTTTGGAAGTTGTTAGCTGCAGGCGATGCCATTAGCACTTTTGTGGGGAATATGTCTCTTAATCTTTCTAACCCAACTAATTCCTTTCATATTCAGTTATATCGGAATATCTCTCGATATATTATTGCTTGTGTCCATAAGCCCTACCTATTATTAGCAGGGAATTTGATATGGGATAATAATACGGGAATTGTTAATTATACAAATACGTGTACATTTTTGTCTTGCCTCAATCATTCTTGGTGGCACAACTTTGCTGGGGATATTTATATCCTCAGGGCTCGTAAGGAAATTTGGCTACCTGTTAATCTTACGCGACCGTGGGGGGCATCACCTCTTGAAACTTATATTTGGACTTCTCTTCAGCGAACCCTCCGTGCCCTTGGACTTATAATTGCCTCGGTGATGAGTCTTGTTGCCATTGCCTCCACTGCGGCTGTAGCAGGGCTCGCTCTTCATCAAAGCATACAAAATGCTGAATTTGTGCAGCAATGGCATGAACAATCTCACCGGTTATGGCTTCAACAATGAAACATTGATTCTCAACTTGCTGAAAGATTGGACAACATGGAGCAAGCGTTGACATGGCTTGGAGATCAGCTCACTGTACTCAGTACTCGGGTAACATTACAATGTGATTGGAATTCCACTCAATTTTGTGTAATGCCTGTGCCTTTTAACATCTCTCAAAATTGGACTGTAATCCGAAAATTATTAATTGGCCATAAAAATATTAGTTTGGACATTCAAGAGCTCACTCAGAACATTTCCGAAGCATTTCGACAACAATTACATGTGCTGTCTGGAACTGTAACCTTGCAGGAGCTGGGGCAGCGCCTTGCTGCCTTTAACCCATGGACTCAGATAAAAACATGGATTTCTACAATCTCTGGAAGTATATTGCTTTGGGCACTTGGTTTGTGTCTACTTCTTTTGGTGATTCGATGCTCCCTCCGTCGCCACCAAAAACAAAAGAAAACACAGGAACAAATATGGGCTACCTTTTTAGGATTGAGGCAAAACAAAATTAAAAGGGGGGAAATGCAGGGGCCTTTGAAAACAGTATGCTGAGAATAGATAGGGCTCAAGGACAGTATCTCCAACTGAACTTTTAATGAACTCCCGTAGGCGCCAAGAAGGCGGGTAGATAAGAAAGAATATAGAAACAAGGTACTGAGTAGAAGGTTACATGTGGGAAAAGAAAGTTTGTTTTGCATTGCATTCTTTCTGCTGACCTGAGGTTTATGGAGTATAAATAAAGTGAGGCGGAGGCTCTGAGTGCGGCCGCCATGTTCTCTGTGTGTCTTTGTCTTTGTGTGTGTTCTTTCATTCTCCACCACCCCCGGTGCGGCCCCCAACATATATCTAAACATACAATAGTGAAAAAGTAAACACTCAAAGTCAAACTAATAAAAGCTACTAGATAGAAATCTCAGTACCCCATTTAAAGTCCTTTCCTTTTCTTTCCTGTTTTGTTCTTAATAATGTAATAACCTTTACTCCCGTCTTTCCACCAGTCACTCCCTTGCACACAGTTTCTTTTTTGTGATTGCTTAGAAGTTCCAGGAATAAACCTTGAAACAAACCAGTTGATTGTGGATTTCTCCCCTACCTGGAAATTACCTCAAGTCTAGAGTTAATTTACAACGCAGCTGTAACCAAGACTTTGCCAGCTCATTCACCAGATGGAACAAAAACTGAAGATGGTCGTCAGAACTAGTCACATAGACCAGCACCTCCTTGCCACTCCTGCATGCCCCTCAATCCAAGTTTCCCTTTCTAAGCCTCTATACTCAGCCCCAAATTTTAAATGGTTTATTCAAGGTATGAGCCTGGCCATTTCTTCAATTGCTAGCTTTTGCAATTAAAGCCACTCTCCTTTCACTGCATCTCATCTTTGTTCATTTGATTTTGCAAGCAGTGAGCAGCTGAGCCTGTGTTCAGTTATAGAATGAGCCTTGGAATGATAATTGGTTATGCTAACAAAAAGAATGCCAATCAATGGATTGCTCTTCGTAGTTGGGGTTTATAGTTATATTATTTCTAATAAATGGGGAATTTAAAAGTAAATTAATACCTGAAATTTGACTGTAAGTATACCAGTTGGTAACTGGATCTTGGCTTAATTGCAGACATACTGCCTGTTTAGTAAAACTCTCTTTGGCCCTTAACCCTGTGCTGAAAGCTGAGAGGGCCACGTGGCCTTGTTTAAGCATATTCTGGCAGCTTCTCTGAGCCATGCTCATCAGCACTATCCCTCTGTTTCAATTTAATTTGATCTTTGGCTTGAGCTTGCTGTGAAAGGTGAGACAATCCAGTATTTGGATTTAGAAGGAGGAATATTAGAATTTCCTCCAAGAACCACCGCTTGTCTGCTTTAGAGTTCAACACCCAACACAAGACTTTATTTGGTCCTTTCCCACAAAAACCTGTGTGATACTTAACACAAATGATCTGTTAATGGAAAAACCAGACTCAGTAAAATATTTTTTTTTTTTTTTTTTTTTTTTTTTTGAGACGGAGTCTCGTTCTGTCGCCCAGGCTGGAGTACAGTGGCGCGATCTCGGCTCACTGCAAGCTCCGCCTCCCGGGTTTACATCATTCTCCTGCCTCAGCCTCCCGAGTAGCTGAGACTACAGGCGCCCACCACCACGCCCGGCTAGTTTTTTGTATTTTTTAGTAGAGACGGGGTTTCACCATGTTAGCCAGGATGGTCTCGATCTCCTGACCTCGTGATCCGCCCGTCTCGGCCTCCCAAAGTGCTGGGATTACAGGCTTGAGCCACCGCGCCCGGCCAGTAAAATATTTTTTTAAAGGTTTATGCTGAGCCAATATGAGTGCCCATGTCCTGGGGAATGGTCTCAAGAGATCCTGAGAAAATGTGCTCACAGCAGTCTGACTAAAGTTTAGTTTTATACATTTTAGGGAGACAAGAGTTATAGGCAAAGACATAAATCAATACATCAAAGGTATACCTTGGTTTGGCCCAAAAAGATGGGATATCTTGAAGCAGGGACTTACAGGTTACAGGTGGATTCAGAGATTCTTTAGTTTGTAATTGGTTAAAAAAGTAAAGCTGTGTCTAAAAATTTGGAGTCAGCAGAAGGAAAGGTTTTACGATAAAGAAGTCTGTTAACCAACACACTGCGTCAGAGTGACCTGCAGGGGTGTGTGACTTAACCCTTGTCGGACATGGCCTTAGGTTTTATTTATAATTTGGTATTTTATTGTGAGATAAATTCCATGTTCTTAGTCTTATGATCTCTATTTTAATGTTAATACTGGTCAGTTGTGTCTAAAGTCCAAAAGAGAGGGAGTGTAATAAGGTGTGTCCAAGCTCCCTTTCTGTCATAGCTGAGAATTCTGTTTTTAAGGCTTTTCTGGGGTCCCCTTGGTCAAGACAGGGCACATTCAGTCAGTGGGGAGCTTGGGATTTTATTGTTAGTTCACAAATCACTCTCTTCTCACAATTTTCTTCTTCTCCTTTGGCTTCCTTTCTCTTTCCAGCCACTGCTTCTGACTCCTCTTTACTATTCCCTCTTTTGTTAGCATCCCCAGCTTTCTTCCTGGGCCTGCTTTCCCTCTCACGCCACACATTCTCCCAGGTTGGCCTCATCTACTTCCACGGTGTCAGCTATTCCCAAATCGGTGTCCCCAGTTCAACTCTTTCTCCTGCAGGGTAGCCCAGAAAGCATGTCAAACCCAACATACCTAAAAGAAAATCGTGGTTGCCTTTCCTTCAAGTGTTCTTTCTCTTTTCTCTACAAAAACTTCCTGTTGGGGAGAGGGCACCAGACTCCCTCTTGAAGTATTACTTAGGTTCCAAGAAGCTCAAGCTGGAGCAGGGAATCCACCTAAAGTAGAGTGGGATGGGAAGCACACCTAAGTTGCAGCCCTTAGGGAAGACAGAGAGTTCTCAGTCTGCCAGGTCTTAAGGCCTAGTCCATATGGCTGGAGGGAGCATCCAAATGAAGGCACACAGTCAAGAGGACCTCCTGTTCAGAAAGAAGAGGGTTACTTCCAGAATAGGTTGGGGAAGAGTGAGGAGAGTCCATAAGTGTCTTAAATGGCCCTTAAATTTGCTTTTATTGGCCAGTGGATGGGTGATAATGAGGAAGATGTTTGGTGAAAACAGTAGAGTCTGAGAGAACACTCTCAGGTTAGAAACTTCAAAATTGTTATAGACTTTTTTCTTCCCTTCAATCTAAGTGTCCAACTCTGTCTGACACACATGTGCATGTGCATGCACACACGCTTTATCAACTGCTTTCAGGCCCTTCTTGACCATCTGGCCTTTGTCACCGCTGGCTATGTAGTTTTGCTGATTCTATCCTTACCTTCTCTTATTCATCACCACACTGTTTCCAGAATATTATTTTGTAAATCACTACAGGATCCTGTCAACTCCATGGTTTAGTCCTTTAGTAGCTCCATCTGTGAGCCATGTTATCTTGGTAACACAGTAATGGGGTATCAGAAAGCAATTCATGGAAGTAAGGGTGGATGGGTAGGTGGAAAGAAAGATTATAGATAATATGCCAACTCCTTATCATAGCATGTAAGAGCCTGCCTCATCTCCCTTGACAATCTCATCTCTTATCTACCTTCCTCCTCCATGAGTGTCAACCACACAAAAATATTGTTTTCCCCTAAATTTGTCATGCTGCCTCAAAATAAATGTTGACTGAATGAAGATTTTTTTTAATTTGGGTTTTCTTTTTTATTATTATACTTTAAGTTCTAGGGTACGTGTGCACAACGTGCAGGTTTGTTACATATGTATACATATGCCATGTTGGTGTGCTGTACCCGTTAACTCATCATTTACATTAGGTATATCTGCTAATGCTATCCCTCCCCACTCCCCCAACCCCATGACAGGCCCTGGCATGTGATGTTCCCCACCCTGTGTCCAAGTGTTCTCATTGTTCAATTCCCACCTATGAGTGAGAACATGCGGTGTTTGGTTCTCTGTCCTTGTGATAATTTGCTCAGAATGGTGGTTTCCAGCTTCATTCATGTCCCTACAAAGGACATGAACTCATCGTTTTCTGTGGCTGCACAGTATTCCATGGTGTATATGTGCCACATTTTTCTTAATCCAGGCTATCATTGGTGGACATTTGGGTTGGTTCCAAGTTTTTTCTATTGTGAATAGTGCCGCAATAAACGTATGTGTGCATGTGTCTTTATAGCAGCATGATTTATAATCCTTTGGGTATATGCCGAGTAATGGGATGGCTGAGTCAAACCGTATTTCTAGTTCTAGATCCTTGAGAAATTGCCACACTGTCTTCTACAATGGTTGAACTAGTTTACAGTCCCACCAACAGTGTAAAAGTGTTCCCATTTCTCCACATCCTCTCCAGCACCTGTTGTTTCCTGACTTTTCAATGATCGCCATTCTAACTGGTGTGAGATGGTATCTCATTGTGGTTTTGATTTGCATTTCTCTGATGGCCAGTGATGATGAGCATTTTTTCATGTATCTGTTGGCTGCATAAATGTCTTCTTTTGAGAAATGTCTGTTCATATCTTTTGCCTACTTTTTGATGGGGTTGTTTGATATTTTTCTTGTAAATTTGTTTAAGTTCTTTGTAGATTCTGGATATTAGCCCTTTGTCAGATGGGTAGATTGTAAAAATTTTCTCCCATTCTGTAGGTTGCCAGTTCACTCTAATGGTAGTTTGTTTTGCTGTGCAGAAGGTCTTTAGTTTAATTAGATCCCATTTATCAATTTTGGCTTTCGTTGCCATTGCTTTTGGTGTTTTAGTCATGAAGTCCTTGCTCATGCCTATGTCCTGAATGGTATTGCCTAGGTTTTCTTCCAGGGTTTTTATGGTTTTAGGTCTAACATTTAAGTCTTTAATCCATCTTGAATAAGGTGTAAGGAAGGGATCCAGTTTCAGCTTTCTACATATGGCTAGCCACTTTTCCCAACACCATTTATTAGATAGGGAATCCTTTCCCCATTTCTTGTTTCTCTCAGGTTTGTCAAAGATCAGATGGTTATAGATGTGTGGTATTATTTCTGAGATCTCTGTTCTGTTCTATTGGTCTATATCTCTGTTTTGGTACCAGTGCCAAGCTGTTTTGGTTACTGTAGCCTTGCAGTATAGTCTGAAGTCAGGTAGCGTGATGCTTCCAGCTTTGTTCATTTGGTTTAGGATTGTCTTGGCAATGCAGGCTCTTTTTTGTTTCCATATGATCTTTAAAGTACTTTTCTCCAATTCTGTGAAGAAAGTCATTGGTAACTTGATGGGCATGGCATCGAATCTATAAATTACCTTGGGCAGTATGACCATTTTCACAATATTGATTCTTCCTATCCATGAGCATGGAATGTTCTTCCATTTGTTTGTGTCCTCTTTTGAAGATTGTTAAATAAATAGCTGCCTGGGCCCGAAGCCCCATGCCCCAGCTATGAAATATTTTTTTGCATATTAAAAACATCTCCCCTAGAAAGTCTTCCCATAAGCTGATCTTACTCATCATGCCAGAATTATGGGTCCTGCTGTATGTGCTGGGGCTGCAGGAGTAAGCCTCACTGCTAGCATGGTACAATTATTGTTGAGTGTGGTAGGAAATAGAGACATACTACTTCTTATTTTAGATGCAGAAATGATTATAATCAGAGGAGCTGTGGTTTCTAACTTCTCTGTGGGGTTTTGTCTAAAGATGTAAGGTTAGAGACTACGATATAGACCAGCTAAGGAAAGAACAGATTTGATTATCTGTTTTTGTTTGTCTTTCCCTTTCTTTCTTTCTCTTTCCCCTCCCTCCCTCCCTCCCTCCCTTCCTCCCTTCTTCCTTCCTTCCTTCCTTCTTTCCATCCTTCCTTCCTTCTTTCCTTCCTTTTTCTAAGTTCTTATTTTGAAATTAGCAGACTAGAGAAAACACCTTATTCTCATTTTTGAGCTCCTGGATATTTCCAGAGAACAGTGCACAGATAAAAATCCTTGAACACCCCACAGCTTTGCTGTCCACTTGCATGTTGCCTCTTGGTCATTAGTATGCGGTACTAATTTTCTAATGTCATTTGTTATTCCTGGCCACAGCCAGCCCTCTCCCAACTCCTGCCTCCATTGATGCACAGAATGCAGAGAGGCAAGTGATTTAATTATGTTCTCTTTTGAAAATCTGATTTGGGGAGTGACTTTTATGTTATCCCATAACATGACTATAAAGCAAACTTTAAAAATTAATGGGCTTAGGAAGGCCCCATTCTCCCCAACACCAGATGGGGTGAATGGGATCAACAACAATGCAGGTGGCTGGTGGTAGCTTTCCTAGGGCAGAAACAGACACCAAATAGTCCCCAGAGGGGAAAGAATTCTTTTTCTCTCTATCCTAGATCACCATGAACCAGACAGGAAGTTTATACCTTAATAATTAACCTGCTTTTTTACTTTCTAACCTGTAACCCTCTTCTAGAAAAAAAAAATCACAGGAGTCACCTTTCCATGGATCCAACTGTCAGGCTCCTGCATCCCCAGGTCACACAGAGGAGGAGGAGGATTCTTGCATCCACCATCAAACTTTGCTACAGTGAGGAACATTCACCTATTCCCTCCTCCTTTCACCCTCACCTCTCAAGTCTCCTGGTAAAAACAATGACTCAGAGAAAGGACAAGTCATCTATCTGTGATGACATGGACTAGTGCTAGCAAATGTCTTATTTTCCCCAAAGGACAATTCTATATTCCTAAGGGAGGCCATATTTCTAGCAACTACCCAACCGCCACCACTATCCTTCCCCAAACTATTTTCTGCTATTCTTTTTTCTGCTTCCCCTGACATCTTCATCCCAGTTTCTTTTGCAGCAAAACATAAAAGAATGCTTCACCTAATATGCATTGCCTTGGATTTTGCAATCAGAGTCTTCCTCTTATCTTTGGGAAATAAAGAAGGCAAAGAAGAGTGAATGGTTTATGTACATTTTCTGGATAACTTGAAAAGTCCACACATTTTTAGTGTCAGTAAAGATGTAGAATATAAAATTCACATCAGAGGGATATTGAAGAACAGGGGGCTTAATGCTTCCCAGTATGGGCTTATATGTAGATATGTATGGAGAAACAAGTGTTGTTTAATGTAACTTCTCAGAGAGAGGTACACCGGAACCCAGGACTCATGGAGCAGTTGATAATGCTGGTGTAATTACTGATGAACAGAGTCCCATTGAGAGCAGTGGTAGGAAAAATGCTAATGTAATTGCTTTTTGAAACAATACCACCTAAGTAAAATCCCATATCTTAATTACAGTAATGCTTCTACCTCCAGACTCTAGGAATATAGCCAGATTATATGCTAAGATGAAGTATGCAATTCCTTCCAACCAGCTTAGAAAGCACTCTGGTCTCTGGAGCTTCCACAATTCTCTCAAAGTACATAAGTGACAAAAGAAATGATTCCATCAGCCATCTCTAGCTCTTCTGTTTGTTTTAATACACATTATCTTAGTATTTAATTGAAGATATTGAATTTGTACCACTTGGGAATGGATCACTGCAAAACTCTAGCCCTGGAATTTGCAAAGTCATCAAATGCTTTAATATTAGCCTTATTTATTCATCAGAGAAAATTCCATTTCCATATGATTGATATTTGCATTGTCTACTGATGACCAAACCTGTGTCAAACTTTTAATTAAATTCAGTGTTTTGAATTATCTGAAGTACAAACAAGAGGAGAAAGAATAAGAATAAAGAATTTATAGATCCTGAACATTTCTAAATTCCATTTCTGTCTGAGTAAATTTGAAGAATTCAGTGGGGGGGGGGGGGGGGACAGTGCACACTACCACAATAAAAATGGGTTTCACCTGGACCTCTTCTGACACAGGGCAGGTCACAAAGCTAGGCTTCTTTTTGCAATCTTTACAGAGATTGTCGAAGAGAATCACTCATAGTCCAAGCCCGGCTCACAAAATCAGGTTAATCAGTATATTTGGCACATTATCAGTTTCAGATATTAACAAGTTAACTTTGGGTGCTTGATAGAGCTTTGAACTTCATTGCAATCATATATAGAGCTCAAGTGACATTTTTATGGTTTAAGAATAAATTTTTAATTTACATCAAAGGACTGTTTGTGAGCTGTTTCTTTTTTAAATCAGTTGAATATTCATGTTTTTAGTTTCATTCCATAAAAATTACAAATCAGTCCTGGAAGTGGGTTCTACAAAATCATGAGCACAAAATCTCAGACCTACATCACTCTAAAATGAAAACAGGGTGAATATAAAACTGCACACACAGAGAGTTTACAGTGAGTCTTAAGTGTGTCCCACCCTGTGCTTGATGTTGGACTGGACATACGTGATTTCAGTCCCTAGAAATCTTTAGGTTTAAATAAGATTATGGCACTTTCATGTTTGATTTCATTTCACTTTTAGATTTCTATCTTTAGGATTTCAGAAAACCCTGAGAGATGGAGGTGACTTGGGAAAACACAAAATCAGTGTTGATTATTAGTCTAAAAGCTATAATCTTTTAGTCTTCCTATTTACATTATTCTAGAATGAGAAACTGCCTATGAGACTGGCTGTAGCTATTGCTAGATAGTCCCACTATCCTTCACTTTCCATGTCCATCTGACTTAAAACAGGATGTAAAGCATAGTTGAGTCCTCTTCTCCCCCTCATCACCCCAATCCACTGGACACTGGGCCACTCTTGCCCTTAGTCTGACCTAAGAAGGGGCCAATAGGTCCCCACTCTGTTCCTGAATTTCAGTGCCACAGTGACCAGAATGGAAATACTAGGCTCCTTTCCCATTCTACCCTGTACACATATTTGCACGCACACTCCCTCAAACACATACCCTCATGCATGCGTGCTTAACCAGTTCACACACATGCACTCACACATACCTGCAAACACACATGTGTGCTCACATCTCACCCTCCTGCAGGGCTCTGGAAGCATAAGCTTGATTCAACTCCAAGTCATCTACTGAATATGACCTCAGTTAGGCAGGTAAGCTAAGCACACAGAAGTTCAGTTTACTCATCTCCATAATGGACTTTTTGCAAGGGCTAGAGAGGTTAATATGCATAAAATGCTTTGCACTGTACCTAGTACATGGTAACTGCACAACAGATGGTAACTGTTATTAGCAGCTCTCTAATCATACCTGAGCCTCAGTTGAGGCTTGTCACTGGCCCCCATCAATGTGCCTTGGTTCTATAATTGGGTTTCTTCTTCCAATCTCGAGTTATTTCCTCTTCAAGTATATGCTTAATTCCCCAACTCCTTGATAAGACCCAGGGCCTATCCTTTTCTTGGCAGTCTCTGCCTTTTGGATATGCTTCTCATGTTAATGGCCTGACAACTTATTAATGTCACCTGCTGCCTCTACTGGCAGCCTGTGATGCTGGGACAACTTCGCCAGCACCCGTGACCCTCACACAAGAAGGTGAATTCCTCTGCCTGATCATCTCGCCTCTCTGGGATCAGCCATGAGCCACCAAGTTCTGAGACACACCACCTGCCCCTGGTGGTGCAGGCAAAACAGAACTTGTCATTTTAAAGCTTTGTTCTTATTTACTAATAAGAATCTAGAGGATGTAGATAAGCACAAAAACTTATCAGTTGCAATAAACCTCATTGTGTTCGGAGTTTTAGGAATGGGATACTCATGAATATTCTTTTTTCAGAGTGATTCCACACAAGCTGTCAGTTTCTAATTTCGTAAAATTATAATTCATAAAACATGAAATTAAATTTAAAACTCTATTAAATATAATTTATCCATTTTTAATTACTTAAGAGGTGCTTTGTGATCCTAAACTGACCATTGCTTATTATCATTAACCTATAGATGTAAAATACTTAGCTTGATTGGGCCTAATCTATACAAATTAGAGGGTGTACCAGGTGTTTCTCCATGTGACTTTTAGGCCACCTGCTTCAGAATCAGGCTGACCTCACTTCAGATTCATTAGATCTGAGCTTAATGCTTACATAAAGCATTAAGATAATTGGGAGTCTATTGGCTGTTTGAATAAGTCCCTAAAATAATTTTTTAAAAGTATCGCATAATTAACCATCAATGTGATATGAGAGATACCAGGGAAACACACACACACACACATATTGTGGTTTTTGTTTGGCCTCACCACTGTAACCTCAGGATCTGCTAGTTCAGATGTTTTTAAGCCACTTCACCATCATTACTTGTTAGTGAAATAGAGTAGGGGATATCTGCATGAGTTGTTTAGAAGAAAACACAAATTAATTGAACTGATCATCTGAGAGATTAATGAAAAGGATGAATGAAAGTTGAAGCTGAAATGTTCAAACTGAGCTTAAACACTGTGATATGTATTTATAAGTGACCTAAAAAGCCAGGGAAGAATATAGTTCATGGGTATTATGAATCTGTAACATATTCTCTCACAATTGTTACACAAAATGTATAAGCTGGGCAGCTGGAAATATAAATAGGAGGGTCAACACATTTGAAGAATGTGAACTTTATCTTAGGACCTTAAAATTTGATGTATTCAATCCTTCCCCATTGAAAATTCCAACTGTCTACCTTTATGGCTCTCTCACATGGTTCCGACTTCCTTTTCTGCTAAAACTATAGCATTAATGTCATGACAACCAGCTGAGGGTTAGCAGGTGTAGGGAAAAAAATTCATGATGGATTTCACCATTGCTCCCAGGATAGCGCCAGCCTGGAACCCAGCAGATTCACCCATCAGGACAAGGAATGTGGCTTTCTGATTTAGAGATGAGAGCAACTAAATTTAGGTACCCTTTTGTATTGCATTGACCTCTGTGATATCACGATAAAACTACGTGGAACTTCTGCACATGTAGAAGGCTCATAGTTATTTTTTGTGGCATAAAACATTGAGGTATGTAGCCATATCCAGAGTAGTGGCTGCAGTGGCTGGGGAACTAAACACACCTTTTTAAAATAAATATTTATTTTTAGAGATGTTGCCCAGGCTCAGGCTGGTCTTGAAATCCTGGCCTCATGTGATCGTTCCATCCTTGGCCTCCTGAGTAGCTGGCATAATAGGTTCAAGCAACCCTTTAAAAATAACCTTTAGGCCGGGCATGGTGGCTCAAGCCTGTAACCCCAGCACTCTGGGAGGCCAAGACGGGTGGATCACGAGGTCAGGAGATCGAGACCATCCTGGCTAACACGGTGAAACCCTGTCTCTACTAAAAAATACAAAAAACTAGCCAGGCGAGGTGGCGGGCACCTGTAGTCCCAGCTACTCGGGAGGCTGAAGCAGGAGAATGGCGTGAACCCGGGAGGCGGAGCTTGCAGTGAGCTGAGATCTGGCCACAGCACTTCAGCCTGGGTGACAGAGCGAGACTCCGTCTCAAAAAAAAAAAAAAAAAAAAAAAAAAAAAAAAAAAACCTTTAATGCAAATAAAATAATTTTCATCATTTTCAAGTTGTCTGCCCTGTGGATTTGTGGACAGTTTCTGATACACACAAAAAAATGTCAATGTTAGGATATTAGGATTCTCTAGAGAAATAGAACCAATACAGATAAGAAAAAGAGAGGTGAGGGGGAGGAGAGAGAGAGAGGAGAGAGAGAGAGAGAAGAGGGCGAGAAGAGAGAGAGAAAGATGTTGTAAGGGAAATGACTGCACATCATTCAGGAGGTCTGCTTGGCTCCCTGCTTATATACTGTGCTTGTCTCTGCCACACTGGAATAGATTCTGGGGGTGAACATTTTACATGACCTGCCGTTACAAACCACGGCTGGGGAATTCAGACTCTGAGTGCCTGTGGTGCAGCTGGTGCTGCGTGGACATACGCATCACCAGCCTCAGGTCCTGCCACAACCCTGACCATTTGCCAGATGGACATAGGGAGACAACTGAAACAATTAAAAAGCTGCATGAGGTGCAGCTAGCGCATGGCACCCACAGCCCCTACAATTCTCCAATGTGGCCAGTTAGAAAGCCTGATGGAATTTGGTGGTTGATGCTTGACTATTAGGAACTGAATAAAGTAACACTCCCTTTGTATGCAGCTGCTCTGTCAATCATGGATTTGATGGATCGTTGATGAAATTCAGGCATATCCCCAGCTCACCACGGTGAAGCCGCTGCAAACTTTTGTGGGCCTCCTGGGATATTGGCGGGCATTTTTGTCCCCATTTAGCTCAAATGATAAAACCATTGTATTGGTTAACAAAGAAGGGAGCTACCTGGGATTGGGATGATGTAACTGAGACCACCTTCCTGGCAGCAAAGCGGGCTATTCAGCAGACACAAGCCCTATGGGTAGTTGACCAGGGATGCCCGTTTGAGCAGGATGTGCATCTGACCATAGATGGTTTCAGTTGGGGCCTGTGGCAGTGCACGGAGCGCTTGAGAATACCAGGAGGCTTTTGGTCCCGAATATAGAAGGGAGCCTAGTTTTGGTATTCCTTGACAGAAGAACAGCTAGCAGCTGTAAATGCTGCCCTTCAGGCTTGTGAAAGTGTGACAGGATGGGCTATAGTCATCATGCAAATGACTTACCTGATAGCAGGATGGGTGCATTTATGGGTAATGACCCCTGGACTGGGATGGCACAGATATCTACTTTAGTAAAGTGGGGTGCCTACTTAGAGCAGTGGAGTACTCTGAGTACAAGTCTCTTAGCAGAGCTGAAAGAGGTCTTGGGACCTGTAGTCCTAATGCAAGAGAAGGCCATGGGGCCTGATGCACCCCTAGAACCCAAACTATCACTGTTTAAGGAATGGGATCCCCCAATTCTCAAAGAGGCATGGTCATGGTACACAGATGGCTCTAGCTGAGGTACTAGTGCTGCCTGGACCGCTGTTGCAGTTCTGCTGCTGCCTGGACCGCTGTTGCAGTCTAACCTAGTACTGACACCACATGGTTTGAAACTGGGTGTGGGCCAAGTGGCCAATGGGCTGAACTTAAAGCAGTATGGACGGTGATCACAAAGGAAGTGATACCTATGGTATCACTGAACCGATAGCTGGGTGGTCTGTCTAGGCTTAACCTTGTGGTTAACTCCTTGGAAAATACAGAATTGGCTAGTTGGCCACCAACCCATTTGGGGCCAAGCCATGTGGCATGACCTCTAAGAAATGGGTCATCAGAAAGACGTAACTATTTATCATGTGTGAGGCCATAAGTCTTTGGCTACCCCTGGTAACAATGAGGCAGATGCATTTGGGTCTGTCCCTGCCCACACAAGATATTTGCAAAGCTAGTCAGAAATGCCCAGCACATGCTCAGACATACCCTAAGTGGAGGCAGCTGCCCAGTGTTCCACAACAAGTGATGATAGGGCGAGTGCCCTTGACCAGGTGGCAAGTAGACTACATCAGGCCACTGCCAAAGTCACAAGCGAATATACATGTGCTAACAGCTGTGGACATGGCCACAGGCTTGTTGTTCACCTATGCTTGCAGGGTGGCCAACCAACAGCACACCATCTGGACCCTGCAACACTTATGTGCCCTGGATGGTTGCCCTGTGGTCGTTGAGAGTGATAGGGGAACACATTTCACTGGATAACAGGTACAATAATGGGCACAACAAATGGACATAAAGTGGTGATTCCATGTGCCATACAACCCATACGCTGCAGGTCTAATTGAGTGATATAACAGGCTACTGAAGAATGGGTTATGCTTGCATGTCACACCTCCATCTTTGCGAGGCTGGAGTTCAAGTCTCAACCTGGTGCTCCAAACCTTGAATGAACGGCCACAGAAAGGCAGCCTGGCCCCAGTGAAGGTTTTGTTACAGTGGGGCACCACTCCTATTCAGTTACAGATACACAACAAGGATGACCTCCTTTGACCAGGTATGAGGACAAATGGTAACATGTTGTTGCCTGCCCCAATGCCACTGAAGGCAGGGGAACAGATAACCTGGCTGAGGCCATGGACCCTCCAGGCCTGTGACTGCCAGTGGTTGGGCATCATAGCTCCCTGGGGAGAGGGCCTACAGTATGACTGGCATGTAACTCCTTGGGTGTTCAATACATGGGCCCTGCAGTTGACTGTTTGTAGGGGAATGACCAGGGAAGGAATCCTCCTTTAGGGAACATATGCACTGTCTATGTGGCCTATTATGAGCTCCCCTATGACTCTGGCATGGATACAGGACCCAAAGGAACCATAGGGAGCTGAGAAGGTATGGAACCATCACCCAGGGCAGAAGCCCTTGGCAGCTGCATTGTTATCTAGGGAAAAAAGTTAACTTGTATTTTGCCTGAGGGGCGTGATTTACTCCTGTTAGTACCTATGCCTGCTTTGTCATTTTGACCAGAGGTTAACATACTCCAATTGCACTGTGAACTGGGCCCACACCTACACTAGGTGACCAACGTTTCCAACTATTGGATATGCAATGCCCTTCCAGCAGGGCTGCGAATGGCTTGCTTTGGCACATACATCTTGCATCTGCAGAGAACTGGGCATGGTTGGAGACTTGGGGTCCCATGGCTGATGCCTGGAATGCAACATGGCATCTTTGGATAAAGGATGCTGCAAGACCCATGGTGTGCCCACCCGCTGGCTGGCCCATAGCATTTATGATGGGGCTGACTAGTGGGGAACATGTAGTACTCCAGGCCCAAGTGCCACAGTGGATAGAACAACACTGGGGTAACACCACTGGGATGGGTACCCATCACAGCCTTTGCGAACATAACACATGTCACTACTAAGGTCAGGCCCTGATGGACTTTGTGCCCCCTGGGAGTTTATGGGTCTGTGAGGACACAGTGGATTTACCTACCAGCTAACTGGACTGGACATTGTACCTGGAGGTGGCCTTATGTACCTGCCACTGTTCTCCCCATGTTGCCCCGATGGCCGCATAACTGGGAGATGCTATGCTCTCAGTTTGTGCGAGTGCAATGAGCTTCGTGGCAGTTCTACCCTTTGGCAGTGACTATCTCTGGAGCAGGTGTCATAATTGTAGAAGCACAGGTTACTGCTCATGCAGAGCACATCACTTGGGCTTTGAATTACACCCAAGTGGCCCTCCTCTTGTTAACAGATGAGGCTGATCAAATCAGAAAAGTGGTGTTGCAAAACTGGATGGCCGTAGACATAGTAACTTCTGCCCAAGGAGGCATCTATGCCCTTTTAAGAACACAATGTTGTACCTTTATCCCTGACAATCAGCAGTACATAACAGCAGCCCTGCAAGGGGTCTCATGGGAGATTAAGGTAGTCGAGAGCCTTACTGACAATCCTCTGCAGAAATGGTATGTATCTCTGGGCTCTGGCCTATGCTGGGCCCGAACAGTCGTAAGTAGCATAGCTGAGATCCTAGTAGTGAGGTGTTGCTCTCTGTATTGTTGTGGGTTATGGATTCAGGGCTATGCCCTGTTTGCACATGTCCCTACCCAGAAGATGCCCTCAGCCTAGGGGTTGGAGTGTAAGGGAAATAGCTGTACTTCAGTCAGGAATAGGCCAAGGTAGCCTTCCAGCACAGCATGACTCA
Source organism: Chlorocebus sabaeus (assembly GCF_047675955.1). Classification (NCBI taxonomy): domain Eukaryota; kingdom Metazoa; phylum Chordata; class Mammalia; order Primates; family Cercopithecidae; genus Chlorocebus; species Chlorocebus sabaeus. Next base: position 100,029,686 of record NC_132904.1, on the reverse strand, counting down.
GCAGGTTTGGAGCACAGGTGCACAACCCCACACATTATGTAACCACACCATACGAGGCACATTAGGTAACTACTCATGTGAGTTCGTGCTTGGCTCAGAACAGCTATTGTCCATGAAAGGTATAATTACACTGCTAACACTGTACATACAGCTCATGCCCAGGCTTGCTACCAGAGAGAGAACAAAGCCATGTCAAAACTGCCTATGATTCCTCTAGTGTTTTTCCAGCTATCTGCCACCCACTCCCCTTGGACCTCAGCTTGGGCTAGAACCTGACACTTGATGTGACAGATATATTACAAGGAATTGGCTCACGTGATTATGAATGTTGCCAAGTCCAAAGATCTGCAGTGGGTAAGCTAGAATCCCAAGAGAGCTATTATTTCAGTTGCAGTCTGAAGGAAGGAAAAAAACCAACCAATGTTCCAGCTCATGAAAGTCACTCGGGAGGAAATTCCCTCTTATTCAGGGGAGGATCTGCCTTTTTGTTCTATGCAGGCCTTCAACTGATTGGATGAGGCCCATTCACATTAGAGAGGACAATCTGCTTTACTCAGTCTATTCAATGTTAAACTCATCCACAAACACCCTCACAGACATACCTAGAATAATGTTTGACATTAGACACCCCACAGACACCCCACAGCTCAGTCAAATTGACACATAAAACTAACCATCCCAGCTAACCTTCCCGTTTGATAAGTGACTTCTGGTAACTAAGCTCTTCAGTCTAGTCAACGCCATGGCTGCAATTCTTCCATTGCAAACCCTCTGTAAATCTGATTTCTGATTAGAATTGGTGTAGCAAACAGCATCAATACTGTAACTAGGAAGAGCTAAGAGCCCAGGACTTAGAGACATGCAAAAGTCTGTGGCAATGGAGAGACAAGCAGAAGAGGGAGTCCAGGACCCTAGAAAAAGAGGAAATTACTGCAGTATCATCAATCCCTCAAACAAGCCAAATTACATGAAGGGAAGAGAATCTTTTGAAGTTCTATAACCACAATTACATTGACAGAGACAAGATTAAGAATTACAAATTCCTGTAGTACAGGAATATACTGGTGAAGATCCAAACACAAGAAACTTGACATCCTCTTACAGCCTTTATTGAGCATTTGCTTAAAGTAAAAACTATATTGTTGCTTTAAGGAGATTTGTAAGTTACTCACACGCCATCATTTTATTTCTCAAGGAATTTCTTTTCTCCAATTCAATAGGACCAATAGTACTGGTATGCCTATATCAGTTGTTAAATGCATTGAATATCATGTTCGGCATGTGGAAAAACACTAGTGGGGGCATTATCTATTCATTTATAATGTGTCATGCAAATAATGCCCTATACCAACCACACCAATAGGTTGTGACTCTTAGACTCCCTTTTAAAGAGGAAGGTATGCAATGATTTTCATTTTTGTTATATTATGTGTCTTCAAAATGTATACAAGAAGTGACTTTTTGAAAGTCAAAGAACTAACTTCGTGTGTCACTATGTGCAGACACATGTGTTTGGGGAGGTATTCCCATGAAACAAAAACATTATAAAGTATTAATAAAATCTTACCTTTTGAAAATAATCTTCAAGGCATATTTCCAGAATTTGACTTCTTTCTAAATTTTAATTTTGTTCCTTTTCTTCATAATTAATATAGTCAGCCAGTTTAATTCATTAAGCATCTAATTGAGGCTAAAAAGTCACTGCTTCAGTTCATCTAATGATGATCTCAATTAAATTGAGTTTATAAGAAATGTGGTGTTAAATGCTGAGGCTCACACTTTTATAGATCCTATTACACAATCTATTTATTTTTGTAAAATTTTAAGAGCAAATTCATTGAAATATCCAGATAATTATACAAACACTGCTACATAAATATGCCCAGACATGTGATAGCTCAAAATGCTTATCAGCTCAGGACCAAAGTTTGAATTTTGACAAAAGGCAGTAGAATATCAATATACAGTGTGTGAAAGGACAGGTGTTCAAAAGTCTATATTAGGGAGTGATACAGTTTGGATTTGTACCTCATGTTGAAATGTAATCCCCGATGTTGGAGGTACAGCCTAGTGGGAGGTGACTGGATCATGGAGGGGGATACATTTCTCATGAATCATTTATCATCATCCCCTTGGTACTGTTCTTATCATAGTGAGTGAGTTCTCAGGAGATCTGGCTGTTTAAAAGTGTGTGGCACCTTCTCTCTCTTGCTCTTTCTCTTGCCATGTGACATGAAAGCTCCCACTTCGCCTTCTACCATGATTGTAGGCTTCCAGAGACTTCTCTAGAAGCAGATGCTGCCATGATTCCTGTACAGCCTGCAGAACTATGAACCAATTATACCTCATTTCTTTATAAAGTTCCCAGTCTCAGGTATTTCTTTATAGCAGTGCGGGAATAGCCTAATACAGGAGGAACCAGAGAACCACTCCACCATCTCATTCTTACTTCAGCAGATCAGTCTATCAGGTATTTATCTCTGCTGCTGAGGGAGTATTCAGAGGACTTTGGGTATTTTCATTTCAATAGAGAAAATCTCCCCCAGTCATTATTCTGAATGACAAGCACATACGTTAAGCATAAGATCAAAGCTGTACATATAATATAGTTATCAAAACAATTTATTAAAACAGAATAGAAAGGCTTGACATAGTATGGAATCCTAACAGATAAATTTTTTAAAGCACCTGTTATTTGATGCCTTAGTTGTTAATCTATAGATTCTCAGGTCAGGAGCCTTGGGCCAGCAGAGGTGGGTATCAAGGGCACCCACTTAGTGAAACATTCCAAAAACACAACGATGTGGTTTGAGAATGTAAATTCTAAAGTTTGCTTTGTTTTGCTATATTTTTAGTCACAATATCTAATTGATTTAGATTGATTTATAAATTTCAAATAACACCATAAAAACTGTATTTTATGTTTGTCAAAAGAAATCATAAATTAACTGTTGAGGAACAGTGCTCTCTACTCCCATGTAAATCTCTATTGTCAAACAGTGACCCTTAGGGGGTGCTACTGAGTTCCATAAAAATGGCGTAGGCAAATTTTATGCAATACACTGCATAAAAGCAAGTATAACATGTAATTTGTCAAATAATCTACTTTAAAGCTGGTCTGTCCCCAAACTTAAGTAGAGATTCTTTAAATGTACAAGGAATCCTCCCTGGGCTTTGGAATGAGGACAGAATTTCAGAAGGCACAAAGATGAGAAGAAATCATTATCAAATTGATAGGTGCTTTGTTTATTTTTAGACTAATAGTGTACAGTTGTGCACTCTAAACAAAGTGCACATGAGCTGGGAGTGGGTTGAGAGTTGGGGAGACTATTTTGTAAATGCTGAAACATTACATTACCCCAGGGACATAAATGTTTATGCCTCTTTCTCTTTACCTGCCTGTCCCTCTTGATTTTTGTCTTATTTTTAAAGTTCTTTTCCTACTTGTGATACCATCCATTTTTAACCACTACATCTTACACCCATTGTCCTTTCTGTCTATTCACATACTACTCCAGCTCTGTGTTCCTCCATACTTAAGATCTCCCTAGAGATACACACAAAGGGAGCCCATTATCCCTTTTTTTTTCCGGACACATTTTGGCAGAAAAGCGTTCTCCACTTGCATGGTCCTGGCAGTGCGTCTTTACTGTTCACATAGCTGGAGGAAGCACACATAAGCCATAGACGAACAATATAGTCCCGACCCTAACCTCATTATGTACCGTACTTGAAGCTGCATTAGCAAAAACAGATGGTCTGGCTGCAAAGCCACAGATGCCAATCAGATACACTGTCGGCAAGCATGTTCTCTAATCAGGCCCCTTTCAAATGGCATCTGCTTCTCCCTCCCTGTAGGTATACATAATGATTTGAAACCTTCTGTACATTTCCTGTTGCACTTGAGCTCTAACAACCTGTTCACAGAACAGTTGCCAGTCTCAGATGGGCCAGCTCACCCAGGCTGAGACAGAAACGCAAACAGCAGGGCTTTAGCCCAGAGTCTTCTGAAGGGCGCATGAATATTTGGCCTCTTACTGTGTGGGAGGAGCTGCAGTCTGAGAGGAGATAGAGAGGAAAAAAAATGGGCAGTGTCAATAATTTGTGTAATATAGTTGCTGTCTCAGCATCCATTTTTAGGCTTGACATAAGTTATTTGAAACCGAGTAATAGTACCTCGTCACCTTTGGCCTGGTTAAAACTTCCTCTCCCTAAGAAGTTGTTTTTTGGTTTTTATTTTTGTTTTTGTTTTGATATGGAGTCACTCTGTCGCCCAGGCTGGAGTGCAGTGGCGCAGTCTCGGCTCACTGCAACCTCTGCCTCCCGGGTTCGAGCGATTCTCCTGCCTCAGCCTCCGGAGTAGCTGGGATTACAGGCTTGAGCACCCCCACCCAGCCAGCTATTTTCAATATAAACTCATTTGTTTCTCATCCTACCCACTCAAACCCAGCACACCCAACAGCTGCTGGCCAGGATCAAATCTGATGGTTAATACCAGCGCCACTTCACACAGGTGTTTGTGTTTTTGTTAAACTAGCCAATCCACAACTACCCCGCCCCCTCCTTCCCCAGCAAAGCCTAAGGGATAATGCCCTTGGGCCCTAATAAACCATGGTCCCACAAGTCCTCTGGCTCTCACCCTGCTGGCTGAGCCCCCCTGCTGATTCCGGACTTCCCAGCTTCCCGTCAGCAACCCTAGCCTCTCTGGGATCTGTAAGTAATACAAACTTCTTTTTTTGTTTCGTGCATCTTGGCTTCACCTCCTCGGTACACCTCACTTGAACGGCATACCGAAAGCTAATTTTTTTTCCTGGCCAGGACTCTGCTAAAGAGTGGTTACCTTGTCTTATGGCAACTCCCAACAGAGAGGCCTCAAGCCTAAATTAGAAAGAGACCTTAACAATAAAAATTACAACAGACAGCTACAGAGATTATTGTAAGAGGCATGCTCTATGTTGGACCTCACCCCAGTTCCCATCTTTATTTCACGACAGTAGCGTAAAGTGCTTCATTGGGACAAGCACTACCAGGTATCAAACATTATTAAGCAACCATAATTTAAAGGATGTGTTATAGACAGACATCAGGATGACAAAGTATACACCATTCTTTGAAATCCTGTTGGAAATAACACATCCCTTCCAGTCATATTTCTTTTCTATTCTTAATTGACAAATAATAACATACTAAGGGGGGTACAATATAAGTTCACAATATGGAATAATTCAGGCTAATTAAAAGTTTATCACCTCACATACTTGTTTCTTTTTGTGGTAAAAACATTTAAAAGCTACTCTTCTAGCAATTTTGAAATATGCAAAGTCATATTTCATTAGCCAGACCAAGTTACATTGTCTAGACTGATATCAGTGATGGCACATGACTGATAGTTTATCACAGTATGAATCTTCCAGTGTAAAAGTTTAGAAAGAACTTCTAATAATACTAGGAGTGTCTTATAGTGTTAGCGAAAAATGAAAAATATGCTAATATATTATATAAATGCAAATTTGTGTTAAAAGGCTCAGAAAGTATGTATAAGCCAAATGTTTACCCAAGCATCATGGTTACATGTAAGATGTATCATTATAATAATTTTTTCTGATTTTTTAAAAAAATTTAAAGCTATATTTAGGAACAATTGAGCTTCAGTAAATTTCATATGTTTAAAGTTTAGAACCTGATAAGTTTTGACGTAGGTATACTTGATGGAACCATCAACACAATCAAAGTAATGAATATACGTGGTACATTCACCTCCATTGAAGGGCAACCAGAGTGTCTGCTTTATGTAACTGTAGATTCCTTTGCATTTTCTAGAATGTTATATAAATAGAATCATACTAGCTAAATATGTATCCTTCTTTGGTCCAGCTATTTTCAATCAGTATAATTATTTTAACAATCATCCATGTTGTTGCATGTATCAGTCGTTCATTCCTGTTTACTGCTGAGTATAATTCCATTATGTAGGTATACCACAATTTGTTTATCCATTCGTTATTTTTAAATTTTTATTTTCTAATTATAAATCAACAAAGGATAATTGTATATATTCATGTATTATAGTTGCATGTCTGTATGGTGTTATGATTTATAAGTACAATGTAGAATAATTAAATCAAGCTAATTAACATATCCATCACCTCAAATACTTACCATTTTTTGTGATAAGAGCGTTGGAAATTTACAATTTTAGTGATTTTGAAATGTTCAGGATATTATTTACTGTCTTTACCATGCTGTAAAATATAGCTCAAAGAAAAACCTACTCCCCTAGTCTGAGGCTTTGTACCCTTTGACCATCATTTCCCCATTGCCTCCACCGCCTCGGCCTCTGTAACCACCATTCTACTCTGTGCTGCTTTGAGTTCGATTTAGATTCCACATATGAGTGGGAACATGTGTTTAGCTTTCTACATCTGGCTTATTTCACTTAGCATCATGTTCTCCAATTCCATCCATGTTTTCACAAATGACAAAATTTCTTTTTAGTTGTTGAGTAGAATTTGGTGGGATTGCTGGATCCTAAGCCACTTTTGTTTTTTAGGGGTTTCTTTGAGGCATCTCTGTACAGTTTTCCATTATAGCTGTACTAATTGACATTTCCAGCAACAGTGTACAAACGCTCCCTTTTATTCACATCCTCACTAACACTTGTTAGCTTCCTCTTTTTGATACTAACCATCTGACAGGTGTGAGATGATACCTTATTATGGCTTTAATTCACATTTCCCTAATGATTAGTGATGTTGAGCATTTTTAAAATATATCTTTTGGTCATTTAGATGTCTTCTTTTGAGAAATGTGTATTCAGTCATCTGCCAATGTTTTAATCAAATTATTTTTCTATGGAAAAAAATCTGAGTTCCTTATATGTTTTGGATATTAATTCCTTTCCAGGGGTATGGCTTAAAAATATTTCCCCCCAAGCTGTTAGGTTGTTTGTTTCCTGTTGTTTCCTTTGTGCAGAAGCTTTTTATTTTGATGTAATCTGATTTGCCTATTTTTGTTTGTATTGCCAGTGCTTTTGGTGTCAAATCTAAAAATTCATTAACTAGACTAATGTGTAGATTTTTCCCTCTGATTTTTCTCATATAGTTTGACAGTTTCAGGTCATATGTTTAACTCTTTATAAATTTTGAGTTGATTTTTATATAGGGAGTGAGACAAGGATCCTATTTCATTCTGCACATGGATATCCAGTTTTCCAAGCACTAATTAATGGAGAGACTATTAGTTTCTCAGTGTGAATTCTTGGCACCCTTGTTGAAAATCCGTTGACCACGCCTACATATGTAGGTTCATTTCTGGGCTCTCTGTTTTTGTTCCATTGGTTGAAACATAATAAGGTTAGAAAGGTGGGTATGGATATGTGACTGAGATAAAATGTAACATTTGGCCAGGTACAGTGGCTCACGCTTGTGTACTTTGGGAGGCCAAGGCAGGTGGATCACTTGAGGCTAAGAGTTCGAGACCAGCCTGGCCAACATGGTGATAACCTGTCTCTACCTAAAATACAAAAACTAGCCAGGCATGGTGGTGCATGCCTGTAATCCCAACTACTTGGGAGTCTGAGGCATGAGAATGGTTTGAACCCAGGATGCAGAGGTTGCAGTCAGCCAAGATCACACCACTGCTCTCCAGCTTGGGTGACAGAGTGAGACTCTGTCTCAAAAACAAACAAACAAACAAAAACCAAAAAAAAGTAACACTTGAGATACAACCACACATAGACGGGAGGGAGGAAATGTGCTTGGTGGGATAGTATTTCTATTGAAATCCAGCAAAGGGATGAAAGGGGGCAGTTGTAGAAGATGATCCATAAGAAAAGTCAGAAGCCAGAATGAGGAGGGCTTTGAATGCCACAAAAAGAGGTCTGTACTTAACTCATTAGACAGCAGGAAGTCATGAATAGTTTCTAAGAGGGAAAAGAACATGATAAAAGCCATGATCAGAAAGTTGAGGCCAGTGACCATTTAGGAGGTTATTGCAAGAATCTAGAAAAGTAGGAAAAAGGTCTGAACCACAGTGAGAAATGTGGGGATAGAGAAGGGGAGTAAAGCTCTGGAGGAATGTGTGGAACCAGGGCTGCCTGAGGGCAAGGATCCTGCCGATATGTCTGAATGTGTCCACGGCTGGGGAAATAGTAGGTATTTAACAAATGTTTGTTGAATGAAGAAAAGAGGAAAAGAGGGGAAAACATGAAAAAATAGTATCTAGAAGTAGCAAGATGTGTGGTGAACTGTTGCATGGGACGGTTCAAAATTAGGATGGAAGTTTTCCTACCTACTAGGGAAGAAAATGTTCATGCAATTTCTTGCATCAATCCATGTTTAAAATATGTGTGTTTCTGTGTTTGCACACATGTGCCCTAAATGCAGAACTTGGTTTGTAATAACTAGCGAATGAAATCTTGTAAATGATGACTCAGAAATCATCCCTATAAACTCTGCAGTGACATCTGCTGCATTTTTCAAAGATGATGTCAGAGCCGCCTACTCCTAATCTTGGTGGAATGCAACATTCACCAATTTTATTCCCTATCCAAATTCCAAGACCAAAGCTTCAGAGAAAAAGGAATTGTTTTTCCTATGGAATTGACCAGCCAGTGCTACTCAGATTGCAGAATTATATAATGGAAAGACCTAGAACATTGACTCTGATACTTTTGTAGTTTTGCAAGCGTGAATACATCACTTATTTTCCCCCTCTATAAAATGGAAATAACCCGTGCCTTGCAGAGTTGTTGTGAGAACAGAATAGAATGATGCTCTAAGGGAAACAAGTGAGTTGACCAAGACTTCCAATATCACTCCCCATACCAGCCCTGTTCTGTATTGTCCATCCATATGCTGACTCATGATCCTAGGTTAGGTGCCGTTATCTTCCCATTCTACATTTTAAAAAGCTTTACAGTAAGTGAAAATGCTTAATGGCTCTTATTATTATTTATCTTATAAACTTTATCCCCCAAGATAGGTAGACCTTTAGTTTTGCTGCCTTTCTATTCTATCACCACAGTCTCCCACCCCTTTGAGTATAGTGTAACATGGGGCAAAAGAATGTCTTACAATTGCTTTAGTACAAGACTTTAATAACTAAAATAAAACAAAATATAAAAATTTAAAAATCCTAAAAGCACCCTACAGCTATCCCTCCTGTGGTTAGTGTAGAGTCCATTTTCCTGAGTCTAATCTCTTTTAAATAGAAAGAGGACATGAGGCTCGAAGAGATTTATAGGGGTTTTGTAGTTTTGATGTAATATTAAGAATATTTTATTCCTAGAATTGGAGGGTCAAAGAGGACAGATTAGCTGAGAATAGCTTCCCCTCAAAAGTTCACCAGAAGCAGAGAGATAACTAGATTATTCTTCCCAAGAATAATCTGGGACCTCTTTCTGGTCCTGATAATAATCCAGGACCTCTTTCTGGTCCTGATCCTGATGCCCTGGGTGAGCCCAGGCAGTCTCAGCAGAGAGGAAGGGGGCTGGCAACCAGAATGAATAGCGTGTGTTCTCACAAACCTGCAGGCACAATTCCCTGGAAAGACAAAAGCGATGATCCAAGACTGCTACAGCCATGATAGGAGAAGAAAGTACCAAGCGTGGAGGGATGGAGAGCTGGCTTAGAGCAGGAGGGAGACACCAGAGGGTTCCTGAGCCCCAGGACAGGAAAGATTCTTGCCCACTCTTGGGTGACTGTGAGTGATCTGAGGATGATGTTGATGTGAAACTGAAGTCCCAAGGATTTGACATTTAAACCTCTTTCTAAAATTTTGGGCTTGTACCTTGTAGCTCAGGTATCCAGTGCAGTATCTACACTTTTCCATAAAAGGGACCTCAGTTTTTGCACCAAGTCATATTTGATCAAAGGGTTATGGACAGAGAAGGAGAGAAGGAGATACGGAATGATGTGCTGAAAACATGGACCTTGCTGTATCAGCTTCTCAGCCCACATTCTCTCTTCTGTTTTCTTCTAGTTCTGATGACCAGATCCCCTACCTGAGAGCTTATGCCTCCCCCATACCTGAGGCAAGCTCCCAGCCACAGGGGGTAGATTCTCAGCATTGAGGCAACACAAAAGACAGGGACCACACAGGCTCTGCCTTTGAAAAGCTTATAAAAATCCTATGCTAGTGGAAAAGTGGAATGAGCATTTGACTGGGAGAGGGCCTAGATTCTGGTCCTCGTCCTGCTACTTTCTAGAAATTGGCTTAGAATCATTTATTTAACATCTTCAAACCTCAATCTCCTGGTTTTAAAGGGGGTAATTGATCATGCATCATAGGTTTATTACAAAAATAATACCAATAGAACATGTATATAGAACTTATTCTGTGCCAGGCTCTGTTCTAAGTACACACAAATAATTGGATCCTTAAACAATCCTGTCATATAGGTACTATTATTATCCCCATTTTGTAGATAAGAAAACTGAGGGACATAGAGGATCAGTAACTTGTACAAAGTGACAAGCTGATAAGGGACAGAGCCGGGATTTGAATCCAGATTGTCTACCTGGAGAGTGGGTCTACCATTGAAACCTATAAAATGCTATTCAAATCAGGCATCATTGTTTCCACCAACTGGGATGCAGGAAGTGGATGGATGTTAAGGGACTGAGTAAGAATTAACTAGCACAAGCTCACATAGGCATACGATGGCACGCTCACATCCTGAGGAGACGCTACACACATTTTCACATTTCCTGGTAGATAAGAGAAGTGGAGACACCTCGAGAGGACTTTCCTTGTATAAAACCATCTTTGGCAAAAGCAATCTCAGGTACCTTAGTGTTTGCCACACAGGCTCTTTTCTCAGATAGTTTTCCTGCTGTGGAAATAGTACTTTAAAGTTGCTATTTAATATCTGCTCTCCGAGAAGAAAGAGCATGAGCACTTTCACTGATGTGTTCTTCAGTAGTTTTCAGGCTCCTTGTCTACAATAGGTGCTCAGGAAATCAATTCGGAGTGAGGCTAAGAAGGCAATTCTTTAAAGCCCAGGAAGGCATTAGCAGGACAGATGATCTGAAACAAACAAAGCCTTGGTGAGTTTATCATCAGTCAAGATACTCAGGACTTGTTCATCAGCGGGTTACAAAGCAAAGCAAAAGTTTCTGGGTAAAACTACTGGTGAATCCACATACACCTCATCTGAGTCCTTCTATATTCAACCATAACTTTAAATTTTGGTTGGCTTATGTTTAAGCAATTGAAAAAAGCATTATGGGGACTATGTTTACAGGGTAATATGCATTTACTTTACGAGGAAGATGAAATATTTGCGAGTGTTAGACAAGATTATTAGGAGTATCTATGTTTACCATTTTTGTAAGTAAAGTTTTACTCAGGGTAAACTTTAATCAGACCATGATATTTTCTGTTTTCCCAAAATACACACACACACACATGCACACACACGAATCTATGTATGACTGACATCAGGGGAGGAGTAGATGGTGCTGGGTGGTAAAAGCTTGATAGATTTTCTGCTGTATGTGTCAGTGAGGAGTAGACTCATTCTCCTTTCCTGTCACATGGTTTGAAACAAAATGTTTCTCCCCCAAACATATGACTCCAATAACCTTGGTGGCAGCTTTGCCAGTTCTGATGGAACAAGAGGCCGTGAACACTTGATACTACAGATTTGCTTGTCATCTCTGCCGTCGAGTCATGCTGGACCCGTTACTGGGCTGCAGAAATCTGTCATTTACTAATCTGCTTGGAATGTCAAGGAAAGCAGAGCTGAAGCTTTGACGGGTGAATCCGCTGTCCTGAATCCTCTCTGCTGGGCTCGGAAGAATGCCGAAAGAGCTGGCAGCTGAGTGGAGTTTTGATTAACTGTACTGGTGTGTACCCACTCAAGCATCAGTGAGATTGGGTATTGTCAGTCAGCTGTCTCCTGAGTGCTGTATTCTCATTTAAGCTTTTGTATTTAACGGGAAACGCAGAGTTCTCTCACTCTGGAGTTTTAAATGAAGTTCAAATCAGATGTAATTTACAGTTTTATAAAAGCTCTGCAATATTTTCTGTCTCTGTAAGTAGCTCAGAAATGGAATTGCCTTTAATGATGATAACTTCTTATTCTCAAATTTGCATTAATGCGTGTTCCCTAACAAGATAAAAACATTTCTCCACCAAGCACATCCATATGAGGGGTATGTTCATGCATATTAGTGTTCCCAGGTACAAAGCTGCTGCTTTTCAGCTGCCGTGACTTAACTTTCATTGTTTTAAGGGCAATTTGAATGCATGGGATTCATTGGAACACAGATGCACTCTCCTCATCTTTCAAAACAATCAGCAGTTAGATTACAACAGGCTTTGATTAATGCAGGGCTTGCATGAGAATGCAAGCCAACGTGTCTAATTGTTTAGCAACAAACATAGGCCCCCATTTAATGCTCTGGAAATTAACACTCTCTTTAAGAGCCAAATCAAATATTGTGTGCTAGCTCTGCAGACCACAGGCATCTAACCATCCACAGGTGCTACTGTTGTTCTCTAGAATAACTGTGCTGTTTAATGTACAAAGACTTTTGGTTAGGGGAGTCTGGATTTTTAGCAAGGTCTTTAAAAAGTTTGCAGTATTGCTAGTCCTTTACATATGCTGGAATTTAATGTCAATACCACTTAACATCAAATCTACATCTGGGTAGAACAATTTCTGTAGGAAAGACACGCTAACAGAATCCCAAAATCTGAACTTGGGTAAGAGCAAAGAAATATGTTTAACCTGTTGTGTGTTTTGTTTTGTTCTGTTTTGAACATGTCTCCATATTTAAGTTTCTGGCTTAAATGTTTTGACACCCTCTTACTGAAAAACTGGACTTTCCTGATACCCCTGAAAACCCACAGCACCCCCATTTTAACATAAAGGGTGTCTGTTTGCACAATGGCTGACATGAGAAGTCAAATATCATAAGCATCTAGGAGGGATCACTCAGGAAAGAAAGAAATCACATTAGTTATTGTAATAAAAATAACGTAATAAAAAGAACAGATTAAATAGGTATTGGAGAACCGAAACAGTAAAAAAACAAACAAACAAAAAAAAAAACAAAAAAAAAAACAAAAAACTGACAGAACAGAAACAGTGACTACAAAAGGCAGCTATCATTCCATAGAGCCAGGTGAACTAAGGGAAGAGGTTGACTTTATTTGAATCTATTAGTTTGAGCCAGAGCCAGCTTCATGGGTGTGCAACCTATGCAGTCACACAGCACCCTGTGCTCAGAAGGGTCTGGCTTATGTTCTGCTTTCACTGTCTTATTCACAATTTTTGAACAAGGGACCCTCATTTTCATTTCACACTGTTATGGAACTAGTCCTGGTTTGAATCATATGAAATGTCTCTGTTTTTAGATGAAGATGTTCACCTACCAGCAATGTTTTATGGCAAATAATAAAAGCTTATAGAGGGGTTGTGTGGAACTGAAGCTCAAAATGCTAGGAGAAGGGTGCTGACTAGCTGGTGCCGTGGGGTCCCTGAGACTGATTCCAGGAGTATGAATAAAAGGGAGATCTGAAGTCACCTGTCGCTGCCAGAAAACAGAAGCATTGATGAGCTGACACAACAGGAAGCAAACAGGAACATGTGTGTCTCTTATGTCTCCCTCCGTGTCCTTTCCTTTGCAAAACTGAGCAGAGACCCTGCTGGAAAAGCAGAAAAAGGTTTGCAGAAGCTCAGGCCTAGTTTCAATAAGCAGAAAATAGAAGCGTGGGCCTGAAGCCTGCTATAGACTGAATGTTCATGTCCCTTCACTCACAAAATTTGTTTTTAAAATCCTACCACCCAAGATGATGGCATAAAGAGGCGGGGCCTTTGGCAGGTGAGTGGGTTATTGGGGTGGAGCCCTCATAAATGGATCTAGTGGATTTTTTTTAAAAAATTCAACTCTCTTATAAAAGAGACCCCAGAGAGCTTCCTTACCCTTTACGCCATGTTGAGGACACAGCAAGAAGATAGTGCTCTATGAATCAGGAAATGGGTGCTTGTTATGCACCAAATCTGTAGGCATCTTCATCTTTTACTTTTCAGCCTCCAGAACAGTGAGAAACTCGTTGTTTATAAGCTATTCAGCCTATGGTATTTTTGTTATAGCAGCACAAATGAACTAAGACAGTCTGGAGACAATAGGTTAAAAATGAACACAAGGGACACTAAGCCAGTGAGGGTAAGTGGTTCCTGTGATATCAGAATTAAAAGAATAAATGTAACTATAACAAAAATGTTAAAAAAAAAAAAAACTTTGATATAAATAGAGTACATAAAATCGTTTCTCTGAAGTTTCAACATATTTTCGGATATTAAAAAATCAAGAGGGCTGGTGTGCTGGCTGACGCCTGTAATTCCAGCACTTTGGGAGGTCAAGGTGGGCAGATCACACAGTCAGGAGATCAAGAACATCCTGGCTAACACGGTGAAACCCCATCTCTACTAAAAATACAAAAAATTAGCCGGGTGTGGTGACGGATGCCTGTAGTCCCAGCTACTCGGGAGGCTGAGGCAGGAGAATGGCATGAACCCGGGAGGCAAAGCTTGCAGGGAGCCGAGATCGCGCCACTGCACTCCAGCCTGGGCAACAGAGCAAGACTCCATCCAAAAAGAAAAAAAATCAAGAGATAGGGGAATGGTCACAGCTGAAAACTGCCTGATTGTTCTGGAAAACAGAAGAAATATACTGTAAGAGAGCATAAATATAAAATCATAGAAAGCATGAGTAAAAAGATCAGGGCTCTAAAAGATAGATTCAGAAAGTCAATATGAAAAGCTAAGTTTTAAGGTACAAAAACACACCGTATATAAGTTATATTTGAAGAATAAATACAAGAAAATGTCAGGCACAGTGGCTCACACCTACAATCCCAGTACTTTGGGAGGCCAAGGCAGGAGGATCACTCGAAGCCAGGAGTTTGAGACCAGCCTGGGCAACATACTGAGACTATTTCTACCAAAAAAAAAAAAAAAAAAAAAAGCCAAATGTAGTGGTGTGTGCCTGTTGTCCTAGCTACTCAGAAGGCTAAGGCAAGAGGATCACTTGTGCTCAGGAGTTTGAGGCTGTAGGGAGCTATGATCACACACCACTGTACTCCAGACTGGGCAACAGAGTGAGACCCTGTTTCAAGGGAAACTTCTGGACCTGAACAAATGTGAGGTTTCAGACTCCTAAATTATAGACAAAATTAATGAAAGAAGACACATACCTAGATATGCTAGTGAAATTCCTGAACTCCAAAGATAAAAGGCATATTTTACAAGTTTACAATCAAAGAGAACTGACTACTTAAAAAGGTAAGAGGATTCAAGTAGCATCAAAATTCTCTTCTGCAACACAGGAATCTACAGTCCATTGAACATGTAGACTTTAGACAGCCGAGGACAGAGATAGTCATTAGAATCAGAACCAGAAAAGGCAAATTTTACTTGTTTATGTGACTGTATATGTAACAAAATTCCAGCAGTTCATCTGAAAACCTCTTAGAGATGATATATCAAAGGGAGACAGGAGCCAACCTGAAAGAACTCCCAATGGCCAAAATAGAACAATTCAAGCAACAAAATAAGTAGCATAGCATTGTATTATAACCAAATCTTAAATATCCATGAGTATATATATAAGGAAATGATTAATTGAATAAATGACTACAATCAAATAGAAGAGGGCAATATTCCTTATAGAACAATTCCAAAAGCGACTCATAGATATTCTCTCTGTTAAGAGTTGCAGCTTATTCTCTTCCCCCGCTTTGAGTGTGGGCTGGTTTTAGTGACCCCCTTCTGAATAATGGAATATATAAAGAAAAAAGTCACTGTATAATGGAGAAACCTGACAAACACTAGCTTGGCCAGATGATCAAGGTTAACATCAGTAATCATGTTAATGGCATGCACTTCCTGATATAAGGCAGAAAAATAGCACTAACCACAACCTAATCATGGGGAAAATACTGGACAAATAGAAACTGAAGAATGTTCTATAAAACACCTAATCATAGATTCCTCAAAACAATGAAAGATTAAGAAACTATCATAGACCAGAGAAGATTAAGAAAACATGGACACTAAATGTATTTTCTTGGATTCTGTCCTGGAGCAGGAAAAACATTAGTGGAAAAACTAGTGAATGCTACAAAAAGTTTGTACTTTGGTTAATAGTAATGTACCAGTGTTAGTTTCTGAGTTACAACAAATATATAAGATTCACAATAGGATTAACTGCGTGTGGGGTATATTTTCTGTAAATCTAAAATTATTCCAAAATAAAGTTTAGTTTTAGAAAACCTATTTGAAATATTTTTTTTAAACTCTAAGGCCACTGGATACAAGGGTAAGTAGAGCATATAAAAACCCAGAGTTTTTATTAATATTAGCAATAAAATAAAAATAAAAAGAATATATACTAGTGATAAGAACTACGGAATATCCAAGAAAAAGTATGAAACCTCTAAAACTGGAAAGACCTGAATATCTGAGGTATCATGGCATGTTCCTGAGTAAGATTTAATATAAAAAAGATTAAGCCTTTCCAATTAATATATAAATTTAATTCCAAAAGGGTATTTTATATAACTATACAAAATGATAATAAAGATTAGATTTGATAAGCCATATGGAAGAATTGACAGTTTTGAAAATATTAAAACTTGCAACTTCTAGTGATGAAAAAAATGACCCAGGAATAGAAAAAAATAGATCAGTAGAACAGATCCGAATGTCCAAAAACAGACCTAAGTAACTTATTGGATGAAAAAGATGAAATTTCAGTTAAATAGCTTATTAGTTAGTCAATCCAAGAATTGGTTAATTTAATGAGTCAATTCAAAAAATATTTGTAGAGTGCACACTAAGTGCCACGTACTAGAATACAAGAGAGAACAAGACAGGCTAAATCTGTCCTCAGGGAATGCTCATTTTAGTAGATGAGCAAGACAATATACAAAGACAGTCACAAGTTGCTTATCTGTGGGGATGCATTCTGAGAAATGGGTCATTCGGTGATTTTATTGTGTGAACGTCATAGTGTATTTACACAAACCTAAATGGTATAGCCTACTACACACCTAGACTATGTGGTATATAGCCTGTTGCTCCTAGGCTACAAACCTGTATGGTATGTGACTACTCAATACTGTAGGCAATTATAACACAAGGATGAGTATTTGTATATCTGAACATATCTAAACATAGAAAAAGTACAGTAAAAACATGCTATGAAAGATAAAAAAAAATGGTATAGCTGTATAGGGCACTTAATGTGAATAAAGCTTGCAGTCCTAGAAGTTGCTCTGAGTAAGTCAGTGAGAATGGTGAATAAATGTGAAGGCCTGGGATATTACATTACTATAAGCTTTATAAACATTGAATGCTTCAGCTACACTGAATTTTTGGAAATTCTTCAATAATTACTGTAATTTTCTACTTTGTAATGTTTTTAACTTTTTGACTCTCGTAATAACACTTAGCTTAAAAGACATTGTACAACTATACAAAAAATGTTTTTGTATTCTATAAGCCTTTATCTTTTTAAAAAAGTTTTTACTCTTCTATTTAACACCTAAGACATAAACCATACATATTAGCCTAGGACTACATGGGACAAGGATTATCAATATTGCTGTCTTCCACCTCCACATCTTGTGAATTGGAAGAGGGGGATTGGTAAAACAGGGAAAGCAGGATCAAATTTTATTAAGAATTTGAAGTTTGATTTAAGGCAGTTCTTTCCATGCAGGAACTGCTAGATTAGGTGTGGGTAACGATCATGAGATAATAGTTTAGGATTTGTGGAAATAGCAAGATGAGGATTTTGAGGTAAGAAGTGTGAAGAGTCAGGTTAATGTTTACTGTTGAAGAGTTGATGGGTCTTTGGGGGAAATTCTTGTAATTAATAAAGTTATTTGCTGGGCAACTGTCACCTGATAGAACTATATTAATGAAGACAATAGCACAGTAAAGTCATGTTAACATAGACAGTAAGCTGTGGGGGATGGATGGTTTTGGTTTTCAGTGTTCAAGATACATGTTGAGGCTAGGTTGCCTCTCAGCAATGTGAAGTAAATGACATTGATGAGAGGAGTTTCAGTGGAGTAGTGGGCAGGAAACCAATTGGAGTGGATTCTAGAGAGAATGGGGTAAAGAAGTTTTGACCGTGAAAACAGGCAATTATTTCTAGGAGTTTTGCTCTAACAAAATGATAACTAGAGGGAGATTTGCAGTCCAAGTGGCTTGTTTTGTTTTAATATAGGAGATATTATAGCATATTCATCAACTAGTGGAAATAATCCATTAGAGAAGAAAAAATGACTAATGGCAAAAAAAATTACAAGAAAAAATTCCTTGAGTAGGCAAGAAGCAACGGGATTAAGACACAGTTAAAGTTAGGAATAAACTATTGAATAGATTTTCAGGGCACAATTGTCTATTTACTGGAAAACTTCAAAATGACTCCTATTCTACATCTTATTAAAAAATTGATTTAAAGATCTGATTGTTCAAAATGAAACTAAAATACCATATACTTTTTTTTTTTATTAATACAATATTGGGGGTTGTATTAGTTCATTTTCTTTGGCTATATCAGAATAGCAGAGACTGGGTAGTTTATAAAGAAAATCAGTTTGTTTTGCTTATGGTTCTTGAGTCTGCGAAGCCCAAGAGCAATGTGCTGACATCTGCTCAGCTTCCAGTGAGGGCCTTCCTGTTTCTTCAGAATATATCAGAAGGTATCAAGTGGCAAGAGGGCAAAAGCATACATATCAACTCAGATTTCTCTCTCTTCTTATAAAGCCACCAGTTCCATCACAGGGACTCTACTCTGACATCCTCATCTTACTCAGATTACCACCCAAAGGTCCCACCTCTGATCAACATGTGAATTTGAGGATTATGTTTCCAGCACATGAAATCTGGGGGACACATTTAAAGCCTAGCAAGGGTTGAGGTGGAGAGGGAGAGTAATTTTTAAGCAAGAAAGGTAACACAAAAGGCATTTTAAAAATGATAGCATTACCTCATAAAAAATAAAACTTTTTTTTACCTGGGCATGGTGGAACATGCCTGTAATCCCAGCTACTCGGGAGGCTGAGGCAGGACAATCAGTTGAACCTAGGAGGCAGAGGTTGCAGTGAGCTGAGATCATGCCATTGCACTCCAGCCTGGGCAACAAGAGCGAAACTCTGTCTCAAAAAAAAATAAAGAAAAAATAAAACTTTTCATATGGTAAAAGATGCTGAGCAAAGCTAAAACCAAAAGATAGACTGGGGAAAAAGCATTTGGAAAACATAGCAGGCAAAGGGTTCATAGCATGACTATACTAGAAAACCTTTCATATTAGTAAATGTACCAAAGAAAATCTAGTAAAACCTGACTAAATATTATAAAAGAAAATGTACAAAAGAAAAAATGCAAATATCTAACATATTAAAACATGTCTAATCTCACTAAAGTTCTTTTAATGCAAATTAAAACAACAATGACTCATTGTTATTGGCCTATTTGCAACAGTTGAAAAGATTGATTATATCCAGTGCTGGTTAGGGTATAAGAAAGTGGACTGTCTCATTTACTATTGGTATCAAGGTGAATTGCTCTTTTCATTTTGTAAATCAATCTAGCAGCATCTGTTAAAATTAAATATGTACATACAATTTAATTCAACAATTTTAGTGGTATTTATCTAACTTAGGCAAAAACATTTACCTACAGTAGTATTTTATTGGAGCATTGTTAATAGCAAAAAACTGGAAAAACAAAATTGAATGCAATTAACATAAAAATGCTAAAATAAATTGTACTAGATACAGAATACAGAATATTGTTTTGCAACTATGTAAAAGAATGCACTAGCTTGCATGTAATGAGCTGTGAAATGTTCATGATACATCTTTAACAGCTTTATTGATATATAATTCACATACCATAAAATCTACTCCTTTAAGGTATACAGTTCAGTGGTTTTTAGTATATTCACAGACCTGTGTGCTACTCTCAGAATATTTTCATCCCTCAAGAACAAGCCCTGTATCCATTAGCAGAAACTCCTCATTTTCTCACCCTCCCAACACCACCAAGTCCCAGGCAACCATTAGTCTATTTTGTCTCTCATGGTGTCTTAGTCCATTCTGCTATAACAAAATACCCTGGATTGGTGGCTTATAAACACCAGAAAGTTATTTCTCATGACTTTTTAGGACTGGACGTCTGAGATCAAGATATTGGTAGATTTGGTGTCTGGTGAGGGTCCACTTCCTGGTTCATAAGTGGTCTTTGCCTTGCATCCTCTCATGGTAGAAGAGGCAAGGGGGCTCTCTGGGGCCTCTCTTATTGGGGCTCTAATCTCATTCATGAGGGCTCTGCCCTCATTAAGGGAGGAGACCACCCCTCATATTGTCTTATGCCCAATTTCTGCCTCCAAAGAAAGAAGAAGTAAAAACTAAAAGGCAGAAATGAAATCCACAGGTAGACAGCCCGGCGCCGCACCCTGGGCCTGGTAGTTAAAGATCGATCCCTGACCTAACTGGTTCTATTATCTGGAGATTGCAGACATTGTATAGAAATGCACTGTGAAAATCCCTATCATGTTTTGTTCTGATCTAATTCCCGTTGCATGCAGCCCCCAGTCACGTACCTCCTGCTTGCTCAATCACGACCCTCTCACATGCACCCCCTTAGAGTTGTGAGCCCTTAAAAGGGACAGGAATTGCTCATTCAGGGAGCTCAGCTCTTGAGACTGAAGTCTTGCCGATGCCCCCGGCTGAATAAACCCGTTCCTTCTGTAACTTGGTGTCTGAGGAGTTTTGTCTGCTGCTCGTCCTGCTGTATCATGACCTAATCACCTCTCCAAATCCCCACCTCAAATTGGGGGTTAGATTTCAACATCTGAATTCTGGGGAATGCAAACATCCAGTCTATAACATGTGAGTTTGCTAATTCTGGACATCTTATATAAATGGAATTATATGTGATCTTTTGTGACTGGCTTCTTTTACTTCATATGTCTTCAAGATTCACAGAGGTAGCATGTTTCAGTACTTGGTTCCTTTATATTGACAAATAATATTTTATTGTATGAATATTTCACACTTAAAAAAATCCATTCATCAGCTGATGGAAAATTAAGTTGTTAATACTTTTTGGCAATTATGAATAGTGCTGCCATGAACATTTGTGTACAAAGTTTTATGTGGACATTTGTTTTCATTTCTCTTGGGTGTCAGGCCTCTGAGCCCAAGCCAAGCCATTGCATCCCCTGTGACTTGTACATATATGCCCAGATGGCCTGAAGTACCTGAAGAATCACAAAAGAAGTGCAAATACCCTGCCCTGCCTTAACTGATGACATTCCACCACAAAAGAAGTGAAAATGGCCGGTCCTTGCCTTAAGCGATGATATTATCTTGTGAAATTCTTTTCCTGGCTCATCCTGGCTCAAAAAGCTTCCCCACTGAGCACCTGGTGACCCCCACTCCTGCCCGCCAGAGAACAATCCCCCTTTGACTATAATTTTCCTTTACCTACCAAAATCCTATAAAACGGCCCCAACCTTATCTCCTTTTGCTGATTCTCTTTTCGGACTCATCCCGCCTGCACCCAGGTGATTAAAAAGCTTTATTGCTCACACAAAGCCTGTTTGGTGGTCTCTTCACACAGACGCGCATGACATTGGGTATATACTAGGAGTACAGTAACTGAGTCATATCACTGTCACACCGATTTCCAAAGTGATTTCATCATGATACATTTTTTAATAGAATTAAGCAAGCTACTGTATAAGTAGTCAAACCCTATTTTTGTTTATTTTTATTATTTATTTATTTATTTTTGAGATGGAGTCTTGCTCTGTTGCCCAGGCTGCTGTGCAGTGGCACAATCTTGGCTCACTGCAAGCTCCGCCTCCCGGGTTCACGCCATTCTGCTGCCTCAGCCTCCGGAGTAGCTGGGATTACAGGCACCCACCACCACTCCCGGCTAATTTTTTTTGTATTTTTAGTAGAGATGGGGTTTCACTATGTTAGCCAGGATGTTCTTGATCTCCTGACCTCGTGATCCGCCCACCTCGGCCTCCCAAAGTGCTGGGATTACAGGCGTGAGCCACCGCACCCGGCCTGTGTAAAAATTTTTAAAACCACATGTTTATGTGGGTTTATGCATGTATCTATCAATCTACACATATACAAAGCTTGGGAAAGCATAAGTTATTCTATAATTTATTAATATAAATTATATCAAGGGATGCGATGTGTTTCTGGTTTGAATTGTTAAAATGTGCATATATTACTATTAAATAAAGTACATGGGAGGCCATTGTTTTGGACCAGCCTTCTGCGCTAGGCCCCAGCAGACCAAACCAGAAGTCTTGTGCTAAGGGCCACATGAGCATACCAAACTTTGAAACAGGCCAGTTTAAAAACAAAACAACAAAAATAGAAAATTCTAGTTAATCCGTCAGCATAAGAAGAAAGTTCTATTTTAGCCTTGTAAGAAAAGTAACTTTGAAATAACCAATCCACTTTTTGTTCTGTTTTTGCTTTTTTCAGCCTTTTCCTGCTTATAAAGCCAGCCTCTTCTGAACTCAACAGAACATTCAATTTTATAGAATAAGGCGTTGCCTGATTCTAGAACCACAATACAAGCCAATTTGATCTTTACATTTGTTGTAGTCTTGTCTTCTGACATTACTTCTGCAATGAAATAGAAACACCATATTTTTGAGGGAGAAAAACATCTTTAAAAATTACCTAAATACAGATTGATGAAAGTCATATCATTGTAATCGAAGAGTTTTGTGCATAGGGTATGCATGTGTGTAGTTTTGTTATAGGCTTCTACAGTCTTGTATCAGATAGGTGATATGGTTTGGCTCTGTGTCTCCACCCAAATCTCATGTTGAATTGTAATCTTCAGTGTTCGAGGAGGGACCTGGTGGGAAGTGACTGAATCATGGGGGTGGACTTCCCCCTTGCTGTTTTCGCGATAGAGTTCTCCCAAGATCTGGTTGTTTGAAATTGTGTAGTACCTCTGTGCTTTCTCCCTCTCTCTCTCCCTCTCCCTTTCTCTGTCTCTCTCTCCCTCTCCCTTTCTCTCTCTCTCCCTCTCCCTTTCTCTGTCTCTCTCTCCCTCTCCCTTTCTCTGTCTCTCCCTCCCTCTCCCTTTCTCTGTCTCTCCCTCTCCCCATCTCTCCCTCCCTCCCTCCTGCTCTGGCCATGTAAGATGTGCCTGCTTCCCCTTCACCTTCCACCATTACTGTAACTTTCCTGAGGGCTCTCCAGAAGCAGAAGCCTGTACAGCCCGCAGAACCATGAGCTGGTTAAACCTCTTTTCTTTATAAATTACCCAATCTAAGGTATGTCTTTATAGAAGGGTGAGAATGAACTAATACAATAGGTTTATATTAGATTATATTAGGTAGTGATATGGTTTGGATCTGTATCCCCAACCAAATCTCATGTAGCATTGTAATCCTCATTGTTAGAGATGGAGCCTGATAGGAGATAATTAAATCATGTGGTCAGAGTTCTTATGAATGATTCACCACCGTCCCCTCAGTGCTGTTCTTGCGATAGTAAGTGAGTTATCACAAGATCTGGTTGTTTTAAAAGTGTGTAGCACCTTCTCCCTCTTTTTCTTGGTCCTGCTCCTGCCATGTAAGATGCCTGCTCTGGCTTTGCCTTCTGCCATGGGTAAAAGCACACTGAGTCCTCCCCAGAAGCTGAGTAGATGCCTCTGTGCTTCCTGTACAACCTGCAGAACCATGAGCCAATTAAACCTCTTTTCTGTATAAATTACCCAGTCTTAGGTATTTCTTTATAGCAATGTGAGAACAAACTAATACAGGTAGGAACTGCTGATTGATTATAGGTTCAATCAGTATTAATGTACCAAATACCTGTTGCATCCTATGTCAGACACATGTACCACCTCTGATCTATTTGGCCTTACTTGACCCTGGGGCTCTGGCCTCTCGTCCCACACACTCAGATTCTGCTACAGGAACCAACTGTGAATAGGCTCCAACTCATTTTAAATGGCATAACTGTATAGCAGTTTGCAATGAGCAATTCCCCTCACATTGGGATATCTCTATTGGACCTAAAGGTGAAACTCTCCAGGACCCACTCAGTTCTTGCAAATGGGAAACTAGGAGAATGAAGCAGTTTACATTTTATAAGGTATAAATTTAAAAGTAATTGGTTAATGGAAGACAGGAGCCAGCAGATAAATCCTTCTCCTTTACCTCTCCCCAGGGTGCACTATCCTGTGATGTAGCAATTCAAATGGCCTCTTAGAAGATGTTTTCCCAAAATGATGTAACCAATTGATCACTTTCTCAGTAACACACCCCTGTATTGTCTCTTTCTCTCCTTCCCTGCTTCCCTGGAAAGTAGGTATGAATAAGCTTTTGCCTCAGGTTCTGCTTTCTGGGAAACTCTGGGCTAAATCCTTTCCTAGTTTCCTGTGTTTTTGTCAGAAACTATTCCTAAAACAACAATTACATCTCAGGATTCTGCTGGTTGGCTGGGTGGTCCAGCCATGAGGTTACATTCAGCTGATAGTTAAACTGGATCCAACTAAGACATGTGCTGTATAACAATGTCTTGGTCGAGTATGAACCATTTATACAGTGGTGGTCCCATAAGATTATTATATTGTATTGTATGGTACCTTTTCTATGTTTAGATATGGTTAGACTCACAAATACTTATTGTGTCCCAATTGCCTATAGTATTCAGTACAGTAACACAGTATACATGTTTATGACCTAGTATAATGGGCTATACCATACAGCCTAGGTGTATAGTAGGCTGTATCTAGGTTTGCACAATGATGAAATTGCCTAATGACACCTTCCTCAGACTGTATTTTTTTTCCTTCAACTTTTATTCTAAGTTCTGGGGTACATGTGAGGGATGTGCAGGTTTGTTACATAGGTAAATATGTGCCATGGTGGTTTGTTGCACAGATCAACCCATCACCTTGGTATTAAGCCCAGCATCCATTAGCTATTCTTCCTGATGCTCTCCCTCCTCATGCCTCCACCCAACCCCTGGCCAGGCCTCATCTCAGAATGTGTTGTCATTAAGTGACGCATGCTGTGGTTGCACTGAAACAGCTGAGACTCACTCACTCTACTGGGTCTTTCTCTCCCTATGATTTCTCTTCCTCTCTGCAGAGAAAAGCAACTAGCCAGGTTTGTTCAGAAGCCAGTGATGACCTAAAAGAGTGAAAGTCAAGGCAAGTTCTCTGAAGGCTTAGCCTTGAGGACGCATGACGTTGCTTCTGTTGCATTCTATTGGTCAAAACAAGTCATGAGGCCAGGCCAGATTCAAGGTCTGAGAAAACAGATTTCACCTCTTGATGGAAGGGGCATCAGTCATGTTGCAAAAGGGCTTGGACACCAAGAAGCAAATTTGTTAAGGGATATTATTAAAATAATCTAACCCAAACTCCCTTTTACAAAATTGGTATTATATTTTTCTCCTTAATAATTTAAGTCATCCCCCAAGTAATTATGCAGAGTCTATGGAACACATGGAGCCAGATAAGAGGAATAAGAGAAAGAATAACCTGCTTAAATGGTCAGATTCCTCAAATCAGTCCTGGCAACAGATGGGACAGGAGCGATCACAACCATATAACTCACAGGTACGTCATTACTGTCCATCTTCAAGGCTGATCTCAAGGAGATTTAACGAAGCAGCCAATGTTATTTTTTAATGCTTTCAAATTTCTTAAAATGGATGATCACAGTGAAAAAGGAGGCCTCAAAGTAGCCTGTAATTTGAAGTCTGCAAGGAAGCACTTGATTGACAGTTGAGTAGATCAAGTGGTTGGAAGTGAACAAGGCTCTCTGCTATCATTCACAGTCATTGATCTTCCATAGTGCTTACAGGTAAGCCCAACCTCAGATGTGTAGAGTTTTCCACTGAAAGCAAATAACTAGAATGAGATTTTAAAGCAGTTTTTCATATGGCCAACCAGAACAACTGGTAGGACTATGAGAATTCCACTATTTATTGGCAATGGCCCTACCACGTCACTAAGAATTATCAAAGTAAGCTAAAGAAAGTGTGGGCAAGAAAGGAAAGCAATCTGACTTCCATAAGGAAGTGTCAATGCAAAAAATGGAAGAGCAACTCTATTTCACCAGTTCTAATCCATCAGCTTGGTTTTCCTTATAGAAAGGAAAAATGAAACATCAAATCTTCTGGAAATATCCGTAATCTATTTTCAGGGAGATAGACAATAGCAGCAGTTGTGAAACGAGATCAGGACAAATTCTATGACAAATACTCATTAGAATCATGAGTAGTAGAAGTAATGTTTCAAAAACAGATTATGGAACAGAAAACAGACTCTATACATATACAAGCTGCAAAAGAAAATAATAAAAAATGACAATTCAAGAGAGGATAGCAAAATTACAGAAGACAGAACATGAAGAAGCAACACAAGATTAATCAGATTTCCTAAAGGAGGATATGAAACAAAAGGTAGAAATTTATCAAGAGTGTAATTGAAGAAAACTTTCCAGAACTTAAAGCCTAAAAACTAAAAATTGATATTTAGTTTCCAGAAGAAAAATAATAAGCAGACTTCAGCATCAGAATACATTCTAATGACATTTCATCATCAAGGGAAAAATATCCTTATATTTGAACTAAAAGGAAGAAAACAAAAGATATGTTTGCTAAAGAAATTTTTCAAAAGGATACCTTAAGATGTATAAATGGCTAGAAGAACCAGATTTGGCATTACTGATTTTTTAGGGGAGAGAGTGACACACAGTTCTATAGAAATAAAAATCATGAATCATATTGAAAATTGGAAGAAAGACATACATTTGTAAAGTCTCAAATTTTCACCATCCATTTTTCTTTATGCAGAAAAAGGGAGGTTGCAATCTAGAAATAAATCTCTGGTTTATCTGCACTGCCCTCCACTGCTTTATAAGGTTTGTTCTCACTAGGGACTACACATGATCTAGTTGCAAAGTCCAGTGGTCAGTTTTTACTACAGATTTTATTTGACTATGCTGTGGACTTTGAACTTTCTATAGAAATAAAAATATTGCCCACTTCCCCATTGAAAATATTTTCTGCCTTGGATTCTGCACCATTTCCCTCTATGGGTTGAGCATCTCTAACTTGAAAATTCTGAAATGCTCCAAAATTTGAATTTTTAACTTGATACATAATAATTGTACATATTTATGGGGTACATGTGATATTTTAATACATGCATATAATGTAAAATGATTAAATCAGGGCAACTGGGATATCCAGAAACTCAAACATTTATCATTTCTTTGTGTTGCAAACATTCCAAATCTTTTCTTTGAGTTATTTTGAAATACACAATAAATTATTGTTAACTATAATCACCCTACTGTGCTACTAGGACTCATTCCTTCTATCTAACTGTATTTTTGTACCCATTAACTAGCCTTCCTTCATCCTCCCATCTTCTTTCCCCTCCCCAGCCTCTGGTACATACCAGAATGGTAACTACCATTCTACTCTCTACCTCTATAAGGTCAACTGTTTTAGTTCCCACACATGAGTGAGAACATGCAATATTTGTCTCTCTCTGCCTGGTTTATTTCAGTTAACCTAATGTCTTCCAGGTTCATCCAAGTTACTGCAAATAACAGGATTTTGGTTTTTTTAATGGCTGAATAGTATTCCATTGTATATATATGCACATTTTCTTTATTCATTCACTTGTTGATGTACACTTAGGTTTATTTCATACCTTGGCTGTTGAGAATAGTTTCACAATGAACTTGGGAATGCAGATGTCTCTTTGACCTACTGATACCTTTTCTCTTCTCTTCTTTCTTTTTTCTTTTTTGGCTATATACCCAGCGGTGGGAATTGCTGTATCATATGGTAGTTCTATGTTTAGTTTTTTGAGGAATCTCCATAATGTTTTCCATAATAGCTATGCTAATTTGCATTCCTACCAACAGTGTACGAGAGTTCCATTTTCTCTACATTCTCACCAGCATTTATTTTTTGTCTATTTGATAATAGCTGTATTAACTGACATGAGATGATATGTCACTGTGGTCTTGATTTGCATTTCTCTGATAATTAATGATGTTGAAGTTTTTTTTTCATATACCTGTTGGCCATCTGTATGTCTTCTTTGAGAAACATCTATTCAGATCATTTGCCCATTTTAAAAATCAGATTGTTATTTTGCTATTGTGTCGTTTGAGTCCCTTATATATCCTGGTTAGTAATCCCTTGTCAAATGGATAGTTCGCAAATATTTACTCTCATTCTAGAAGTTGTCTCTTCACTCTGATTGTTTCCTTGCTGTGCAGAAGCTTTTTAGCTTGATGTAACCCCATTTGTCTATTTTTGCTTTTGTTGCTTCTGATTTTTGCCCATAAAATCTTTGCCCAGACCAATGTTCTGAAGCATTTCCCTGATGTTTTCATCTCATAGTTTCATAGTTTCAGGTTTTACATTTAAATGTTTAATCCAGAAGATCTGAACATTTTTAAGTGCTGATATGATACCAAAAGTGGAAAATTCCATACCTGACCTCATGCGAAGGGTCAAAGTCAAAACACAGTTAAAACTTTATGTATAAAATTATTTAAAACTGTGTAAAATGACCTTCAGACTATGTTTATAAAGTGTATATCAAACATTAATGAATTTTGGGTTTCGACTTGGGTCCCATCCCCAAGATATCTCATTGTACATATATTTTTATATATTTCATATAATATATAAATATATTTTAATATATTAATATATATGATCACATAGTATATATACATAATTGCATATATATATGCAAATATTCCAAAATCTGAAATCTGAAACACTTCTGGTTCCAAGCATTTCAGATAAGGGATACTCAACCTGTACTGTAGGGATAGTCATAAGAATAACCTGACAACTTTTTCAAAAAAATTAGATTCTCAGGTCTCACTTCCAAAGACTGATTCTGAAGGTCTGGGCTGGAGCCCAGGAATCCAGTAAGCATCCCATCTCAAGTACATCTGAACCTGCAAACACCTTTGAGAAACAAGCTTTCTTAGTTTTCTGCCTACTCCACTGGTGTCTTCTCACTCTTTCTTTGGCTCCCCATACAACAGCCTCTTGAGAACAGGTCATCTTTAGGATTTGGCGCTTACCCTACCGAAGCTCTCCAGTCTATGTAGGACTCACGGGGATTACGGAGTTTACAATTCAAGCAGAGATTTGGGCTGGGGTGGGGGGTGGACACACAAGTTAACCATATTAATGGAACAACATGGATGTTTTCATGTTTGAGAAATTCTAGAACACACAGCATAATCTTTAGTTACAGAAAGCAGATTTGTGGTTTTCTGGGCCAAAGAGTGAGGTGACGCTGACTGATAAAGAGGTGAAAAATTGTTTGGGATGATAGAAATGTTCTATATCTTGATTATGATGGTGGTAATGAGACTATATACATTTTTCCAAACTCATAGAACTCTATACTGAAATGGATGTCTTTTATCATGTGTAAATTATTCCTTCATAAAGTTTATTTTGAAATAAAAACTTTAAGAAGAGTTACAAAATTTTCAAACATAGTATCAATGTACGAAAATCATTTGTTTTGATTTACACATATCAAATAGTTAGAAACTAATTTCCATAAACTATTATAGCAGTACCAACAACAATAACAAAATAGCCCCTGGGACCAAATCTAACAAACAAGTTCCCTGTCTTTAATGAAGAAAATTATAGAAACATTCTGCGAGGCATTTAAGAAGACCTAAATAAAGACATATAATGTGCTTTTAATGTGGTAGACATGTCAATCTTACCCCAAATTGTATAATTCAATGCAATTACAATAGGATTTTCCTTAGAGCCTAACAAGTTGATTCTAAATTTGATGAGGGACAGCAAAATGACAAAACTTAAAAGTGTAGAATTTGCTACATCATATATATAAACTTTATATGACACTGAAGTAACTACGTTAGTCAGGCATTGTTTCAACACTGGCCAAATGGGGAAGCAGACATTGAAGAAAGAACAGACTACTTAATAGTTTTGAGACAATTATTTATCCATACAGGGAAAAAGAACTTGGACCTGTATCTTACACAATACAGAGGGCTTAATATCATGTAGATTCAAGGTTTAATTGCGAATAGTTTTTGGTAGAATAGCCTTTTAGCGTTGGCTTTTAAATCCAGGAAATATTTTTTCTGAGATTCATTTGGAGTTAAAAATTGATATTCAAATCATTAAAATAATGAATTAAAACTCCATGTATTCCTTAAACCTAAAAATCTTATTCAATGTTTAAATCTAGCCAATGTTAGCAACTTTTTAAAGTTGTCATTAGAAAATGTTTGGTCTGTTAAAAGCTTAGCTATGTAAACACCTTCAAATATTTTAATCATTTACATTTATACATCTATCAATTTTAATTTTCTTCCTAAATTTGTTATCTGAGTTCAACCAAAGTTTTCCTAGATACTGAAGTTAACTCTCACAAGCTAATAATACTAAAGTTATGAATATGTTGAGTGGAAGTTCTCTTAGCTGTTTCAAAATTGTTTGTAAACTTAGATTTTTACTTTAAGATCATAAATTTGAATCCAGTTATTCTATTTTACATTTTAAATTAGAAGCATATGCTCTAATAAGTCTAATTTTACTTAAAATTATAAATACATAAAATACCAACTATGTAAATATAAAACTTAAACTTTCTATACATAATCTCAAATCTTCCCAGAGTTAAATATGTGTATGCCAGGGAAAATAGTCACATCTAGCTCCTTGAAGTTTTGGATGACTGTAGATTTGGGCCACAGATAAGCCTAGACTGTAGATATCAGAAGGTTCCTCTCCCTGTCTTTTCTGTCATACCAAGCCCTTTTTTAATGTCACTGTATCACGAGCTTCAAAACTTTTAAATAAAGAGCCCTTGTTCAGGAGTATAGGTTATACATATTATCTGCTTTGTTACCTACTCAAAATAGTCTCCAATTCACCTCTTTGACTTAATTTAATTTTTCATTACTTTGGCTCTGAGATAGAAAGCTATATGTATTTTTCAGTATAACTCTAAAGATATTTGAACTCAATATCATTAAATATATAAATTTTCTTTTTTAAAATTATTTTTAAAATTTTTGTGGGTATGTAATAGGTATATTTATGGGGTATACGAGATATTTTGGTACAGGCATGCATTGTATAATTACATAATAAAAATTGGATAGGCACCCACTTCAGCATTTATCCTTTGTGTTACAAACCAGTTATGCTCTTCTAGTTATTTTTAAATGCACAATTAAATTACGATTGACTGTTGTCACCCTATTGTGCTATCAAATACTAGATCTTATTCATTCTTTCTAACTATTTTTTTCTGTTCCCGTTAACCATCCCCACCTTCCCTGTCACACCTCCACTATCCTTCCCAGCTTTTGGAAACTGTCCTTCTATCCTCTATGTCCATGAGTTCAATTGTTTTGATTTTTAGATCCCACAGATAAGTGAGGACATGTGATATTTGTCTTTCTGTGCCAGGCTTATTTCACTTAACATAATGATCTCCAATTTCATCTATGTTGTGGAAAATGATAGGATCTCCTCTTTTTGTAAATGGCTGAATAGTCCTCCATTGTGTAATATACCACATTTCTCTGGTGATAGATACTTAGATTGCTTCCAAATCTTGGCTATTGTGAACAGTGTTGCAACAAATAATGGGAGTGCAGATTCTTCTGGCCTTATACCCAACAGTGGGATTGTGGGATCATACGGTAGATGTATTTTTAGTTTTTTGAGGAACCTCCAAACTCTTCTCCATAGTGGTTGTACTAATTTACAGTCCCACTAACAGTGTATGAGTGTTCCCTTTTCTCCACATCCTCAGCGGCATTTGTTATTGTCTGTCTTTGGGATATAAGCCATATTAACTGGGCTGAGTGGATATCGCATTGTAGTTTTGATTTTCATTTCTCTGATCAATGATGTCAAGCACCTTTTCATATGCCTGTTTACCATCTGAATGTCTTCTTTTGAAAGATTTCTATTCAAACCTTTTGCCCATTTTTAAATTGAATTATTAGATTTTTTCTACATTGTTTGAGCTCTTTCTATAATCTGGTTATTCATCCTTTGTCAGATGGGTAGATTGCAATTTTTTCCCCATTCTGTGGGTTATCTCTTTACTTTGTTGACTGTGTCCTTTGCTGTGCAGAAGCTTTATTAACTTGATGTGATTCCATTTGCCTATTTTTGGTTCGTTTGCCTGTACTTGTTGGGTATTAAGAAATTTTTGTCTGGCCCAATATCCTAGAGAGTTTCTATAATGTTTTCTTGTAGTGCTTTCATAGATTGAGATCTTATTTTAAGTATTTAATCCATTCTTACTTGATTTTTGTTTAAGGTAAGAGATAGGGGTCAAGTTTCATTTTTTCTGCATATGGATATCCAGTTTTCCCAGCACCATTTATTGAAGGGATTGTCTTTTCTCCAGTGTATGTTCTTGGCACCTTTGTCAAAAATGAGTGCACTGTAGGTATGTGGATTCATTTCTGGGTTATCTCTTCTGTTCTATTGGTCTATATGTGTGTTTATATGCCAATACCGTGCTGATTTTATTATTATGGCTCTATAGTGTAATTTGAAGTCAGGTGATGTGATTTTTTTACTTTTGTTCTTTTCCTCAGGGTAACATTGGCTATTCTGGGTCCTCTGTGGTTTCATATACATTTTAGAATTTTTTTCTATTTCTTTAAAGAATGTCATTTGTATTTTGATAGGGATTGCATTGAATCTGTTGATTGCTTTGGGTAATATGCACATGTTAACAATATTGATTCTCCCAATCCATGAGTATGGAATAACTTTTCTTTTTTTGTGTCCTCTTCAATTTCTTTCCTCAGTGTTTCATAGTTTTCGTGTAGAAATCTTTCACTTCTTTGGTTAATTGTAGGTATTTAATTTTATATGCGACTATTGTACATGAGATTACTTTTTTGAATTTTTTCAGATTGTTCACTATTGGCATATAGAGATGCTACTGATTTTATTTTGTTAGTGTCGATTTTTATATCCTGTAAGTTTACTAAATTCGTTTATCAATTCTAATAGTTTTTGGTGGAGTCTTTAGGTTTATACAAATATAAGATGATCTGCAAACAAGGATAATTTGACTTCTTTCTTTCCAATTTGGATGTCCTTTACTTCTTTCTCTTGTATGATTGCTCTAGCTAGGACTTCCAGTACTATGTTGAGTAATAGTAGTAAAAGCAGATATCCTTAAATCTTCAGATCTAAGAGGAAAGACTTTCAGATTTACCCCATTCAGTATGATATGAGCTGTGGGTCTGCCATATATGGCTTTTATGATGTTTTCTGAGGGCCTTTGTATAAAGGTATGTTGAATTTTATCAAATGCTTTTTCAGTATCAGTTGAAATGATCGTATAGTTTTTGTCTTTCATTCTGTTGATATAATGTATCACATTGTTTTGCATATGTTGAACCATCTTTGCTTCCCTAGTATAAATCCCACTTGGTCAGGATGAACAATCTTTTTAACATATTTTAAAATTCTATTTGCCATTATTTTATTGAGGATTGTTAAATTAGCATTCATCAGATGTGTTGGCCTGTATTTGTTTTGTTTTTGTTTTTGTTTTTGTTTTTTGATGTGACTTGGTATGTTTTTGGTATTAGGGTAATACTTGTCTAATAGAATTAGTTTAGAAGTATTCTTTTCTCCTATATTTGTTGGAAGAGTTTGATTAGATTTTGTATTAGTTCTTTAAATGCCCGGTAGAATTCAGCAGTGAAGACATCAGGTCCTGGGCTTTTCTTTACTGGAAAACATTTTATAACAGCCTTGATGTCATTACTTGTCATTAGTCTGTTTGGGTTTTGGACTTCTTCATGGTTCAATCTTAGTAAGATGTATGGGTCTAGGAATTTATCCATTGCTACTAGACTTTCCAATTTATTGTCATATACTTGCTCACAGTATCCATTAATGATCCTTTGAATTTGGGTAGTATCAGTTGTAATGTCTCGTTTTTCATCTCTAATTTTATTTACTTGGGTCCTTTACTTTTTTGGTTTGTTAGTCTAGCTAAAGGTTTGATCATTTTATCTTTTCAAAAAACCAACTTTTTGTTTCATTGACTTTTTTTTGTATTAAGTTCAAATTTATTTATTTCTGGCCTGATCTTTATTATTTTTTTCTACTAATTTTGGGTTCAGTTGTTCTTGCTTTTCTAGTTGTTAAGATGCATTATTTTATTTATTTATTTTTTTATTATACTTTAAGTTCTGGGTGCATGTGCAGAACGTGCAGGTTTGTTATATAGGTATACATGTACCATCGTGGTTTGCTGCACCCACCAACCGTCTTCTACATTAGTTATTTCTCCTAATGCTATCCCTACCATAGCCACCCAACCCCATGACAGGCCCAGTGTGTGATGTTTCCCTCCCTGTGTCCATGTGTTCTCATTGTTCAACTCCCACTTATGAGTGAGAACATGTGGTGTTTGGTTTTCTGTTCTTGTGATAGTTTGCTGAGAATTACGGTTTCCAGTGTTATCCATGCCCCTGCAAAGGACATGAACTCATCCTTTTTTTATGGCTGCATAGTATTCCATGGTGAACATGTGCCACATTTTCTTTATCCAGTCTATCACTTATGGGCATGTGGGTTTGTTCCAGGTCTTTGCTATTGTTAACAGTGCTGCAGTAAACATACATGTGCAGGTGTCTTTATAGTAGCATGATTTATAATCTTTTGGGTGTATACCCAGTAATAAGATTGCTGGATCAAATGGTATTTCTAGTTCTAGACCCTTGAGGAATTGCCACACTGTCTTCCACAATGGTTGAACTAGTTTACACTCCCACCAACATTGTAAAGCGTTCCTATTTCTCTACATCTTCTCCAGTATCTGTTGTTTCCTGACTTTTTAATGATCGCTATTCTAACTGGTGTGAGATGGTATCTCATTGTGGTTTTGATTTGCATTTCTCTAATGACCAGTGATGATGAGCATTTTTTCATATGTTTGTTAGCTGCATAAGTGTCTTCTTTTGAGAAGTGTTTGTTCATATCCTTCACCCACTTTTTGATGGGATTGTTTTTTTCTTGTAAATTTGTTTAAGTCCTGTGTAAGTTCTGGATATTAGCCCTTTGTCAGATGAATAGATTGCAAAACTTTTCTCCCATTCTGTAGGTTGCCTGTTCACTCAGATGATAGTTTCTTTTGCTGTGCAGAAGCTCTTTAGTTTAATTAGATCCCATTTGTCAATTTTGGCTTTTGTTGCCTTTGCTTTTGGTGTTTTAGTCATAAAGTCTTTGCCCATGCCTATGTCCTGAATGGTATCACCTAGGTTTTCTTCTAGGGTTTTTGTGTTTTTAGGTCTTACTTTTCAGTCTTTAATCCATCTTGAGTTAATTTTTGTATAAGGTGTAAGGAAGGGGTCCAGTTTCAGCTTTCTGCATATGG
Organism: Chlorocebus sabaeus; assembly: GCF_047675955.1. Lineage (NCBI taxonomy): Eukaryota > Metazoa > Chordata > Mammalia > Primates > Cercopithecidae > Chlorocebus > Chlorocebus sabaeus. Next base: position 99,994,183 of record NC_132904.1, on the reverse strand, counting down.
CTAGTCAGTTTTCCCAACACCATTTATTAAATAGGGAATCCTTTCCCCATTTCTTGTTTTTTATCAGGTTTGTCGAAGATCAAATTGTTGTAGATGTGTGGTGTTATTGCTGAGGCCTCTGTTCTGCTCCATTGGTCTATATATTTGTTTTTGTACCAGTACCATGCTGTTTTTGTTACTGTAGCCTTGTAGTATAGTTTGAATTCAGGTAGCGTGATTCCTCCAGCTTTGTGCATTTTGCTTAGGATTGTTTTGGCCATGCAGGCTCTTTGTTGGTTCCATATGAAATTTTAAGCAGGTTTTCCAATTCTGTGAAGAAAATCACTGGTAGCTTGATGGAGATAGCATTGAATCTATAATTTACTTTGGGCAGTGTGGCCATTTTCATGATATTGATTCTTCCTATCCATGAATGTGGAATGTTTTTCCATTTATTTGTGTCCTCTCTTATTTTCTCGAGCGGTGGTTTGTAGTTTTTGAAGAGGTCTTTCACACTGCTTGTAAGTTATATTCCTAGGTATTTTATTCTCTTTGTAGCAATTGTGAATAGGAGTTCACTCATGATTTGGCACTCTATTTGTCTGTTATTGGTATATAGGAATGCTTGTGATTTTTTCACATTACTTTTGTATCGTGAGACTTTGCTGAAGTTGCTTATCAGCTTAAGGAGATTTTGGGCTGAGACGATGGGGTTTTCTTAATATACAATCATGTCATCTGCAAACAGGCAATTTGACTTTCTCTTTTTCTAATTGAATACATTTTATTTCTTTCTCTTGCCTGATTGCCTTGGCAAGACCTTCCAATACTATGTTGAATAGGAGTGGTGAGAGAGGGCATCTTTGTCTTTTGCCTGTTTTCAAAGGAAATGCTTCCAGTTTTTGCCCATTCAGTATGATATTGGCTGTGGGTTTGTCATAAATAGGTCTTATTATTTTGAGATACATTCCATCAATGCCTAGTTTATTGCGAGTTTTTAGCATGAAGAGCTGTTGAATTTTGTCAAAGGCTTTTTCTGCATCTATTGAGATAATCATGTGGTTTTTGTCACAGGCTCTGTTTATGTGATGGATTACATTTATTGATTTGTGTATGTTGAACCAGCCATGCATCCCAGGGATGAAGCTGACTTGATTATGGTGGATAAGCTTTTTGATGTGCCACTGGATTCTGTTTGCCAGTATTTTATTGAGGATTTTCACATCAATGTTCATCAGGGATATTGGCCTGAAATTTTCTTTTTTTGTTGTGTTTCTGCCAGGTTTTGGTATCATGATGATGCTGGCCTCATATATTAGGGAGGATTCCTTCTTTTTCTATTGTTGGGAATAGTTTCAGATGGTATGGTACCAGCTCCTCTTTGCACCTCTGATAAAATTTGACTGTGAATCTGTCTGGTCCTGGACTTTTTTTGGTTGATAGGCTAATAATTGCTGCCTCAATTTGAAAACTTGTTATTGGTTTATTCAGACTTCTTCATGGTTTACTCTTGGGAGGGTATATGTGTCCAGGAATTTATCCATTTCTTCTAGATTTTCTAGTTGATTTACGTAGAGGTGTTTATGGTATTCTCTGATGATAGTTTCTATTTCTGTGGGATTGGTGGTGATATCCCCTTTATCATCTTTTATTGCATCTATTTGATTTTTCTCTCTTTTTGTCTTTATTAGTCTGGCTAGTGGTCTATCTATTTTGTTGATCTTTTCAAAAATCCAGCTCCTGGATTTATTTATTTTTTTGAAGGGTTTTTTTGTCTCTATCTCCTTCAGTTCTGCTCTGATCTTAGTTATTTCTTGCCTTCTGCTAGCTTTTTAACTTGTTTGCTCCTGCTTCTCTAGTTCTTTTAAATGTAATTTTAGGGGGTTGATTTTAGATCTTTCCTGCTTTCTCTTGTGGGCATTTAGTGCTGTAAATTTCCTTCTACAAACTGCTTTAAATTTGTCCCAGAGATTCTGGTACGTTGTGTCTTTTTTCTCATTGGTTTCAAAGAACATCTTTATTTCTGCCTTGATATTGTTATATACCCAGTAGTCATTCAGGAGCAGGTTGTTCAGTTTCCATGTAGTTGTGTGGTTTTGATTGAGTTTTTTAACCCTGAGTTCTAATTTGATTGCACTGTGGTCTGAGAGACCGTTTGTTATGATTTCCATTCTTTTGCATTTGCTAAGGAGTGTTTTACTTCCAATTATGTGGTCAATTTTAGAATAAGTACAATGTGGTGATGAGAATAATGCATATTCTGTTGATTTGGGGTGGAGAGTTCTGTAGATGTCTAGTAGGTCCACTTGGTCCAGAGCTAAGTTCAGGTTCTGGATATCCTTGTTAATTTTCTGTCTCATTGATCTGTCTAATATTGACAGTGGGGTGTTAAATCCTTCCACTATTATTGTGTGGGAGTCTAAGTCTCTTTGTAGATCTCTAAGAACTTGATTTTTGAATCTGAGTGCTCCTGTATTGGGTTCATATATATTTAGGATAGTTAGCTCTTCTTGTTGCATTGATCCCTTTACTATTATGTAATGGCTTTCTTTTTGTCTTTTGATCTTTGTTGGTTCAAAGTTTGTTTTATCAGAGACTAGGATTGCAACTCCTGCTTTTTTTTTCCATCTGCTTGGTAAGTATTCCTCCATCCCTTTATTTTGAGCCTATGTGTGTCTTTGCACATGAGATGGATCTCCTGAATACAGTACACTGATGGGTCTTGATTCTTTATCCAGTTTGCCAGTCTGTGTCTTTTAATTGGGGCATTTAGCATGTTTACATTTAAGGTTAATATTGTTATGTGCAAATTTGATCCTGTCATTATGATGCTAACTGGTTATTTTGCCCATTAGCTGATGCAGTTTCCTCATAGCGTCCATGGTCTTTACAATTTGATATGTTTTTATAGTGGCTGGGACCAGCTGTTCCTTTTCATGTTTAGTGCTTCCTTTAGGAGCTGTTGTAAGGCAGGCCTGGTAGTGATGAAATATCTCAACATTTGCTTGTTTGTAAAGGATTTTATTTCTCCTTCACTTCTGAAGCTTAGTTTGGCTGGATATGAAATTCCGGGTTGAAAATTCTTTTCTTTAAGAATGTTGAATATTGGCCCGTACTCTCTTCTGGCTTGTAGGGTTTCTGCAGAGAGATCCGCTGTTAGTCTGACGGGCTTCCCTTTGTGGGTAACCTGACCTTTCTCTCTGGTTGCCCTTAACATTTTTTTCTTCATTTCAACCTTGGAGAATCTGACAATTATGTGTTTTGGTGTTGCTCTTCTTGAGGAGTAACTTTGTGGTGTTCTCTGTATTTCCTGAATTTGAATGATGGCCTGCCTTGCTAGGTTTGGGAATTTCTCCTGGGTAATATCCTGCAGAGTGTTTTCCAGCTTGGTTCCATTTTCCCTGTCACTTTCAGGTACACCAATCAAACGTAGGTTTGGTCTTTTCATATAGTCCCATGTTTCTTGGAGGCTTTGTTCGTTTATTTTCACTCTTTTTTCTCTAATCGTGTGTTCTTGCTTTATTTCATTGAGTTGGTCTTCAATCTCTGATACCCTTTCTTCTGTGTGATCGATTTGGCTATTAATACTTGTGAGTTCCCCTGCTGTGTTTTCCAGCTGCATCAGGTCTTGTATATTTTTCTCTAAACTGGTTATTGTAGTTATCAATTCATCTAACCTTTTTTCAAGGTTCTTGGCTTCCTTGCATTCCATTAGAACATACTCCTTTAGCTCGGAGGAGTTTGTTATTACCCACCTTCTGAAGCCTACTTCTGTCACTTTGTCAAACTCATTCTCCATCCAGTTTTGTTCCCTTGCTGGCAAGGAGTTGTGATCCTTTGGAGGAGAAGGGGCATTCTGGCTTTAGGAATTTTCAGTCTCTTTGCGCTGGTTTCTCCCTATCTTCGTGGATTTATCTACCTTTGGTGTTCAAAGTTAGTGACCTTCAGATGGGGTCTCTGAGTGGACATCCTTGTTGTTGATGTTAATACTGCTCCTTTCTCTTATTTGAAGTTTTTCTTCTTTTATGATGTAAGCACTTATAGCTATAAATTTCCCGCTTATTACTGCTTTCACTGTATTCCATAGGTTTTGGTATGTTGTGTTTCCATTATTATTTGTTTCAAAAAATTTTTCAATTTCCTTCTTAATTTCCTCGTTCACCCCGTAGTCATTCAGGAGCATATTATTTAATATCTGTGTATTTGTATAGTTTCCAAAATTTGTCTTGTTATTGATTCCTAGTTTCATTCCATTGTGGTCAGAGAAAGTGCTTAATATTATTTCAGTGTTCTAGAATGTTTTAAGACTTGTCTTATGACCTAACATAGGTCTGTCTTTGAGAATGATGCATATGCTAAGGAGAATAATGTGTATTGTGCAGCTATTGAATGAAATGTTCCGTAAGTATTTATTACATCCTTTTGTTCCGTAGTGCAGATTAAGTCTGATGTTTCTTTGTTGATTTATCTGTCTGGGAGGTTAGTTTGATGCTGCTTTCAGTGCACTGAAGTAGCGTAGCTGTTATTGTATAGGGGCCTATTACTCTCTTTAGCTCTAATAATTTGCTTTATATATTTGCTTTATGTATGTGGGTGCTTCAGTGTTGGGTGCATGTATATTTACAATTGTTATATTTTCTTACCGAATCAACTCCTTTATCATTAATATAACGATTTCTTTGTCTCTTCTTACAATATTTTCCTTGAAATCTATTTTGTCTAATATAAGTGTAACTACTCTTGCTCTTTTTGGTTTCCATTGTCATGGAATATCTTTTTCCATCCATTTATTTTCAGTCTATATGTATCTTTATAGATGAAGTGTGTTTCTTATAGGCAAAAGATCACTGGGTCTTGTTCTTTTTACATCCATTCAGCCATTCTGTGTCTTATTATTGGAGCATTTAGTACATTTCCATGCAATGTTATTATTGATAAGTAGGGACTATCTCCTGCCATTTTTAAAATTTGTTTCTGGATGCTTTGTGGTCTTCTTTCTTCTTTCCTTCCTTCCTGTCTTTCTTTTAGTGAAGGTGATTTTCTCTGGTGATATGATTTAATTTCTTGCTTTTTATTTTTTGTGTGTTTGTTTGTTTTTTGATGTTATCAAGAGGCTTGCAAATATCATCTTATAATCCATTATTTTAAACTGGTGACAAGCTAACACCAATTACATAAATATGCAGAAATGTGCAAAAGGAAAACTAATAAAAACTTTACACATTAACTTCATCTTCCTGCTTTTTAACTTTCTCTTCATGTCTTATTTATTTATTTATTTATTTAATGACAGGGTCTTGCTTTGTCATCCAGGCTGAAGAGCAGCAGCATGATCACAGCTCACTGCAGCCTCAGCCCACAATATCACACCTGGTTAATTTATTATTATTATTGTATTTCTTGAAGAGACAGGATTTCACTATGTTGCCCAGGCTGGTCTTGAACTCCTGGGCTCAAACATTCTACCCACCTTGGCCTCTCAGAGTGCTGGCATTACAAGCATGAGCCACCACACCTAGCCTCTTTATGTTTTATTTTACTGTCTATGCCTTGAATAGTTGTTGTAGTTATTACATTTGATTGGCTTATCATTAAGTCTTTCTACTTAAGACAAGAATAGTTTACACACCACAATTACAGTGTTATCCTACTCTGTTTTTCTGTGTGCTTACTAATACCAGTGAGTTTTGTACCTTCATATGATGATTTGTTCTTGCTCATTAACGTCCTTTTCTTTCAGATTCAAAACTTGACTTTAGCATTTCTTGTAGAACAGATCTGGTATTAATGAAAGCCCTCCTCTTTTCTTTGTCTGGGAAAGTCTTTATTTCTACTTCATGTTTGAAGGATATTTTCACTGGATATACTATTCCAGGGTAAAAGGTATTTTTTTCCTTCAGCACTTTAAATATGTCATGCCACTCTCTCCTGGCCTTTAAGGTTTCCATTGAATAGTCTGCTACCAGATGTATTGGAGCGCCATTGTTTATTTGTCCCCTTTCTCTTTCTGCTTTTAGGATACTTTATCCTTACCTTTGGGAATTTGATTATTAAATGTCTTGAGATAATCTTCTTCGGGTTAAATCTGTTTGGTGTTCTACAGCCTTCTTGTAGTTGGATATTGACCTTTTTCTCTAGGTTTGGGAATTTCTGTTATTATCCCTTTGAATAAACTTTCTACCCTATCTTTTTCTCTGCCTTCTCTTTAAGGCCAATAACTCTTAGATTAGCCCTTTTGAGGATATTTTCTAGACCTTGTAGGCTTGCTTCATTGTTTTTTCACCTGTTTTCTTTAGTCTCCTCTGACTGTGTATTTTCAAATAGCCTGTCTTCAAACTCACTAATCCTTTCTTCTGTTTGATCAGTTCTGCTATTAAGAGTCTCTGATGCATTATTCAGTATGACAGTTGCATTTTTAGCTCCAAAATTCCTGCTTGATTATTTCTGATTATTTCAGTCTCCTTGTTGAATTTGATAGAATTCGGAATTCCTTCTGTGTTATCTTGAACTTCCTTGAGCTACCTCAAAACAAACAAACAAACAAACAAACAAACAAACAAAAAAAAACTATTTTAAATTCTCTGATAGGTCATACATCTCTATTTTTGCAAGATTGGTCCCTGATGCCTTATTTAGTTTATTTGGTGAGGTCATGCTTTTCTGGATGGTGTTGATGCTTATAGATAATTGCTGGTGTCTGAGCATTGAAGAGCTAGGTATTTATTGTAGTCTTCACAGTCTGCGCTTATTTGTTCCTGTCCTTCTTGAGAAGTTTTCCAAGTATTCAAAAAAACTTGGGCCCCAAGTCCAACAATGCTGTGTTTTTGTGTGCTGATAGAGATACCACCATAGTGGTCTTGGATAAGATCTGAAAAATTTCCCTGGATTACAAGGCAGAAATTTTTGTTCTTTCCCTCTACTTTCTCTCAGAGTCTCTCTGTGTTGAGCCACCAGGAACTGGGGGTGTGGTGATACACACATCCCTGTGGCCACCACTGGGACTGCACTGGGTCAGACCTGAAGCCAGCACAGTACTGTACCTTACCTAAGACTCTCTGCTTCAGGGCAGCAAGTTCCCCCAGACCCCAAGTATGTCCAGGATGCTGTCTGGGAGCCAGGAATTGGAATAAAAAACCTTAGCTGGAACTCAAGCCACAATACAAAGTCCTTCCCACTTTTCCCTCACCTTTCCACAAGCAGAGGAGCCTCACCCTGTGGCCACTGCCACTACTGGTCTGTGGGGGGTTCTGCCAGTCCACCACCAATGTTCACTTAAAGCCCAAGGTCTCTTCCATCAGCTTGTGGTAAATGCTGCCAGGCCTGGGGCTCACCCTTCAGGGCAGTGCACTCCCCTCTCACCCAGGGAATTTCCAGAAATTCTTTCCAGGTGTCTAGGCCTGGACTTAGGGACCACAAGAGCCTGCTTGTTTCTCTACTCCACTGTGGCTGAACTGGTACCTAAGATACAAGACAAAGTCCCCTTTACTTTTTCCTCTGCTTTTCTGAAATGGGAGTCTTTCACAATAGCTACCACAGCTGGGAGTGTGCTGGGTCTCCCCTGAAGCCAGCACATCTTGGTGCCCAAGGCCCATGGTGCACTCCCTAGGTATTACTGCTGGTTATTCAGGGCCCAGGGTCTCTGTAGTCAGCAGGTGATGAATCTTGCCAGCAGTGAGTCCTTCCCTTCAAGGGATTAGGTTTCCTTTTGGCACAGGGGGTGTCTAGAAATGTCATTTAGGAGCTAGGGACTGAAATGGAGGCCTCATGACTCTGAGGTTTGCCATCCTACTGTGGCTGACCTGGTATCCAAGATGCGAGACAAATCCTCTTTACTCTTTGCTCTCCTCTCCTCAAGCAGAAAGGAGTCATTTTCATTGCTGCAGGCTGTGCTGCCTGGAGTTGGGGAAGGGATGGCACAAGCACACCTATGCCAGCTGGTGTTTCTCTAAGTCACATGTCACTTTAGTTCACTATCTCTAAGCCCAGCCTAGCACTAGGAGTTGCCTAGGAATTGCAGTCCTCTGTTCTGTACTGTCTTTCAAGTTTACCTTGCACCCCAGAGCACTTCAACAAATGGTAGTGAGGCTTCCCAAGGAACTAAAGCTCTGACCACTGGGATGGGCAATTTTCCTCTGGCTAAGGCTGGTCCAAATGCTCCCTCCACGCGTGGGTACTGGTTGAGACCAGCACGACTTTATTCTCCACTATTTCAGGGCAGCAATGAGTTCAATTGATCCTGTTACTGAGCTCTCACTCTCCAAAGTACACAGATTCTCTCTGTGCCACGTAACTGCTATAGGGGAATGGGGGGTGTGGGTCATTCTGGTGATTCAAGACGGTCTCTCCTGCCTTCCTCAATGCCTTTTTCAGTGACATGAAGTTAAAACCAGGTAGTGTGATTACTCATCTGATTTTTGGTTCTTGTGATGGTGCTTTTCTGTGTGCAGATAGTTGGTAAAATTTGATATTCCAGCAGAGGGGACAAATGGTGTAGGCTTCTACTCTGCCATCTTGCTCTCTCTCTCAGGACATGTACATTTTCTATTAAAAATGAATATCAGTTGAAACTGGTGAACTCCTAAAAAATACAAATACTTTTCTATGAATAACAACAATGACCTTTTTACCCCCATTTTCTTCTCCAACTAATCATTTTTGTTTTTTAAGAAACTTTTATTTTAGGTTTGGGGGTACTTGTGCAGGTTTGTTACATAGGTAAACTCAAGTCCTGGGGGTTTGTTGAAAAGATTATTTCATCACCCAGGTACTAAGCCTGGTATCTAACAGTTACTTTTTTTCCGATCCTCTCTCTCCTCTTACCCTTCACTCTCAAGTAGGCCCCAGTGTCTGTTGTTCCCTTCTTTGTGTCCATGTGTACTCATCATTTAACTCCCACTTATGAGAGCATGTGGTATTTGGTTTTCTGTTTCTGCATTAGTTTGCTGAGGATGATGGCTTCCAGCTCCATGAGTGTTCCTGCAGAGGACATAATCTTGTTCTTTCTTACGGCTGTGTAGTATTCCACGGAGTATGCATACCACATTTTCTTATCCAGTCTACCATTGACAGGCATTTCGGTTGATTTCATATATTTGCTAAACAATGACCTTTTAACTTGTAACTGAATGCAGGTCCAACCGATCACTGCTTGCAGAACTAAATAACAAGGAGGAATAGTGGAAGGAAAGTAACTATTTTTGAAAGCTAGCAATGGGGAAATGGTCCAGGCTCCTGTCTTAAATCATTTTAAATTTTGGACAAAACACACAAAGGCTTAAAAAGGGGAGCTTGGAATGTGGGGCATGCAGGAGGGGTGAGGAGGTGCTGGTCTATGTGACTTGTTCTAACGACTTATGCCTTATTGTCTCATTTGATGAATGAGCTGATGCCATCCCAGGCACAATCAGGTTAATTAACTGCAGCCTTGAGGTAATCGCCTGGTGGAAGAGAATTCTGTAGGTGCCAGATTGTTTGAAGTTTCAGTTCCTGGAACTTCTAAGCAAGCATATAATTAGATAAGGGAAACATTCTACAGGGTGTGGGGTGCCTAGTGGGAAGAGGTTATAATTTTATTACTAAGTAAGGAAGGAAAAGGAAGGAAGAAAGAAAAATTTTAAAGTGGAGTACTCAGTTACTGACTGACAAATCTTGTGCTTAACAAAAAGAAAAAGCATCTACAGACAGGTAACATAAGATTTGACAAGACTGCTGGCAGTCAGAAGTCAATCATTTCATAGAGGAGTGACTAGTAGCAAAACAAACTTAGTACATTTATGGTTGTTCAAAGCCTGTGACTTCACTATACCTTCTACACATAGTCCTTTATTCTAAGCCTAATGTGAGCCTGAATGCATTTGTGTTTTTTGCTTTGCAAGCCATGCCCCAGTGATCTTCCCCCAAAGCCTATCCACGTAGAAACATCCCAAGTGTGTTTGTATTGAAGAAAACCAAAATATTTATCTCCAAAATATTGAGGATTGTTATGTCAATGACACTGAAAACACAGGAGGACACCCTGCCTCAATATGCCTGATAGTGAGATGGGAACGTTCCCTTGACCCCCTTCATGGGCGGGAACTGCAGTGGCTCATTTCACTCAGCCTGCCACTGGCCACTCCACACAATAGGGAGTGTGCAAACCAAGTGAGTGTGGGAACAAGAGGGAATGAATGCTGGAACTGGCCAGTCACTCCTCTCTGGTGGGAGCAGGCTCTGTGCAGGCCCCACAGCATCCAAGCGCCTGCCCTCTCGGCACTCAGGTTCTTGTCTGCCATCCAGGAGGAATCAGGTCACACAAACGGATTGGAGGGTAGTATGTGCAGAGGATTTTATTGGCCAATGGTTCTCGGTGGGATGGGAGTTGGAAAGGGGATGGTGTGCAGGAAGAAGGTGATCTTTCCTTGACGCCACATGATCTGAAGTTAGCCATGTCTGTCTGTGTTCTCTGACACTCAATGCTGCTTCTCTGCTAGCTGCTCAGCAGCCTGCAGCCCCGACGCTCAGCAGCTGGCAACCACAATCATTTGCATCAGCTGCATATATCATCTGCTAGCTGAAGTATTTTTATGGGCACAGGATAGGGGCATGGCAGGCCAAAAAGGCAATCATTTGGGTGGAAACTGGGGTCAGTTGTTTTCAGTTAGGGCCAAAGATCCAGGCTTGAGGGTAGAGTTTAGCAGGGAGCCCAGCCCTTTTGTAGCAATAGCAGAACATAAGCCTTCCTTACTGGAAAATGGCACTTGCTTATTGGCCCAGGGAAGGCATGAGCAGGCATCAGAGGAATCTGGTGATCAGAGAAAAATCTTAGATATATTCAGCAAAGTTTAATTGAGCAAAGAAAAATTTGCAAATTGGGTATCCCCCAAACCAGAATAGGGTCGGAGAGGTTCCAGCGCAGCCACGTGGTGGAAGATTTATGAGCAGAAAAAGAACGTAAGGAAAACAAAAGTAAGGCCAGGGATGGTGGCTTACATGGAGTAGTCTCAGCTACTTGGCAGGCTGAAGTGGGAGAATCACTCAAGCCCAGGAAGTGGAGGTTGCAGTGAGCTGAGTATGTGCCATTGCACTCCAGTCTGAGTGACACAGTAAAACCCTGCCTCAGAAAAACAAAACAACAACAACAAATAAAAACAAAAAGTAAGATATAGAACTCGCCAGATTGGTTACAGCTAGATGTTTGCCTTATTTGAAAATGGCTTGAAGAGCTGGCCACCTTTGATGGGACAAAACTTAGTGATTGGCACAACAGTAGGTGACAGTCTGTTTCCTCATCCAGTTAAGTAACAGTTTATTATGTAGGGAGCAATTTTTAGGCTAGACCTCAAATTTGTAAGTATAACTGCCCAGTGTGTTTACCTCGCCCACTGCCTAGACAGCCGATTTATCAAGACAGGAGAATTGCAACAGAGGAAGCATAATTCATCTACAGCCGGCTGTACAGGGGACCAGAGTTTTACTGTTACTCAAATCAGTCTCCCTGAGCATTCGGGGATCAGTTTTTAAGGATAATTTGGTGGGTGAAGGAAGACTAGTGAGTCGAGAGTGCTGGTTGGTTGGTCAGAGATGAAATCATCAGAAGTTAAAGTTGTCTTCTTGTGCTGAGTCAGTTCCTGGGTGGGGGCCACAGATTCAGGTAAGCCAGTTTACGATCTAGGTGGTGCCAGCTGATGCATGAAGTGCAGGGTCTGCAAAATATTTCAAGCACTGATCTTCGGTTTTACAATAGTGCTTTTATTCCCAGGAGCAATTTGCGGGGGTGGGGGTTGGTACAATCAGAATCTTGTAGCCTCCAGTTTCATGACTCCTAAACCATAATTTCTAATCTTTTGGCTACTTTGTTAGTTCCACAAAGGCAGTCTAGTCCCCAGGCAAGAGGGGGTTTGTTATGGGAAAGGGCTGTTGTCATCTTTGTTTTTGAAACTGACAGTGCAAAATTGTAACTCAGGGAATTATGACAATGAAAGAAATCAGACCTAACCAACTACATCTTGCTTCTAACCCTTAAGCTGTCTTTGTTCATTCCTGGGCATAGGCTGAATGAACTTTGGGAAGGAATTCAGTTCATGGTTTGACTCTGAAACAAAATTAGTCCCCAAAAGACCCCGTTCTTACCTGGGGTCCAGTCTGCCTTTGCAGGACTAACAAATTAGCTACAAGGTTAGAAATTACAGTTTAGGGGTCATGCAGCCTCTAGCTCTAAGAGTCTGAACCACCTCAAATTGCTCCTGAGGGTAACGTCTTTGTAAAACCTAACATCAGTAATTGAGATATTTTGCAGACCCTGCACTTGATGGATCAGCCGATACCACCCAGACCGGTAATCTGGTCCAACCAGTTCTGCCATTGTGCCCAGGAACAGAAGACATTAAGAAAACCTAACTTTGACCCTCTATGATTCCATCTCCAACCTGATCAACCAGCACTCCTTACTTCTCAAGCGCCTACCCACCAAATTATCTTTAAAAACTCTGATCCCCGAATGTTCGGGAAGACTGATTTGAGTAATAATAAAACTCTGGTCTCCGGCACAGTCAGCTCTGCATGAAGTACTCTTTCTTTATTGCAATTCTCTTGTCTTGATAAATCAATTCTGTCTAGGCAGCAGGCAAGGTGAGCCCATTGGGAGGTTACATTTTAAACTATAAACTAAATTTCTCCCATAGTTCAGCCTACACCCAGGAATGAACAAGGACAGCTTGGAAGTTAGAAGTAAGATAGGGCTGGTAGGTCAGATCTCTTTAACTGTCTCAGTTACAGTTTTGCAATGGCAGTTTCATAAAGAGGCAGCTTTAGGCTCAACTTTTTAACACTGGGACAGATTTTACTACCTTCCCACATTTTCCCACCTTTTACAAGACTGGAACTGCATTCTCTTTGTTTTGTTTTCATAGAATTTGTGGCTCTTTGTTAAAATACTATTTAAACAAGCCCCTTAAACCTTGAGAGATACTTTTGAACTGAGGCCTCTCCCATGTCATGTGCACAGCACACGTCAGTCAACCTCTGCTGGTTTTTCTTTTTTTAACCCGAATTTTCTGGAGAGTGTCTCAACTAAAAATTTATGAGGATTGAGGGCCGGGCGTGGTGGCTCACGCCTGTAATCCCAGCACTTTGGGAGGCCGAGACGGGCGGATCACAAGGTCAGGAGATTGAGACCATCCTGGCTAACATAGTGAAACCTCATCTCTACTAAAACTACAAAAAATTAGCCAGGTGTGGTGGGGGGCACCTGTAGTCCCAGCTACTCGGGAGGCTGAGGCAGGAGAATGGCGTGAACCCAGGAAGGGGAGCTTGCAGTGAACTGAGATCACGCCACTGCACTCCAGCCTGGGTGACAGAGTGAGAGTCCGTCTCAAAAAAAAAAAAAAAAAAAAAAAAAATTATAAGGGTTGAAAAAGAAATTATATTTTCTCCCCTTCAGTATGAAGTTTCCTGCCTGGCATTTAAAATTCTGCTTAGAGCTCATTAGAGTTTTTCTACTTAACAGAAATTAATGGTGTAGTATAATATGAAATATATTTGGTCTTTGTCTGAGGTTCCTGTCACAAAGTACCTAAAACCCTTAGAATTTCCTGAGTGATAGGAATGTCTTTTGTTATTCAGAATGATCTTCTTTCAGATCATCCTGGAGTTGATGCTAATGATGTGACTTAGAAAGACAGTGACTGAAGGATTAGAGGCTAGAAACTTTTAGCACCACTCAGTGGAGGTTGGTCAGCACTGAAAAACAAGCTCTATAAAAACTCTTCAACAAGATTTGGCATGCCTTTAGGTTGCTGAGCACGTGGAGGTGGTGGGAGGGTGGCACAGAAAGAGGGCAGGGAAGCGCTGTGCCCTCCTCCCGTACCTTGACTTGTTCATCTGTATCCTTTATAATAAACTGGTGATTATAAGTAAAGTATTTCCAAGTTCTGGGAGCCACCCTAGCACATTATTAAAGTCAGGGGGCAGAAGGGGATCATGGGAACCCCAACTTATAGCAGGTTAGTCAGAAGCACAGGTTACAACCTGGAACTATCTCTAGGTAGACAGTATCAGATCAAGTGGAATTGAAATAAATTATAGGACACAACTAGTTGATGTCCACAAAGAGTTACTTGGTGTGGGGAGAAAACCCCTGACATATCTGACCAAAGAAGTATTCTGTGTTGAATGTGAGAGTAGGAAGAAAAAAATTGTTTTCCCTCAAAAATGGACTATTCATTCTGATAGCGGCAGGAGACAGACAAATCCTAGACAGACAGGGCAGGTCCTCAGTGAAATCTGACCTTCAAGCCAAATACAGTTTAAAGCCTGAAAACCAAGCCACAAGTCTCATATAAATCCACAGACCAGACTGAGAAGTTCTCTTCCCGTTTGGCATGCTTTCCTCTGATTGATCCCCACCCTTCACCTATTTTACATAGACCTACCCTTTCCTAATTGGTTTTTAACACTGTTGTGCCCATCTTTCAGTGGTGCCTTTTTTGTTTTAGCCTTTTTTGCATACTCATAAGCCAATCAGCATGCACTCCCCCATTCTGAGCCCACAAAAGCCCCAAACTCAGCCACACTTTTGGACTGCTCACCTTTGGGAGGAGGAGGATAGCCAACTTCAGGTAGGGAACTGCCAAACTTGAGTCCTCCTTTCTACTGAGAGCTGCTTCATCACTCAAAATTGTTTGCCTTGCTCACCCGCCAGCTCCCAGGTAACCTCATTCTTCTTAGAAATGGGACAAGAACTCGAGACCCACAGAATGGTGAGTGTGAACAGAGCTGTAACCCTGTAGCACTCCCCTCCCACTTGCCAAGCAATGGGAGAGGGAGCTGCTGGGCGCCACATGCCCCCATTCATCAGGCTGCAGACAGCGGGACTGAAAGAGCTGTTAACACACTTCACACCCTCTTTGGGGCTTCAGAGTTGCTGGTGTCTCCGCGTTTTTTGATAGCCACCGTGTTCCCCTCATCCAGATGTTAGCACCCAAAGCATAAGCAGGTCATGGCACACCCAACCCAGCTGGAGGCTGAGTGCAAGTCCCACGGCGAGAACAGGATCTGGGACGGAGTGCAAGCCAAGTGCATCCTGCCGGGTTGAGTGGGTGGGGTACCTCCTGTGGCAACCCCAGAGCCAAGCAAGACCCGGGCAAGGGCACTGCCAGTTGTGGAGGTCTCCAGCTAGTGAAGCAGCACCAAATAATCCTGTGTCAATTCTTTCATTTCCTTGGACTGTGTAACTTTTACAGATATCAACAATGACATGCAACTGAATTTTAGATTTACATGTGGCTTTATCTGACTTAAGGTTACTTGTTAGAATCATTCTAAAACTTTAAATCTGTAAGAAAAAAATGTATATTGTAATGAAATTTGTTGGGAAAACACAAGCCATAGAGGAAAGGCTAGCACATTCTGCATTTGAGTTTAAAGCTTTTATTCATCAGAAGACAACATAAAAAAAAGACAAGCCCCAAACTGGGAATATGTATTTTATAAAACATATAATTGACAGTGCACTGCTCTACAAATATATAAGGATGTTTAATTCCTAAAAATCAGAAAAGATAACAGAAAAATAAGGCAAAAGGTAATAGCATTTCACGGACAAAAATTAAAACCACCTTTGCAAAAATTATGACAGTAAGAAAATTAGGACAGTGAAAGAGATCTGATCTAATCAACCCCTATCTTGCCTTTAACCTCCAAACTTTCTTTAATCATTACTGGGCTTAGGCCAAACTAACTTTAAGATACATTTAGTTTATAGTTTAAATAATAGCCCTTGTCCAAAACTAAACTGCCTTTGTAAAGCGAATGAAAGATGACAAGTTTAGAGAGAGGAGGAGCTTGAATCCTGCTAAGGTGTAGATGTAAATAATCACTAGTCATTATTTTGGAGGTCACAAGATATGCATCTTCCCCAATTACTCCTACAGATGACATCATTACTGTGGGGCCTAAGACTGGCCTTTTGAAATGTTTTCAGAGGCCTTTTCAGGATTTTACATTTCTAGTGAACAGTGGTTCCACCCAGACCCCCAAATCAGTCCTGTGGCCCCACCCAGAAGTAGATTCCCTGGCCTATCAAACTATCCTTGAAAAACCCTAGCCTTTGAATTTTGGGGGAGACTAATTTGATTAATAATACCATTTTCCATGTGGCATGTCCAGCCGCCTGTCAATCACCTCTTTCTTTGTTGCAATCCATGGTCACAGTGAATTGGTTTCATCTGTGCAGCGGACAGGAAGAGCCCACTGGGGGCTACAAAGTCACAAGTGGACAATAAACATTACAAATTGCTTATCTTTAATTGGGAAAATGCAAATTAAATGTGATGCCATTTTATACCCCAGATTTGCAGAAATATAAGTATTCATGAGGATGCAGAATGACAAGAACTCATATAAACTGTTGGTGGGACTATGAATTGGTTCAAACTCAAATCTTGTTATGATGACTGTGCTTACTAGTGCTAGGTACTCTTTCAAGTACTTTATATATGTTAACTCATTTAACCACATGGAAAATTTTTATTGTAATATAATTAAGTTGACAGTTTTCCTACAGGAGATTCCGCAATGTCACTACTAGGTATATACCCTAGAGCAGTGGCCCCCAAACTTTTTGGCACCAGGAACCAGCTTTGAGGAAGACAGTTTTTCCATGGATCGGGGGTCAGGGATGAGGGATGGAATGGTGGTTTTGAGAGGAAACTGTTCCACCTCAGATCATCAGGAATTAGATTCTCATAAGGAGCACACAACCTAGACCCCTCACAGGTGCAGTTCACAGTAGGGTTCATGCTCCTGTGAGAACCTAATGTTGCAGCTGATCCCACAGGAGGCAGAGCTCAGGTGGTAATGCTCACTAACCTGCTGCTCACCTCTTGCTGTGTAGCCTGGCTCCTAACAGACCTGTATGGGTCCATGGTCCGCGAGTTGGGGACCCCTGCAGGAAGTCTTGTAAATGCACATCAGGAGACTTACTTATAGCAGCATAGTTTATAGTAGTAAGAAACTAGAACAATTCAAATATTCATCAAGAGAAAACTGGATAAATTGTGGTCAATTCATATGTTCATACTGAAAAAAAAAAGAAGGGTCATAAAATACGTACAGCAAGACATAATTTACATAAAAATAAAAACCATACAATCATGATGGTGATACCAGTGGGCTAGAGGGGGTCCCCAAATGCTGGTAGGACCTCAACCCTGGCTGGTGTCCAGGATCTTGATACTGTCTCAAGAAGGAATTTGAGGACTAGTCAGAAAATGGTGAAAGTATGGAGATTTATTGCCAAGTTAAAGTACACACTCAAGAAAGGGGATTGTGGGTGTACTCAGGAGAGTGAGTCATGCACAATGGGGTTTGAGGTTTCTATCTATGGGTTTCTTTAACCGAGGAGTGGAATATTCATGAAGATTTCTGGAGGAAGGTAAAGATTTCTCAGAACTGTAGTGTCACACATTTTTACACCATATATGAGTGTTCCTGAAACTGTCATAGTGCTGATGGGTGTGTGGATGAGTATGTTAATTAGTGTATAATGATGTCCTAGGTGAAACCTAGGTCAAATTCAGTGCCGTGTTGGGCCCAGTTGGTCTTAGCCAGCTTGGCCCACATCCTGTTTTTCAGGGTCTTATTAGTTCCTAGCTTATGCAGCTACTTCAACAGTTTCCTTTTTGCTAGTCATGTGAAACTGCTGCCTACAATATTCTAGGCACAAACACCCTGTATTATTCCTGTCTCAATGGGGCCAGTCTAAGATTAAAAGCAAATATTTGTCAAGTAGAAGAATATGGTCTAGGGATTCATTCATGTTCAGAAAAACTAGGAAGAACCCACCCCCAGGTGTATTAGGGTTCTCTAGAGAAACAGAACCAACAGGATGTATGTATATATAGAGAGAGAGATGAGAGGATTATTATGGGAATTGACTCATGACACTATGGACCCCAAGAAGTCCTACAATATGCCATCTGCAAGTTGGAGAACCAGGAAAGCCAGTGGTATAATTCAGTCCAAGGTCAAAAACTAGGGGAAGAGGAAGAACAGACTAGTTTAAGTCCTGGAGTTTGAAGTCCTGAGAACCAAGGAAGCTCCAGTGTTCAAGGGCAGGAAAAGATGAATGGCCCAGCTCCGGAAAAGAAAGAAAATTCACCCTCCCTCTGCCTTCCTGTACTGCTTGGGCCCTTAACAAATTAAATGAGGCCCACTCATGCTGGTAGAGGCAGATCTTTATTTAGTTTACTGATTCAAATGTTAATCTCTTCCAGACGTACCCTCACAGACAAACCCAGAAATGATGTTTTACCAGCTATCTGGGTATCCATTAGCCCAGTTGAGCTGACACATAAGAATAATCATCAAACCATGGGAATTAAGCTAACCAAATTCAGGGTAATGGTTGCCTCTGGGTGGAGAATGGGAAATGAGATACTGAAAATACATCAGGCAGTTTAAATGGTATTTGTTGGTAAAGCTCTCTTTCTTCAGCAGCATGCTAGGTACAAGTGTTCATTCTATTCTTTATAGTATATATATCCACTACACATATCTGTCTGTCTGACATATTTTACAGTGTTCTTTATAAGTAATGCAGTGAAGAATGAGGGTATCTGAGAGCCCTCAAGGCCCCTGGAAGAGTCCTGTGCATGCAGAGAGCACTGAGTGTGTGCAGTAAAGGAAGCTAAGTTGACAGTTCTGAGAGCTAAGTTCACAGTTCAAAGCATTTCTCCCCCATATTCTCTTCCTCATTTTTACAGAGGTGACTCTTCAATGGAAATACATAGTGTAACAAGTATTTTGACTAGAACTGTCAATTCATTTTATCTTCTTGCTGGAAGCACTGCTATAGTAAATATTTGTCAAGATGAAGAATTGATCAACTTGTGGTTCTGGAATAATCCTGCTCATTCCTTTTAGCATACTGACTTCCAAAATGATATATGTTAGAGAATTCCATTTTGCTGGTTTTGCTCTTTCCTGGGGGTGTGGGCTGAAAGAGAGTTTTCTTTCTTGCCACTTTGCCAATTTATTAGCTACATAATCCATCTGAGTTTTCTCATCAATGGAATGGACATGATGAGGTGAGTGGTGATAAACATGTATGTATCTGACTATTAATTGCTTGCAGCAATGCCAGTGTCAGCATGCAGTCAGAACGATATTATTATTATTGGTCATATACAGAGGATTGATTTTGAACAAAATTCTACAAATGGCAGCTATTTGAATAAACTGTAGTTCATCTTATGAAAACAAAGTGGATCTTTAACACTAGAAACATCATAAACTAGATAATGTAAGACTTGAAACATGGTAATTTTAAAATTCTCAACTTAAATTTTTATTTCTAAATAGTATTTTATACAAAATTGTGATTTATAATTTTTTTTAAATCTTAGCTTTTAAATTTATGTCAGTCCCATGATGAATATATAACAATACCTTAAATGTCATTTGCTCTTCAAATCGCACTTGGAAACGGGAATTATAATCCACATTTTATAGATAAACAAAACGAAATGCAAAAGGAATAGCAAAAGTGATGGGCCTAGCCTAAGACTGGCAGGCTGCTGGCCTAACTCCAAGTCTAGGGTTCTTGCCTCAATGTAAGAACTGACTCACCACTTTCCTCATTATTATAGATATTAAACTTTGAAATTGCAAACATTTCTGATTGCAGCTATATACCAAGTTAGAAATGCCATGTTTGCTTTTGGTCTAAGATAATTGTATCAAATGTCTCATGTATAAATGCCAATAAACCCTTACTTGAAGTTACAAAGAGCTGAGGTATATTAACATCTTCAATAGCAATTCAAGCTACAAATATATTGAAAAGTTTGCAAATAAAGAAACTCTGAAGGGAATTGTCTTGAAATGTGAAAAGCTAACTTTGATGGACTCTTTTTAAGCTTACTTTTACTTTAATTTTTAAAAACTAGTGTTTTGTTTGGGTTATAAAAGCAATACATCCTCATTACAGCATTTTAAAAATGTAAAAATTTACCCCAAATAAGAAATTACCTATCATCTCTCTACTCAGAAATAATGAACGTTTAGTATTTTAAAATACTTTCTAATTTGAGATACATACTACATACATATATTCACAAATAAAATATTGTATTATATAGTACAAAATATTTTCTTTTTTTCTAACATTTTGTATAAACATTTTCTTTTTAAATTGTCTTTTTCTTTTTCTTTTTTTTTTTTGAGATGGAGTCTCTCTCTGTTGTCCAGACTGGAGTGCAGTGGCACAATCTCGGCTCACTATAAGTTCCGCCTCCCGGGTTCACTCCATTCTCCTGCCTTGGCCTCCTGAGTAGCTGGGACTACAGGCGCCTGCCACCACGCCCAGCTAATTTTTTGTATTTTTAGTAGAGAAGGGGTTTCACCATGTTAACCAGGATGGTCTCGATCTCCTGATCTCGTGATCCACCCGGCTAGGCCTCCCAAAGTGCTGAGATTACAGGTGTGAGCCACCATGCCCGGCCTAAATGATCATATTAAGACCAAATAGAATTTCAGAGATGCTTATCCCAGAAACACAAATATAGCAAAACAACCACAGACAGTGAGTTGGAGCTGACCTGAGTGCCTTCCAGGGCTGAGGTGGTGTCACTGACCACTTCAGCTGAAATCAAGAACAAATTTCATACCATCTATTTGAATTGGATGGCTTAGTTACGGGGAAAGCTGCTCACAAGGGGCACATAATGAAGCAGTTATCATTTTGCGAGCCTCTACCAAGTAACCAAGGGTAGCATCATTTTGGAGAGAGCTCTGAAATTGTCTAAGGGATAAATGACCTTCTGGTGGTACTTTAAACACTTGGAGCTCTCTTATGACCATCCAGAAGGTGCAGGTGTTTTCGGAGGGAGGCAGGTTAATGACTGGTTTCCATGTAAAAAGTACCATCCCAAAGGTGCACATGGTGTCTCTGGAGAGACCGTTTTGTTTACAATTAATGCTTCTCTTGCCAAATGGGACTTGTATTAGTCAGAGAGCACAGGTTGAAAGTGTCTCCAACTTAGGGTTCCTAGTTCAGTTGGAGTATTTGGGTCTCGTCTTTGGTTTAGGAGGGACTGTCTGAGGGCAATAGATCTTGTCTGTCCACACCACAAGCCAGCTGGCATTTATCCGCCCCATCTAAGGTTGAAAAATCTCTCTTGTATAAATGAAATTCAGAGTTAAATAGTCTAGGGGTGGTATCTGTGTTTGACAAAGTCCTCAGAGACTGAGGTCCAAGATGGCAGCGTTGCGGGCAGCAGAGGAGAGGAGATGAAGATGAAAGAAAATGGTATATGGGCCACATCCTCTAAAGAATGACCCTGGAAGCTGCCATAGGATATTTGTGCTCACATTCTTTGGCAGAAGTGAGTCACATGGCCACACTTGAATGTAAGGGAGATAAGGAATTTCAGTTTTTATTCTGAGTATGCATTAGTTCAGTTAAACACTCTTAAGTTTTCTTACTACAGTAGTAGGGGAGAATGGGCACTGGGAGACAAGCAGCAGTAACTAACATAGAAAGAGTTGTGATTTACATGCAGGAAAGCATCTTTAAAATTAAAAACCTGTGAGCAGCCACCCCGTTGTTAAGCATATCGCCACTGCTAGTAGAATCAGTGACGTTCAAATAAATTCCGATTTTAATAATGATTAATTTCAAATAGAAACAAAGCTAACTTCAAAAAGTCAGGTGTCACTGACTTTAATAATCAAATATTGTATTTAGGCTATAACTTGATTCCATTTTTTTTTCTATGTGGTTTAAGTTGGTACGTTCATTACTTTGTAATTTTCCCACAAAACCTTAAACATGGTTTTATTCTTTATTCCTACTTTGCTAAACAATAAGTAATACACTTTTGAAAACGGGGAGAAATTGAAGACCATCTTTCTATCTATTGTGTTGAATCTTAACCCCTTCCACCTTCTTGTCTCTGCTTTTACCTTATTAGGTTTCTATTGCCTTAATCCCTTCTGAAACGGTGTTCAGGAACTAAAAAAAGGGAAGGAAAATTTAGGCACAGCATAATCAGAATTTATAATGTTTATGCATAATATTTTGGTTGTTACTTGTTTTTCTCTTTATTTTTGGAAAAAATAAAATAGCTGATAGCCATGTTTACATACATGGAAAATATCACTGTAGGTAAAGACAGTTGTTCTCAAGAAGCTTACTTTTTCTCCCCGCTCAGATTGGGTTTATTTTTCCTGTCCTTCCATCGATAACTTAACTGTTGGAGTACATTTATTTTTCAGTGTGAAATTTGCAGTGTTAGTATATGGTAGCATATGTACTGAGGTGGATTGGTTTGAACTTTTGGACCCTGGTAGGTATACGTCTACTTCTTATAGATTCCCTGATTGTCCAGCATGAAATCCAACTCTTCTATGAAACTTTCTCTGATAATTGATTTTTCTCCTAGTTAAAATGTTAAGTTTACAAGGCATGACTTGTGAGCATTTAGGAAGGCATGACTAAAGTAAAAATAAAACAGAAACCCAGCCAATCTCTAGGATCCTTTCCATTTCCAAAGAATTTTTTTTTTTTGACAGAGTCTTGCTCTGCTGCCCAGGTTGGAGTGCAGTGGCGTGATCTTGGCTCACTGCACCCTCCGCCTCCCAGGTTCAAGCAGTTCTCCTGCCTCAGTCTCCCAAGTAGCTGGGACTACAGGCACGTGCCACCACACCTGACTTTTTTGTATTTTTAGTAGAGACTGGGTTTCACTGTGTTAGCCAGGATGGTCTCGATCTCCTGACCTTGTGATCCGCCCGCCTTGGCCTCCCAAAGTGCTGGGATTACAGGTGTGAGCCACCATGCCCAGCCCCCAAAGATTTTTTGATTGAAGGACTATATAACCAAAGGATTTGTTTTCTTCCAAGTGATCACATTGAGGCACAGTCCAATGATATCAACCTTGCTGAGATGTTTGAAATTTCCAATTTCTGTGAGGACCTTTGAAGAAAGCCTTCTCCAACTATCCTCAATGATGAAAATGCACTCCTTCTTTAAGGATGGGTTTGATTCTGGGAGCAATCTAAAATCACTTGGAGACAAATCTGATGATTAAGTTGTCTGGAAACAATTTTTAGTCACTGATTCAATTAATGTGTGTTGAGCTCCAATAAAAGCAAGTGACATAAACAAAAACATGAAACATATACTTCCTGCTCTTAAGATGCTTAGTGTGCAAGAGGGTCAAAATTGAGGTGAAATGACTGATTTTCTTGAACTAAATATTCTTCGTATTGTAGTACTTTGTTTTCTATTTTTTTGTGTGTCTCCCAAAGGCCAAATGCAGTCTCGCACTTTGTGTGCTCTGTAGCCACCTTCCTGGCAGGGTTCCTTTGTGCTCACAGCTTCCTAAGATAGGTGGGAAATGATAACTCATCCAGACTTTGACATAATGGAAGTAAATACATAGAAATAATGTGGAAGAAGATGCCCCAAGTAACTAGAGTGAATTTTGTTTTCTTTAGTCTCCATATCTCTTTCAGAAATTATAGCAGAAGGTCTCAGAATAAAAAATAAAACCTCCAAATAATTATTGGTTAGGAATACTTAACACAAAGGAGTTAAATTTCAACTTCTTCCCTTTAACATTTTCATTTTGATGTATACACGTGTGAGCTTGCCAAAAGCAAAAGCTGCACAAAGGGCTGATGGGAAGAAGTATGTGAATGCTAACATTTTTTTCTCCTTGAACGTATTTTGTTCTATTTGTCTTTGCCTATGCAATTCTGCCTTTTTCTTGTCATTCTGTGCTGTCTAGGACCTCCAAACAGTGTAGAAGTGATGAGCTTTGTCTTGTTCATTTTAAAGTGAATGCCCTGTTTCCTCATTAAAAATGATCTTTGCTATAGGTTTTTCATAGATATCCATTATTTGTGAAAGTCCCTTCAATTCCTGGCTAGCCAAGATTTTTATTTTGAAAATTATCATATTAAATGTACCAAATACATGGCTATGATGTATTTTGTTCGGGGCCGTTCCAACATCTGTGGTGTCTGATTACTGAAAACTGTCGTTTGTTGCTTCTAATGGATTGAGAACCTCAAATACTGTGTCCTTCTGAAGCTTTAGAAAGGCTCCTTGCAGCTTGCATTAAAAAAAATTCCCCTTATTTTCGGTTATATATTAAAAACGTACTGTGTAGGTAACAAATATAGGTTAGTGGGTGTCTCTTTGGAAGAAGTGAAAGTTCTGCTGAAGGGAATGTGAAGGACTCTGATTTTGAAACAATTTTTAAAATTTGACATTTAAAAAAAAATCTAAAGCAAACACCATAACATCTAATATTTGTTCATTTGAGGAAGGCAATACATTTATTTATTCTTTGTAAAATATTTTCAAAGTAAGTGTTTTTAAAAAGAGAAAAAGAAACAAGCCTACTGTTACTAATCATTTTTGATTAAATTAGTTACTCCTTCCCCTGGAATCCCACAGCCCTTTGCTACTGTGCCACATAACTCTTATTTCATTGTGCTATGAGTTTTCTCTATATGGGCATTTTTAATATGTTGTTTCCCAAATTTAACCAAAAAAGCTGGTATAGCAATATTAATATCAGATTTAAAAATTTACAGTGTGGAGACTGTTTTCACATGTTTCACTGTCTGATCAGCTTTTACATCTCTCAAGAGCAGAGACTATATTATCTATATTTCTGGAATCTGGCCAATAGCTGGCTTATGTTATTTTGCTGGATATTAATGCAAAAATTCATAAGCATGAGGTTTGGCATCATATCAATTAAAGACCTATGCTTCTTTGTTAAGTAATTTTATGTCATTGTACTGAATGCATTTCTATAATGAGTTAAAATTTTTCACTGGATGGGGATGTGGTAGAAACAGCTAGGTAGCCCTCCATGCTCTTCTCTTTTTGAGCACCCAGCTGTCTACATTTCCCAGACACGCTAGACATTATGTATACCCATGTAATTAAGTTCTCTCTAATGGAATGTAAACATAATGATGTGTGACATTTCCAGACATGGCCCACAGAAATGTTCCATGTGTATTCGTCCATGCTTTTCCCTTTCTAGCTGATTGTTATGTCAACATCAAGCCCTGAAAAACATACTTTTAAAAGAATATATCTAAATATTCCTTTAAAAATATATTTATATATTTTAATTTATATATTTAATATGTAATATGTATTTCTTAAATATATATTAAATATAAAATATATTATTATATATTTAAATATATTCTTTTAAAAATACGTTTTTCAGGGCTTGATGTTGACATTACAATCAGCTAGAAAGGGAAAAGCATGGACGAATACACATGGAATAAATACATATTTTTAAATATATTCCTGTAAAATATATATTTACATATATTCTTTTAAAAGTATGTTTTGTATTTTATGTTTAGTTTCTCCTCTAAGTATATAACTTTTCATTGCTATGACTCGTTTTAAACAACTATCAAAAATATAAGCCTCAGTTCTTAGAATTTGTTTGCTGCAAGGATAGAGCTGCAAATAACTTCATAGGATACTAAAATGTCTATCACTCAACTGAACAGTAGTTTTGGTTCCTTAGATTTCAGGGAATCTTGCAGAGCTAAAATAATAGCTCCTATAAAAAATACAGGCCAGGTGTCGTGGCTCACACTTGTAATCCTAGCACTTTGGGAGGCTAAGGCAGGTGGATTGCTTGAGTGCAGGAGTTTGAGACCAGCCTGGGAAATGTGGCAAAACCCCATCTCTACAAAAAATAAAGGAATTAGCTGGGCATGGTGGTGCATCCTGTAGTCTCAGTTACTCAGGAGGCTGAGACAGGAGGATACATTGAGTCTATGAGGTTGAGGGTGCAGTGAGCCGTGATCGCCCCACGGCACTCTATCCTGGGCAAAAGAGTGAGACTCTGTCTCAAAAAACAATAACAAAACACAAAACAGCTGAATTATTCCTATTTGAATTACCTTAAGATATCAGTTGTAAGTATATAGTTACAATGACAATTATATATTTGTACATTATAATTAGTATAGTATAATTATATTCATATTGATACTTTTATACATTCATAACTTTATAATACATTCTTCAGTATGTAAAAAGTCATGGGAAGACTGAAAAAATTATGAATGCTCTTATATTTTATTAAATAATTATGACACAAATGACAGCCAAAATATTTATTATGGATTACTTTAATATACCACTTAAAATCTCTGACCTAAAACAAATTTTTGAGCCACTGGAAAAGTGAAGTTCCTCACAGAAATATTTAATGTTATCAAAAGAATACTCTGTTTTAACAATAACTCCATTAATTACTTTAAAAGATGCACAGTGCTGCTTTTACACATTAAAATTTCAATGAGATCAACATTGTAAGGTAACTATATGTTAATATTTTGAACTAACATTTCAAATGTAGACTGACCGCATGTTTGGTTTAAAGCTTAAAGAATCAGTGTTCCCTTTTGTGAAGATGGCTTTTGTTGTCATTCGATTCTACTGATTTTTTAGGAATAGAGCTGCTCCACACTGAATCCACTGGTCTTGGTTGCCCCCACATGGAACATCAATATTGGTAACCACACGATCCCTTTCAGCACTTGTGTAAACAGGCAAAGAGATGCACTCATCCGGGGAATATGGACCACATGCATCCTATTTAAAAAATAACTTGTTTTAAAATACAGCAATACACTATTTGGAAACAGATTATTAGATAACCAAGGAAACAAACATATCAATATTATGAAATGTTTCAAATAAAGATTAATATGATAAGCCCCTATCATCCCCCTGCAATAAAATGAAACACATGGCCTATCGTGTTTTATTTACAGCCTCTCCCTAGCCCGATACTGGAGTATTTTGAACAGCACCTTACAATTACAAAATTTCACCTATAAATATTTACATATATATCTCTATAAATATAACCATGTAAGTATTATCACACAGTAGAAAATAACCAATAATTCCTTAATATCATCACACATCCGTTACCTCATTATCTCTTGTTTAAAGAGTTTTTCTGTTAGAAGCATAATTTCAATAAAAACTATGCTTTGCAGTTTGTTGAAAAGTCTCTTAAGTCTTCTAAATTTGTATGTTTTTCCTCCTCTTTTCCTAGCAATTTGTTTGCAGAAGAAACTATACCAAATAGTTGCCCACATTCTTTTTTGGATTACATTCCCACGGTATCACGTCGGTCTGTCTGTTCCTTGTATTCCTATAAACTGGATCCATGGGTGAGCTCAGACTCAATGTTTGGAAAATACTGCATAGGTGGTACTAGATGTTTCCATCAAGCAGCCTATGTCAGGTTATTTCTCTTTTTTGGCTATTAGAGGCCATTCATAATCATTTTTCATTCAAGATTACACAAGGGGTAATCTATCTTTCCTTCTTCCAAGCAGGATATCTATAAAGAGAAACCTCCACTTATCAATTTTTTTTATTACCATGAGGTGCAGTTCATATAGGAAAAACTGGATAAATGCTTATTTCTCTTTATGTGTTTTCAAAACAATGAATGTTTCCTAGCATACTCCAAAGGTGATCAATGACCACCGCTTCTTTTTAAAAAATAGCATTATGAACTGGTGGATTTAAACATATGTGATGTGCTTTAATGCAGTGCAATCGCTATTGCACTGGTGTTCAAACTGTCAGTCTTTGCTCAGGGGGAACTTTTTAAGTTGCCTCCTGGGTTTTGATACGTACCCAGTTGTCTCTTCAATAGTTTCATTGCCTTTCTAGTATGACAAGTATTATTATACAAGCTCATCTTTTATATTTCCTGCCTTAGAAATTAGTCATTAATCTGATGATTCCTAGTTTCTTTCAAGAGAAATGGTATTAGAGACCATAATTTGGGTGTTACGAATAATTGATCTTTTTTTTTTTTTTTTTTGAGAGGGAGTCTTGTTCTGTCACCCAGGCTGGAGTGCAGTGGCACAATCTCGGCTCATTGCAAGCTCTGCCTCCCGGGTTCCTGCCATTCTCCTGCCTCAGCCTCTCGAGTAGCTGGTACTACAGGCAGCTAATTTTTTGTATTTTTAGTAGACAGGGTTTCACTGTTAGCCAGGATGGTCTCGATCTCCAGACCTTGTGATCTGCCTGCCTTGGCCTCCCAAAGTGCTGGGATTACAGGCGTGAGCCACCGCGTCTGACCAATTGATCATTTTAATTCTAGGATGTTTTAGTGACTGGAGCTTAGAAATCATGTATTTTTAAAAGAAAAACATCATGAGTTCATAATTGTATTTCCATTTCAAATTTAGGATTAGCATTTTTACTGAATTTATATGATTTTATTCAATTATTACTTTGCAGAGTTGGAATGGAACTTCAGAGGCAAGCTAGACCCATTTTAAAATATTACAAAAGTGACAGATGAGAAGCCCACAGAGAATTTACCCATGGTGACCTAGTTAGGAAGTGGCAAAGTTGTCACAGATATTACAGTTGACAAAACACTCTAGAGTTAGCAGCAAAACACTCTAGTATATGAATGTTAGCACCTATAGGCCATGGTTTTCCAAACCCTAATTTATACTGTTAGGGTGTCTCGGTATTAGGTCTAAGGTTTAAGAGAGACACCTGAATATGAATCTTAGTTGCCTACCTATTAACTATGTGATCTTGCGTAAGTTACATAATCTTTTAAACCTCCATTTTCTACCCAAAATGGAGATTACAATTCCTATTTCAAAAATTTTTTAAAAGCTTAAATACCTTGTATTTGAAACACCTTGCATAGTGCTTGGTATGTAATCAGTGCAAATAAATGTTCATTATGATTGTCCAAACACTAATGCTACCATTGTGGAACTCATAAATCATTTAACTTACCTGATTCTCAGTCTTTCCATCAGAAAGATAGAAAATTTGCTGTACCAAACCCATAGGATTGTTATGAGACTCAGGTATAATTGTATCTCACAGTGTGCTAATCTACTATCCACCCACTCACTGCTAGACTGATTTTCTAAAACTACAAATCTGATCTTACCATACATACCCCTGTTCTCAATTCTTTAAAAAATTTTTTTAAATTCTTTTTTTATTTAATAAAGATGGGGTCTTGCTATGTTACCCAAGCCAGGCTCTAACTCCTGGGCTCAAGTGATTCTCCTGCCTTGGCCTCCCAAAATGCTGGGATTACAGGTGTGAGCCACCATGCCTGGCCCTGTTCTAAATTCTTGATGGCTTCCTACTGACCATAAGGTGGTCTAAACTCCTTGGCATGGCTACTCAGCTTATCATACTTGGTCTTGGCCTTCCTTTCTGGCCGCATCCCCCACCATTCTTCCATATGAACTATATGCTCCAGAGGTACGACACTTGGAGTTCCCAGAGTATCCTAAGCTCTTTTCTACCTGCATATATTTACGTATGCTGCTCCTTCTGTCTGGAATACCTTGTTACCCTATCTTTTTTGAATTTGTCCTTAAACTCTTCTTACTAAAGTTCAAGTAACAGTTCAAGAGAAGATGCCACCTCTCTCAGCGAGGTCATCTGACTTTACCTCATTTGTTCACACATGGTAGAGTTGAAGCCTCCCTCATCTGTCAAAGCACTTTATATAAACCTCTCTAATGATTCTGAACTGTAGTAGTCTCTTTGCTTATTTGCTCCCCCAGGTGGCGGAAGACTCTGCAGGAGAAATCTGTTTATCTTTGTAACCCCAGGGTTCAGCATAACATCTGGTATATAAAAACTCAACAATAACTTAATAATGAATGAAAGTACTGGTAAACTAAAAAGTACCATATGAAATGAGATAAAACATTATAGCATTATAAACAGTTTAAAATACTGACAATAGGATAAACTTGACTTACCGTGTATGAAGCAGTGTGCTAGGTACTTTACACATACACAAACATATTTAATCCTCAACATGATCCTACAGAAACATTATTACCTCCATTTTCAAATGAGGAAACTGGCTCAGTGAAGTTAGGTACCTTGCTTAAATCACCTAATTCATAAGCTTGGGAACTTGGACTACAATTCAGGTCTGCTGCACTAGAGAACTTTGTGTTCTGAAACACTTACTAGTAGATCTCATGTTCTTTCCTTCTTAGCTGATATGGGAGAGACATTCTGAAAAGTAGTATGATCATAGCAAAAGGAGGAAGCTCACTGTAAAGAAAGAAGGAGAAAAAGGAGGTGGGGAAGCACTAACAAATTCTTCTATTTCATGTAATGTACAAGTGCCAAGGCCCAGAAGAAAATCTTACAGAAAAAGAGTAAAAAGTTCACATTACCTTTTAGTCATCTCTTCTACAGGATAAATGCTCAATTCATTTTACCTGTCTTTATATGAGCTATTTTTGAAATTAAATTATTTTTAGCTTTTTATTCCAATCCTGACATTTTAGAAGTATGACAAATAAAACTGGAGAGGAATAACACACAAAGTAAAATATTGCCAAGCTATCAATTCCTAGTCTTGTAAAGTCACATCACTTTTCATATAACCCAGTAACAGACTGGCTTTGTCCATGACAGCACTGCATTCCTGATTTCTGTTCAGTTTGTGGTCAATTACGTGGGTATTGCTCCAGGTCATTTTCTCCTATATTTATTCTTAGTTGCTCTCCAAGCTCTGTTTTTATTGTTTGGGTTTTTCCTCAAGGGAACCTGTTTATACTTGTCCTACTATTTTTCCGCCTCCTCATGATCATTATATGGATTTTATTTTCCAGTGAATTAGTAGTTTATATAATTTAAATTCATTGGAATTTATCTCTGTCATCCTAAACAATTTTGTATGTTATATTCACAATCCTTGCCAAATTCCAACCTTAACTTTTGTATATAACTTTCAGCTTGATTTACACACCTAAGATAAAAATGTGTCATTCATAATTTACCAAATTTTGTAGGAAATTCTTATAGGAATTAACAGCAAGATTGAAGTAAACAATGATTCTTTCAATCTCTTCTCTCTCCTTTATCTCATAGTCACTCTAATTTTGGAGAAAATGAAGCTGATATGGGGGGAAAATAGGGAATTTTGACAGAAACATATGCTCTTTTAGGTCAGAGGATACTCTTGTAACTCTTGGCAATGTTGCTAATTGCTATCGCTTTGTAAGATTTTCCTTAAATAAATACTCTGGTGCATTTAATTTTTATTTTATAAGGAGAATGACAACAACTGGAAAATTCAATGCATTATTTCCCAATGAGAAAGCTCATTTTTCTTGTAGTAAGCAATACGTGAAATAGTTTTGTTGCTCATTAGATACAGAATCAGAACTTTAAAGTTTATTCACATGTAGTCATATGTGCATTCTTAAACTTTATTAAGAAAAAGTTATGTGCTTCATTTACAACTATGTCCTATTTTAAAGACATGCATACCCCAAGTTCTACTGTTGAAAGTTCTTTCACTAACTGTTTCGAAACGAAAAAAGTTAACTAAGTCTTTAAGATTGTTTTCTTCATCCACCTGTCAGCTGCCAAATGACATTGTGTGATACAAAGCCATACATCTATTAACACCTTAATTCTATCACTCTCTGTGTAGCTAATGACAAGAAGTCATTTAACCTACGTAAGCATGTTTCCTCATTTGAAAGTGGGAATAATAATATCTGCCTTGCATGGCTGCTCTGAGGAGGATTTTAGGTAAAGCATATAAAGTACCTAGTGCACATTGCTGAAAATAACAGGAATGCAACTCATGGTAGTTCTTATTATCATTAAAGGCTTTTTTATTACCAGGCTATAAACTCTCTAGAAATTAATACTATGTCATTCTTTCTACAACAAAATCAAAGCCCAAAGTTTTTCAATCAAAATCAAAGTTTTCAAATGTCTTGTACATCTTAAACATGATAAAGGATAAAATATTTTGACTGCAAATTTGTTCAAATGCAGGTGAGATTAGAAAGCAAACAAAAATACACAGGCCAAGAATGTCTAAGAGTGAACTGATACTATTAAAACTTACGCATGTTAAAAATGTATTACCTGTGGAATCCAGCCCATAAAACAAGGGAGCACGGATGACACGCTAGGAGAATCAAGCTGATTTTCAGAAAGTTGATTTCCATCAAAACTACATCCTTCTAGTAATAAGCCACTGATCTGCCGTGGAAACAAATAAGTCATGAAAATATGCATTAAAGTCTCAAACGTCAGAGGTTACTCTATTCTATCTTAAGAGCAATGCTTTCCATTGTGTTCACTGATTCCAAATATATGAAAACAAAGATTATGGTACTGTATTTGAGAATAAAGTCGGTAAGGCCTGGACTAGTGTTCACCATTAACTTCTTTTAGACTGATTTCTCATTTTTAGCAAATATATTTTTTAAATTACTTATAAATCTCATCAGTGATGCAACCTCAGGTGTCTTGATATTAGTGTAATAGAATTACAGTGGCAAAAGCCAAAAAGTTATTCTTTCTCCACGAGGGAAGGGAGAAAAGCATAATTAGACAGCAAACGTTGTATTCCCAACCTGGAATTCTGACACCCTTTAAGGAACAGAATAAAGTTCAAAAGTGTAATGAAAAAAACTGACATGCAATATGGATATGAAAGAAGAATTAGAAGAAAGAATTCATGTCTTTAAGGTAACCTTAGTGTAAATGTAAGAAATCCTGAAAATGAAAACATGGTTCTTTTGTTATTATTAGCTTCATATTTCTTCTTTGAAACTCTTCATTCTTTTAGTTTCTGCAGTTAATCTAGCCTGACTATCTAAAGGCAACAAATGTAGAGTCAGTATTTGGCATTTATAGCTCTTCTGGCACTTTGCCTTAAGAGCCACATCTATATTATCACAATTGGATCTTGGTACAAAATATAAACAATCTTAAAATATACAGGCGTGGTGGCTCACACCTGTAATCCCAGCACTTTGGGAGGCCGAGGCGGGTAGATCACGAGGTCAGGAGATCGAGACCATCCTGGCTAACACGGTGAAACCCCGTCTCTGATAAAAATACAAAAAATTAGCTGGGCGTGGTGGCAGGCGCCTGTAGTCCCAACTACTCGAGAGGCTGAGGCAGGAGAATAGCGTGAACCCGGGAGGCGGAGCTTGCAGTGAGCCGAGATCGTGCCACTGCACTCCAGCCTGGGCGACAGAGCAAGACTCTGCCTCAAAAAAAAAAAAAAAAAATCTATCTATCTATCTATATATAGATATATACACATACATACATACACACAGTGCCTTGGAATTTTAACATACTAAATGAAAGAACTATAGAATTTAGAATGAAGGGAATGCTAAGGTGGAAGAGTTAAGATAATTTTCAGTGACATATAGTCAGGGAATGGTTTAGGTGCTAGGAGAGAATCCCTTAATGAATAGTTTTGAATGATTTCGTTACTTGAATTTTACAGTAAGGTTGCTGTTGCAAGGAAAAGATAAGTAACTTTGTTGTTAGTAAAAGAGCTGGGATGATAATATAATTATTTAATACTTAAATACTCTTTCTACTATACCACTAATGTGATATACAGGTCTCTTATAAGAGTTGCAAAAATATTCTGGCCTGAATTTAGTTTTATCTGTAGCTATGAACAATAAATAGCATTGTTTTTCATGTTTCCAATCTCTATGGAAAGGGTAACATGCAACCTACTCTTTTCCTTCATTGTTGGTTTTAAGGTGCATCCATTTTGTTCTTTCATTTCCAATAGCTATACAATATTTCATTTGTTAATATACAACAATTTATCCATTTTTCTGCTTGTGAGTATTTCCAACTGCTTTCCATTATTTAAAAAAACACTGCAATAACCATGCTGTGTACTTCCTTATACACATTTGCATGAATTTCTCTAGATATATTAAATTACTAGGTTGAAGAGTGTGGTCAATCTCAATTTTACCTAATATTGGCCAATTATTCCCCAAAGTAACTCTATCAATCTATACTCTTACTTGTCATATGTAAGAATTTACATTATGCTACAATCTTACCAATACTTGGTCTGTTGAGACCTAAAAATTTTGCCAATCTGATGGGCATGAAATGGAATCAAATTTTGGTCTTAATTTCATTCCTAGTTACTAGTAAGAACAAGTACTTTTCCTTATATTTATTAGCCATTCAGGTTTCCTCTTCATGTAAGTTGCCTATTAAAATCCTTTGCCCACCTCCACCTTTTCCTTACTATGGACATTTTCTTTTAAAGAATGATCTATAAATGTCCTTTATCTGTTTTAAGTACTAATCCTTTGTCAGTTATACAAGATACTAGTATCTTCTCCTGGTCTGTGGCCTGTGTTTTCACTTTCTGTGGTATCTTTTTAATTTCAGGGGAGCAAATTTATCAGCTTTTTCCTTTAAGACTTTTACTTCTTTTGTTTCTAAAGAAATCCTGAGTATTTTCCTGTATTTTGTTTCTAAAAGTCTTCTCTTTCAAACAGTTTTGTTTCTGTAACTTTTTAAACCTTCAGAGTCCATTTTTATTTATAATATAAAGTATGGATCAAATTTTATCATTTTCTAAATGAATGAGCAATTGTTTCAGAATTATTTATCAAATAGTCCTTCCAAGCCCCTAATTTGTAACCAACCCTACTTTTGTCATGTGTCAAGTTTCTGTACTGGCATAAGTTTGTTTCTGGACTTTCTTTTGTGTTTCATTAGTCTGTCTTTCCCTAAACCAATACCATGCTGTCTCAACTGCCATCGTTTAATAATAACAATAATAATATTGTGACACAGTGCAAAATATGGCCCCAAATTCCTCTCCTCCTAATATGCACGCCTTTGCCAAGTAAGCTTGGCTGCTGCTTCCGTCAGGAGGTGGAGTTTCTTTTCTACACCTTGAACTTGGGCTGGCCTTTTAAATTGCCTTGATCAATAGAATGTGGTAGAAGGGCTTTAAGCAACTTCTGAAGCTAGCCTTTAAAAGGCTCTGCCTTCTAGAAATGCTGCACTGAAACCACCAAATAAGGAAGCTCTCCTAGTCTACTAGAGTATGAGAAGGCACGTGAAGGACTGAGGTACCTCAGTATGAGGTACCTAGAGTATGAGAGGGCACATGAAGGACCGAGCTAGCACCAGTTGCCATATATGTGAATGAGGCCAGGATGGACCTTCCCTTCTAACTGACCTAGTTGAATGTAGATGCAGAGTGGGTCTGAGTAAATCAGCAAAGGACCTACTAGGCAAACCACAGAATTGTGAGAAAATAATAAATTGGTATTCTAAGCCACTAAGTTTTGAGCTAGTTTGAGCAAATGCTAACTCAAACTCATGTACCACATATTTGATAAAAACACACACACACTTTGGAATATTGGTTGAAATTGCATTAAATTTTAAAATTTGATTTTGGAAAGTCTGACATTTCACCATAAAGTTCTTCTTTCATGTATTTTTCCACTTCTCAAATTATCTGTGTGATCATGACTTAAATATACATTAAGTACATTTAAGTACCATTTAACTGGATTTTATTTTTTCCTCAGTCTGATAATCTCTATCTCTTAATTGGTAGGATTAATATGTTTACAATAGTCATATATTTGGTGTTATTTCTATTATTTTACATTTTTTTCTCTTTACCTTTTTTTGTTTACTTTTTCTCCATTTCTGCTGTGGATTGTATATCTATTTTAGTGTTTTACCATCTACTTTTAAATGCGTAATTAATTGTAAAACTTTCTAATAAATTCTTAAAGTATTCAGTACTGAACACAGTATGAATTTTAACACATCATATCTAATTGAATTATTGCTGTTTAGATTTTCAGCTTAAACAGAACATTTTACAGTCAGTATTTAAGTTACTTAAATTTAAGTTAAATTTCACACTAAAATTATTTGTTAATTTGGGGTTCACTATTGTTTTAGGTGTACATTACTTTCTCTCTGGCTTTACTTTTTACAGAAGCACGTTTCAATATTGCTTTTATTGAGGCTGTATGTGAGTGGTGAATTCTGGTGGTCTTTGGGTTCCTGCAGTATCTTTTTATTGCTTTCATTATTGAATATTTTAGATGGCAATAAAGTTTGAGTTTAACAATTATTTTTCCTCATCAATTCGAATATATTATTTTACTGTCTTCTGACATCTAGTGTTGTGAATGAGAAGTCTGCTGTCAACATGGTGATTATTTTGGTAGAAAATATGATGTTTTATCTGGTAACTTTGAAGATTTTCCTCTTTAATGTGGATATTGACTAGCTTTGCTCTAGTGCGATTAGGTGTGAAACTGAATTCACTTTTGTTTATTATTTTTGGTACTTTGCAGATGCTTTGCATCCAAGAACTCATCATTCTCCAATTCTAGAAAATTCCTGAATTAGTTTTTCAAATTTCACTTCTCTGTCATTCTCTGTTTTATACTTCTAGAAATCCTTTTAGAAATAGGATAGAGTATCTGAAACTATTGTCTATGTCTCCTAACATAACCAATTTATCATGTCTTCTTCAATCATATCTAATGTATATTTTTTCTATCAATTTTTTCATTTAAAGACTACATTTTTCATTTCTGACATTACTTTCAACTATAACTGTATTATCTCTCCCTCTTTCTCCGCCGGAAGTTCTTGTTATTTTGTACTGAACGTTATTCCTTCATGTATCTATCTGTTCAAGGAAAATAAAATAGTTTAACTTCTTTGTCAGATTTTTCTATAAAATTAACAACAAACTTGACTGTTTCATCTGATGATTTTGTTAGTTTTCTTTTTTGGATTAGTTTTTTTTCCCCATTTATTTTGGATTTTGGATTCTAGGTTCATCTTGAGCTGTATTTTCCCTCCATAGAACTCTGTACTGTCCCTTCCATATCTACGTACATGCGGTATTTCTCATGCCAGTTTGGGGGTTCTGTTCTGGCGATGTTGGGATACTGCAGATCTTGTGGATAGGCAGTGAGATTCAGCATCTAAGGAGTCAGGCTATTTCTTTGTCTTTCAGTTTTCTTAAGCCTACAGATTTTTGTAATGCCATAAACTCAATCAGTGATTCTGCAACAGCTTTATTTTGTTTGTTTAGTTATTTGAGGCAGGGTCTCACTCCCATTGACCAGGCTGGAATACAGTGGCATGATCACAGCCCACTGCAGCCTTGATCTCCTGGGTCCAGATGATTCTCCCACCTCAGCCTCTTGAGTAGCTGAAATGAGAGGCATGCACCACCAGACCTGGCTAATTTTTTGTATTTGTAGTAGAAACAGGGTTCTTCCATGTTGCCCAGGCTGGTCTTAAACTACTGGGCTCAAGCGATCCGCTTGCCTCAGCCTCCCAACATGCTGGGAGCCACCGCGCCAGGCCTGCAACAGCTTTATTCAGTCTCCTTTTACTGGGGATATGGAGAGCCTAACCTCAGAACTGGATTCAACAAGCAACGAGCCTGGTTATAGTCCTATGTAACATTTAGCACTACTAATTCCTTTTACTCTAAAAAAGCCATACTTCATTGCTTCCTAATTCTGGACTTATAGCTCAATCTATCTGTATTTTTGGCCTTACTTATAATTTTATTTTCTGTCCTGTTTCTGACACAATGTAATACTTATTTTGTATTTCAAGCCAGCTAAGGTTTGTGATTTCCTTTTTTTATATTTTACCTATCATTAGTATGCATTTAGATAACAGTGGATGAATCATAATCTCCCTGGGCCATCTTTAGTGGTTTTCAGTTGTTTACAATATATTGAAAGAAAAATAAGGTTTGTACTATATGTGTTAGGTCCATTTAATTGTAAACAGAATTTTTGAGAAAGAATCACCATAAAATATTAATACTGATTTTCATGATGGTTTCATAGGTTTATTCACTTATTGAAAATTCATAAACTGTACTCTGAAGATTTGTGCATTTTTGTGTATGATGCTACACTTCACTATTAAGGTTTACCCCCTCCTCTAACAAGAAAGATATACAGGTCAACATTAAGAGGCATCACATATATGCCAAAGACCAGAGAAAACTGCAAATGAAAAAGAATAATAAATGCAATTTACTGAAACATTAGACATACAAGAAACTCACAACGATACTTAAAGAGAAAATGTCACTGGACACTGCTGGAAACTATGTATCAACAGCATCTTTTGAATGAAAGAATGAATTTTCCCAGTTTAAATGAAAAAATTAAGCATTCTTTATTTTCAACAAAAAATGTATTTCATAGTATCCAGGTAACTACATAGACCTAATTGAAGCCTCTTTGCAGAATAATTTTAGCTAATAAATGTGGAAGGAATAACAGAGTTAGAAGAATCAGTATGCATCCCTAGTTATCCAAGCAATGATCATCAATGGTTAAAACTATTAGATGAAATACTGATGAGAAACATTATATGAGGAATGAGGCTGTCACTGCCTGTACACATGAATCAATGTTAGCCTCCCTAAAAACAAGAAAACACGTGTGTGCCTCATCATACAATGTAAAATGAAGAACACAGTGCCACTTATGAAGTATTTTTGTTGCCCCTCCACACACACACACAAAAGAATGTAATTAGATCTTTGGAATTAATTTATATTTATAAGGAATGAGAGATAGAGGAACAAAAGCTTACTATCATAAGGAAGCAAGCAGATGAATACAGAATGTACATCATTCTATAGGAGAAATGACCCCACTCCTGTAACAAACAGTGGTATTAAATGAAAGATGGAACCTGATTTAGATATAAAAAGACTTAAGGCACATAACCAAATGCAATGTTACATCTCGTTTCATTATTTTGACCCTGATTCAAACCATTGGAAAGAGTTCTTTTGGAGACTGGTCAATATTGTTTTGGACCGATTCCAAGGAATTTTAATTTTTATATTTGTGATAATACATTATATTTAAGAAAATATATAGTTTTAAAGAAACACATTCAGAACCATGGGTAAAATAAAATGATATCTGAAATGTGTTTTAACAATAAAAAGAGGGAATGTTTCTAAATCTTAAAACCTTGGAATATGCAGACTCATTTTACTACTCTCTCTTCTGTATTTGTTTAAAATGTTTAATAATAGAAATTATTAAACATTATTGAAAAAATCCTTGAAGACCAAAGGCTGTTTAAATTTTCCTAGGGAACTGACTGTTCCATGCAGAGCTACAGTATAGTACCCATATGTGCCCAGCAGCCATGTGTGGTTACTGTATATACTATACCACATATGGCTACTGAGCACTTGAAGTGCTGCTAGGGCAATCCTCTCTCAGCCTTGGAGGAAGATATAACACATAGGATGAACAGGAGCTTGATTTATGTATTTTGCCATATCAAGTTTTCAAGTACTATTTAACACATAATAGATCAATAATGGCAGAAATTTTAGAGGGCCATGTTCAGGAACTGAAAAATCAGTATATAAACATGTTCTCTCAAGTAGGTCTAAAGGGTTTAAGATATTGATTGGTTTGGAGAACTACAGCCTCACTGTTTAATTCAGTCTATGGCGATAGAGATTTAAAAAAAAAAACTAATAAAATTCTAGTGATAGTACAATTCAAGTATAATTCAAATCCAAAGTTCTCCTACTGAAACAATCCCCTTTGTTGAAAAACATAATTAAAAGGAGCCTCAGTGGACAAATGAACTTACTAATTTTGTCAAGTGCTAACAGTGAGAGCCTTACAAAGACTCCTTCCCTGATAATATTACTGGAAACTGCAGGTGAGAAAGTTAGAAAATGTGTTTTTATAGCTCACATGAATGGACCAGAGAGAGGAAAAGTTCTGTCGAATTTCTTGAATCTCATGTGTAGAGATGGCTTTTAAAATTAAAGTTGTAAATATGTGTGGAAATACATTAGTAACAAAAATGGCAATTATTTTCTAGTCATTATACCATGCTTATTTATGTTACTAAATATTTACAAGTGAATATTTTAATTTTTAACAATAAAATATCTTTTAATAAATCCCAAATGAAAAATAAAAGAATTTCGCTTACTGGATGTAGAGAACTTTATATGAAAATATACTTGGTTTCCTAAGAAACAAATATTTCCTACCTATATAAATCTTAATCATATATAGAATCTGAATATATATAATATATATTCATTATATATACACAGATTATACATATATATTCGGAGATCCTCATAATAAACATGTCAATGAAGTTATTATTGAAATCTACTGATAACTGTGATGGCCAAGGCTCAGACTGCCCCATTAATTGCTTAAAAATGTCACATAACTCTTTTTTAGATACTAATAATCTTATTTTACTGTCAGCACAGCCCACCCCCTGCCCCCCCACTGCCCCAGTGTACAAAACAATTATATAAGCTTGGGATTTTCTGGTTGTCCATGACTTTATTCCCATTCTGAAAGCACAGGCAACATACTTTGGGAAATATGAACACATTTTGACACAATAAAACCAGTTTCCCTTGCTTATTACACTCCTAAATTAAATAATGATGCTATAATTACATGTATGGTTCACAGCTGCCAGACACTAAATATACATATTTCGTGTTCCTTCCTGCTCCTGACAATTGGACAGCAGTGTATGACCCACCGGTAATAGCCAAGGTATTTCTCATCAGCTAGGGGCTACCGTTAACATAAAACGTAAAGAAGCTGGGTGTGGCGGTGCGAGCCTGTAATCCCAGCTACTCAAGCAGCTGAGGCAGGGGGCTTGCTTGAGCCCAGGAGTTCAAATTCACCCTGGGCCACGTAGCAAAACCCCATCTCAACAAAACAAAACAACAAAATTAAATGTAAAGAGATGAAAGAAAACTTTTCTAACTCCTTCAGCTTTAAGTGAGAATTTTATGGCAGTCTATAGAGCCAAAAGGGAAAGATCTAGCTTGTTGGTAATGATCAGATTTCTGGCACTCTATACCCTTACAGCTGATGCTAGAAACGCCTACTACAGTGCCTCTCCTATTGCAGGCCCTCAACCATTCAGAAGGGTTTGATCGAGTGCTTATTATGTAACGGCTATTGTTACTACTCTCATGGGACTTAAATTCCACTAGAATAAGACAACAAATATAAATGATAGAGTATGTTAAAAACAGTAGTAATGTGAAAACAAATTTTTTGAGCAGGGAAACAACTATACGAATGGAATTTCTGAAAAGTTAGTTGCATAAAGTTAACTGCATTAAAGAACTATAGCCAGGTCAAATGCATTGGTTCATGCCTGTAATCTCGTCACTTTGGGAGGCCGAGGCAGGTGGATCACTTGAGCCCAGAAGTTTGAGACCAGCTTAAAGTTTTAAAGTGAAAAAAAAATGTTAAGAGGGCAATTCTATGTAAGGAAGTGGGAAAGAGGAATGGCAAGGAATGATAGTGGACGACAGGCTAGTGATATGAAAGAAGGCTGGGGTTGTTGGGGAAAAAGTTTCCATCACAGACTTTTAAATTATTTTTGTTAATGTTTGAATGATTACCTGTTATTGTAAAAATAATAGATTTTAACAGGAAAAAGAGCTAAGAAAAATTTGTACTACAAAAGAAATAGATCATCATGGTGGCTTTTTTAAAAAACACAAACAAACAGTTAACTAATGTACTCACAAATTATAAGCTCCCTGAGGACAAGATTTTTTATATACTGATTTTTTATATACTACACTTTATACAGGTCGAGTATCCCTTACCTGAAATGCTCAGGAACAAAGTGTTTTTGATTTTGAATTTTTGAATTTTGAAATACAGTCATGCGTCACTTAATGATGGGAATACATCCTGAGAAATGGATCATTAGGTGACTTCATCACTGTGTGAACATGAGAGTGTACTTACGCAGACCTACATGGTATAGCCTATTGCTCCTAGGAAACAAATCTGTACAGCATGTAATTGTGCTGAATACTGTAGGCAACTGGAACACAAGGTAAGTGTTTATAGACCTAAACAGATCTATGTGTAGAAAATATACAGTAAAGAGAGTATAAAAGATTTAAAAAATCCTATACCTGTTTAGGGCACTTACCACGAATGGAGCTTGAAAGAATGTCAGTTGCTCTGGGTGAGTCAGTGAATAAGTGGTGAATGAATGTGGAGGCCTAGGACACTATTATATATTACTGTAGACTTTATAAACACTGTACACTTAGGCTTCACTAAATTTGTTAAAAATAATTTTCTTCAATAATAAATTAACCTTAGCTTACTGTAACTTTTCACTTTATATTTTTTTTT
Source organism: Chlorocebus sabaeus (assembly GCF_047675955.1). Taxonomy (NCBI): domain Eukaryota; kingdom Metazoa; phylum Chordata; class Mammalia; order Primates; family Cercopithecidae; genus Chlorocebus; species Chlorocebus sabaeus. The sequence continues at coordinate 99,952,108 of NC_132904.1, read as the reverse complement.
AACTTTTTGACTTTTATAAATAGCTCTTAGCTTAAAACATAAACACAAGATACGTAAAAAATTAAAAGTATAAAGTAAAAAGTGTTTTGAGCAGCGAACTAGAACTATATGAATGGAATTTCTGAAAAGCTAGTTGCATATAGTTAACTGCATTAAAGAACTATAGTCAGGTCAAGTGCAATAGCTCATGCCTGTAATCCTAGCACTTTGGGAGGCCGAGGCAGGAGGATCACTTGAGCCCAGGCGTCTTAAACATAAACACTTTTTACTTTATACTTTTGAATTTTTACACAGCTGTACAATGTGTTTGTCTTAAGCTAAGTGTTATTTACAAGAGTCAAAAAGTATAAACATATTTCTATATCATTTTTTAAGTTTTTTCTTTTTAAAATTTAATTTTTACAATTTAAACTTTTTTGTTAAAAATGAAGACACAAACGCACACATTAGCCTAGGCCTACCACAGGGTCAGGATCATTCTTATCAGTCTTCCACCTTCATATCTTATGCCACTGGAAGGTCTTTAGGGGCAATAATAGGCATGGAGCTGTTATCTCCTATGGTTACAATGCCTTCTTCTGGAATACCTCCTGAAGGACCTGCCTGAGGCTAACAGTTAACTTTTTGAGGAATATAATTAGAAGGATTACACTCTGAAATAATGATAAAAGGTATTATTATAGTAAATAAAGCATGAACAGTTATCCTTATCAAGTATTATGTGCTATATATAATTATATGTGCTTTACTTTTATGTAACTGGCAGTGCAGATTTGTTTACACTAGCATCACTACAAACACACAAATAATGTGTGTGCTAAAATGTTACACTGAACAAAAGATGTCATCAGGCAATATGACTTTTTCAGCCCTGTTATAATGTTATGGAACCACTGTAGTATGTGCAATCTGTCATTGATAGAAACATCATTATGCAGTGCATGACTATTTGCACATACACAGATGAACTCTCTTGGGGATGGGACCCAAGTCGAAACTCCAAATTCACTTATGTTTCATATACATTTTATACAAATACCCTGAAGGTAGTTTTATATAACATTTTAAAGAATTTTGTGCATGAAGCAAAGTTTGCACACACTGAGCCATCAGAAGGCAAAGGTGTCACTATCTTGGCCACCCATGTGGACCAAATTATGACAATATGTGGTATCATATTGAAAATCAAAAAGGTTCAGATTTGAGGGTGTTTTGGATTTTCGGATTAGGGATGTTTGGATGCTCAACCTGTATGTCGTTTATTGTACAATAAATATGAGGTTCAATTTTAGAACAGATAAAGTAAAAGAACTGCATGGTTTGTATAAATTTGTGCTAAAAGTTACACTTTCAAATACTGTATCCCTAAGATTCTTATGTCTGCATAAGAAGAGTCTGTATTTTCTATTACAAGTTGTTTCATGCCAAATCTTATTTTGATTTTTCACATAGATAATACAATCTAACTCTACTGATCTTAAACTATAAAGATAGGTCACTTTGAGATGAAAATTTTAGAATCTCTTATATCAGGTGGTGATAAGGTTTAGATTCCAAGATCTAAAATTAGTCTAGTACCTTAATTTGTAGCTTTGCTTCTGGCAGTCGACCTTTCCATGAGGCTACAAATTTAAGGCTATCCACAGAACGACCCACTGCCCTGTAAAGGTAAAGCATCAACGTCACAAATCAATAATCCTTAGGAATTAAAATATGAAGAGTAACTGAAGATATAGTCCTATTTATTTAAAATTAAAATATTAATCACGTGTAAATAATAATACCATTAAACTATGCATAATATGTCAGAGTTCACACTAAATTTTCAAAGTTAACTGTTATATGTCAGTCTCCTCTTTGATGCTATAAGTTCCTTAAGGATAAGGCCTTTCTTTTTTTCATTTTTAAATCCTGTTTTGACCATTACCCTCAAATGCAGGCACACGATGGGTGTTCAATAAATGTTTATTAGCCGAACTGAAATTTGATGTTTATTATATCCTGAAGCAATACAAACTGAAATATCCCTGAGAGTTACTAAACAACTACATTTTGTTGAGGATATTTTTAACAATGTCCCTTTTATTATATTCCAACTTGTTAAAAATTATATATGATATAATAATCTGAGTGTGGTATGAAAAGGAGCTTGATCTTAATCATCAAGTCCTGTTCTCCACCAAGGAGCCTAGTCAGCACTGTCCAGTAGAATTTTCTGCAAAGATAAAAATATTTTCATGCAGTCCAAAATGGTAGCCACAAGCCATGTGGATACCGAGCACTTTAAATGTGGTTAGAGTTACTGAAAAACTGAATTTTAAATCTGATTCTTACTTTAATTCATTTACATAGGTCCATGTGACTTCTGGCTACCATAGTGGACAGCACAGGTTTAGATAAATAATCAAAATTATAAAAGTTACATTTTATCTTTTTAAATTCAAATAAAACACATCATTAAAAGCAATACTTTTTTAAGCTAAAGGTTAGCTGTATGATTTAAAGTAGAGTATAAGAAAATAACAGAACTGTCTGTGTTTCAATCGTAAATTTATTTCTTGACAATCAAGGACAGTGTAATAGGAAGTCAATAAAGCAAAATTAATTACCCTCAGGGATAAATAAAGTATTTCATTTTAATTACCTTGCAGTTTCCTGGCGAAGCGCATTAAGAAATGTGTCTGGATGGAAAAGTTCTGATAGGTCAAGCGTTTCAGAGAGAAGAGCCTGTTTTTCAGCTTTATCTACCCAGTTCTAGATGGGGGGAAATATAAACATATAAATACACACGCACTTAAAAGATAAGTCAATTAAAGACTTAAGTCATTTTCAATGAGAAAGTTATTCAGTTTCCAAATGCTCTGAAATGGTATCTAGAAAATATACATAAAATATTTCCATTTTACATTGTAAAGTCTGGCATTGTAATTTGGCATAATATCCATCCATCTTAAATAAGATTCCTTGCACAACTGTTTGTTGGTAAAAAATCGGCTCAAAATAAAAAATCCAAAAGGTGAAAATTAACCTAACGTACAGCATCCCATTTTGGGCCAGCACTTCTAGTGTGCTGACGAAATACTGAGCATCCTGGCCTAACTAAAAAGTTCTCTTGACAATGCAAACTGAATTAGGGTTCCAGCTCCAGATTTGATGGTGAATTTGCCATCTTACTGAATCAAGTATTACAGTGGAGGGCAATGTCCAAGAAGAAATAATTTTGTGTTAAAAGATGTTTTTAAATAATCAACTCATACTCCATTTGGAGAAATACATATCAATAGAAAGTACATTTCATAAGTTTTGTTTTAAATTGTCATTTGGAACAAATAACAAAAACGACAGAAAGTCTATATAACACCTACTATATGCTTTCCATGTATCAACCAAGTTTACACCTACTATGACCCTGCAAGTTGTTATGAGTATCCGCACTTTACAAATGAGGAAGTGGAGGCACAGTGAGGTTAAGGGTCTTGCCCAAGGTCAAATAAGGTGCTGGAACCAGGAAGTAAACTCAGGCAGTTTTAAGTGACTTGTTTCTCTCTACTATTTCCTGCAGGTGATAATATCCTTTAAGAGATAGCTTACTAATGATTTCTGAATCAGTCTATTAGTTCAGCTGGTGCACAGAGATGGTAGTACAGTAATGTCAGCTATTACAAACTTAGAGAATCCTCATTTACTCAGTAATTCATTTTCCATGATTTACAAACAGCTGAGGAAAAATTTGTGTTGATTTAATTTATTACTGTCATAGAAAGGATGTGTTTCATGTACTGTAACACCCTATTATTTACCCAAGCATTTACATCTCTTAGCCAGGTCTAGAAGAAATTAAAACCTCTAAAGCTGTGTTTGCATTAACATCTTAATGCATTTGAATAGTACTCAGAAATGTTCCTATGTTCCTCTACCAATGAATAATATGTTTTGTATAAACAGAAAAGACTTTTAAAAGATCTTCTTAGCAAAGCATAATTATTTCTCTTGGCTATATCCTTTACAATGATAGCATTCATAAAGTATCTATTTTCAATTAAATAATATTATACATAGCATATTTATTCCCTATCAAATAATTTTTATTAAATTATCTGCTAATTTCTTTCATTAGCTAAACATAATCAACAAATTATACTTAACTGTATCTTTATTATAGTTAATATTTATTCCTGTTATTTTGTAACAGTTTTTTAAAAACAGTCATTTAATAAGTATTTCTAACTATACTACTATTTCATTAATGCTGTAAAATTAATTTTGAATTCAAATGTCCTGAAGAGTTGTTGCCAGTAATGAATGTATATATATGTATATATAATATATATGTTCAAACTAACATGACTGACAATCAGATTTTCACTTGTTTGAATAATTAGTCAAGAAGGGAAAGCTCTTTTAGTAAAAATGTTATTAATCCAAGGAAAAAATAACTTGTTAATCTATTAAGCTTAAAGGTAGACTAATGCAAAGGCGTTATTTAATGAGATAAAGTTTAAATAACAAAGATTATTTTAGCATGTATAATATCTTTGAACAGTGAACTTCACAGTGCAGAAACGATAAGCATATTTTTTTCTCTTAATCACATTTATACTCATAAGCATGAAAAAAAAGAAGTCGCATTATCTTTAATAACCAGAAATATGCACACATAACTTGGGCTTTGAACAAAGTCGTAAGCATACTAGCTGGCAAATATTTTTCATAAATGTTCTTTACTTCACTCTAAGTTATGGGCCATGAACCTTTTAAAGGATTAGGTTTGAGATTAAACATAAAACCTCTAGTCCCTTCTATGATTATGAGACTATATACCCATAATTCTTAAAATAGCATATAACGGATGTAACATGGAAATAAGTGAATAAATAGCTAATAGAATTGAACAGCTAAATGGGCTAGGCAATTTATCAAATATTATACACGCACAAACACTTAGAATCACAGGCAGTAAAACTTCTAAACTAGAATGAATGATAAAGATTATCTAGTTTACCTCCATTATTATAACATAAATGATTTTCAAAGGTGATATGATATTGCAATATTTTATTTTTAAAATGTTGATTATGTAGTAGGATTTATGAATTCAAATTACATTCATTTACTCAGAAGCATTTACTGAATGCAAACAGCTTATTTAGTTAGAGGAGATGAGACATACAAAAATAGCTGTGAAAAATGATAATAACTGGAAAACTATGTAAGAAATAAATAGTATGTCATGAGAGTTCCACTCCTTTATGGACCAAAATATACAGAATTTTGAAGGTAAAAGGCTATCCTTCTAGAATATTATCTAGGTAACTTATCAGTAAATTGTAATACAAGCAGGTATCATTTTTACATAGGCAAGAGTTCAGAAAACATACATGTCTGTATCTCTTTCTAAAAAAAAAAAACACAACTCAATGCTTTCCATATCTTTTACATCTGAATTAACACCAATATTTTTAGGGATAGAGAAGTCAGAGGCTAATCCTATTGGCTATAAGCAATGAAATCAGTTAAATATAGAATTAAATCTATATAATTATTGTGACAAAATTAAATGCGCATGAAAACAATTTTATGAAAATACCAAAGGGCCAAAAGCATGAGATTAAAAAAAAAAAAAAAAAAATTAAGTGATTCCAATGTATCAGTGATACCCTATGGAGGAAAAATTCCTTTCAAGTTTTTGTACACATTTATGAAATGTGTATCCACATACCAGGAAGAAACTGAGTCTCTGATCATAATCGAGTAAAACTGTTAGAACTTAACATATTATAAGGTCACTGAGGAATAAAAACATTATTCAATCAATTATGCTGGGGAAAAATTATTGTTTGGAAAAAAATTCAATCTTCAATTCACATTCTAACCTAAAACTGTGCTACTTACCATTCAGAGTAAAAATTATTCCATAAATTAATGGAGGAAAAAAAATTCACATGAAAAAAAGGGGTGAGATTATCTGATTACAGAATGGTGGACTTTCATTAAAAAGATAAAAGAAACGTAGGTTATATTATGCAAGACTTTATATCTATATATATACACCATTAAAACTAAATAGGAAAAACACATTTACCACAAATATGAAAATGAGTTAATATTAACAAAATTATGTAAAAAATTTGTTTACATAATTATAGAAACAAGATGTCATCTTCAATAGTTATGTAAAACTGAGATAGGTTTTTAGCCCAACAGAATAGCAGGAGAAATGATAATGATTAAATGTTGCTAAGGGTTGCAACATGGACAAAAGTTTGGTAGGAGTATATACTGGTACACCGTGATAAAACAATGTAATAAAATGTGTCAAAGCTTTAAAATATACGAGCCCTGGCTGGGCACCATGGCTCATGCCTGTAATCCCAGCACTCTGGGAAGCGAAGGTTAGTAGATCGTGAGGTCAACAGATCGAGGCCAGGAGGCCAACATGGCAAAACCCTGTCTCTACTAAAAATACAAAAATTAGCCGGGTGTGGTGTCATGCGCCTGTAGTCCCAGCTACTTGGGAGACTGAGGCAGGAGAATCGCTTAAACCCAGAAGGCGGAGGTTGCAGTGAGCCGAGATCGTGCCACTGCACTCCAGCCTGGTGACAGAGCAAGACTCCGTCTGAGGAAAAGAAACAAAAACAAAAAAAACAAGCCCTTTTACTCACTAATTCCTTTCTTGGAATGCAAATTAACAAATTAAGGGAATAATCAAGACATTATTATACATGGCTTGCTCATGTAAAATTATAACAAATTAGAAGCATAAATAGAAATTAGCTGATTAAATTATGGCATATCACTACAAAATTACACAGCCGATAAAAACTGGTATTGGAAAAATTAAATATCATTGGAAAATGTTTAAGACCTAATGTATTTATCAGAATGCAAAAATGTATACACAGTATGAACTTAATTATATAAAAACATTATTTAAATACATAGAAAATATATGGGAAAAATTTCAAAATATTCCAGTGGGTCTGTTTAGCCTATAGCCTATTCATGACTATCTTCATTCACATAGAATTGCAATTCTATATTGTAAAAGGCAACGCATTTATAAACTTATGCCATTTCACTTTGTTTTAATGCACTGTGTTCCTTGGCAAAAGTGTTTAATGCAAGTAAGTAATTTAAGCAATCATTCTTCTCAGTGTGCCATGTCCACACTTTAATGTATTGTGTTTTAATTTTTATTCAATTAAATTAATTTCCAGCTTTATTTCTGGTATCTTCTTTGACCCATGGGTTATTTACAAGTATGTATTTTATTTCCAAATAGTTTAGGATTTTCCATAAATCTTTGTTATTGATTTCTAACTTAATTCCATTGTGGCGAGAAAGCATACTTAGTGTGGTTTGAATTCTGTCAGATTTATTTAGACTAGCTTTATGGCACAGAATGAGATCTACCACCATAAACATCCTGTGCGCACTTGAAAAGAATGTGCGTTCTGCTTTTGTTAGATAATGTTCTATACATATGAATTTAGCTAATAGTGTCACTCAGGTCTTTTACATCTTTACTGATCTGCTATCTATCCTTTCAGTTACTGAGAGGCGTATGTTGAAATCTACAACTTTAATTCTGGATTCATCTATTTCTCTTTGCAGTTCTCAGTTTTTTGCTTCATTTATTTGAAACTCTGTCATTAGGTGTGTAAAAGTTTGGTTTTGTTATGTCCTTTTGATGACTTGATCTCTTTATCATTATAAAATCATCTTTGTTATCTCTGGCTAGAAACTTTGCTGGGACACCTATTTTGCTCAATATTTAAAATAGCTGCACCAGCTTTCTTTTGGCTAGTGTTAGCATAATACATCTTTTTCTATCATTTTCCTGTTAACTTACTTGTGTATTTATATTTAAAGTGCAATGCCATGATGCCTTATAGCCATCATAGTTGGGTCTTGTTTTATCCAATCTGACAAATTTTGCCTTTTAATTGGTGACTTAAAAATATCAATTTGTAAAAATGCTACCTAATTATGTATTAGGTAGAAGCATTTAAAAGAAAAATTAGCTTATAAATTGCCATATTTTGTAGGAAAACATTTCAGTGTTTTAGGCGGAGCAAAATGGAATTCAATTAGTAAAATTATGGCTCTAATATGCTTTCGGTAAGATCATTATTTTTTAATTAAACAATATTCTAATGAAGAACAATGACACGAATAATTTCTAAACGTAATAATTACCACATGTGTAGAGAAGATCTGCTTAATATAAAGTTCAGTGTGTGACTTGGTATGAATAACACTCCTGGCTTATTGATTACATGGCTGAGTGTAAGACAATTCTTAACCTCATTCTTTAAACAATGGATCAATTTGAAAACTAGATGGCATTGCTGAGCTTCCATGAATAGTTAAATACAATTAATACATGTGTTAAAATAATTTGAGAAAGATATTTTAAAGATCTAAAGGCAATACAAATGTAAATCCTAACTGTTGCCTTTCCTTTCTGCCTACAGTCTAGTGTTCATAAAGTTGCCCAGAGTTATCCCGTCTCACTCACAGAAGTCAGTGTCCTTTTCATAGCAGACAAGGCCTGCATTGTCTGCTCCTGCCTGAATTCTAAATCCATTGTCTCTTACTACCTAACTTCTGACTTCTCTGGACACCTTTTTCTGTCTTGTTTCCTTCAGGAACATTTGCCACCCCTTCTCAAAAAACTCTTTTTGCCTCAGGCCATGGCACTTGCTGTTCCCTCTGCCTGAAACTCTCTTCTACCAGACATTTACCTGCATAGGCTATTCCCTTACCTCCTTTAGGTCTCTGTTCACATTCCACCATATCAGAAATGTCTTTCTTATTTCTACCAGTTTTAACACAACAAATTTTTATATATTTTACCTTTATATCTACAGCTCTACATGTTACTAGTGGGAATTAAGAAACAAAGGAAAAATAAAAGAATCTTCGATCAATTTAAATCAATAGCTGTAGTTTTACACCTGGAATGTGGTTAACATATTCCTAAAGTAATGACTTCATTGTGTTGCTTTTCTGAGAGTTTTTCAAAATAAAACTTCTAAAAAACTTAAATTTTCATGTCTCCATGTTCATGTTTTTAAGTAATCTCAACCAAACAACTTTGCAAAAACACATAAGTATTGGTTTTGAGAAGGGCTTTAACATGACAAACTTATAAAGAAATTCTGATGTTTCTGGCATTTCTTATCTCCAGATTTAAAGATATTGCTGAAAGCTGACTATAAGAAATCTCTCTCTGCCCTTCTGTCTCCTACCGTGGATTGAGTTCCCTTGCAGGCTGGATACCACTTCTTAACTATTTGCATTTCCCCTCCTAAGGCACAGAAATAGTTTGACTTGAGACTTTGTTTTTATGATATTTTAACCTTTACTTATTCTAAATTTCCCTGAAGAGTCTAACCATTTTGTAGAATATAAATGTCAGAATTAGCAGATCTGGAACCACAGAGAAATGGGATAATATTTTCCTGCGGAAGAAGTATCTTTTTAGAAACAGCTTTAAGTTAAATAGGAAATATCTCCACACGCTAATTTATACGCAGAACATGATGTTGTTAAACAGTATTGTGGAAGAACATACACACACATGATCACCCCCATTCATTCTAATAAAAAGCACTGTAGATAATGTAGTAAGCTCCTCCCCAGTCTCCCCAGATTTGCTTATTATTATCTTTCAACTTAATATCCTATTTTTTCTACAGAAAGTTATTATTTTCTTCCCCCTTTAACCTGTGGCATAGTAAGCATAGAACCTGCATCCAATAAGGTGGAAAAAATTTCTGAAGAGTTTTCAAATTCTAAAAGTGATCTGCCACTTGTTAATCATCCTTTATAATTATGTCTTAGGTATCTTAAAAGACTAAGCCTTTTTCTTTCAATATTTATCAGAAAGTTGCAAATAATATTTAAAAAATCCTAGTATTTTGGGTCCCACCTTGTTGGTTATTATTTGGATGTCAACAATATCCGGTAAAAATATTGGACAAAACATTAAAAAAAAAAAAAAACAACTCAAATCTTGAATTAACAAAACAGAGAAGGAACACAAAAACTTTACCTGAATTAACGAGATATCCACAAGAAACAAAACATTAGTAGTAAACCCAAGTGCTTATAAAATTTAAAGCATGTGACACATTTCCATTGCCTTAAAAAACTTAGTTATAATAGACCTTTCAAAAAGAACAAAGTTTAGCCATACTGTCTAGTGATGGATGCAGATTCTGGGATAAAGTAACTTCTATGAATTGGACGAATGTGGTAACAGCATGATGGATACTTGGAAGGCTTGCTTCTTCCAAGTCTGTAAATTGAAGTCAATGACTCTAAAATCGTAACCACTTTTTGACTGGGTTATGTTAATGGGTTCCCCCCATTGTATAGCTTACTGAAAAGTCTAAAGCTGCACAAAGGATCTGAGGAAGATTTTAGGCTCCACAGCTCTACCTCCACTGGATTGATTTTGCAACCTTGTTTAACTTTATTAAGTTAATAGATATACCCTACCTTACTGTAAATCTTTTTTTACTGTAAAAAGATAATCTTACTCTTCTCCATCCTTAATATAGCCACCTATTAGAGTACTAGAGGTTTCATCCATAGATTTGGTGTTTTTTAAATTAAAGTTATAAACCTGGGTTTCTAGGCTCAATATTTGATATAAAAAAGTACCATTTTTCAGTAGAACCTTGTGATATATTTTTATCACTTTGTGGAGAAAATCTCGGGTAATAAAATTTCATTCTTTGTTTTTTATTTACCATTTCCCCGACTTTTCAAAATAGAGAAATGAGTTGAGTTACATGGGCTAAAAACCCTGATGGTGTTCATGCAGAACCTGAACCACTGTGAGAAACAAGATTATTAAAAATTCCTTTTTGGCACAGTATTTAATTTTTAGTGTGGCAAAGCAGGAATTTATAATGTCCACCTACTTATAGGTCTCCTCTTAATTATTAATAATTATTTGTAAGTATAATTTATTTTGTGAATAGTTCAAGCTCCTATTTAAGGCCAATCTTTCCACATGTGCATCGGGCCCTATTTCCTCTTAACCTTTTCAAGAACTTTACTCTTAAAATTACTTCCTTTTTATTGTACTATCAATTTTTAAATTTATAGTGAACACAGATATGGTCAAAAATCCCCTATATTAAAAAACAAAACCAAACCAAAAATATTCCTTTGGCTCTTCTCCCTAACAGTATCACTCTATTCATCTGTGTTACTTTATAACACAACTCCCTGAAAAAACTCTCAACTTCACCCTTTATTCTTTTTTAAACTCATATGACCAGGCTTTCATTCTTTAGAACTTCTTCACCAAACACCTCCTCAAGATCACCAATGTCCTCCATGTTGCCAAACACGATTTTTCTCTATCTCATTTACGGCATTTGGCACTGTTTTTAAAAGGTCAGAATGATCAACTCTTTATTCTCTTGGCTTCTTGATCACTACAGCCTCCCAGGCTTTCTTCTATATACCTAACTACTAATTCTTGGTTTCAGTGATTGACAATTTTTCCTTTTCTTAGCATCTCAAAGGAATGCCAAATACTTGGTCATTCCTTCGGTTTTAAACACTATGTTAAGATGCTGATAACTGCTCATTTTCTATTTCCAATTCCAACAGCTCCCTCATCAATTCCTTCTCTGACATTTCCACCAAGATGTCTAAAAGGCATCTCAACTTATGTTCAAATTAGAACTTTTAATTTGCAAGACCACTCCTCTCCTCCCTAAACAACAATAACAAAACTCTGCTGTGTTACCTTATTATCAGTATCCTTCAAGTCACTGAACCACTTAACCAACTGCTTAGGTCAAAACTTTGAAATCACGTTTGATATCTGTCTCCCATGCCCCACAGCCAAATCCACAAGTTTAATACCAAAATATTACCACTTCTTTAAGAAGCCTCCACCTCCACAGCCACCACCCTAGTCCATCATGACCTCACTTGGATTACTGCAATAACCTCTTTTTTTTTTGAAGCAAGTCAGTTGTTTACTCATATTAATATTCAAATCTCTACATAAGCAAGAAGAGATTAAAAAGAATATATAAAGATAATCTCAGAATAAAATCATACTTTAAGATGGGCATAGAAAGGAGCCCCAAATGTCCATAGATATAGCAAATATAGGTCTATACAAAGATAGTTTCATATACTAAATGCTGAAACATCTGCAGAATGAAAAATAAAAAGTCTTTCAAATATTTATGTGACTGTCCAATCCTGAAGACAATTTCCTCAAGCATTTCATTTTTATGAAATCATTAAATTCCAACAAGATATCTGAAAGCAGAAAGTGAATTTTATTGTCATTATTTATTTGAATGTACAAAATGTATTTATTCATTTGGTATTTTAGAAGAGATGCAACTACTTATGTGCTTTTTTCTTTTTAATTTTTATTTATTTATTTTATTTTATATTTATTATTATTATTATACTTTAAGTTCTAGGGTACATGTGCATAGCGTGCAGGTTTGTTACATATATATACTTGTGCCATGTTGGTGTGCTGCACCCATCAACTTGTCAGCACCCATCAATTCGTCATTTATATCAGTTATAACTCCCAATGCAATCCCTCCCCCCTCCCCCCTCCCCATGATAGGCCCCGGTGTGTGATGTTCCCCTTCCCGAGTCCAAGTGATCTCATTGTTCAGTTCCTACCTATGAGTGAGAACATGCGGTGCTTGGTTTTCTGTTCTTGTGATAGTTTGCTAAGAATGATGGTTTCCAGCTGCATCCATGTCCCTACAAAGGACACAAACTCATCCTTTTTTATGGCTGCATAGTATTCCATGGTGTATATGTGCCACATTTTCTTAATCCAGTCTGTCACTGATGGACATTTGGGTTGATTCCAAGTCTTTGCTATTGTGAATAGTGCCGCAATAAACATACATGTGCATGTGTCTTTAGAGCAGCATGATTTATAATCCTCTGGGTATATACCCAGTAATGGGATGGCTGGGTCATATGGTACATCTAGTTCTAGATCCTTGAGGAATCGCCATACTGTTTTCCATAATGGTTGAACTAGTTTACAATCCCACCAACAGTGTAAAAGTGTTCCTATTTCTCCACATCCTCTCCAGCACCTGTTGTTTCCTGACTTTTTAATGATCGCCATTCTAACTGGTATGAGATGGTATCTTGTTGTGGTTTTGATTTGCATTTCTCTGATGGCCAGTGATGATGAGCATTTTTTCATGTGTCTGTTGGCTGTATGAATGTCTTCTTTTGAGAAATGTCTGTTCATATCCTTTGGCCACTTTTGGATGGGGTTGTTTGTTTTTTTCTTGTAAATTTGTTTGAGTTCTTTGTAGGTTCTGGATATTAGCCCTTTGTCAGATGAGTAGATTGCAAAAATTTTCTCCCATTCTATAGGTTGCCTGTTCACTCTGATGGTAGTTTCTTTTGCTGTGCAGAAGCTCTTTAGTTTAATGAGATCCCATTTGTCCATTTTGGCTTTTGCTGCCGTTGCTTTTGGTGTTTTAGACATGAAGTCTTTTCCCATGCCTATGTCCTGAATGGTACTACCTAGGTTTTCCTCTAGGGTTTTTATGGTATTAGGTCTAACATTTAAGTCTCTAATCCATCTTGAATTAATTTTCGTATAAGGAGTAAGGAAAGGATCCAGTTTCAGCTTTCTACTTATGGCTAGCCAATTTTCCCAGCACCATTTATTAAATAGGGAATCCTTTCCCCATTTCTTGTTTCTCTCAGGTTTGTCAAAGATCAGATGGCTGTAGATGTGTGGTATTATTTCTGAGGACTCTGTTCTGTTCCATTGGTCTATATCTCTGTTTTGGTACCAGTACCATGCTGTTTTGGTTACTGTAGCCTTGTAGTATAGTTTGAAGTCAGGTAGCGTGATGCCTCCAGCTTTGTTCTTTTGACTTAGGATTGTCTTGGAGATGTGGGCTCTTTTTTGGTTCCATATGAACTTTAAAGCAGTTTTTTCCAATTCTGTGAAGAAACTCATTGGTAGCTTGATGGGGATAGCATTGAATCTATAAATAACCTTGGGCAGTATGGCCATTTTCACGATATTGATTCTCCCTATCCATGAGCATGGTATGTTCTTCCATTTGTGTCCTCTTTTATTTCACTGAGCAGTGGTTTGTAGTTCTCCTTGAAGAGGTCCTTTACATCCCTTGTAAGTTGGATTCCTAGGTATTTTATTCTCTTTGAAGCAATTGTGAATGGAAGTTCATTCATGATTTGGCTCTCTGTTTGTCTGTTACTGGTGTATAAGAATGCTTGTGATTTTTGCACATTAATTTTGTATCCTGAGACTTTGCTGAAGTTGCTTATCAGCTTAAAGAGATTTTGGGCTGAGACCATGGGGTTTTCTAAATATACAATCATGTCATCTGCAAAGAGGGACAATTTGACTTCTTCTTTTCCTAACTGAATCCCCTTGATTTCTTTCTCTTGCCTGATTGCCCTAGCCAGAACTTCCAACACTATGTTGAATAGGAGTGGTGAGAGAGGGCATCCCTGTCTTGTGCCAGTTTTCAAAGGGAATTTTTCCAGTTGTTGCCCATTCAGTATGATATTGGCTGTGGGTTTGTCATAAATAGCTCTTATTATTTTGAGGTATGTTCCATCAATACCGAATTTATTGAGCGTTTTTAGCATGAAGGGCTGTTGAATTTTGTCAAAAGCCTTTTCTGCATCTATTGAGATAATCATGTGGTTCTGGACTTTGGTTCTGTTTATATGCTGGATTATGTTTATTGATTTGCGAATGTTGAACCAGCCTTGCATCCCAGGGATGAAGCCCACTTGATCATGGTGGATAAGCTTTTTGATGTGCTGCTGAACCCGGTTTGCCAGTATTTTATTGAGGATTTTTGCATCGATGTTCATCAGGGATATTGGTCTAAAATTCTCTTTTTTTGTTGTGTCTCTGCCAGGCTTTGGTATCAGGATGATGTTGGCCTCATAAAATGAGTTAGGGAGGATTCCCTCTTTTTCTATTGATTGGAATAGTTTCAAAAGGAATGGTACCAGCTCCTCCTTGTACCTCTGGTAGAATTCAGCTGTGAATCCATCTGGTCCTGGACTTTTTTTGGTTGGTAGACTATTAATTATTGCCTCAATTTCAGAGCCTGCTATTGGTCTATTCAGGGATTCAACTTCTTCCTGGTTTAGTCTTGGAAGGGTGAAAGTGTTCAGGAAATTATCCATTTCTTCTAGATTTTCTAGTTTATTTGCGTAGAGGTGTTTACAGTATTCTCTGATGGTAGTTTGTATTTCTGTGGGGTTGGTGGTGATATCCCCTTTATCATTATTTATTGCATCTATTTGATTCTTCTCTCTTTTCTTCATTAGTCTTGCTAGTGGTCTGTCAATTTTGTTGATCTTTTCAAAAAAACAACTCCTGGATTCACTGATTTTTTGGAGGGTTTTTTGTGTCTCTATCTCCTTCAGTTCTGCTCTGATCTTAGTTATTTCTTGCCTTCTGCTAGCTTTCGAATGTGTTTGCTCTTGCTTCTCGTTCTTTTAATTGTGACGTTAGAGTGTCAATTTTAGATCTTTCCTGCTTTCTCTTGTGGGCATTTAGTGCTATAAATTTCCCTCTACACACTGCTTTAAATGTGTCCCAGAGATTCTGGTATGTTGTATCTTTGTTCTCATTGGTTTCAAAGAACATCTTTATTTCTGCCTTCATTTTGTTATGTACCCAGTAGTCATTCAGGAGCAGGTTGTTCAGTTTCCATGTAGTTGAGCAGTTTTGATTGAGTTTCTTAGTTCTGAGTTCTAGTTTGATTGCACTGTGGTCTGAGAGACAGTTTGTTATAATTTCTGTTCTTGTACATTTGCTGAGGAGTGCTTTACTTCCAATTATGTGGTCAATTTTGGAATAAGTGCGATGTGGTGCTGAGAAGAATGTATATTGTGTTGATTTGGGGTGGGGAGTTCTATAGATGTCTATTAGGTCTGCTTGCTGCAGAGATGAGTTCAATTCCTGGATATCCTTGTTAACTTTCTGTCTCGTTGATCTGTCTAATGTTGACAGTGGAGTGTTGCAGTCTCCCATTATTATTGTATAGGAGTCTAAGTCTCTTTGTAAGTCTCTAAGGACTTGCTTTATGAATCTGGGTGCTCCTGTATTGGGTGCATATATATTTAGGATAGTTAGCTCTTCCTGTTGAATTGATCCCTTTACCATTATGTAATGGCCTTCATTGTCTCTTTTGATCTTTGATGGTTTAAAGTCTGTTTTATCAGAGACTAGTATTGCAACCCCCGCTTTTTTTTGTTCTCCATTTGCTTGGTAGATCTTCCTCCATCCCTTTATTTTGAGCCTATGTATGTCTCTGCATGTGAGATGGGTCTCCTGAATACAGCAGACTGATGGGTCTTGACTCTTTATCCAGTTTGCCAGTCTGTGTCTTTTAATTGGAGCATTTAGTCCATTTACATTTAAGGTTAAGATTGTTATGTGTGAACTTGATCCTGCCATTATGATATTAACTGGTTATTTTGCTCGTTAGTTGATGCAGTTTCTTCCTAGCCTCGATGGTCTTTACATTTTGGCATGTTTTTGCAATGACTGGTACCGGTTGTTCCTTTCCATGTTTAGTGCTTCCTTCAGGGTCTCTTGTAAGGCAGGCCTAGTGGTGACAAAATCTCTAAGCATTTGCTTATCTGTAAAGGATTTTATTTCTCCTTCACTTATGAAACTTAGTTTGGCTGGATATAAAATTTTGGGTTTAAAATTCTTTTCTTTAAGAATGTTGAATATTGGCCCCCACTCTCTTCTGGCTTGTAGAGTTTCTGCCGAGAGATCTGCTGTTAGTCTGATGGGCTTTCCCTTTGTGGGTAACCCGACCTTTCTCTCTGGCTGCCCTTAAGATTTTTTCCTTCATTTCAACTTTGGTGAATCTGGCAATTATGTGTCTTGGAGTTGCTCTTCTCGAGGAGTATCTTTGTGGCGTTCTCTGTATTTCCTGGATTTGAATGTTGGCATGCCCTACTAGGTTGGGGAAGTTCTCCTGGATGATATCCTGAAGAGTGTTTTCCAACTTGGTTCCATTTTCCCCCTCACTTTCAGGCACCCCAATCAGACGTAGATTTGGTCTTTTTACATAATCCCATACTTCTTGCAGGCTTTGTTCATTTCTTTTTCTTCTTTTTTCTTTTGGTTTCTCTTCTTGCATCATTTCATTCATTTGATCCTCAATCGCTGATACTCTTTCTTCCAGTTGTTCGAGTCGGTTACTTAAGCTTGTGCATTTGTCACGTATTTCTCATGTCATGGTTTTCATCTCTTTCATTTCGTTTATGACCTTCTCTGCATTAATTACTCTAGCCATCAATTCTTCCACTTTTTTTTCAAGATTTTTAGTTTCTTTGCGCTGGGTACATAATTCCTTCTTTAGCTCTGAGAAGTTTGATGGACTGAAGCCTTCTTCTCTCATCTCGTCAAAGTCATTCTCTGTCCAGCTTTGATCCACTGGTGGCGATGAGCTGCGTTCCTTTGTCGGGGTAGATGTGCTCTTATTTTTTGAATTTCCAGCTTTTCTGCCCTGCTTTTTCCCCATCTTTGTGGTTTTATCTGCCTCTGGTCTTTGATGATGGTGACGTACTGATGGGGTTTTGGTGTAGGTGTCCTTCCTGTTTGATAGTTTTCCTTCTAACAGTCAGGACCCTCAGCTGTAGGTCTGTTGGAGATTGCTTGAGGTCCACTCCAGACCCTGTTTGCCTGGGTATCAGCAGCAGAGGCTGCAGAAGATAGAATATTGCTGAACAGCGAGTGTACCTGTCTGATTCTTCCTTTGGAAGCTTCCTCTCAGGGGTGTACTCCACCCTGTGAGGTGTGGGGTGTCAGACTGCCCCTAGTGGGGGATGTCTCCCAGTTAGGCTACTCAGGGGTCAGCGACCCACTTGAGCAGGCAGTCTGTCCCTTCTCAGATCTCAACCTCTGTGTTAGGAGATCCACTGCTCTCTTCAAAGCTGTCAGACAGAGTCGTTTGTGTCTGCAGAGGTTTCTGCTGCTTTTGTTTATCTGTGCCCTGTCCCCAGAGGTGGAGTCTACAGAGACAGGCAGGTTTCCTTGAGCTGCTGTGAGCTCCACCCAGTTCGAGCTTCCCAGCGGCTTTGTTTACCTACTTAAGCCTCAGCAATGGTGGGCGCCCCTCCCCCAGCCTCGCTGCTGCCTTGCGGTTAGATCGCAGACTGCTGTGCTAGCAATGAGGGATGCTCCGTGGGCGTGGGACCCTCCCGGCCAGGTGTGGGATATAATCTCCTGGTGTGCCTGTTTGCTTAAAGCACAGTATTGGGGTGGGAGTTACCGGATTTTCCAGGTGTTGTGTGTCTCAGATCCCCTGGCTAGGAAAAGGGATTCCCTTTCCCCTTGCGCTTCCCAGGTGAGGTGATGCCTCGCCCTGCTTCAGCTCTCGCGGGTCAGGCTGCAGCAGCTGACCAGCACCGATTGTCCGGCACTCCCTAGTGAGATGAACCCAGTACTTCAGTTGAAAATGCAGAAATCACCGGTCTTCTGTGTCGCTCGCAATGCGAGTTGGAGACTGGAGCTGTTCCTATTCCTTATGTGCTTTTTGAAAGCAATAACCTCTGAACTGGTCAGCCTGCTCCTATTTTACCTCCCTATAGCTTATTCATGTACCAGCAGAATAACCTTTTAATTTTTTGCTCTCAGTCTTCTACTGACCTCCCATGTACTCAAACTAAATTTAAATTTCATACCAAGCCTACATGGACCATACATCATGGTCCTTGGCAATGCCCTAGCCACTCTTGTTCCTTGAACAAACAAAGCACATTCCTGTCTCAGAGATTCTGTACTTACCGATCCCTCTGTCTGGATTTGTTTTTCCCTCAGATACATTTTAAGATTTGCTCTCTTACTTCATTCAAGTCTCTGTTTAAATATCACCTCCAAAGAGAGGCTTTCTCTGACCATTCATACTAAAGTGTTATCTTCCCCAACCCACCTGTCTCTAGCCCCCTTAATCTGTATTTTTCTTTATAGCATCCTTATATTTATTAGAAATAAAGTTTAATTCAGTTTCAATATTGACCAGGATCTGTTATTTGAGTTTTACCTTCTGGTAGGCTTAACAAACAGATGCTTACTTTAACACTGTTCTGACATTCCAGAAATATATAATATTAATATTTGTATAAGGACAGATGTTACCACCCTATTTCATAAGTGTAACAATGTTAGACTGTCAACAAGGCATGACATTTAGATTTATTTAAAAATATTCACTATATGCTACTTGAATGAAAACCCCTTATGTGCTCTATAGGTTGAAATTATCTTAGTCTGAATCGTTACTATGTACTTAGTGTAGCAAGAGAATAATTTAAAGAATAATTATAATAAAAATTGTTAGTGTTAAAGATTTCAGAACTTATGGTTCAAGAAATAGATTGGTAATTAATACAAACATTAGACTAAAATAGCAAGATAAATATTAAAAAGTTGGAAACATTTTAGTCAAGAAATATTAATAAAAATTTAATTCAAAAATATATGTATCGGACAGTCCTGAAATCCAGATCTTTAAATTATTCAATATACTGACATTTTCAAAATTAAATAACATGTAACAAAATTTAATCGTAAGTTACTTAGTTCTATTTAACCATGAGTCTTTTAAGAGGAAGAGTTATGTGGAAATACTTCCCATTTTGTAAGGACTAAATAATAATGGAATATCAATTTTGCTATCTCAAAATTTCTCAAGGAGAAAAAGTCAAATATTTAAAAAATATCCAATATAAATCATCTTCAATCCAGATATAAAAATAAAAGATGAGAAAAAAATAAAAACTAGGTGAATGTAATATTTATTTTCTCACTTATCAAATTTCAGAGCTGTAGACATCAAAAATAATTTATATTTAGGAACAATTTCTTATTGAGGTTTTGATTCTATGGAGGTTAAAAAAAATTTGTCAAAATCACTGACATAGATTACGAATAATTTTCAGGAGACGAAGTAAAAGGAGTTCTGAGGTTTGCTAAGCTATGAATCTTATGTTCAAGATTCTTTCTAGAATATATATTACTAAAAATATTTTCTTAAATTATTTTTATTGTGTACAAAAGTTAGTATTATTGATAGTGTTAAGCCAAATACTTTACTTCAATATTATATACAACAGACACACAATAAATAATATACAGCCCAAAGTCCTTTTAAAGTATGATAACATATAAATCAACAATAAAACCAATCACTACTTTCCTTGCTTGTGAAGAGATTTCCAGTTGCAAATAGCTAACAACAAAGTAAAGCTGATAGATAATATATTATGGAATGGAAAATCAGCAAGTAAAGCATAATGCAATTATTGACCATGGAATAAATGTGGTGACGGCTATGATTGATTTAGGAATCACAAGCACACAATGTTTTGTTCACAACTTTCCATTGTATCTTCAGAAATAAAACATTTTGATAGGCGGGATTTGTTGACAACAGCAGAAAAACTGTTAATCATTTCTATTCTTCTTCTTTACCAAAAACAAAAGTATATGGCATATAAGACATTTAGCAACTCTTGTTATATATTAATAACATATGTTCAAATAAGATTAAGAGAAGCCTTTAAATGGCAAAAAAAAAAAAAAAAAAAAAAAAAGGGGAAATTTATTTTCCCTCATAAATCAAGGGAAGCGTTGGAACAATACTTTGCGAGTAAGGGTACCAGCATAGGAGATATTACTAGCAATCATTGGTTACTTGCAGGAAAAACCGTTTGCTAGACCTTGCTGATTCTTCAAGAAACCAAATTTGTCATAAGAGTTTAAGTATTCGCTGCATGTTTTCTGCTGTAAAGATCCTCTTATTATGCTACCCCAGGAAGCTGCTAAACTTGGTATGCATGTGATGAAAGGTGCAATGCAGATAGAAATTCAGGAAGGATTTTGTTATCTTGAAAAGCCAATTATGTTGCTATATTGTCAAATTTCTAGAACCAAGATTTATCTTCTGCAAGCAGTACAAATAGCATGTTTTGTAAGATTGCTTCTATAAAACTGCATATCATTGTAGACCATAGAGTACTGTTTAGTATTCCAAATGTGCAAGATAGTTGGCCATACGAAGGATTTATCAGCTGTTACTGCTGAGAAATTACTGTCCCTGTGCAAAATTTGACTCAACATTTTGTAATACTATTGCTATAGTAAAAGCTTTATTTTTCTGAATACAATTTCAGATATATACCCTAAGTTCATTCTGTGATGGTGATAATCTAGTTTAAAGCTTGGCTGTATATTAATCTTTAATTTCAAGATTTTGACCAAATTATTTTGATATAATTCTAATATTAACATATTTATTTGTTTGCTATCTATCTCCTTCACTAAAATGTAGTAATTCTTGTTGACAGGAATTTCATGTTTCCTCACTATGGTGTATTTCTAGCACTCAAGAACAGTGGCTGGCATAAAATAGAAGCTCAGTAAATATTCGCTGAATGAATAAACTAATATATATTCATATATATGAATAAAAAACATCCACAGGTTTCTCTTATGGGTATAACATACAAAAATGGGGATGCTGGAGGTTTTAAAGCCACATATAGACGTTTTCAACTTTGTTTATTTATATAAGTCTTCTATGAATAATTTTACTGAGTACTTACTGTGTGTGAAATACCGTACTAAGGACTAGGAGAGTTACTAAGATGAGTTAGGAAAATAACACACTCTTCCAGGAATGCAGAATATGGTAGCAGAACCTTCCCAAAATACAGTAAGACACCGCAAAAACTGAGTGAAAATCTAACAATGTAATTACAATAAATTGCTTTTTACATTTGAGATCTTAAGAGAAATAAAACACTTCAAATGTTAGATTGTGGCAGTAAAGTATAAAGTTAAACCATAACATTTATGGGTAGATTTAGATAGAGGCCAAAAATCTCAAACTATGTAATGAAACACTACAGAATATATCCCAGGAAGCTAAATCGTGATGATTGGAAAAAAGAGATTTATGCCAATTTGCTTGAGAATAAATAGCCTTATGATTGGAGTCATTTATTTACTTAACAAATATGTACTGAAAAGCCTATTTGTATTGGTTACTGTCTACATGCTTGGATAGGGCAGTAAACAGACAAAACTCTCTGCCCTTATGAAGCTTCCTTTTTAGTGGAAGAATACATAGAAACTCTTGAAAATGAATGGGTTATAATATACAGAGTATTAGATGAAGATATAGGCCATAGAGAAAAACAAAGAAGGAAAAGAGAGTAAGAAGTATTGGGGATGGGGTGGAGGTTACAATTTGAAACAGGATGATCAGGGAAGGCTTCACTGAAAAGGTGACATCTGAGCGAAGACCTGAAGGAGATAAGGATGCTTCCTTGTGCCTATGGGCGGGGGGGAGAGCATTCCAAGGAGAGGAAGCAGCAAGGGTAAAGGCCATGAGAGGGAGCGTGCTGGGTTTGTTCACTGAAAAGCAAGACCAGTATGGCTAGACCAGAGTAAATAAAGTAGAAAACCAGGAAAGGAAAGAGATAATGGGGCTTGACCTTAAAGAAACTTGTAGGCTATTGTAAGGATTTTGATACTCAAGATGACATGACTAGTCATGGGGATATTTCCAAGACAGGAGTGATGTAATCTGAGCTGTGCTTTCACATAGGAGCATTTGAGATTGTGTGGTTGAGAACCAATAAGAATGGGAACAAGGGTGGAAGCAGAACTCTAGTTAGATAGTAGCTGCATTCACAATGACTTCCATCAAGGTAGTGGTAGTACAGATGGCAAAAGGTACCTCTGAATGTATTTTGAATGCAGAGAAAATATGACTTGCTGGTAGACTGGATGTGAAGTGTGAGAGGAGAGAAGTCAACAATGATTCCAAAAGTTTTAGACTGAACTACCCCCTGGGGAACAGGGGATAGCACTAAGTGGTTCTAGATTGTACTACTTCTGCTATTTGCTCAAATACTTCCTGTAATTATTTGTTTTGTTGCTTATTTAGTTATCTATTTTCCTGATAAGCTTTAAGGACAGTCTATATGTCATGCTAAGTGGTATTTACTAATAACAATAATTAATGCTATTTATCTATTGCTTAGATCACGCCAAACTTCAAGGTGCCTAATAGTTGATATAAACAACAAAATTCTGTCATAAGAAGGAAGGGTGGCAGGATTTGGTAGTAGAGCAATGTACCAGCCACTGGCTTGACCTTGCCAAAAAAAATTTGAGTGGAGTTCAAGAAGTTACTGTGGATCTTAAAACTAAAGACATGAAACTGAAGCAGAAGTTTGAAATGAACTGTAAGTATTAATGGCAAACCTTAATGCTAATTTAACACACAGCACTCCAAGTTTGCTTTTCAAAGGAAGCATAATGGGGGAGATATTTAGGAGTCCATTAAACATTTCCAGAATATTGGGTCTATTAAGCATAACCAAGTATAACTAGGTCATGGTGATAAAGATCTCTCTCTATATCCTGGCTTGGATATAGAAATCAACACACGAGCAGGGCTGGAATAAAAATTGCAGATGCAGAGTCAACGGATCCAACTATGAGTAGTTCAGAAAACTAGGACAAAGGAACCAAAACAAAGGCTGACAATGTAAGATTTACAAACAGGGTAGAGAACATGCTAGAATTTAGAATGATGATCACAGAAGAATCAAAATATCCTGCTATAAGGGATACACTACACGCCAAAGGGAAAACACGGAGTGGAAATCAGGAACACAAGAAAATCTTTGAAGATGTCATTTCTGAAGAGAAAAGGCAGAAAAATTTGAAGCCAGGGAAATAATTCTAAATTCCCCAAAGAGAATAATCAGTCTAGTCCATTCATTTGTTAAATCCTTTGTTCATTCATTCATTCAGCAGACAGTATATAGGTATTGGAAATACAGTGGAATTTTTTTTTAAAAAGATATTTGCTCTAAAGGATCTTATAGAAACCAGAGAGTGCCTGGCTGCCTGCAAGACTCTCTGTGGCTCAGGTTCCTTGGACACCTAGGGGATCTATAGCTTTCTCTAAATTAAGCATATTCAGAGGAGAGTCTGAAACCTTTGGCCACAAAGTAGACTAAGAGTTCTCCATACTGCAGCTAAAATAATCCCTTTAAAACATAATCTGACTTTCCTCCTTAAAATCTTGCAATGGTTACCTTTTGTCCTTAGGATAAAATATAATTCCTTAATACATGATCATGATTTGGCCCCTCTTGCTGTCCAGCCTGAACACCCCTCCTTGCAATCTATGCTCTGCTTTTAGTTACTTGAAACCACAATGCTTACTTTTTATTAATTTTTTTTTTACAAAATTTCAATAACTTTGGTATAACACAATACTTACTCTTGATATCAGACTCTGGTCTGCCTTCTGTCTGATAAATTCTTTCCTCTCAACTTCATTTGGTTTATTCCTACTAAGTTCTCAGCTTAGGCATCACTTCTCTGACCCCTTCTAGGTTAAGTAGTGCTATTTGCTTCCATAATACTGTACTTCCTTTATCACTCTTCTCTTACTGTTGTTTATTCAGTTCTATCTTTCTGATAAGTTGTAAGGATAATTCCTGGAGAACAAGATGTATGTCTATTTTGTTTACCACTCCATATTCAGCAACCTCACACAGTGTTTGGCGCCAGGAAAGTATTAATCACATTTGTGGAATTATCTTTTTTAAGGGGCGAGGTCTCATTGTTTCCCAGGCTGGACTTGAACTCTTGGGCTCAAGTGATCCTCCTGCCTCAGCCTCCTGAGTCACTGGAACTACAGGCACGTGCCACTGTGCCCAGCTTACATTTATAGAACTTTTATTGATAAAATGATGAATGAATATAAGATCTGTGAGGCAGCTATTGTATCTACTTACTAACCATTATATCCCCAGTACTTCACACAGGGCCTAGAATAAAGTAGCTGCTTATTATATTTTTGAATGAATGAATGAATGAATGAATGCTACCTTTGACCCAAGTCAGTCTTACCTTATTTGCATAAAACTCCTGTAATAAACTGGCACAATATATGACACCCTCAATAGTTTATTGTCTTTTCCCATAAACTATGCCTCAAAATGCAAGACCCTAAAATGTTAAACTATAGCTGGATCTGGGCTCAACCTGCTGTATACCTGTTTGGATTGAGTCTGATCATTATGCTTTCTTAAGAAACCAAAAGGTGCCATTTTCACAGTTCCTTGCAAATAGTGCTTCTAATTTTCCCTGCCCACCCAGTTTCCCATCCTTTGTTTTCCAACTAGGTAGTTACATTGTTCTCCAAGTATCACAAGCTGCTCTGGATATGTACCTGTGAAACAGAAGGCACAGATGAAAACAAGGGATCTATCAAGCCCTTGAATAGATGAAAAGCAAATCCCAAATATTAAAGGTTACCTCAGGAAGATGGATATCTATATATATTTAAAATTTAAAAAATATTAAGCCAGGAAAATAAAACAACATAAAAAGTATCCCCAAGTGGTTGTGGAAGAAATACTGCATATTCCCTGGTTGGAAGGATGAAAGGTAAGCTATGGTCAGTCCTGAACATTATCTTGAGGGTTAGGAGGGTATTTTGTCACTACAATTAATGCTAAATGCCTTATAAAGCTTTTAAGAAAATTACACAGTAGAAAAGTGTTCAGTTTTGATGACCAGTTATTAATATATGAATAACCATGCAAGAAATTGCAATAATTCCTGTAAAATTGTTTTAAAGAATATTATAGTACCACCAATATATTTATCATTATAAATACACAGCATAATTATTAAGTGTACTTACATAGTGTAATATAGGCTGCCATTCATGGCAAGTTAAAAGTCCCTGTCCTTTTAAAAATAATTTAAAGGAAACAGTACTGAAAAGTACATGAAGTGGTAAATTATCATAGCCATGCAATTATACAACAAACTTCAGAGCATTTCTATACTTTTCTAAGATCACTAATAGACTTTCTCCCTTTCTTCCTTCCTTCCAGCATTTAGTGATAGATTATGTCCAGGCATATGCACAACAGATAGATAGAAAGATGACTAAATCAGAGTCCCTGACAGATTCTTCTCTGCCTGCTAATTTTAACCCATTTCCAGATCTAGTACTTTTTCTTCCTTCAACAATCCTACAGACTGGAGAACTGGTTATAATAGAAGCCAAACTATTGCTCAGATCGGTCCTGGTACCTTCAAAGGAGTCCCAATTGTAGGCCAGCAAACAGAGTAAGAAGAGATGAAAAGATGAAAAGACAGAAGAACAAGGGAAGACCCCCTGGAGGAGGTCTCTAAAGAGTAAAGAACAGACAGAATCAATACACAGGTCTAGGGATGAGCCTTCAATTTCATAAGGTCAACTTTTATGTTAGAACAAAGATGATGAAGATGGCTTCAGACAAATTTGTAGATGAGAGAGAAGGGCAGGAATTTTCAAGTGGTCATATCTCACAGCTTGAATTTTCTCTGTGAAGTAAAACATAAGGTGTTCTGCTAAGGAAAAGGGGAGTCAGTGACAGAATGGAATCTTCAAGAAAGAGTGAAGGTTTGAAACATCACTGTGGAATACAGGAGCAGTGCTCAGGGCCCATCCACTGTATCTGAACTGTACCTGAAGGTACACTGTATCTGAAGTGTTGGTAGCAGAGCTCAGCAGCCTGCATATGGACAGCTACTAATCCAAGTTAAATGGTTTTTGGAAAGGATGAAGCATAAAGAAAAGTGAGTTAGGGTACCAAAGGTGCTAGAAAGAGAATACAGTTATATGCCACAAATTGCAGGATGAATTGGCCAGAATCAGGAAAGAAAGTGACAGAATGAGAGAATACTGAGCAGGAAGAGACTGGAAAGTCTAGAGAATACAAACTTGGGAATGAAATGTGGCTATTGTCAAAGAATAACATGTATGCTTAGGGGTTCAAAGGTGGAGCAGAGATGAGTGATAACAAGGTTAAAGATGTGAACAGGTTTGTGGATTTTTTTTTTTTTTTTTTTTAAAGCATGGATGAAGAGTGCTGCATTGAGGACACAGATCAAGTTATTCATGTGATAGTAGAAGTTAATGTGGTTAAACTGAAAGGCTCTTTTGTGAAGCTGGTGCAACAAGCAGAGGAAGACAGTGGAAAATCCACAAAGGTACCTTGTTTGCATCAACTAACCTGTATCATCTACTATTCCTTAAAAAATACACTCTTTCTCTGTCTATACTATTCTTCTGTTTTCCTGAAGTTACCTGACTGGTTTATTCTGAAAACAATTTATCAATTTGAAATAAACTTTTTTAAAGCAGCTCCCCATAGAGAGCTCCCTAAGGCAAACTAGTCACGGTGATGATTCAGTTTCAGTTACCGTCTATGAGATCCATCTCTACTAAAATTGTAAATTGTTCTCTAAATTCTCAAAAATGATGACAAGCCACAGTAAAGCAGAAAACACATTTTTTTGTTAAAAAAAAAATAGTGCTATACAAAAATAACAAATGGCAGAATAATGAATATATGGTGTTTTATGTGCAAAATCATCATGTAATTCTCACTAGTGATTAGCACAATGGTTATCTCTATAATACAATAGTCACACAGTCGGACAACCCACTTAGTAAATAATTTAGGCTTACCTGTATTGCAAGGGCACGGGCAACAAGACCTCTCAGGTATTGTAAGGGATCTTCTGGGCCTTCCCACTTGCTCTGCCATGCGAGAGGACACTGCAATTTAAAAAGGGTCAAAACTGAGTTTGTGTTTATGATACTACATATAAAAGACTAACAGTAGTGTGATGGAGAAAAATTTTGGCATAATTCACATATACATATGAAATTCATTAAGATATGTCTGTTTTTCTATGATCTCATTAAATTGAATAGTAGAGACAGCAAGAATTAATATTTCTCTAAAAGGAAGAAAAGTACAAGTTCCTGAAAGAATAAATAGATGAACTTAAACTAACATATAATAAATAGTCAACCATGTTTTCTTAAACAATATTTATTGCATAATGAAACACAAATTTGACAAATTCACTTTATAAGTGGTGAAGATTATAAAACAATCAGCTTTGGTCCATTCAGTATTTTTTAAAACTATAAATAGAGCAGTATAATGGAAACTTTATTCCCCAAACTACATTGAGACATATGAAACAAACAGAAAAAAATAAAAAGGAGTGCATTAAATTAAAAACAAATAAAATAAAACCCCTCTAAGAATAGCTGCCTTACAAAAGTTATCTTTCTAATATTTGACCTTCCAATAAAGGCATTCTCTGTTAATGCAGACTCTTCATTGCACAAGTATTCTTGTAAGTTCATGGTGATTATAATACACCTTTTTGGTGAAGATTTTCTGGATTTTCTAAATATTTTATAAATATCACACAAACTTCTCAACATATGATTTTTCTGAAGTGTGGTAATAAGGAGAGAACATCAATTTTATACCCCAAACACTGTCTGATTACATAGTTAAGAAACCATGGGCTAGAATATATCAATAATGTATAGAAAATGGAATTGTAAGATGACCAAATTTAGAGTAGAAAAGGACCTTAGAAAACATTGAATCCCTTTACTTTACAGGAATAAAGTAAGCCTTCTTAGGAATGTGATAGATAAGTGCCAGAACTGTGTTTTGATCTAAAACAGGTGTAGTGATTTTGAAACACAACTGCAAATCCTTTGACACTTTGCCTCTTGAGACTTGAGGTCTGTGCTCCTCTCTTCCAATACAAAGGAAGTAATACTATGCCAGTTTCCAAGTCTAGGCTATAAAAAATTGGTTGCTTATATTTCCTGCCTTCTGAGATTTTTAATCTTAGAAGCCAGTCACCATGCTGCAGAGCCCAAACTGTCTTTGGAGAGGCCCATGTGGAGATAAACAGAGACCCCCAGCTGGCACCAACTTGCCAACCATGTGAGTGAGCTGTGTGAAGGAGACAAGATTTCTCTACCAAGCCCTAGTAAATTCCAGACTTTTAAGCTAAAAATAAATGATTTTTTAAAAATATTATTTTAAGCCAGTAAGTTTTGGTGAGATTTGTTCTGCAGCAAGACAACCGGTAACAATTTTGATACACCAGAGGCGGTGCTGCCTTAACAAAATCCTGAATCATATGGCACTGAACTTGAGACTAGGTGGTGGGTTGAAGCTGGAGGGATCTTTAGGAGAATGTAAGTGAAAACTTAGAGGACTTCTAGGAGACTACTAGAGGAAGCCTATGGAGCTTTGAGGACTTAAAAAAAAAGGAAGGAAGAATCTCAGATAAACCTCTGTTAAACAACAGGGCTTCAATAAATCTTAAGGGTGTTGTCCCACAGCTGATGCAAAAGAAGCCTAAGATAGAAAGACAGACTTATCTTGAAAAGATCTGTGGTTGTGGTTTTTGTCTAATGGAGTGAATCTCAATGAGATTCACAGCAAACTCCCAGTTTTAGAGAAACTGTTCTGGTGTAAACTATCAGTTTAGGATTACAGGGTTAGGAGAGGGTGCAATTCAAAGAGAACTTGGCTCCAGGGCTTCTATGGGCAGGGAGCAGACTGAGAAAACCACTCAGCTGCAAACATGAGCTATATCTTACTGAAATGTATGGATAATTCAGAGGTTAGAATCAAGAGCTCGAAGGGTAAAGCCAAGAGCAATTAATCATTCCTAGGAAACAATACAACATTCTAATAAAGGAACTGGAAACAAGAACTTGCTTGGATTTCAGAATTGCTAAGGACATGTTAGCCTCCCAATCTTCCTCCACCCTTTTTGAATAGGAATGTCTGCAGTTATCCTATGCCTGTCCTACCATTTTATATTGGTTTTAAAGGGAATAGGTAACTTGTCACTGTAGTTCACTGGTCTTTAGATGGGAACAATATTTATGCAGCTATTTTTGAGGAATCAAACCCAGAAAGCCTCATCCATACTTTCACCTGATTTAAATGACAATTTTTTCCCTTTAGCCTTAGCCTGATCCTGTAATGAAATGAAACATGTGGAGGAGTTTGGGAGGAAACAATTGTATTTTGCATGTGGGGAAACGTAAATAATTTGTGCCTAGAGGGCAGACTGTGGCAGTTTTTAAACATGACTCCTAAATTATTTGATACTCCTTTCACTCATAAGAGCCAGTCCATGAGTAACCTTGGAAGCTGAGCCTTGTGAGAAACCCTGAGCCAGAATACTCAGCTAAACCACACTTGGATTCTAGACCCACAAAAACTGTGATATTATACATTTCTATTGTTTTATGCCACTAAGCCTTAGGACAATTTATTAGTCATCTATAGACAGTTAAGAGAGTTACCAATTTTATTGCCAAGTGTAATACATTAATTCAATAAATGTTTAAGTCATTATTCATCCATTCAGCAATTATTTACTATCTATAATGTGCAGATACTATTAACATAAGGTCCTTGCTATTATGGAGCTTACATTTTAGAGCGTGATAGATAATATTTACCTATATAAAAAATATTTAATAGTGTTAAATATGTAGAGAATTAAAACATAATAGGTGATATAATAGAAGTGATAATGATAGTGATACATGAGATGAATGAAATAAATATAGTATTTAAAGAAAATTAAAAGCAAATAAAGGAGATACAAAGCTGAAGTTCCTTGTGGTGCTTTATGAATAAATTATGTATCATGTTATTGGAGTTTAGAGGGAAAAAATTATTCAATCAAGGAAGTCTTTAAAAAAGAGGCAGCTATTAAGCTATGCCTTGAGTTGCAGGAAATTTTTTTAAGCTAATATTTGTTGGGTGCTTACTATGTGTTAGTAACTATGGTGAGTGCTTGATAGACACCACCTCATATATTCCTCAAAATAATCCTCAGAAGTGTACTATTAGGTAACTGCAAAAGTAACTACAGTTTTTACATTGTTAGAATTTGCTGTTTGATATTGAAATGCATTCTTAAATGTACTTATGTTATACATCATTTTAATGAGCATTTCTCACTTTTTTTTTTTTTGCTAATGACTTATTGCTTGCTGTTTATGTTTATTTTAGACCATGGAAATGATGTTAGGCAAAAAGCAAATTTGAGTGATTTTCTTATTTGAGTTCAAAATGGGTTATAAATCAGTGGAGATAACTGGCAATGTGAACAACACATTTGGCCCAGGAACTACTAACGAACGTACAGTGCAGTGGTGGTTCAGGAAGTTTTGCAAAGGAGATCATTGAAGATGAGGACATAGTGGCCAGCTATCAGAAGTTGACAACGACCAACTGAGAGCAATCACCCAAGCTGATCCTCTTACAACTACAGGAGAAGCTGCAGAAGAACTCAACATCAACCATTCTATAGTCATTCAGCATTTGAATCAAATTGGAGAGGTGATAAAAGCTTGATAAGAGGATGTGTCATGAGCTAACCAAAAATTGTTTTGAAGTCTTGTCTTCTCTTATTCTATGTAACAACAATGAACCATTTCTGAATCGGATTGTGATGTACAATCAAAAGTGGATTTTATATGACAACCAGAAGCTTCAAAGCACCTCCCAAAGCCAACTTCCACCAAAAACAGGTCATGGTTGCTGTTTAGTGCTCTGCTGGTCTGATCCACTACAGCATTCTGAATCCTGGCTTAACTATTACATCTGAGAAGTATGCTCAGCAAATAGCTGAGATGCACCAAAAACTGCAATATCTGCAGCCAGCATTGGTCAACAGAAAGGACCTAATTCTTCTCCATGACAGTGCCCAACCACAAGTTACACAATCAGTACTTCAAAAGTTGAATGAATTGGACTACAAAGTTGTGCCTCATTCGCCATATTCACCTGACCTCTCGCCAGCTGACTACCATTTCTTTAAGCATCTCAACAACATTTTGCAAGGAAAACACTTCCACAACCAGCTGGATGCAGAAAATGCTTTCCAAGAGTTTCTTGAATCCCAAAAGATAGATTTTTATGTTACAGGAATAAACCAATGTATTTCTTATTGGCAAAATGTGTTGATTGTAATGCTTCCTATTTTGATTAATAAATATGTCTTTGAGCCTAGTTATTAATATAAAAACTTAAAATTCATGATCCAAAACCACAATTACTTTTGCACCAACTTAATATTATAATTTCCATTTTACAGAGGAGAAAATGTAGATACAAAGAGAAAAGCATGTTCAAAAATCACAGAGCTGGCAAATGGCAGATCTAGGATATAAACCCCCGGGTAACTTGGCTCTAGAGTCCATATCAGCACCAATACTGTCTTCAATAGATTTAATATTTCTATAATGATTTATATATATTAAACCATTTGAGATTCAATATAAGATAATTATGTGTTGGGAATTAAATTTATAATGATGGAGACACTAAGGGTTAGAGTAAGTTTATTTAATCTTAAACTTTTTTTAAAAATTTTTTATTTTATTTATTATTATTATACTTTAAGTTCTAGGGTACATGTGCATAACGTGCAGGTTTGTTACATATGTATACTTGTGCCATGTTGGTGTGCTGCACCCATCAACTCGTCAGCACCCATCAACTCGTCATTTACATCAGGTATAACTCCCAATGCAATCCCTCCCCCCTCCCCCCTCCCTATGATAGGCCCCGGTGTGTGATGTTCCCCTTCCTGAGTCCGAGTGATCTCATTGTTCAGTTCCCACCTATGAGTGAGAACATGCGGTGTTTGGTTTTCTGTTCTTGTGATAGTTTGCTAAGAATGATGGTTTCCAGCTGCATCCATGTCCCTACAAAGGACACAAACTCATCCTTTTTTATGGCTGCATAGTATTCCATGGTGTATATGTGCCACATTTTCTTAATCCAGTCTGTCACTGATGGACATCTGGGTTGATTCCAAGTCTTTGCTATTGTGAATAGTGCCGCAATAAACATACGTGTGCATGTGTCTTTATAGCAGCATGATTTATAATCCTTTGGGTATATACCCAGTAATGGGATGGCTGGGTCATATGGTACATCTAGTTGTAGATCTTTGAGGAATCGCCATACTGTTTTCCATAATGGTTGAACTAGTTTACAATCCCACCAACAGTGTAAAAGTGTTCCTATTTCTCCACATCCTCTCCAGCACCTGTTGTTTCCTGACTTTTTAATGATCACCATTCTAACTGGTGTGAGATGGTATCTCATTGTGGTTTTGATTTGCATTTCTCTGATGGCCAGTGATGATGAGCATTTTTTCATGTATCTGTTGTCTGCCTAAATGTCTTCTTTTGAGAACTGTCGGTTCATATCCTTTGCCCACTTTTTGATGGGGTTGTTTGTTTTTTTCTTGTAAATTTGTTGGAGTTCTTTGTAGGTTCTGGATATTAGCCCTTTGTCAGATGAGTAGATTGCAAAAATGTTCTCCCATTCTGTAGGTTGCCTGTTCACTCTGATGGTAGTTTCTTTTGCTGTGCAGAAGCTCTTTAGTTTAATTAGATCCCATTTGTCAATTTTGGCTTTTGCTGCCGTTGCTTTTTTTTTTTTTTTTTTTAAACTAAGTGATAGAGAAGTTGAATCCAGGTCTAACCCTAAATATAACCTTTTTTCACCATCCCATGCGTTTCATGAAAGATGTCACAAAAGCAGAACCAGTTGTAACCAGGGTGTTCATTTGTTAACTCACTCTCTCTCAAATATCAATTAAGTGATTATGCAGCAAGTATGAGTAAATAGCTGCTATCTGCCCATCATCTGTTAACTGCTGAGGATATTAAGTCACAACACAATTCTTGTCTATAAAAGCTTATGATACAGAGGGAAATCGACAATAAAAGAGATGGCTAAGGACAATAAATTGAGCTCCCTAATAGCAATAAGCACAGTGATTGTGAACACGAAGGTAGAGTATATCAAATTCAAACTGCGTGGAACGGCAAGAGTTAGGAAAGGCTTTCTGGTGGAGATCATGCTTTATAGGAGTCTCAAAAGGTAAACGAATAGTCGGTCTTTTCCTGAGTATCTACAATAGGTAAAGACAGCAGGGAAAGGAATAAGCATTAATAAGACGAGAGAAATGGGCTGATGAATTAAGGATGGCATCATAAAATTTGTGGTTGTTTATACTAAGGAATTTAAATTTTATCTGGAAAGCAATGATAAAACTAAATTAACCTTTAAGCGAGGAAGTGACACAACAAATTTGGATTTTTTAAAGATTACCCTAGTAGAGATGGGAAGAACAACATTAGGAAGATGAAACTGCAATCACGGAAGTGAGTTAAGAATGTACGGTAATATTCTAAACGTGAGTCAATGAAGAATCATGTGAAAATGAGAAGAAGAAGAATAACAATAGCAAACACTTTTATAGAACTTACAGGCACTGTTATACATATTTTATCTACATTGAGAGTTTTATGACAACCCTCTGAAGTGGGCATAATTATTACCATTTCAAATATCTGGAAACTTATATAGAGAAAGGTTAAGTGACTTGCACACACACACACACACAAAAACACTCTAGTACAATCTTGGATGTTTTAATTTCCATTCTACAATCTTAATATGTTTACTGTATGAACCTTAAAAAACGGCCACTTGTAGGAATTTTCCTCCCTTCTCTATTTAATGATGGAATTATTTGTACTACTAACAAATATCACTATCCCACTGGTAAAAATAGCTTGTTTCTCAGATAGGAGTGCAATACCAGTAATCCATTATCTGCAGACTGCTGAAGTTAAACCAACATTGGATTTTAGGTTTTGAAAATGTCAGAAGAACTTTCATTTGCTGCTAGCTTATTGCAGTGCCTGAAATAGGGAGACAGCACTGTAATTGTAATTTATTTCAAACACTAGCAGTTGCACAAGGTTTTTATCTTGTGTGAAAACAGATTCAGCTTACAATTAAAAAAAAAAAGAAATGCAGAGAGGTCACTGCAATTTCAATTTCATATGCAACGATTAATAATAGATACAATTTAAGATTATCACTAACTCCTACACTTGCCATAATTTACAACTCTACTCAATTAATTGAAATAACTAAAACCTATTTCACAAACATACATAATTAGAAATTTGTATTTCAGAAGGATAAAGACAAGTTTCAGAGTCAAACAATTTAACAAGAGAGCCCTTACTATCTATACTTAAGAGGAAGTACAACACAGACAATGAGTAATTTGTGATAAAAGTTACAGCAGATTCCAGTTTAATCTTAACAAGACCTTTGTTCAGCTCCATGGGCACATCACAGTATTTCTGTAGCATTCAATTTTTTTTTTTTATCAGTACAAAAAAAGGATTATAAAATGGCACGTGTACAAACTAAGGACTTTCAGATCTAAAAGATTTAATTGAATGATTCTCTTTTAAAACATAAATCATTTTTTGAATCTATTTTATGTTTTCCCTTCTCAAAGAAGATCTTCTATTACTTGCTTTCTATGATAAATGTCAGCTTGTTTTATTTATTTATTTTTTTTTTGAGACAGGGTCTCACTCTATCACCCAGGCTGGAGTACAGTGGCATGATCATGGCTCACTGCAGCTTAGACTTCCCAGGCTCAGGTGATCCTCCTACCTCAGCCTCCTGAGTAGGTGGAACTACAGGCACCCACCACCATACCTGGCTAATTTTGTATTTTTTGTAGAGGCGGGGTTTTGCCTGTTGCCCAGGCTGGTCTTGAACTCCTAGGGTCAAGTGATCCGCATGCCCTGGCCTCCCAAAGTGCTAGGATTACAGGTATGAGCTACTGCGCCCAGCCAGGTTTTTCCAATTAAAAAAATAAAATGCTTGTTATCTTAAGAGTTTACACTGTTAAAAAAAAGGAAGGTAGAAGCAACCCACATTAATCGATGGATGAATGGATAAACAAAATGTGGCATATACATACAATAAAATATTACCTTAAAAAAGAAAAAAAATTTTGATATATATTACAGCATGAATGTTCCTTGAGGACATTTTACATAATGAGATAAGCCAGACACACAAAGACAAATACTGTTATGATTCCACTTAAATGAGATACCTAACGTACCAAGATTCATAGAGACAGAAAGTAGATGGTGGTTGCCAGGGGCTGGGGAAGGGGTGAACGGGAGCTGTTGTTTAATGGGACAGAGTTTCAGGTTTTCAAGATGAAGAGTTCTGGCAATTAGCTGTACAGCAATGTCAATGTACTTAACTGTACTTAAAAATGGTTAACCTAGTAAATTTTGTGTCATGTATATTTTGCCACAGTAAAATAAAAACTTCATTGGGAAAAGGTTAAGAAAGACTACTAATTTCCTTTTGTGAATTTTTCTAGCCATCACTGTATGTTAGTTTTTGTTATTTATATTGAGTTCACTGAATATAGACTATATACTATTCATTTTTCCTATCTCCAGAGCCTGGTATAGTATAGAGAACCCATGGTAGATGGGCAATAAATATTTGCTAAATGTTACTTATTACATCATCCAACTGTAAGCTTTTTCTTAACCAAACTCCCCCTTCCTCCTCTTTTTCAGATATTCTGAAAAAAATATATAGCTCATGTTATAGAGAGACCATATATCCATTTGACTAATGATGCCTATTGTCCCAGAGTTCCATTCAGGTAGCAGGCTGTTTTACTCTAACAGGGTCCTCCGATTAAAGGTTATTTCTGGGTGTGTCTGTGAGGGTGTTTACAGAAGAGATTAGTATTTGAGACTGAATTATATATATATATATTTATGTATGCTTTTTATTTATATATATTCATATTATAATCTGGTTCTGTTTCTTGGAAGAACTCTAGTACAGTAGAGAATGATAAATTCTATTCAAAATTGTACACTTTAAAAAAATCTATCTAGTTAATACTGCTATGGACTGAATGTGTCCCCACAAGATGCATATGTTGAAATCTTAAGTCCCAGTGTGATGATAATAGGAGATGAGGTCTTCGAGAAGTAATAAGCTCATGAGAATGGAGCAGCCCCTCATGGTGGGATTAGTGCCCTTGTAAAAAGAGAGAGGGCTTTCTTTCTCTTTCTTCCCTCCACAGTGTGAAGATACAAGGAAAAGATGGCCATCTGTAAACTTTCATCAGACACCAGATCTGCCAGCCCCTTGATCTTGGACTTTCCAGCTTTCAGAACTGTGAGAAATGTCTATTATTTAAGGCACTTAGTCTATAGTATTTTGTTGTGACAATTTGTCTAAGACAGTATTTGTCTTTTAAAATATGAACAGATTGTACTACTACACCATGGTATATATTAAGAATACTTATAGTGAAGCTTAGCTCTGGGAGAGATGAAGGTAAGTTCATCATTAAGTATGTTCAGCAAGTAAAATTATAATCTGTAACATTTCTTTCATCTAGTAAAACTACACTGAATGTATATTTACTTCCATGAAATTTATCAAAATAATATTTAATAAGATGTCTTCTGCTTTTACATTCCTTGAGAATTTAAAAAATTGTGGATTATTTCCACATTGTTTTCTGTGATACACTCGTTTAGGCCAATATTATGTTGCCATAGTTAAAAGTATGTACATATGCAGGCATGTTGGGGTTATAATTTCTATTAATATTTTCTCAAAGATTTTAACCAAACGTACATCAAGAGTAGAGTTAAATGGGCTCTGTGGGTTTACACCAAAATTTGATCTATAAACATTGTAAAGCTAATAGTATTGAGTTTTGATTTCCACAATTTAGTACACTAACCATGTTAAATGAGCCATAACAAGAAACAAAATCAACACATTTATGAATTTTTATATAGAATTTATTTAAAAATGACTACTAATGCAAAATGGCACAAAAATATTTCAATAGTAATTGTTCATTTCATTTAGTATGAGTGGCTATTAATATAAATTAGAACATAAAACAATTACTGAGCCAGTCGCACTAATTTCTGTGCATTAATGCAACCAATCAATCAAATGCTTGAGATGAAACAAACTTGGGTTCAAGCCCATTAGTTTGTTTTATCTTTGATAGTAAATTAGCCAGCTATTAATTGAAGCACAAACTAGATAACAATTATCAGTTTAGCCACAGATTTTGTGTGTTTAGGTGCATGGATGTTGAAAAATCTTGCATATAGTCTTCTAAGCTAACATAAAAGTTCAGTAAATTCTAAATTAAATGGAATTTTAGGGTCTAAATAGTATTTAAACTTGTATAGAGTAAAACCAAAATATAACTAAAAATTATTGACAATATTTTCACTCTCAAAAGTTTCTTTGCTTCCATTTGTAATTCATCAGTCCTACCTCCACCAACTCATTAACAGACAATTGCTGGTATGTTAGTATATACTGCCAATACCAGCTGCATCCTGGACACCCTAACCCAGCGGTGCTAGAGGAATTAAAGACACACGCACCGAAACAGAGTGTGGAGTGGGAAATCAGGGGGCTGACAGCCTTCAGAGCTGAGAGCCTCAAACAGAGTTTTACCCACATATTTATTGACAGAAAGCCAGTGATAACATTGTTCCTACAGATTACAGATTAACTAAAAGTATTCCTTACGGGAAACAAAGGGCTGGGCTCTGGCCAGTTATCTGCAGCAGGAACATGTCCTTAAGGCACAATCACTCATGCTATTGTTTGTGGTTTAAGAGCGCCTTAAGTGGTTTTCCGCCCTGGGTGGGCCAGGTGTTCCTTGCCCTCATTCCGGTAAACCCACAACCTTCAGTGTGGGCGTCATGGCCATCACAAACATGTCACAGTACTGCAGAGATTTTGTTTATGGCCAGTTTATGACCAGATTTGGGGGCCTGTTCCCAACAACACACTAGTTTGAATTTTCTAAAATTATGTATATAATTAAATTTATATATATATAGTATTATAAATATTAAACTTTTAACCTTCCTTTTTTTTGCTATGTATAATTATTTTGTTTTATCCAGTAATGTGATTGAACCAGCTCACAAAGGCTAGTGAGAGCCAAGTCTTAAAATTTTACAAATGATGTAAGTTCATTGCTAAATAGCCTTATTTAAAAAGTTATATGAATTTACAATTAAATGTTATTTTAAAACAGTTAACAAATATTCTCAAACCTCATCTCTTTGTAATTATTTTACAATTTTTATTATGTTATATCCCCTCAGCCATCTTGTTGAAAGCTAGTCACTAATGGTACTAGGGAGGTGGGGCCTTTGGAAGGAATTAGGTTATGAGGGTGAAGGTTATGAGGCTTCACCCTCATAAATGGGATTAATGCTCTTATAGGAAGAGGTTAGAGAGCTAGCCTGCACTCTTTCCACCATATGAGGATACAAGGAAAAGTTGGCTGCTGTCATCAGAACCCAACCATGATGGCACCGATCTTAGATTTCTCAGCCTTTAGAATTGTAAGAAATACATGTTTAAGCCACCCAGTCTATTAAAATTTGTTATAGCAACCTGAATAAAGAATGATGTTTATTTAAGCTGGGCCAGGTGGCGTACACCTGTAATCCCAGCACTTTGAGAGGCTGAGGCAAGAGGATCACCACCACAGGAGTTCAAAAACAGCCTGGTCAACATAGTGAGAAACTATTGCTACAGAAAATAAAAAAATTAGCTTGGTGTGAGGGCATGCGCCTGTACTCCTAGCTACTCAGGAGGCTGAGGTGGGAGGATCTATTGAGCTCAGGAGTTGGAGGTTGCAGTGAGCTAGGATTGTACCACTGCACTCCAGCCTAGGTGACAGAGTGAGACCCTGTCTCTACAAAAACAAACAAAAACTGTGTTCAAGATTATGTCTATTGGATATAAGATAGAAGAAATACTGGATAGAAGATATGGATAGAAGAAATACTATGAAATAGTTTGCTACTAGGCATCTCTTCCTCACTCCACATTCATTGACCTTATATCGGTAACTTGAAACCAGCCATGGTAGCAGCATTTGTACCATGGAAATGAGAAATGCTATAGATCAAGGCTTCCTCCTCTTTCTTTCTTTCTTTCTTTTTTTTTTTTTTAAGAGCCAGTTTTAAAACATTTGCTGGCGGAACACTGCGTGTATCCATGCAGTTGCATAAATCAAATAGTCATTGTATTTCTGAGTAGCATTCCAATTTTATGGATATAACAAAAACGTATCATTTCACCTCTTGAATGTTAAATTGTTTCTAGTTTTTGACACTTAAAAATTAAGTTGCTTTGAACATTCACAAATAAGTATTTGTATGGCATATGCTTTCATTCCTCTTGGGTAAATATTCACGAGTGATATGTTAATATATGTTAACATATCACTATGTTAATGTTATGTTAATATGTTAAGCTAATATGTTAAGCTAATATGTTAAGTATATGTTTAACCTTATAAGAAAAAGCTAAACTATCAGCAGTACCTGAAAATTCAAGCTGTTCCAGATCCAAAACAACACTTGGTACCACTTGGTTTTTTAATTTAAGCTATAAACCAATCAAACTAGTATGCAGGCCTGTCTCATTGTGATTTTAAAAAATTGTTTTTACTGATATATAATTAATATACCATCAAACCCACCTCTCTATAGTATATGATTTAGTGGGTTTTAATATATTCACAAGGTTGTACAAGCATAACCACTAATTCCAGAATATTTTTATCAATCTCCCAAAATACTCTGGATCCAGGCAGTCACTCTCCATTTCCCCATGAACAAAGGATGGTTTTCCATTAAATTAAATTTCCATTAAATTCCATTTAATTTCTTTCAATGATGTTGTGTAGCTCTCAGTGCACAAGTCTTGATCTCCTTTTGTTAAATTTATTCCCATCCATTTCATTTTTTTCAATGCTATTATAAGTGGAATTAAGATCTTAATTTCATTTTGGATACTGTGAGTGCCATATATACTCATTGCTATTATATAGAAATACAACTGCTCTTTATATATTGATATTCTTACTGCAGTTCTGATATTCCTAATGACACCTACATTTTTATGTGTTTCTTTCCCATCCACAAGTCCTAATATCTATAGAACTTTTTTTTGCATTTTTATAATTGAGATGTTTGCCTTTTCATTATTGAGTTTTTAAACAAAATCTATTCTAGATGTAGGTTCCTTTGTTAGGTATATGTCTTGAAATTATTTTCTCCTATTCTGTGACTCACTTTTAATTTTTATAAGTGTCTTCTAAAGAGAAGGTTAAAATTTTGATAATGTCCAGTGTATCACTTTTTTTCTTTTTATAGTTTGTTTTTGGTGTCCTATTTAAGAAATCCCTGCCAAACACAAAGTCACTAAAATTTTCTCCTATATATTTTTTGTTAAGTTTTATTAATGTTTATGATTACTTTGGGGATAATTTTTGTATATCTTTGGAGACACAGTTATGGGTTTTTTTTTTTTTTTCTTTTTGGCTTTTGGCTATTCAGTTACTCTAGCACCATTTGTTAAAGAGATGTTCCTTTTCATATTTAATTACCTTAGCCTATTGGTGAAAATCAATTGATTACATATTTCTGGGTCTATCTGGATTCTTATTCCATTTCACTGATCTTCACTGATTCCTTCCATTCCATTAATCCATTCCAATCCATTGATTAGTGGATTCCATTCCACTGATCTTCATTCCATTGGTCTCTCTTCCATTCCATTGATCTTTGTATCTGTCTTCATGCCAATGCCACAGTATTTTGATAACAATATCTTCATAATGTTTGAATCACAAAGTGTAAGACCTTCCATTTTTTCTCCTGTTTTCATAAAAGGGTCTATAGTAGACCCTTTGGATTTTTGCAAAAAGAAAAAAAATAGACTCAAATTGCCAATACTTCTGAAAAAATCCTGCAGAGGTATTCCTAGCTGTTGGGTTGAGATTATGGAGTTTTCTAGATATAGGATCATGTCATCTGCAAACAAAAATAATTTGATTTCCTCTCTTCCTATTTGAGTACCATTTATCTCTTTTGCCCAATTGCCCTGGCCAGAACTTTCAATACTATGTTGAATAGGAGTGGTGAGAGAGGGCATTCTTGTGCCAGTTTTCAAGTGGAGTGCTTCCAGCTTCTGCCCATTCATTATTATATCGCTATGGGCTTGTCATATATGGCTATTTTGAGATATGTTCCTTCAGTACCTAGTTTATTGAGAGTTTTTAACATAAAAGGATGTTGAATTTTACAGAAGGCCTTTTGTGCATCTATTGAGATAATCATGTGTTTTTCGTCTTTCATTCTGTTTATGCAGTGAAACACATTTATTGATTTGCATATGTTGAACAAACCTTGCATCCCAGGGATGAAGCTAACTTGATTGCGGTGGAAAAGCTTTTTGATGTGTTGTGGGATTCGGTTTGCCAGTATTTTATTGAGAATTTTTACATGGATGTTCATCAAAGATATTGGTCTAAAATTTTCTTTTTTTGTTGTGTCTCTGCCAAGTTTTGGTGTCAGGATAATGTTGGCTTTATAGAATAAGTTAGGGAACAGTCTTTCCTTTTCAGTTTTTTGGAATAGTTGCAGTAGAAATGGTACCAGCTCTTCTTTGTACCTCTGGTAGAATTCAGCTGTGAACCCATCTGGTCTTGGGCCTCTTTTGGTGGTAGGCAATTTATTACAGCCTCAATTTCAGAACTCATTATTGGTCTATTCAGGGATTCAATGTCTTCCTGCTTCAGTCTCAGGAGGGTGTATGTGTCCAGGAATTTATCCATTTCTTCTAGATGTTCTGGTTTATGTCTATAGAGGTGTTTATAGTATTCTGTGATAGTCGTTTGTGTTTTTCTGTGGCGTCAATGGTAATATCTCCCTTATCATTTCTGACTGTGTTTATTAGATCCTTCTCTCTTTTCTTCTTTATGATTCTAGCTAGTGGTCTATTTTATTATTTTTTAAAAATGGCTCTTGGATTCTTTTATTTTTTTGAAAGACTTTTCATGTCTCTATCTCCTTAAGTTCAGCTCTGATCTTGGTTATTTCTTGTCATCTGCTAGCTTTGGGGTTTGTTTGCTCTTGGTTCTCTAATTCTTTATGATATAATTTTGAGATGTATAAAGTTAAGATCTTCGTTGCTAGCCTGGTTATTCCTTTCACTTTCACTCCTTTCTCTACCATGGCCCTCTTTATAGGAGTGGTTCTCAAAGTGTGGTCTCCAGACCAGTATCATTAGCATCACCTGAGAACTTGGCAGAAATATGAATTCTTGTACCACCCCCCACCTACTCCAGGCTACTGAATCAGAAATTCTCAGTGTGTTTCCTTGCAATGTTTTATCAAGCCCTTGGGATGCACCCATCAACCCATCATCTACATTAGGTATTTCTCCTAATGCTATCCCTCCTCCAGCCCCCCAGCCCCACCAGGCCGCAGTGTGTGATGTTACCCACCCTGTGTCCATGTGATCTCAATGTTCAATTCCCACCTAAGAGTGAGAACATGTGGTGGTTGGTTTTCTGTCCTTGTGATAGTTTCCAGCTTCATCCATGTCCCTGAAGAGACATCCATGTCCCTGCAGAGGACATGAACTCATCCTTTTTTATGGCTGCATAGTATTCCATTGTGTATATGTACCACATTTTCTTAATCCAGTCTATCATTGATGGACATCTGGGATGGTTCCAAGTCTTTGCTATTATGAATGGTGCCATAATAAACATACATGTGCATGTGTCTTTATAGTACCATGATTTATAATCTTTTGGATATATACCCAGTAATGGGATTGCTGGGTCAAATGGTAATTCCAGTTCTAGATCCTTGAGGAATCGCCACACTGTCTTCCACAATGGTTGAACTAATTTACATTCTCACCAACAGTGTAAAAGTGTTCCTATTTCTCCACATCCTTTCCAGCATCTGTTTTTTCCTGACTTTTTAATGACTGCCATTCTAACTGGCATGAGATGGTATCTCATTGTGGTTTTGATTTGCATTTCTCTGATGACCAGTGATGAGCATTTTTTCATGAGTCTGTTGGCTGCATAAATGTCTTCTTTTGAGAAGTGTCTGTTCATAACCTTTGCCCACTTTTTGATGGGGTTGTTTTTTTTCTTGTAAATTTGTTTAAGTTCTTTGTAGATTCTAGATATTAGCCCTTTGTCAGATGGGCAGATTGAAAAAATTTTCTCCTATTCTGTAGGTTGCCTGTTCACTCTGATGGTAGTTTCTTTTGCTGTGCAGAAGCTTTAGTTTAATTAGTCCCATTTGTCAATTTTGGCTTTTGTTGCCATTGCTTTTGGTGTTTTATCATGAAGTCCTTGCCCATGCCTATGTCCTGAATGGTATTGCCTAGGTTTTCTTCTAGGGTTTATGGTTTTAGGTCTAACATTTAAGTCTTCAATCCATCTTGAATTAATTTTTTGTATAAGGTGTAAGGAAGGGATCCAGTTTCAGTTTTCTACATATGGCTAGCCAGTTTTCCCAGCATCATTTATTAAATAGGGAATCCTTTCCCCATTGCTTGTTTTTGTCAGGTTAGTCAAAGTTTTTTTCTAATTCTGTGAAGAAAGTCAATGGTAGCATGATGGGTATAGCACTGAATCTATAAATTACTTTGGGCAGTTTGGCCATTTTCATGATATTGGTTCTATGGTGGTACATACACATGGATTTTTTTTTTCCATTTGTTTGTGTCCTGTCTTATTTCCTTGAGCAGTGGTCTATAGTTCTTGAAGTGGTCCTTCACATCCCTTGTAAGTTGTATTCTTAGGTATTTTATTCCCTTTGTAGCAGTTGTGAATGGGAGTTCACTCAGATTTGGCTCTTTGCTTTTCTATTACTGATGTATAGGAATGCTTGTGATTTTTGCACACAGTTTTATATCCTGAGATTTTGCTGAAGTTGCTTATTAGCTTAAGGAGTTTTTGGGCTGAGACAATGGGGTTTTCTAAAACCATGTTGTCTGCAAA
The DNA here is from genome assembly GCF_047675955.1 of Chlorocebus sabaeus. Lineage (NCBI taxonomy): Eukaryota > Metazoa > Chordata > Mammalia > Primates > Cercopithecidae > Chlorocebus > Chlorocebus sabaeus. Next base: position 99,907,356 of record NC_132904.1, on the reverse strand, counting down.
CAGAGACAATTTGACTTCCTCTATTCCTAGCTGAAGATCCTTTATTTCTTTCTCTTGCATCTTTGCCCTGGCCAGAACTTCTGATACTATGTTGAATAGGAGTTGTGAGAGAGGGCATCCTTGTCTTGTGCCAGTTTTCAAAGGGAATGCTTCGAGTTTTCACTCATTCAGTATGATATTGGCTATGGGTTTGCCGTAAATAGCTCTTATTATTTTGAGATGTTCCATCAATACCTAGTTTATTGAGTTTTTAGCAGGAAGGGTGTTGAATTTTGTCAAAGGCCTTTTCTGCATCTATTGAGATAATCACGTGTTTTTTGTGATTGCTTCTGTTTATGTGATGGATTATATTTATTGGTTTACGTATGTTGAACCAGCCTTGCATCCCAGGGATGAAGCCAAATTCATCATGGTTGATAAGGTTTTTAATGTGCTGCTTGATTTGGATTACCAGTATTTTGTTGAGAATTTTTGCATCAATGTTCATCAGGGATATTGGCCTGAAATTTTTTTTTGTTGTGTCTCTGCCATGCTTTGGTATCAGGATGATGCTGGCCTCATAAAATGAGTTAGGGAGGAGTCCCTCTTTTTCTATTGTTTGGAATAGTTTCAGAGGGAATGGTAGTAGCTCTTCTTTGTACCTCTTGTAGAATTCACTGTGAATCCATCTGGTCCTGGGCTTTTTTTGGTTGGTAGGCTATTAATTACTGCCTCATTTTCAGAACTCGTTATTGGTCTATTCAGGGATTCTACTTCTTCCTGGTTTAGTCTTGGGAGGGTATATGTGTCCAAGTATTTATCAATTTCATCTAGATTTTCTAGTTTATTTGCATAGAGGTATTTATAGTATTCTCTGATGGTAGTTTGTATTTCTGTGGGACCAGTGGTGATATCGCCTTTATCATTTTTTGTTTTATCTATTTGATTCTTCTCTCTTTTCTTCTTTTAGTCTAGCTAATGGTCTATTTTTTAGTCTCTAAAAAAACCCAGCTCCTATATTCATTTATTTTTTTTATTTTTATTTTTTTTGAGACGGAGTCTCGCTCTGTTTTTTTGTTTGTTTGTTTTTTTGAGATGGAGTCAGCTCTCTTGAGGCTGGAGTGCAGTGGCAGGATCTCAGCTCACTGCAAGCTCCGCCTCCCAGGTTCACGCCATTCTCCTGCCTCAGCCTCCGGAGTAGCTGGGACTACAGGCACCTGCCACCTCGCCCGGTTAGTTTTTTGTATTTTTTAGTAGAGACGGGGTTTCACTGTGTTAGCCAGGACGGTCTCGATCTCCTGACCTCGTGATCCACCCATCTCGGCCTCCCAAAGTGCTGGGATTATAGGCTTGAGCCACCATGCCCGGCCTATTCATTGATTTTTTGAAACGTTTTTTAAAGGGTTTTTCATGTCCGTATCTCCTTCACTTCTGGTCTGATCTTAGTTATTTCTTGTCTTCTGCTAGCTTTTAAATTTGTTTGCTCTTGCTTCTCTGGTTCTTTTAATTGTGATGTGAGGGTGTCGATTAAATAATCTTTTCCTTTGTTGTAACAACATTTGTAAGTTACATTTGTAATGTTTAAGTATACAGTACGGTATTGTTAACTCTAATTTCTATGTTGTACAGTAGAACTTATTCATCTTGCATGTCAAACTTTGTATCCTTTGTTAGGTTTTGATATCAGGCAATGCTGGTCTCAGAAAAGTTAGGAATATAATCCCATCTCTTCTATTTTGTGGAAGAGTTTGCATAAAGTTGGCAGTATGTCTTCCTTAAATATTAGTTAGATTTTACCAGTGCATTCTAGAAGCTCTCATTGTGAGAAGGTTTTAAAAAATTCAACTTGTTTGATATAGGCTGTTAAGCTTATGCATTTCTTCTTGAATATGCTTTGGTGGTGAATTTCCTTTTTTTTTTTTTTTTGAGATGGAGTCTTGCTCTGCCTCCCAGGCTATAGTGCAGTGGCAGAATCTTGACTCACTGCAACCTCTGCCTCCTGGGTTCAAACAATTCTTCTGCCTTAGCCTCCCGAGTAGCTGGGATTACAGGCATGTGCCACCACGCCCAGCTAATTTTTGTATTTTTAGTAGAGACACCATGTTGGTCAAGGTGGTCTTGAACTCCTGACCTCATGATCTGCCCACCGTGGCCTCCCAAAGTGCTAGAATTACAGGCGTGAGCCACCACGCCCGGCAGTGGTGAATTTCTTTCAAGGAATTTGTACATTTCACACAAGTTGTTGAATTTGTAGGCATAAAATTATTAGTAACAAAAAACTAGCCGGGCGCGGTGGCGGGCGCCTGTAGTCCCAGCTACTCGGGAGGCCGAGGCAGGAGAATGGCGAGAACCCAGGAGGCGGAGCTTGCAGTGAGCTGAGACGGCACCACTGCACTCCAGCCTGGGCGACAGAGCGAGACTCCGTCTCAAAAAAAAAAAAAAAAAAAAAAAAAAAAAATTATTAGTAACATTCCCTTAATGTCTATAGGAACTGTAGTGATGTTCCGTCTCTAATTACTTGTAATTTCTGATGTTTTATTTCCTGATCTCACTTTTGTATTCATTGATAAAGGTTTTGTTTCCATCTTATGTCCTATTTTGGCTCATTATGCATACTTCTTTGGTACTTTCATTTTTATCATCGTGTTATGACTTATGTACACACATCTTTAACTTACCACAGTTTACCTTCAAATAATAATGATAAAACTTTAGCATGGCATAAAGTCCTTCCAATAAAGTACTTCTGTTTTCATTTGCTAAATGAATGAGAAAGGACAAACTCTGGAAGTTAAAATGTCTTGCTGAAAAAGAGAAAGTATATTCTATTATCTTGGGATGATGATAGTATTAAGTTAGGGATAGTAAAGGAAAATTTCAAAAGATTAGAGATTCTTGTTATATGCAGGTCCCTTTTTTTCTTAAATCAATAAAAATTGATTTAAATTATAAGTATATATAATAAAATGTTGCTAAGTAAAGCTATAGAAGAGGGGGTAGGCAGAGTTCCATCCCAGTATTTGATAGGCCTTTGAAGATGAGTATATGGAGTTCAGTTCAAACAAAGCTGATAACTGCATCTTATAACAAACACTATAATTTAGCTGCTTGATCTAACAAAATGTATAATGAGCAATAAGGTGGAAAGCTGATCTAGGAATCACAACATTAGAATTACAGTACGGGCTTTAATGCTTTACCAGGATGTAACTCCTTCACAGTCTTCCTAAGTAAAAGGAGGACGAGAATAGCAAATTTCATAAGGGCTACAAAAGTTCTGTATAAATAGTAAAGTGTTATTTAATATAAACATTACGTTTTAAAACATGAGGTGTTACCTTAAATGAAAAATATACAAATTATTCAATGTTTACAATTATTTGTCAAAATAGTTGGAGTAGAACTTTCTTAAGAACTAATTTGCATGCAAGTAGATAAACAATAAAAAGAGGCTTTTAAGAAAAAATAAGGTCCCCAACCACTATATAAAGATCAGTGGTGGACATAGTCATAAATGTTTACAACGTGGAGTGGAGACAGATGGAAAGGTGACATAGCAGGTATTGCCTTCTTTGACGTGAATTCTGACTACAGTATTTCCCCAAAGTTGGCACGCATCTCAAGGGCTTCATAAAACAGATTGCAAGGAAACACACTGAGAATTTCTGATTCAGTAGCCTGGAGGGTAGGTGGGGGGTGGTACAAGAATTCATATTTCTGCCAAGTTCTCAGGTGATGCTAATGATACTGGTCTGGAGACCACACTTTGAGAACCACTCCTATAAAGAGGGCCATGGTAGAGAAAGGAGTGAAAGTGAAAGGAATAACCAGGCTAGCAATGAAGATCTTAACTTTATACATCTCAAAATTATATCATAAAGTTCTATATGTATATGTAAGAACATATTTTAAGAAACTACATTCTTCGCTTCAATTTTTAAGGTGGTCAGTGATCAAAAAATGATTTCAAAATGATTAAATGGTTTTGAAAATTATCAAAAGACACAAGATCCACTAGCACATTTTTTGCTATATTATTGAGGGACTCCCTGGTTTAAAAAATTAAAAAGCCATTTGGTATTACCAACTTGCATGTTAGAATACATAGAAATGTATAACCAATAGATATGTTGGCTTTAAAAGGGGTTCAATTAATCAATACAACCTATTAATTTCTACTAAAATGGTACATTCTCTTAGTGATTATTCAGCAAGATAAAGCAATTTGGCATTTGAACCTTTGCAATTTTTGCCATATATTTTAAATTATGTTTTAAAGCTTATGTTCTAACATGTAGAAGATAACTATTTTACAATATTGTTTTCTTTAACAAATTATAAATATTGTGCATTTAAAAGAAAAGTTTTAGCGGATAATCATAAGTTATCAAAGAAATAAGTCATTATTCTCTCTAGGAAATTTCCTACTCCAATCATGTTGTAGGAACCCAGTTTTCAGATTCCTTCCTGGGCTGGGGTCGCCTCGAGAGACCACTCGACACGGAAGTCACAGCGGAGAGATTTATTGCTAGCGCGCTAGGGTCCTATGTCCAAAGTTGGCCACAGGACCCTGAATGCTTGTTACAGACAGTTTATAAAGGAAAAAAACCACAAAATTTTACAAAGCTTGAGGCGCAAGATGATTGGAGCAGGTTATGGCCTGAGCGAGATGTCTTACTTTAATTGGTTGGTTTGAACCTGGTTTGAACCCGCGCGGGGTATTTCTCGGACTTGTTCTTCTGTTTGAGTTCCAGGAATATGGGTGGGTGTTTTAGATAGCCACACGGACATCAGGCGGGTGCTTTAGATGGCCACCTGGTCGTTGGGTGGGTGCTTTTAGATAACCACCTGGTGTGGCTTTTCTAAGCTTCTAAGTTTCTAAGTCTATTTTCATTCCCTCCTCTTTTTGTGACCAAGAGGCTCAATCTTGAGCCTCCTCTTCTGTTCTGAGGGCTTGGTACTGTTGGGTTAGGACCATAGCCTGCACAATGTTTAACTTATCTTTAATAAAGGCGAGTAAGCGGTTAAGTATACACGGCCCGAAAGTCAGGATGAGCATGAGCAGGATAAGGGGGCCTAAGATGGTGGAGACTAAGGTACTGAACCAAGGAGACTGGTTGTACCAGCTTTCAAACCAATTTTGTTGAGACTCTCTTTCTTTTTTCCGTTTGTCTAATCTTTCTCTTAGTTTTGCCATAGAATCTTTAACCACTCCTGAATGGTCTGCGTAAAAGCAACATTGTTCTTTGAGGGCTGCACAGAGCCCGCCTTCCTTTAAGAAGACAATTTCTAGTCCTCGCCGGTTTTGCAATACAACTTCTGACAGAGAGGTTAGAGATTCTTCAAGTTTTGAAATCGAGTGTTCTATGGCTCTAAGGTCCTCATCCATGGCTGCCCTAAGTTGTTGCAGATGGTAGCTACCACGTACTAAAGCTGCTGTTCCGGTCCCAACCCCAGCTGCTACCCCCACTCCTAGCATTACAGCGAGGGTGAGTGAGACAGGTTCCCTTTTGGGTCTACTATAAGCTTTCTGTTCATACCGGAAGTCAAAGGAGTCTCCAGAGTGATAGTATACTCGGGGAACAACCTGTACTAACACGCAGTAGTCTGTGCTGCGGTTAAACGCTGCTGTGGATACACAGGGAGTGAGTCCAGTGTTGCAAGCCCACCAGTCTGTCCCAGAAGGGACCAAATAGTGATTGGAGCTAGGCACTGTCAGAGTCTTGTCACAAAGATGCTGATGGCTAGTGGGCACCTTTCCTATACAGATTCCTGACCCAGAAACTTCAGCCAGGGTCAGCTTTTTATGCTGATCCCATGCACATCCAGTAGGATTAGTGGAGTTGGTGAAATTATTAGTGGAGGCAATGCCCTCATAATAAGGGGGGGCTGTCGCTAGGCACAGCCAACAAGAGGAGGTAGATTCTGGCCTGGTCTGGTTCAAGGCAAAGTAAGAGCCCTTTATGAGATTAAGGAGCCTGTCACCTAAGCCCGGAGAACTCAAGGGCAGGGTAGTGCCTTGAGGGGCCTTTGGCTGAGGGCTCTGAGGGGCCTCCGGCTGAGGGCCCTGAGGGTCCTTCGCCTGGGAGCCCTGAGGGTCCTCCGGCCGGGGGCCCTGAGGGTCCTCCGGCTGAGGAGGCCTTGCTTCTGGTAAAACTGGGTTTTGCCCTATTGAGACAGGAGCTGAGGCAGGGCTAACTGCTAGTCTAATTTGGATGGGGATCCCAAACAGTGGCTTTTGGTGTAAATATAGGCCCCATATTAACCCTGACATCCAGCGGTCATCAGATTTCGCCGCTTTTTTGAATTTGATGCAGACCAGATTACAATCAGCCGAATACCGGGTTCTGGTGCAGGGCTTAACAAAGGACATGGATATGTACCATGGTGTTGTGGCCCATTTCCATTCTCCATCATTAGTAGTTACACAAGTCCAGCTAGCACAATACAGGGAAGTTATATCCCCGCAAGTTTGTTTCATTTTTCCTGTCCGGAATCCGGGGCAGGCATAGAACCCGTTCCGGCTTATGGACACCCTTCTAGCCTGTTTTCTCCATGCTCCCCCTTCCATGTTATCTACCCCTGCTACTCTATCTAGGTTGAGATAGAGGTCAGGGAACCAAGTTCCCACAGGGGCAATTTGTGAAGTCTCATATAAGACTTCATGGGTATTAAAATTAGTTACTTTCCAGGTTAGGTTAAAAGGTTGGTGGGGGTTTTTGGTGTCAGCGACGCGGGGAAGGAGGGCTAGTAGTAAGTAAAGGGTTAGGTACGAGTGAGTCTTATCTTGAGGGGGTCTTCGGAGCGACGGAGTCTCCATGTCCCAGGTGGTCCGGGCGTCTCTGGAGCAGCCTTGGCGTGGGATGCGTGGATCCAAGTGGCGATTCCGTCTACCTTTATGGCTGTGGGTGTGGTCAGGAGAACAATGTAGGGTCCTTTCCACCGAGGCTCTAGTCCTTGAGAACGGTGTCGTCTAACGTAGACGGAGTCCCCCACCTGGAAGGGGTGGCTGGTCTGCGAATGTCCTGGCCGGTACAGTTCTGCCAAGGGGGCCCAGATTTGGGTCTGTACTGCTTGTAGTCCTTTTAGCCGGGCCTGTAGGTCAGTCTTAGAGTTGGAGGGAGAAAAGGAGTCAAGTAGGGTTGACAAAGGGGGAGGTCCTCCATAGAGGATTTCATATGGAGTGAGCCCAAAGCGGTTAGGCGTATTCCGGGCTCTTAATAGAGCTAGAGATAGGAGGCGTCTCCAATCTTTTAAGCCAGTCTCTAAGGTCAATTTAGTAAGGGTCTCTTTTATTGTTCTATTCATTCTTTCTACCTGTCCTGAGCTCTGGGGTCTATAAGCACAATGCAATTTCCAATTAATCCCCAGTATCCTGGCTAGCCCCTGACTTACCTGGGAAACGAAGGCCGGCCCGTTGTCTGACCCAATTACCTTGGGAAGTCCAAATCTAGGAAAGATTTCTTCCAGAATCTTCTTGGCTACTATGTGTGCCGTTTCTTGCCGGGTGGGGTAGGCTTCTACCCATCCTGAAAAGGTATCTACAAACACTAGTAAGTACTTATACCCAGCATAGTGAGGTTTTACTTCAGTGAAGTCTACCTCCCAATAAGCCCCCGGGCGGCTGCCACGGGTTCGTATTCCTGCTGGCACTCGAGTAGCCCCAGCGTTCACCTGCTGACAGACCTTGCAGGCAGAAGTCACCTGTTCTATTAGAGTACTTGCCTTAGGAATTAGAAAGTCAGTTTTTTCAATCAACATTTTTAACTTCCGGCTACCTAAGTGTGTCCAGGCGTGCATCTGCTGGATCATAGCCACGGCTTCTTTTTGTGGGAGGACTGTTTTCCCTTCTTTTTCCCAGTTCTTGGTGTCCTTGTTTCTTATAGCTCCTATGGCTCTTGCCTCTTCCTGATCTTCTGGGGTGTAGGTGTGTCCATCCTGGTCGGTCTTGTTGGGTTCTGAGACTAAGGTTAGTACTTTTGCCATGGCTGCCTGCTTGGCCACTTGGTCCGCCTGTCTGTTTCCTACTGCAACTGGATCCTGTCCTTTCTGATGTCCGGGACAGTGGATTATGGCTACTTCACGTGGGAGGAAGAGGGCTTTTAACAAGGCAATTATTTCAGCTTTGTTCTTGATTTCTTTCCCCTCTGATGTTAGGAGACCTCTTCTTTCATAAATACTTCCATGGGTATGAGCCGTTGCAAAAGCATATCGGCTATCTGTATAAATATTAGCCTTTTTCCCCTTGGACAGCTCTAGGGCCTTGGTTAGCGCTATTAGCTCAGCCTTTTGTGCAGACGTGCCAGGGGGCAGTGACTGCGCCCAAATGGTGGTGTGGCCATCTACCACTGCCGCTCCCGCCCTCCGGGTACCTGAGTCAAGATAGCTGCTGCCGTCTGTATACCATGTGTGGTCCGCGTCTGGGAGTTCTGTGTCCTTGAGGTCCTCCCGCGTTCCGTGGGTTTCTGCCAACACCTGCCGACAGTCGTGAGGGCTCAGTTGGTCTCCTGGTAGCGGCAGCAGCGTTGCAGGGTTCAGGGTGACCGGAGGGCCAAACCGGACGCGGTCTGTGTCCAATAGGAGGGCCTGGTAGTGGGTCAAGCGTGCATTGGTAATCCACCGGTCCGGGGGCTGTCGCACTATGGCCTCTAGAGCGTGTGGAGTAATAACAGTCAATGGCTGCCCAAGGGTTAACTTAGCAGAGTCTTTGACTAACATGGCAGTGGCTGCCATGATGCGGAGACACGGGGGCCAACCGGCTGCTACAGGATCTAGCTTTTTAGACAGATACGCTACCGGTCTCTTCCAGGGCCCTAATTTCTGGGTTAAGACTCCTTTTGCAATTCCTTGCCTCTCATCTAGGAAGAGGGTGAAAGGTTTTGAGGTATCCGGTAACCCAAGGGCTGGGGCAGAGAGGAGTGCTTTCTTTAGAGTCTCAAAAGCCAATTGATGTTCCTCCTGCCAGGTAAAAGGGGTGCTTCCCTTGGTGAGGGTATAAAGGGGGGCGGCCAGTTCAGCGAAACCGGGTATCCATAAGCGACAGAACCCAGCAGTTCCCAGGAATTCACGCACCTCTCTGGGATTCTGGGGCGGTGGAATGCGAGCTACAGTCTCTATGCGCCCAGGGGTGAGCCACCTTTTCCCCTCACTCAGTATGTACCCCAGGTAGGTTACCTTGGTCTGACAAATTTGTGCCTTCTTGGCGGATGCCCGGTATCCTTTTTCACCCAGTTCCTGGAGTAGATGCCTAGTACCTTGCATGCAGGCTTCCTTTGTGGGGGCCGCCAGGAGGAGGTCATCTACATACTGGAGCAAGGTCACTTCTGGATGCTGGGTCCGGAAGTCGGTTAGGTCCCTGTGGAGAGCCTCATCGAAGAGAGTGGGAGAGTTCTTGAACCCTTGGGGAAGTCGGGTCCAGGTCAATTGGCCTGAGATTCCTCTCTCAGGGTCTTTCCACTCAAAGGCAAATAGTTCCTGGCTTTGGGGGGCCAGGGGTAAACAAAAGAAGGCATCTTTTAAGTCCAGTACTGTATACCAGCTGTAGTCTGGTTTTAAGGTACTGAGCAAGTTGTAAGGATTGGGGACCGTGGAGTGGATATCCACAGTTCTTTTGTTAATTTCTCTCAAATCTTGGACGGGCCTGTAATCCTGGGTACCAGGCTTTTTTACTGGCAGAAGAGGAGTATTCCAGGGTGAGCGACAAGGTCGCAAAACTCCAAGTTCTAGAAATTTGATAATGTGTTGCCGAATGCCCATATGAGCCTCTAGGCTCATGGGATATTGTTTGATAGATACAGGCACCGCCGTGGGCTTTAGATCAATTATGATTGGGGCTTGACACTTGGCCCGCCCAAGTCCTCCCGTTTCCGCCCAAGCTTGGGGAAAATCTTGTAACCAAACATCAGGGAGGCTAGTGGTGACCGGGGTGTCAAAAAGCCGGTGTTCATCTTGCAGAGACACAGTCAAAATTTGGATGGGCTGGCCGTCTCGGTCTAACACTTGGGCCCCTTCCTCGGAGAAGTGGATCTGAGCTCCGAGTTTGGTTAGGAGATCTCGTCCCAGAAGGGGGTATGGACATTCGGGTACCACCAAGAAGGAATGTGTCACCATTCCTTGCCCAAGGTTAACTGTCCGGTGGTTAGTCCATTTGTGCATTTTTCCCCCTGTTGCCCCTTGGACCCAAGATGTACGAGAGGACAGGGGCCCGTTTGCCTTGGTCAAAACCGAGTGTTGGGCGCCTGTGTCCACCAAGAAGGTGGTGGGATGCCCCCCTACAGATAGAGTTAGCCGGGGCTCGGGGGGGGCTCCAGAGCCTTGACACCCCTATTCGCTGTCCTCACCTAAGGTGAGGACAGGGGCAGGTTTCTTCTGGTCTCTAGGACGCTTGGGGCAGTCTTTGATCCAATGCCCTCGCTCTTTGCAGTAGGCGCACTGGTCCTTATCTACTTTAGGCCGCCTCCGCTTTTCCCCCTGTCTCCCTGGCCTTTTCTCCGTTACTACTGCTGCCAGGATTTTTGTCAAGTGCTTATCTCTTTTTCGGTCTCTTCGATCCTCCCGTTCCTCTTGTTCCTTCGCTAGCCTGGCCTCCCTTTCCTCGGGGGTTTCTCTCTTATTATACACTTTTTCTGCCTCTCTGACTAATTCCTGTAATTCATAGGTCTGGATCCCATCTAATCTTTGGAGTTTCCCTTTAATATCTGATGCTGCTTGGTCTATGAACGACATGGCCACGGTAGCCTTATGTTCCAGAGCCTCTGGATCAAATGGGGTATACATTCGAAACCCTTCCAGAAGTCTTTCCATAAAGGCTGCCGGGTTTTCGTCCTTTCCCTGAATTATGGTCCTTACTTTGGCCAAATTGGTGGGGCGTTTCCCTGCCCCCTTGAGACCCGCCAACAGAGCCTGGCGATAGATTCGGAGACTCTCCCTACCTGGTGCTGTCTCATAATCCCAGTCCGGGCGGGTGAGGGGAAATCCCTCGTCTATTTCGTTGGGGAGCTGGGTTGGAAGGCCTCCTGGCCCCGGCACATTTTTCCGGGCTTCCAGGAGGACTCGCTGCCTTTCTTCAGTGGTCAGAAGGACCTGCAAGAGCTGTTGACAATCATCCCAGGTAGGCTGGTGGGTGAGGAGAATTGATTCTATCAACGAGGTTAAGGCCTGAGGGTCTTGGGAAAAAGGGGGGTTGTGAGTTTTCCAATTGTAGAGGTCGGAGGCAGAAAAGGGCCAGTACTGGATTGCGCGGTTGACCGTGCGAAGGGGGAAAAGGGAAGACTGCCAGGTGGGAGTGCCATCCGGGTCTTCAGTCCGCCGCAAGCGGAGACGAGGTGTTGGTGGCGGCGTTCTAGGGGTTAATTCAGGCGGGGTTGGAGAGGGAGGCGAGGTCGAGGGAGGGACCGATGAGGGTGCTGGAGAAAGAGTAGGGGCCGAAGGAGTAGTGGGAGGGAATGGGGATAGGGTAGGGGACGAGGGTGAAGCGTAAGGTGGAGGCCTTAGGAGGGGGTCGTGAGGAGGAGGAGGAGGAGGCGGAGGGTCGAAAAGGAGGAGGTCTTGCTGAGTTCCATCAGGGAGGACTGGCTTAGGGGGATCCGAAGTCTGATTCTTTGGGGCTTCCACGGCAAGGAGGGTAGATTGGGACGGGGAGGGGGAATGAAAGAAGGGTTTCACCCAGGAAGGAGGGTTTCGGACCAAATCTTCCCAGGTGATTATGTAGGCCACTTGGTCCTGGTGTCCTTGTGGCCCAGGATTCATCACTTTTGCTTTAACCTGTAAGATAATGGAGAGGTCAAATGTTCCGTCTTGGGGCCACCCAACTTGGAGGTTTGGCCATTCAGACGAACAGAAAGTTTTCCATCGTCTTTTACGGACTTCCACGGAGAGATCGCGGGCTCGCGCCCGGACGTCAGGGAAGTGGGTCAAAGTCAAGGCTAAAGGAGTTGTTAGTGTCTGTCCCATAGTTTCGTCCAGAAAGTCACGCACACACAAGGACGAAATGACAACAATAAACACAGTGACCAAACAAACACAGAGGAGCCGCGCGGCCAGAGAGTGGCGCCACAAGATTACAAAAGATTCAGACGGCAGGCGCAACCTGCCGACAGAGACGTCAGCTTTCCTTCCGAAAACCGCCAGGGCGTCCCCCGGGGCGCAAGGGGGAAGGTGCCGGACACGTCTGTCCCCCTTTCCCACTTGATTATTCAGACGGAGTACTCCTCAGAGCTAGCCGGCAAGACAAACAGAGCACAGAGCGAAACGAATGTACCTGACAGAGTCCGTTCGTTCGTCAGTCGAGTCTCCACCGGAGGGGTCGAGGGTCCTCGGGCGACCCCCTTTCCCGGCCAATGCACCAAATGTAGGAACCCAGTTTTCAGATTCCTTCCTGGGCTGGGGTCGCCTCGAGAGACCACTCGACACGGAAGTCACAGCGGAGAGATTTATTGCTAGCGCGCTAGGGTCCTATGTCCAAAGTTGGCCACAGGACCCTGAATGCTTGTTACAGACAGTTTATAAAGGAAAAAAACCACAAAATTTTACAAAGCTTGAGGCGCAAGATGATTGGAGCAGGTTATGGCCTGAGCGAGATGTCTTACTTTAATTGGTTGGTTTGAACCTGGTTTGAACCCGCGCGGGGTATTTCTCGGACTTGTTCTTCTGTTTGAGTTCCAGGAATATGGGTGGGTGTTTTAGATAGCCACACGGACATCAGGCGGGTGCTTTAGATGGCCACCTGGTCGTTGGGTGGGTGCTTTTAGATAACCACCTGGTGTGGCTTTTCTAAGCTTCTAAGTTTCTAAGTCTATTTTCAATGTCACACATAGTAAAGAAAATGTCAAGTACTGAACTCTTTCCTAAAGCACATTAAATCATATGGCATCATACATAACTTGTCACATTCAAATGTAATAAAAAAATTAACTTTTATTTTGAAATAGAGTAGTACTGAATTATCAGTTTTTGTTAAAACTCATTAGAAAGTAGATGTCAGAAAGTGTTTTACTGATCTGATCTTAGTGAAATTCAGACTAGTCTCATTTGAATTTCATCAAATAGCCTAAATTATTTCTAAGAATACTATCTGTGACAGAATTTAAACATGCTTGGTAAAACACATTTTTCATTCTTTGAAAGAATTTTAACAAATTCATTTTCATACAAATAATACAAATATTTCACAAGTAGTGATATTTTCTGAGGTTGCATTTCTCAATTCAAAGTATAATACAGAATACTTTATATATTAAAATTATCTGCATCTTACACAAATACACTTTAAGAAATAAGCCATCCAGTTTTGTTGCTATGTGAAATAATGAAATACTTAGATCTTGGTTCAAAGAAAAAAATATAAAAATTAAAAATTTACAACCCCTTTCTAAAATATTTTGGTCTTTAATGAAAGAATTGTTTCATATAATTAAGCCCTTTTTGTTCTTTATCTTTCAACATAATCTAAGCCACATATTATAATCATAGAAAATGACTTAAAGTTAAATTATCCTTTTTTTTCAAGTGTTTATGCCACAAGTCACTGAGATAATTAACAGCAGAAACAAAAGAAACCAAATTTGCCCAGAAATCATATTTTAATCACAAGTACCTCAACAGCTATCCCTCGATTGATGTAATTTTCCTAACAATCGTAAAACCCTACTAAACTAAGCCTCCATTTTATACAATAAGCACAACTAATTTCCCACCCTAATACTGATATGATACCTTGAATATACCCTTCTGAAACTGCTACCCTATATATCATAGCCTAAATCAATTACACCCTAATTATGAGTAACCCCCAACTAAACCTCTGCCAACTCAACTTGAAACCACTGGATTTCTAGAACTGTAAATGACTATGTATACTTATTTCTTCTTTCCTTGTATTCTAACTTTATACTCAAGGATTTATGCAGTTAATGTAACTTAATTATTTACAGGAAGATACTGAAAATGTCTAGATGGGTTTACATAACCCTATAAACAGATAGATTTGGTCCTGGTCTTTCCATTGGCTCTTAGTAAGATTACACATGCAAGCATCTCCACCCCAGTGAAAAATGCCCTCTATAGTACCCAAATCAAAAGGAGCAAGTATCAAGCATGCACAAATGCAGCTCAAAATAGTTTGCTCAACCACACCCCCACGGGAAACAGCAATGACAAATATTTAGTAATAAACAAAAGTTTAAGCTATACTGATATATAGGGTTGGTCAATTTCAGGCCAGCCACTGTGGCCATACCATTGACCCAGGCCAATAGAACTCAGCGTAAAGAGTGTTTAAGATCTGCCCTCAATAAAGCTAAACTCCATTTAAGTTGTAAAATACTTAGGCTGAAATAAAATATACTACGAAAGTAGCTTTAATATCCTGAAGACATGACAGCTAAGATCCAAACTGGGATTAGATATCCCACTATGCTTAGCCCTAAACTGTAATAGTTACATTAACAAAACCATTAACCAGAATACTACAAGCAATAGCTTAAAACTCAAAGGACTTGGTGGTGTTTTATGTCCCTCTAGAGGAGCCCGTTCTATAATCGATAAACCCCAGGCTACCTCACCACCTCATGCCCCCAGCGTATATACCGCCATCTTAGCAAACTCTTAAAAGTTTATAGAGTAAGTACAATACACATAAAAACGTTAGGTCAAGGTGTAGCTCATGAGGTGGCAAGAAATGGGCTACATTTTCTATACCCAGAAAATCTCACAACAAATTTTATGAAATCTAAAGACTCAAGGAGGATTTAGCAGTAAACCAAGAGTAGAGTGCTTGGTTGAATAAGGCCATGAAGCACACACACACTGCCTGTCACCTTTTCAAATACTATTCTAGAAATCCCTAGTACTAAAACCTCTCTACACACGTATAGAGGAGATAAGTCATAACGTGGTAAGCATACTGCAAAGTGCACTTGGACAAACCAAAGTACAGCTTAATCCAAAGTATCTGGCTTATACCCAGAAGATTTCATCACGACCTGATCACTTTGAGCCAAATCTCACCCCAAACCTCACTAAAGATATCATCAAATAATCTTAAACCATTTATCTTATATAAAAGTATAGGTGACACAAATTTTACGCTGGCACAATAGACATAGTACCATAAGGGAAAGATGAAAGAATTGAATCAAGCATTAAAAAGCAAAGACAAACCCTTATACCTTCTGCATAATGTAATAACTAGAAATAACTTTACAGAGAGACCCATAGCCAAGCCCCCAAAACCAGACAAGCTACCCAAGAACAGCTGAAGAGCACATCCACCTATGTGGCAAAATAGTGGGAAGATTCATGAATAGCAGTGACAAACCTACTGAGCCTGGTGATAGCTGGTTGTCCAAGATAGAATCTTAGACAACTCCCATAGCAGATCCTCTAATTTTAATAATGCCTCCTATTTATACTAGCCACATTAAGCGTAGCCGTCTACTTACCTACAGAACTACTTAGTCCCCCTGTAAGTTTAACTGCTAGTCTAAAGAGGGACAGATCTTTATACCCTAGGAAATAACCTTCCTCCAGAGAGTAAAAATTATTACCACCATAGTTGGCCCCAAAGCAGCCACCAATTAAGAAAGCGTTCAAGCTCAACATCTAACTATTTTAAATCCTAACCACTCTACTGAATCCCAATATTACACTGGACTTAATCTATTACTTAAGAGAAGCAATAATGTTAATATAAGTAACATGAAGATATTCTCTATTGCATAAGCTTACATCAGACGGGAAGAACTCACTGACAGTTAACAGCCTAATATTAATAAGTGATATAATAAGGACCCTATTATTTATACTGCTAATCCAACACAGGTATTCTCAAAGGAAAGTTTACAAAAAGTAAAAGAAACTCGGCAAATCTTACTCTGCCTGTTTACCAAAAACATCACCGCTAGCATTACCAGTATTAGAGGCACTACCTGCCCAGTGATATATGTTCAACAGCCGTGGTATCCTGACTGTGCAAAGGTAGCATAATCACTTGTTTCCTAAATAGGAACTTGTATAAATGGCCACACAAAGCTTCAGCTGTCTCTTACTTTTAATCAGCGAAATTATTTGGTGGGATATAAACAAATAAAATGAAAAGACCCTATGAAGCTTTATTTCATTAATGCAAATAGAAACTCGCCCTAACCCATACCACTGCATTAAAATTTTTGGCTGGGGTCTCAGAGCATAATTCAACCTCTGAACAACCTAAACTAAGACTGCACTAGTCTAAGCAAGTCAACATATATTGACCCAATAATTTAATCAATGGAATAAGTTACCCTAGGGATAACAGCGCAATCCTATTCTAGAGTCCACATTGACAATAGGGATTACAACCTTGATGTTGGATCAGGCTATCCTAATGGTGTAGCTGCTATTAAGAGTTTGTTTGTTCAACAATAAAGTCTACGTGATCTGAGTTCAGACTGGAATAATACAGGTCGGTTTCTATCTATTTAATATTTCTCCTAGTATGAAAGGACAAGAGAAATAGGGCCCACTTCATAAAGCACCCTCACCTCACAGATGATACTATCTCAATCTAACAAATCATCACACATCTGACCTGAGAACAGGGTTTAAGATGGCAGAGCCCGGCAATTGCATAAAACTTAAAACTTTATAAATCAGAGGTTCAACTCCTCTTCTTAACAATATGTCTATAATTAACCACCTCCTATTTATTATTCCCACTACAATTGCTATAGCATTCCTTACATTCATTGAATGAAAAATCTTAGGCTATATACAACTACGCAAAGGACCTAACATTGTAGGCCCCTATGGACTGCTTCAACAATTCGCTGATGCAATAAAACTTTTCACCACAGAACCCTTATGACCTTCAGCATCTACTGTCACCCTTTATATTATTGCTCCAACCCTGGCCCTTTCTATCCCTCTCCTCTTGTGAACTTACCTCCCTATAGCAGATCCTCTAATTAATTTTAATAAAGGCCTCCTATTTATACTAGCCACATCAACCTTAGCTATCTATTCTATGATCAGTATGAGCATCTAATTCAAATTATGTACTAATCAGCACATTACAAGCTGTAGCCCAGACAAATTTCATATGAAGTCACCCCAGCCATTATCCTATTATCAGTTGTGATAAGTGGCTCATTTTACTTACACGCACTCATCACAACACAAGAATTCCTCTGACTATTCCTACCACGATGGCCCCTAGCCATAATCTGATTTATCTCCACACTAGCAGAAACTAACTGGGCTCCTTTTGAGCTAACAGAAGAAGAATCAGAGCCTCAGGCTTCAACATCGAATATGCTGCAGGTTCATTTGCCCTCTTCTTCATAGCATAATATATGAATATTATCACAATTTCTAAGAGCACTACACAGCATACATTCACCAGAACTCTATACCACAAATTTCATTATCTAAAGATACTCCTTTTAACTACTGTTTTTATGAATTCGAACAGCATACCCCCGTTTCTGCTACGACCAACTCATATATCTCCCATGAAAAAATTTTCTACCACTTACACTAGCATTCTGCATATATCTCAATGCCTATTCTAATTTCCAGCATTCTATCCCAAACATAGATATCTGATAAAAGAATTACTTTGATAAAACAATAGAGGTTTAAATCCTCTTATTTCTAGAAATATAAGAATTGAACCTACCCCTGAGAATCCAAAATTCTCCATGCTATTTATTATGCCACGTCCTAAAGTAAGGTCAGCTAAATAAGCTAGCGGGCCCACACCCTGAAACTGTTGGTTATATCCTTCTTGTGCTAATTAATCCACTAGCCCAACTTATTATTTCTTTAAGTATTTTCACAGGAACTCTTATCACGATACTAGGCTCACACTAATTTCTCATCTGGACAGGCCTAGAAATAAACATATTAGCTCTTACTCCAATCTTAATTAAAAAAAATAAATCCCCACCCTGGAGAAGCAGCCACCAAATATTTCCTTACACAAGCAACCACCATCTATAATTCGTATGACAGGTATCCTTTCCAATAACCTGTACTGTGGACATGAACAATAAATACTATCAATCAATTTTCATCCCTAATAACAGCCCTAGTAATAAAACTAGAAAGAGCCCTCTTCATTTCTGAGTCTCAAAAGTGACTCAAGGAACCTCTCTAATGTCTGGCATACTTCTCCTCATATGACAAAAATTAGCCCTTCTCTTAATTATATTTCAAATTTTCCCATCAATAAACACAAATATTCTATCACAATTTTATCTATTATGGTGGGCAGTTGAGGAGGACTTAATCAAACACAACTGTGCAAAATCCTAGCCTACTCCTCAATTAGTCATATAGGTTGAATAATAGAAGTACTAATTTATAACCCAAGCATTACTATTCTTAACCTGATTTTTTATTTTAACAATCCCGGCATTCCTAGCACTCACTCAACCTAAGTATAAGCACTACAACCCTGTCACTATCTCATGCCTGAAGCTAACATGGTTAACACCTATAATCTCACTAATTCTATTATCCCTAGGTGGTTTACCTCCACTAACAGGATTTCTGCCCAAATGAGCCATCATTTGAGAATTTACAAAAAACAATTGTCTTATTACCCCAACCATTATAGCTCTTCCATAACCTTACTCTACCTATACTTTTATATACGCCTAATTTATTCTATCTCAGTAACAATATTCGCCACATCTAATAATATGAAAATAAAATGACAATGCGAAAGCACAAAACTCATACTACTATTCCTCTCACTTATGTCTTCTACCTTCCTTTTACCCATCTCTCCAATAATACTAATCATAACTTAGAAATTTAGGTTAAATAAGACCAAGAGCCTTCAAAGCCCTCAGTAAGTAAATTACACTTAATTTCTGTAACAGATCTAAGGACTGCAAGACTATTCTGCATCAATTGAATGCAAATCAATCACTTTAATTAAGCTAAGCTCTTGCTAGACTGGTAGAATTCAAACCACCAATTTAGTTAACAGCTAAACACCCTAATCAACTGGCTTCAATCTACTTCTCCTGCCATTGTGGGGGGAAAGGCAGGAGAAGCCCCGGCAGGATTGAAGGTGCTCCTTTGAATTTGCAATTCAACATGAGAAATCACCTCAGGGCTGGTAAAAAGAGGCCTTGACCTCTGTGTTTAGATTTACAGTCTAATGCTTACTCAGCCATTTTACCTTTTTTTCACTTATGTTTATCAATCATTGATTGTTTTCAACTAACCACAAAGACATCAGAACACTATATCTGCTATTTGGTGCATGAGTGGGAATAGTGGGCACTGCCTTAAGCCTCCTAATTTGAGCAGAATTAGGCCAACCAGGGACTCTGCTAGGAGATGATGAGATTTATAACGTTATTGTTACAACCCACGCCTTTGTATTAATCTTCTTTATGGTCACAGCAATCATAATTGGGGGTTTTGGTAACTGACTAGTCCCTCTGATAATTGGGGCACCCGGCATAGCATTTCCCTGGATAAATAATATGAACTTCTGACTTCTCCCCTTTCCTGCTTGCATCCTCAATGGTAGAAGCTGGCACCAGAACACGCTGAACTTTTTATCCCCCTTTAGCAGGGAACCTAACTCATGCAGGAACCTCTGTAGGTCTAACCATTTTCTCACTCCACTTGGCTGGTGTTTCTTCTATTTTAGGAGCCACTAACTTTATTACCACAATTTAATATAAAACCCCTAGCCTTATCCCAATATCAAATATCCCTTTTCGTCTGATCAGTCACCATTACAGCAGTCCTTCTCCTCCTTTCTCTCCCAGTTCTAGCTGCCAGCATTACCATACTATTAACTGACTGTAACCTCATATTACTTTTTTTGACCCTGCTGGGGGAGGCAACCCTACCTTGTATCAACATTTATTCTGATTCTTTGGTCACCCTGAAGTCTATATCCTTATTCTACCAGGCTTTGGAATAATCTCCCATATCGTAACATATTATTCCAAAAAAAAAAAAAGGAACCATTTGGGTATATGGGGGCATAATATGAGCTATAATATCAATTGGCTTCCTAGGGATTATCGTATGGGCTCACCATATATTTACAGTAGGAACAGATGTAGACACACGGACATACTTCACTGCCACTACTATAATTATTGCTATCCCTACTGGCATCAAGGTCTTTAGCTGATTAGCTACAGGGCATGGCGATAACATCAAATGATCTCCCGCAATATTCTGAGCCCTAGGATTCATTTTCCTATTCACAGTAGGAGGTCTAACTGGCATTGTACTAGCTAATTCATCACTAGACATTATCTTACATGACACACATTATGTTGTAGCTCATTTCCACTACGTCCTATCAATAGGAGCAGTATTCGCCATGATACAGTGCTTTATCCAATGATTCCCCTTATTTTCAGGTTATACAATTAATCAGACTTAGGCTAAAATCCACTTCACCATTATATTTATAGGTGTTAATTTAACCTTTTCCCCACAGCACTTCCTCAGCCTATCCAGTATGCTCCAACGTTACTCCGATTATCCCGACGCATATACCACATGAAATATTATCTCATCAGTAGGCTCATTTATTTCACTAACAGCGGTTATACTAATAATTTTTATGAACTGAGAAGCCTTTGCTTCAAAATGAAAAGTTCTAACAACTGAACAATCATCTACTAATTTAGAGTGACTTTACGGCTGTCCACCACCTTACCACACATTCGAAGAACCAACCTATGTGAAAACCTAAGCAAAAAAGGAAGGAATCAAACCTCCAGAAACTGGTTTCTAGCCAATCCCATAACCTCTATGGCTTTCTTGATAAGATATTAGTAAAATCATTACATAACTTTGTCAAATTTATAGGCCAAACCCTGTATGTCATAATGGCTCATCCAGTTTAGTTAGGCCTTCGAGGTGCTACATCCTCTATTATGGAAGAATTACTCACTTTCCATAACCACACTCTTATAATTATTTTCCTAATTAGTTCCCTGGTCCTATATATTATTTCCCTAATACTCACAACAAAATCAATTCATACTTAAACCATAGATGCCCAAGAAATCGAGACTGTCTGAACTATCCTACCTGCCATTATCTTAATTTTAATTGCTCTTCCATCCCTACGTATTCTATATATAACAGATGAGGTTCACAACCCTTCTATTACCATCAAAACAATTGGTCACCACTGATACTGAAGCTATGAGTGTACAGAATATGAAGAGTTAGGCTTTGATTCTTATGTAACCCCAACAGCAGACTTAAAGCCAGGAGAGCTTTGACTCCTTGCAGTTGATAACCTAACAGTTCTCCCAATAGAGATACCCATCTGTATATTAGTCTTACCAAAAGACGTCCTATACTCATGAACTATTCCCTCATTAGGCATCAAAAGAGATGCAATTCCTGAACGCTTAAACTACCTTGACTGCTACATGACCAGGCCTCTACTATGGACAGTGCTCAAAAATTTGTGGGTCTAACCACAGTTTTATACCTATTGTCCTAGAATCAATTCCCTTAAAAAATTTCGAAACCTGATCCACAACCACACTATAATATCACTGTAAAGTTACTTAGCTTTAACCTTTTAAGTTAAAGATTGAGAGGTCTGCACCTCTCTGCAGTGAATGCCTCGACTAGATTACTTCCACATGATCTATTGTTATCTTGTCAATTATCATAACTTTATTCTATATTATTCAGTTAAAACTATCAAATGTCATTTATTACACACTCCCTACACAAAAAATAATCAAAACGCAAGAACATTTAACCTCTTGAGAATTAAAATGAATGAAAATTTATTCACCTCTTTTATTACCCTGACATTTCTAGGTCTACCCACAGTAGTATTAACCATTTTATTTCCCACCGTACTATTTAACCTCCAATCATCTAATTAGTAATTGACTGATCTCCATTCAACAATGAATAGTTCAACTTGTACTAAAACAAATAATAATTGCTCGTAACATTAAAGGACAAACCTGATCCCTAATACTGATATCCCTAATTTTCTTCATTGCCTCGACCAATCTCCTTGGGCTTCTACCCCATTCATTTACACCAATTACCCAATTATCAATAAATTTAGGGATAGCAGTCCCCTTATGAGCAGGCACAGTCATTACAGGCTTCCGGTTTAAAAGAGAAAATCTCCTTAGCCCACTTTTTACCACAAGGCAGACCCATACCACTTATTCCTATATTGGTAATCATTGAGACTATTAGCCTATTCATTCAACTGATAGCACTAGTTGAACGATTAACAGCCAATATTACAGCCGGCCACCTACTGATATACTTAATCGGAGGAGCCACACTAGTACTATCAACTATTAGTCTTCCCACAGCTTCAATTGCTTTCATTAATTTAATCCTACTAACCATTCTCGAATTCACTCTTGCCCTTAAGCCTCTATCTACATGACAATACGTAATGACCCACCAAACGCATGTACACCATATAGTCAACCCCACCCCCTGACCATTAACAGAGGCTCTCTCAGCTCTTCTAATAACATCGGGCCTGGCCATGTGATTTCACTTCAACTCTACAACTCTTTTAACCCTAGGCCTATTAACCAATACACTAACTGTATACCATTGATGATGTGATATTATCCAAGAAAGTACATTTCAAGGCCACCATACGACCATTGTCCAAAAAGGCCTCCGATATGGAATAATCCCATTTATTATCTCAGAAGTATTCTGTGCTGGTTTTTTCTGGACATTTTACCACTCTAGTCTAGCTCCTATATCAGAATTAGGAGGACACTGACCCTCAACAGGCATTTTTCCCCTCAACACCTTAGAAGTACCCCTCCTGAATACATCTGTATTACTTGCATCAGGAGTTTCAATTACTTGAGCTCACCACAGCCTAATAGAAGGTAGTTAAAAACAGATAATTCAAGCACTATCCATCACAATTACTTCAGGTATTTACTTCACCCTCCTATAAATCTCAGAATATTTTGAAACCTCCTTCACTATCTCTGATGGGGCATCTCTTACCTCTTCACTATCTCTGATGGGTTACCAATTACCTCTTACATTTTTTATTAATATCACATAGAACCATCTTGAAATATCTTATTCCAGGCCCTAACTTAACTACCTCTTCCTGAGATAAGAATTACAGTAACCTACATGGTATTCCTATTTCTATAAACTTATTTTGCACAATGATACCAGATAAATACTTGAAGAGCTTTTCATAGTAAAATTATCCTAAAATAACAATAACAAGAACAACATTTGTAGGGTGCTTGCTATGTGCCAAGCACTTTACTGATGTTTTAATTCTTGTAATAATCCCAGGAGGTAGGTACCATTATTACCCTCATTTTACAACGAGAAAAGCGAAGTTTAGAGATGCTTAATTAACCTACCCAAGGTTACACAGTTGCTACGTGGTAGAATAGAACTCAAACAGGCAGACATATTCTAGAGGCCACATTCTTAGCCATTTTGCTATATTATTTCTATATATAAATATAATTATTGCCTACACCATTTAATCCAAGTCCCTTTCTTTGGCTTTAAAGACCTCAAAATCTAATCCAATCCCAATTATACTTCATTGTGTACCAGTCCTACTAGACTTACTGTTCTCTTCTGCATGTCATCTTCCTATGTTATTATTTTCTCTTCTAATTCAACAGTAATTTGTCTTACTGATACATTTTGTTCTCTACAGCATATAGTTGGATAAAGAAATTTATTCTCAAGGGCATTTATATTTTGATATATAAATTTGAAGCATTTACATTTATTATCACAACAGGACATACCCAGATTCAAATCGTGATTTTGGAACTCTCTGCTGTGTGACTCTGGTTATGTAACACCCCACTGCCTCAAATTCATCACAGTAAAATAGAGATAATAGTATGTCACTCAGAATATTATTGTGGTGATTAAATGAGTTAATTAAGTAAAGTTCTTAGAAAGTTTAGAATCCTTTCCAACTGGTTCCTTCACTGTGCCAAGAATTTTCCATGACTGCAATATATCTACCCCAAATTAAAAACAAATTAGTTATAATCTATGGTACAAATCAAAACTATAGTATTTTCATAATCACAGTTGATTAACAGAAATGGTGATCTATGCGCAAAGAAAAAGTAATGCAAAACAGATTATTTTTCAAGGTAAAAAAGAAGATAAGGATGCCAGAGTAGACCTTTCTTTATATGTAGAAAAGCACTGGATATTTTAATGTTACTATATATATGAATGTAGGAAGTTCCAGGAAGGCTATTATTTTATATTCAAACAGAATATAAACAGAGAGGACTTTTAGGTTAACTATCAGAGGACTGCCTATATTGAGTATAAACAGCAAGGCGGGGGGGAAGAAAACTTAATTCCTATAGTACTCCAGTGAAGTATTTTCCAGATACCAACTTCTGCAAAGTTTCTATTCTCCAAACAGCTAAAATAAATCTATGCAGAACATCCCATATTTTTGTTTCTATCAAATAGCTATAAAATACATGGATTTTACTATCATTTAAAAAGGTCCAATTTTTCAGCACAAGAAGTGTTGATTTCCCCTTCTTCTAAAAGTATCTAGACTTTTCACTGGTAACCATCGTTTTCCTACTCTCGGTATATGGGTTACAGGCAAAGATAAATCCATCCCCAGCTCTAAGAAGAGGCATTTGGTGGAAGCTGTGGTCAGTGAGAGCTTTGCATACACTGCCCACTGAACTAGTATGGGAATAGGCATGACACATGAGCCAACTGGTTTTAATCAAAGCAAATCCTAAGATTTTTGTGTGCATTACTAGAAAACAGGTGTTCTTTCTGTTGGACTTGGAGCTCAGAATATAAAACTCAAGCTCATGTATAGGGGACCTGCCCCAAAGTGAAATCAATATAGATTTCATCATATACACAACACTAGATAGCTACTAGTCAACTACGTAAGCTGACGCCCTAATGACAATTTAAGTTCTTACATAAGCTGGCATAATGCTAGATACCACTGGATTCTTCAGTTACATCAGCCAATTAATTTTTATATGGCTTAAGCCAGTGTGACTTGGGTCTTCTGCTACTATTAACTATATATTCCTAACAAATATATGTGTGATGGATAAGTCACTTATAAAAATGAAATAAAAATACATACAGTTAGTACTCACTTACCTTTTGGTTTAATAAAGCACTTGCCAATTTTTGTACTTCTGAACTCAGTAAAGTAGTTCCTCTGATGACTTTGCTGAGAGCAGCAAGAGACTGGTGAACACTTTGTACTAAACGAATAGCATTAAATTGTTCAAGAATGATGAATGATAATATTGGAGATCCTTGTCGATCATTAGGAGGAGGCACTTTCTGATGTATCAGGTTTGAATTCTAAAAGAAAAATGTTATAATATTTACTGAATAGTAACACAGATCACTGATATATAAAACGCTTTGAAACTTATTTAAACCCTTTGTTCTATTCTGTTTTAAAAATTGTTTTGAAATGCTTTTATTTTATAAATGGTCAAAAGTATTAAGTCAGCAAATACACAGGAAGGGAATTCTGGAGTTCATCAACATTTAAAGTGGTGTGTGGACCAGGCACGGTGGCTCGCGTCTGCAATCCCAGCACTTTGAGGGGGCCGACGCAGGTGCAGCATTTGAGGTAAGGAATTTGAGACCAGTCTGGTCAACATGGTGAAACCCCGCCTCTACTAAAAATACAAAAAAAAAAAAAAAAAAAAAAAAAAAAAAATTAGCCGAATATGGTGGCATGCACCTATAACCACAGCTACTCAAGAGGCTGAGGCAGGAGAATTGCTGGAACCCAGGAGAGGTTGCAGTGAGCCAAGATCATGCCACTGCACTCCAGCCTGGACGACAGAGTGAGACTCCATCTCAAAAAAGAAAAAAGAATGTGGGAAATAAGAATTAGGGATAGTGAAAGGGAAACCACATTAAGTAATAGTATGGTAAGAAAAGAAAATAGAAAAAATGGCATCTTGTAAGTCAATGCAAAGAGATCAGAACAGCTGCAATACTACTCAACCACTACAAAGAGAGCAGAAGAGATCACGGTTTTAAAATAAAATGTGAATGGGCATTTATTTCAATTTGAAAATTACAACACCAAACCAGAGTAAAACCAAAAACAAAATCTTGTGCTCAAGATCACTGAACATTATATCTTAGTATTTATTTCTATATATATACTTTAACAGAGGCTGTGATATATGACAGTTCTGGGGTTTCTTAAGAAAAACTGAAGGAATACCATTTGTTTCAAAATAGCTTGTGATTAAGAGAAAAAAATCACTTTCAATAATTAAAAGAAAAAGATCACTTTCAAAAATATCCTAAAAGTGTCAAAGAGCTGCCAAGAAATAATTGTGGAAAGTGCTATTCTCTTACCTACTACTCATTATCTTAATTTTCTCTATGTATTCTGCTTACAACCTTCATTAAGGATCCCTTCTCCTCATTTTACTAGTTGCCACATTGATGAGTCTATGGTGGCACTGTTGCTTTTTCATCTATGTAGCATAATAAGTAATTTAACCTACCATGGTTATTGCCATTAAATAAATCAACATTAAGTAAATTTTATTAGCATAAAATCATTCCTAAAAGCAGATTCAGCCTATGAGCTTAAATATTGACATTTTTATTCCTATCACTGCTATATTTACATTATTAATACTCTGAAATCATTTTTGAGATACACACATACTGAATCCAGAGGGGGAAAAAAGTCTAATATTATAAAAAATTAATTAGAATTAACTACTTGTCAGAGCATGCAATAAGTAATATTTAGCACATCTCCATCCTAAATCAACTAAGTAATAAAATTCAAATAAAATTTGAGTTATAGACCTTCTGTAATCCTTTATATTAAAACAGGGTTCCTAGAAGTAAATAATATGTGTTATTTAAATATTTATCAATCATATACTAAGCAAGATTAACAAGTACTAATTTAGTTTGTTTCAAAGTATATTTTGTGGATTTTAATCCATTTTATTAGGTTGATAGCACTGTTTGCACTGTCACTTAATAGAACAAAAACACTCAAACTTAGATCATTGAAGCAAGATTCCATTTATCTACAATCTGAGAAAATAGGTAGTTAAATGTATTAAACATTTTATTTTTTATTTACTTTTTTTTGAGAGTGTCTTACTCTGTCACCAAGGCTGGAGTGGCTCACTGCAGCCTCGACCTCCTGGACTCAGGAGATCCTCCCACCTCAGCCTCCTGAGTAGCTAGGAATACAGGCACCCGTCACCACACCCAGCTAATTTTTGTTTTTGTTTTTTTGTAG
Organism: Chlorocebus sabaeus; assembly: GCF_047675955.1. Taxonomy (NCBI): domain Eukaryota; kingdom Metazoa; phylum Chordata; class Mammalia; order Primates; family Cercopithecidae; genus Chlorocebus; species Chlorocebus sabaeus. The sequence continues at coordinate 99,880,091 of NC_132904.1, read as the reverse complement.
AGAAAGGGTTTTGCCATGTTGCCCAGTCTGGTCTCAAACTCCGACACTCAAGTAATCAACCTGTCTTGACCTCCCAAAATGCTAGGATTACAGGCATGAGCCACCATGTCCAGCCTAAACTTTTTAAAAGGTTGATTTAGCAATCCCCACAATATCCAAGCTGAAAATAACTCAATTCTAAAAATAAATACAGCTGCTTTAAGCATTCTCAAAAGACGAATGGAGCATATTTATGCAGTAGCAACATGTTAAATTGTATGTTACATAGTCTTGAAAATAAAGTCAATATTTACAATTCAAATACAGCTAACAATCACAAAATGAGTATGTTGCAACAACTATGCAGTATGCTTTTTGATGAAACTAGCAAGTGACAGCCATATGTTTACTCAATTGATTACTAGGGATTTTTTAATGAGTAAGTACAATTGATTGAATTGTATATTTTTGAAGGCTTGCTTCTGACATTTTAAAGTTCATCTTGTCCTTAAAAAGCTCAGTGTATACAGACAAAATCATTATCTGATCATGGAGCTGCTAGGAGGGAATAAGGTTTTCTTTTCTTAATTCCTTTCTGTCTGCCTTTCTTTCTCTCATTCTGTCTCTTTCTCTATTTTTATTGATTTAGAGGATACAAGTGCAGGTTTCTTACATGTATATAATGCATAGTGGTGAAGTCCACGCTTTTAAAGTACTCATCACTTATGAAGTACAATGTTCACTATTCAGGTATTTTTTCAACCCTTACCCACCTCCTACCTTTTACAGTGCCCCATATCTATTATTCCACTTTGTATGTCCATGGGTACCCATTGTTTAGCTCCCATTTATAAGTCAGAGCATGTGATATTTGACTTTGTTTCTGAGTTATTTCACTGAGAATAATGGCCTCCAGCTCCATCCACATTGTTACAGAAGACATAATTTCGTTCTTTTTTATGGCTGAGTGGTACTCCATGGTGCGTGTGTGTATACAGGTTATCAATATTTTAAAACTTAACTCTTAAGGAAAATCTTTTAGGCAAGAAAAATGTGTCTAATTTGATACAATTTAGGTGTGAAACCAGGTTGTTTGTGTTTTAACTGAAATAATTTCCTAGGTGGGATACTATTTTAGACCTAAGTGAATGGATGACACGTGAAAGTAGTATTATTTTTGTTTGTTGATAATTGAGCTTTTAGAAATGATTCTCTCTCAGAAAGAATTTTTGTCACCAGAGTACACTCAAGCAATGGCTAGACAAGAGTTTAGCATGTTTTTCTGTAAAAGTCCAGACAGTAAACATGTCAGGCTTTGTGGGCCATAAGGTCTCTGTTGCAAGGACTCAATTCTGCTGTTGTAGGATGAAAATAGTCACAGACAACACAAACAAATAGGCACAACTGGGTTTTAATAGAACTGTATTTACAAAAACTAGCAGCAGGCTGGATTTGGCCTATTCCTGAGCTGCAGTTTGCCAACCTCTCAACTAGATTATCGCTTGTGCAAGGTGTTACAGGGATTGATATAGAGTCTAGATAACATCAGAGTCCTCAGATATGTGACTCAATGAAATTCGTAAGATGTAAAATGTAGCCTCTGCTGTGTATATTTATCCATAGCTTAGAAAACAATAATCAACAAATGGATAAAGGTATTTTTTTCCAGATAATATGATCATGTCTTGGTTCAATGTATGTTTTCTATGATAAGGAAGATAAAGATAACAAAAGACTTGATGAACAGTCACTTTAAAAAGCAAAAAAGGCAATTAGAAGTAAAAACAAAGTTGGAGTGGCTCTGTAAGGGTTACAGAAAAGGGAGAAATACCTTCACTTCCATGTAATGGAAATTCTACCCTTGCCCTCAAGTAACGCTTCATTCCTCTTTAGATAATCATTTCTTAACATCTGGGCAGAAGCCTTTCCCACATCTTAGTCCACATAGTTCTGGAAGAGTTGATTCAACTCAGTTCCACAAATTAATTTGTAACTTGAATTGGGGCTTAACTAATGAGAGTGTTCCATTCTCCTGACCACAGGGACTGGTTCAGGGATGGCAGCATGACCAAACAGAGATAATGAAATGTGGTAAGAATTCTGCTGGGTATTCTGAAAAATAGGTAACTGTTTCTTTCTACTAGACTTGAACCTGAGGGATCATAAGTTAGAGAATAGCTGCAATAATTCTGTGATAATAAAGAAAGGTTGTATGAAAAATGGTGCTAACATAGAGAACAAACTGTGTGTTTGTACATATATAAATATACATGATATATATGTATATCAGTGATACAATGATATGTAATATACATGATCATCCATATGTATATATTTCAGCTCATCAGATCTTTCAGAATATATATTATATATGAGGATATATATATAATACATAAGAAATATATATTTATATAGAAATCACTGTGTCCTCATGACATTCTTTCAAGTTCCTTGAAATCAGCTATGAAAAAAACCATTTTAACACCTTTTCAGTCACATACACCACAAATTTCCATTTTTCACATAAGTCAGTTTGAGCTGAGTTTTCCAATTACTTGCAATATAAAATATCTTAACTGATTAATGCAAGTTCAACAGACAACTTTCCCAAGCATCTACAATCAGGTCAAAATATTACATATCTGCATTAAATTATGCCCATATCTGCATATCTGTACATTATGTACATATCTGCATTAAATTAAATCCACAAGTAGATTTCTGGCAAAACTGTGTAAAGAGGAGGGTAGGGAAGGGAATAAAAAAGGAAAGAAAATAGCATTATGAGTTTGGTGAGTTCAATGAGTTGAAAGATTATAGAATTTCTGGCCACCCATTTCATAGGATAGCTGGCTGCCTCACTATACCAAAAGCCAGTTATTAGTGGACAAAGCTTAGATTTCTAAACCTTTTATACCTAGTAACAACTATAGTCATACCTCAGGGGATTGGATTTCCCCCTTCTCCCATAGCAGAGAGTATCCACGTCGCAATTACTTTTCCACCGACCTTATTTCAAACAAAAGCTCCTTTGTATTAGCTCTGTTTGTCCACTAATAACTGGCTTTTGGTACAGTAAGGCAGATGGCTATCCTGTAAAATGAGTGGCCAGAAATTCTATAATCTTTCAACTCTTTAAACTCACCAAACTCATAATGCTATTTTCTTTCCTTTTTTATTCCCTTCCCTATCCTCCTCTTGGTATTGAGCTTCCCTCAATACCAAAATCCACGGATGCTCAAATCCTTTATATAAAATGGGGTAGTATTTGCACATAAACTGCACACATAATCCTGTATACTTTAAATAATCTCTGCGTTACTTATAACACCCAATACAATGTAAGTAAGCATTATGTAAGTAGTTGTTATACTGTATTGTGTTTTTTATTTCAGAATATTTTCCATCTGTGGTTAGTTGAATTTGCAGATGTGGAACCTACAGATTCGGAGATGCACATTCCTTTTCATACCAGATTATCAAGTGGATCAGATAAAACCCAAACAGTCATGTTTTAGTTGCAATTAAAGATATGTTATTTATTTATTTATTTATTTATTTATTTATTTATTTATTTATTTATTTTGAGACGGAGTCTCACTCTGTCGCCCAGGCTGGAGTGCAGTGGCCGGATCTCAGCTCACTGCAAGCTCCGCCTCCCGGGTTTACGCCATTCTCCTGCCTCAGCCTCCCAAGTAGCTGGGACTACAGGCGCCCGCCACCTCGCCCGGCTAGTTTTTTGTATTTTTTTTAGTAGAGACGGGGTTTCACCGTGTTAGCCAGGATGGTCTCGATCTCCTGACTTCGTGGTCCGCCCGTCTCGGCCTCCCAAAGTGCTGGGATTACAGGCTTGAGCCACCGCGCCCGGCCTAAAGATATGTTATTTAAATGAGCAATCAGAATTCAACCAGGGAAAGTATATAATAAATACCCAACAAATTGTTTAAATCAGAAGTGTTGAAGAGCTGAAATAAAAGGCAAAAACACAGGAAATTAGTAAAGCCAAGGCTGAAAGAGAAGGGGAGTTGATATGGTTTGGCTGTGTCCTCACCCAAATCTCATCTTGAATTCCCACGTGTTGTGGGAGGGACCCAGTGGGAGGTAATTGAATAATGGGGGTAGGTTTTTCCCATGCTGTACTCGTGATAGTGAATAAGTCTCACGAAATCTGATGGTCTTATAAAAAGGAGTTCCCCTGCACAAGCTCTCTCTCTTTGCCTGTCCGCATCCACGTGAAAAGTGACTTACTCCTCCTTGCCTTCCGCCATGATTGTGAGGCCTCCCCAGCCATGTGGAACCGTAAGTCCATTAAAACTCTTTCTTTTGTAAATTGCCCAGTCCCGGTGTGTCGTTATCAGTAGCGTGCAAATGGACTAATACATGAGTATTCTGAAAGATCTGAGACATGGAAGCTAATGCTATAAGCTATTATGTATTTCTAAAAGAAAAATCAGGAGGAACCTACAGAGCACTAATACAAAGGAACTTTTGTTTGAAATAAGGTTGGTGCAAAAGTAATTGTCATTTTGCCATTTTAATAAAAACTATGAAACTCTCAAGGCATATGAAATTAGCAAATAATTTTAAAGCAAATTATTTTTAAAAGTAGTCTATTAATAGAAAAGATGGCACATTAATAAAAATTTTTATTTCTAGGAAAGTATTTTTAATATGATATCTGCTCCATAATTTGGCCTGAGGAATGATTCTGCTCTGTGAAGCTATCAAGTAAAGAGGCAACCTAGTAGAATAATAGAGAACAATAAAATCTCACATTAAGAGGCCTAACATAGACCATAATATTTAAGAGGAAGAATGGCTAATTTTCATGGAGCACTGACTATGTGTCAGGCATATGCCTTTCAGTACAAAAAAAAAAGTTATTTTGTTACATTTTAAGTTTTGGCTGGGCGCTGTGGCTCACGCCTGTAATCCCAGCACTTTGGGAGGCGGAGATGGGTGGGTCACCTGAGGTCAGGAGTTCGAGAGCAACCTGGCCAACATGGTGAAACCCTGTCACTACTAAAAATACAAAAATTAGCTGGGCATGGTGGTGCACACCTGTAATCCCAGCTACTCAGGAGGCTGAGGCAGGAGAATCACTTGAACCTGGGAGATGGAGGTTGCAGTGAGCTGAGATTGCACCATTGCACTCCAGCCTGGGCGACAAGAGTTAAACTCTGTTTCCAAAAAAAAAAAAAAAGAAAAAAAAAAAAAAAAGAGTTTCAGGAATATAAGCGTGTGAGAGAAGGGTAGGTTATGAATAATAACATAGAAAATCATACATTTGAGATTTTTGTACCTGCTTAAAGGAAACCAATAGGAAGACTTTTTTTTTTTTCAAAATTGACTTACATTAAAAAGTTTATCTTTTCTTCCATGCCCACCTAAAAAATCAAATGATGTATATTTTTCCATGAAATGCCTTTTGGTGTGCTTTATGTGCATGACTGATTCTTAGAAAGTCAATAAGATAGCCCAAAATACTTTGTGTGTGTGTGTGTGTGTGTGTGTGTGTGTGTGGTGTTTTAAAGTATGAGAAGAGCCCAACTGCTCTCAAAGAGTAAGCCAGTTGGTTCATAACTTTATGGCTAAAAGGAAGAGTTAGCATTTCAACAGCTACTGTACAGACTCAATGAGAAAACAGTAATTCCAACAGCACATAACATCACCACTGAACTAAAAAAGGAAGTCTACAAACAAAGCATCATCATTTAATACACATATGACTTATTTCACAGTTGCTCAAAATAAAAAGATTATCTCAGCTTCTATTTCAAGTAGGGCTAGCTACTGCTGAAAACAACTAAAAATGTTGAACAACACATTAAAGCATATTCTTAAATGCACCCAAATGTAACTGTGAGTTCAGAAGTAAGGCATGATTATTCAGAAAGCTAAGTGTTGAGTTTTTAATCTTCATCTTTATTTACCTCGTCTTGAATGTGAATAGAGGTATTCTAGATCACCAATTTCTTATTAATTCTTTCACAGTACCTAAGTGTGTTGCCCCTACCTTCTTGTCCCAGGTCTTATTTCTCGGGCAGCCACATGAAAACCAGATGAATTATCCTATTCAAGTAGACAGATCTTCCACTGGCTGGGTACAAGGGGTAGAGAAAATTGTTTTTCTCAGTTTATAAAGAGGAAGAAGGCAGCTGTCTTCTTTCCTTTGAAAGGGTATGTCTAGGAAATGTAATGTGACTGAAATCTAAACGACACTGTGGTACATAAATACAATCTCTCCGGGAGCCAGATGACCTAGAGATGATTCCAATTTTTAGAGCTTTATTCCTTTTGATATGTAAATATTTAAGGAGATAATGCTATAGTCCCTCAAGGACTCTGGATTTAATATAGGAATTTAGGCCCTTTTGCCCTTTTCTGGAAGCTAATATAAGTTTTATTCTCCTTTCTGATCAGACCAATAAACCAGGCAAATGGTCACAAATTTAATTCTATGGTAGATGAAGAGTCATAAGACTGGGATTTTTTACACAGAAACACTAAGAATGTAACATTTTGACAGATCAGATTCAGCTGAAAAAACAATGAGTGAACTGGAAGACAGTTTTGTAGAATTAATTCAGAATGTATCATGTAAAAAAAAAAAAGATGGGAAATATGAGAAATAAGACACATGATGAACAGAGAGAAAAAGGTCTAATATATATCCAATCAGAGTTCCAGAGAAGAGAGATAGTGAAGCAGTCAAAATTTAAAGAATAACTCAGACGTTGATAGTACTGATCAACACCACCAATAAAAATTCAAAAAGCCCATTAAATCTTACAAATTCTTTAAAAAAAAGGAATTAAAGAGAAAAAGAACACAATTCCATACTCAATATCAACAAAGTATAACTGCCAAAAATCAAAGTAAAGAGCTCTTAAAAGCAGCAAGAAAAGATAGATCAAAGAAGCAAAAATTGACTTCTCAACAACAGAAACCAGAAAAGATAGAATTCTACCTCAACTCTCCCTTCACTATAATGAGACATTAGATGTTAATACAGAATAACATATCCTTTAAGACAGAGGGCAAATTAAAGGCATTTTCAGATACATAAGAACTCAAGAGTTTACAATCAAAAGATACTTTCTACACTACAAGAAGATGCAAAATGAAACCAAACAGAATGCCTGAGATGCAGGAAGAAATAAAGAACAACACGAGTGATAAACATGGGGCAAATCCAAATAAGCATTACGACAACACCAAATAAGTATTATGTACATGATGACAACAACAACAAGAAAGAGGGACTAAAATATAAAATTATAACTGCATATAAAGTGGGAATTGAGTACAATATACTAAGCTTCTTGAACTCTCTGGGAGCTACGCAAATATACTCAGTTAAATTTTGATAAACTATGTATGTACAAACAATATATAGAATACCAACTAAAAAGTGAAAAATGCATATAAGTTGTAAACTAGGAAAAAGAAACATGGAAAATAATCAGTCCAAAGGAAGATAAGAAGTAAAAAAAAAAAAAAGTAGAAAAAATATAAAATGTATAATTAATCCAAATTAATGTAAATAGACTAAATATTCCAGTTATAGATCAGGCATAATCCAGCTATAGGCTCTTTATAAGAGGCACCCATAAGAACTTGAGAAAGTTAACATTAAAAGTATAAATTAGGATATATCTAGCAAAAAATAACCAAAAGAAAATTGATATACATTTATCAATATCAGAAAAATAGGAAAAACATAAGCAATAAAGAGAATCACTTTACGATGATAAATATTCAATATATCAAGAAGAGACAACATTCCGAACCTGTATAAAACAAATGAACAAAATACCATTTTGTGTATGTGTAATAGTATAAGCTTTGAATTAAAATATTTTACACTAAAGGATAAAATGGGAGGACAGCAGTCAACAATAGCAGAATATTCATTCTTTTCAAACATAACAAAATGTTATTGCATAGTGAGCCATAAAACAAATCCCAACAAATTTCAAAAGATTACTGTCATAAGACCATATTCTCTAGTCATAATGTAGTTATACATAATAGAAATCTATATCTAAAAGGTAATCAAGATAAAGAATGAGTAAAAATAGGGAATCCTTTCCCCATTTCTTGTTTCTCTCAGGTTTGTCAAAGATCAGATGGCTGTAGATGTGTGGTATTATTTCTGAGGACTCTGTTCTGTTCCATTGGTCTATATCTCTGTTTTGGTACCAGTACCATGCTGCTTTGGTTACTGTAGCCTTGTAGTATAGTTTGAAGTCAGGTAGCGTGATGCCTCCAGCTTTGTTCTTTTGACTTAGGATTGTCTTGGAGATGCGGGCTCTTTTTTGGTTCCATATGAACTTTAAAGCAGTTTTTTCCAATTCTGTGAAGAAACTCATTGGTAGCTTGATGGGGATGGTATTGAATCTATAAATAACCTTGGGCAGTATGGCCATTTTCATGATATTGATTCTTCCTATCCATGAGCATGGTATGTTCTTCCATTTGTTTGTGTCCTCTTTTATTTCACTGAGCAGTGGTTTGTAGTTCTCCTCGAAGAGGTCCTTTACATCCCTTGTAAGTTGGATTCCTAGGTATTTTATTCTCTTTGAAGCTATTGTGAATGGAAGTTCATTCATGATTTGGCTCTCTGTCCCTATTTAATAAATGATGCTGGGAAAATTGGCTAGCCATAAGTAGAAAGCTGAAACTGGATCCTTTCCTTACTCCTTATACGAAAATTAATTCAAGATGGATTAGAGACTTAAATGTTAGACCTAATACCATAAAAACCCTAGAGGAAAACCTAGGTAGTACCATTCAGGACATAGGCATGGGAAAAGACTTCATGTCTAAAACACCAAAAGCAACGGCAGCAAAAGCCAAAATTGACAAATGGGATCTCATTAAACTAAAGAGCTTCTGCACAGCAAAAGAAACTACCATCAGAGTGAACAGGCATGGGAGAAAATTTTTGCAATCTACTCATCTGACAAAGGGCTAATATCCAGAACCTACAAAGAACTCAAACAAATTTACAAGAAAAAAACAAACAACCCCATCCAAAAGTGGGCAAAGGATATGAACAGACATTTCTCAAAAGAAGACATTCATACAGCCAACAGACACATGAAAAAATGCTCATCATCACTGGTCATCAGAGAAATGCAAATCAAAACCACAATGAGATACCATCTCACATCAGTTAGAATGGCGATCATTCAAAAGTCAGGAAACAACAGGTGCTGGAGAGGATGTGGAGAAATAGGAACACTTTTACACTGTTGGTGGGATTGTAAACTAGTTCAACCATTATGGAAAACAGTATGGCGATTCCTCAAGGATCTAGAACTAGATGTACCATATGACCCAGCCATCCCATTACTGGGTATATACCCAAAGGATTATAAATCATGCTGCTATAAAGACACATGCACACGTATGTTTATTGCGGCACTATTCACAATACCAAAGACTTGGAATCAACCCAAATGTCCATCAGTGACAGACTGGATTAAGAAAATGTGGCACATATACACCATGGAATACTATGCAGCCATAAAAAAGGATGAGTTTGTGTCCTTTGTAGGGACATGGATGCAGCTGGAAACCATCATTCTTAGCAAACTATTACAAGAACAGAAAACCAAACACCGCATGTTCTCACTCATAGGTGGGAACTGAACAATGAGATCACTTGGACTCGGGAAGGGGAACATCAAGCACCGGGGCCTATCATGGGGAGGGGGGAGGGGGGAGGGATTGCATTGGGAGTTATACCTGATGTAAATGACGAGTTGATGGGTGCTGACGAGTTGATGGGTGCAGCACAGCAACATGACACAAGTATACATATGTAACAAACCTGCACGTTATGCACATGTACCCTAGAACTTAAAGTATAATAAAAAAAAAAAGAAAAGAATGAGTAAAAAAATGGAGCACAGAAGATGAAGTTACAATGAAATTTAGAAAATATTTAAAACTGAACAATAATGAAAACATACCTATCAAGCTGTGGGTTATAGTTAAAATAGTGCTCAGTAATATAGCCTTCAGTGCTTTCATTAAGATTTTTAAAAGGAGAGGCCGGGTGCAGTGGCTCACGCCTGTAATCCCAGCACGTTGGGAGCCTGAGGCGGGCGGATCACGAGGTCAAGAGATCAAGACCATCCTGGCTAACACGGTGAAACCCCATCTCTACTAAAAATACAAAAAAATTAGCCGGGCGTAGTGGCGGGCGTCTGTGGTCCCAGCTACTTGGAAGGCTGAGGCAGGAGAATGGTGTGAACCCGGGAGGCGGAGCTTGCAGTGAGTGAAAATTGCGCCACTGCACTCTAGCCTGGGAGACAAAGTGAGACTCCGTCTCAAAAAAAAAAAGATATTTAAAAGGAGAAAGAATGACCAAACTAGCCACCCAAATCAAGAAGCAAAACATTGAGAAAAAACCCAATAAAATTAAAGGATGTGCAAATGAAAAGGCATATTTTATTATGTAGGAGGTATTGTCTCTCAGCATAGCATATATGTTTGTGAAGCTGGGGCTAACTGCAAACGGAAGTTCTCCTTTACAGATGATATCCTGTTAGGTTCTGCCAGTTGGATTTCTACAGAAGAATGGGAAGCTGGAATAGAGGAAAAGAAACTTCCTTCTTCCTGTTCACTTGAGATTCTTTTCAGTATCCTTCCAACAACAGCAGTTGGCTCCAGTGTCCAGCTTATTTTGGCACCCTCAGCATCAGTCAAAGGATCCCCCCTCAAACACATCAGTACTTCTGAATAGCAGCACTCTTTCCTCAGAGGTCTAAGTCTGGCTCCGAGGGGTCTTTCTCCAATTCTACATTCAGATTACCTCAGACTCTTTGATTCCCTTTGTTCCTATAGCTCTAGGTGAGGTAGCTGCTTCCTGCAATTATCTCAGTTATTCTACTCTTCCCTTTTTGCTTTTCCAGCTCTCCAATATGTTACCAATTCTCTGTATTAAATTATCCATTAAAATACCTAGTATTTGTTCTACTTTGTTGACTGAAACTCTGTAAGTAAATGACATAATTTTTATTATCAAAAGGAATGAAACATCAGTTTAGGAGGAGGGGCATAGATAAAGTTTTACTAAGAACTAAATTCAAAGGGAACTCTTTCACCTGGGACATACAAAACAGTGAATTTGTTTGTGGAGTTTCAGAAGTGTTAGCAAAAAGAAAGCTCTAAGCACAACTGAGAAATGCTTTCATCCAACAAAGGTATGTATTACAAATAAGTATTCTACCACAAAGTTTTAAAAAATAGTATATAGCAATCATTTTATGACTGACCTTGATTAATAGTAAAGAAAATTGGACAAGACTCTGAGAGGAAGAAATTATCAATTTTAAAGATATTTTTAGTTCGACAACAGAAGAAGGTACTATTTTTACTTTCTTAATTTTATTTAACTTCAGCATATTCTTTAGAAATTAAGCTATTCCAAATCTACAAGTTTAATTTAGCAGATACATAAATCTAGGGAATATTCTGGACAAAAATATAGTTACTGGTTCAACTCTTGTTCAGAAAAAAGTCTATCACCTATTTTTCTCTCAACAAATTCTACCAGCCCAAAAGAGATTGTTTTATGTGCACCTCTTATATGGGTAATTTAAATGAGAATTAATGGGAGTTCTGAAGCTATATAAAGTAGATGTAAATTGGTTAGAATGTCAGTAATTCTCAATAGATATCACCATCAACCAGGTATTAAAAATTGCTGGGTGGTAGCTGGTATGTAATAAAAATTTTAAAGCAAGAACTGACCTTTCAAAAGCATACATGGAGAATACTAAAGAAGATTAGATTCTTTGGGTGTTATACTTTTCAGTATTTTGCTTTTCAAATGATTGTTTTCAAACTTACTGAATTTTTCAGAATACCAGGAAAAATTACACAAAAAGATGTTAAATTGCGTATTTGAACAGTTTACACAATAATGAGTTAACCATTAACACAAAGTCATGTTAAAAGTTATATATTTAAATATATATTTTACCAAAAAATATAGTCACTAACATCACTACAAATTTAAAGACACAGTCTTAATCTTCAAGCATGAACGTCTAAATTAATAAAAGATTGGGCACGGTGGCTCATGCCTGTAATCCCACCACTTTGGGAGGCCGAGGCGGGTGGATCACGAGGTTCAAGACCAGCTTGGCCAAGATGATGAAACACCATCTCTACTAAAAATACAAAAATTAGCCGGTTGTGGTGGCAGGTGCCTGTAATCCCAGCTACTCTGGAGGCTGAGGCAGAGAATTGCTTGAACCCGGGAGGCGGAGGTTGCAGGGAGCCGAGATTGCGCCATTGTACTCCAGTCCAGGTGACAGAGCAAGACTCCGTTTCAAATAAATAAATAAATAAATAAATAATAAATAAATAAAAGATATTGACTATGGCAGTGTCATAAACACTACTAGAGCTTGTTATGCCAAGCTTTTATAAATGCACAAATCCTTAAAGAAATAAGGATAATATTTAATCTATGAAGAGTCCACGTTTCAAAAACTGTGATCACATCTGTTTGTTATTAGATCCATATAGGATTTCTGTGAAGACTGATTCTACTTTTGAAGCATCTTTGTACTCTTCTTAGTTTATATTCACACTGCCACAATACTAAAGTCCCCACCCACCTTGCTCTTAGAACATTATAACTTCTTAACTGGTTTTTAGGCCTCAATCTTCTTAATCTAATCTACTATTTACATCCTCATCAATTTTGCCTCTATAAAACACAAACCTTTTATATTACCTCCATGCCCACTTCTTATTAGTTCTGTTATATCCTCCTTGTCTAAAGGATAAAGCATAAGCACTCCAGCATGATATTAACCCCTTTCCAACCTAGTTCTACTGGCTAGGTTAGAATAACAAACATGTCAGGTATTTCCTTTTCCATTCCACCTTTTTTTGTCTAAAGAATTCCTTGGCTGGGCATGTTAGCTCAGGTCTGGAATCCCAGCACTTTGGGAGGCTGAGGCAGGTGGATCGCCTGAGCTCAGGAGTTTGAGACCAGACTGGGTAACAAGGTGAAACCCCATCTCTACCAAAAATTCAAAAGATTAGCCAGGCTGGTGCCGTGCACCTGTGGTCCCAGCTACTAGAGAGGCTGAGGTTGGAAGGACTGCTTGAGCCTGAGAGGCAGAGGTTCCAGTGAGCTGAGATCACACCACTGTACTCCAGCCTGGGTGACAGAGGGAGACTCCATCTCAAAAAAACAAAAAAAATTCCTCATCACGTAACCTCCAAAAAAAAAAGTCTTCCCTGACTTTCCTGTCAGCAGAATTAATCATTCCCTCTTCTGGGCTCCCAAAGAAGATTGTAATACCTGTTCTCTTTTTTATGTGTGTATTGGTATCATCTTTAGCATAATTTCTAGTGTAAATCACTAGCATCTAATATAGTACCTATTGCATAGTAGTCCCTCAACAGATATTTAATAAATAAATGAACAAATGAGAAAACAAATGACTAGAGAGGGAAGAGGTTATTATGTTCTTTACCCATGAGAAACCTAAGAAAAACTTCAGAAGTGATTCAGACCAGTCCAAAGGTAGTGAGTTATCGCGACTGTTTAGTCAGTTACAGAAATGATTCAGCTAAATTCCTGTAAATACTTAATGGGAAAAGATTAGAACCTGTATGACTCGCTGCTCTTTACTTTCATCATAAATTGACTTATTTTTGCTAAAGTGTAATTATTCTATTAAGTTTAGCTAGTAATTAACTATAACCTGATAAAAATGATGACAAACTCTAAAACTAAAATGTAGCCTTAAGTTCTTTCATTGGAATCATTTATATGTATAAACTTTAAAATTCTCCCCCAAATAAGAGAATTCCTTTTTATTCAAGTGCCAGATCTTAACTTGCCTAGTTTAAAACATAACTTTTATGGAAATTATTATTTAGGTTATATATTGGTACTAGAAATACAGAAGGGGAAATCAGTAACAACTGAGAGGGCTTCTGGAACACGCTGGAACATTACTTGGTTTTTACCGGTTAAGCATAGCTAGGAGATTCCAGGAGAAGGAAAGAGCATTTAGAAAGTCCTCACAGCATCTGTCACAGTTTGTTCATGCAACAATAAGATCTGCTTTACTATAGAAGCAGCTTAGGAGTAAGGCTGGCTACAGAACCAAGTTATGGAGGAGGAAAAAAAGATTTTCCTTAGAAAAACAAACGTTATATTAATAAAGGATGATTTGAAAGGAAGTAAGAGTCAAAATTTGGAGTTTTCTGCCTTAGTCAACAAGGAATAGAAGCCTCCATCATGGTAATGGCTTTGGGAAGAAAACAGGAGGGGGAAAATTATAGCAGAATGAAGAGGAAAATATTTGATAAATTTTGGCTATTATGAATGTAATATAAAAATTTTGGAAAACTTTATTTTACAAACAAATTAAAATGGAGTTTTAAAAGTTACCCTGGTTTATACACAAAATGGAAAACTATCTCCCACTTCCAAATCTTGTGTTTGACAAAATGATACTGAACACAGAAGATGGCACAACAGGAGTCGGAAACATCTGGAAGAAAGAAAGTGTTGGGGCACTTGTAAGTGGGAGGAGAGAACATGGTAACTGCCATGGCTGGGGCAAACCAGACTAGAGAGAGATTTTGGTTGCAAACTTTTCTTTTCACATTGTCTTGATTGCATCATTATCCACTGTGTCACTATTTCAGAGCTAAAAAAGAGCAATATCAACAACTAGACATAGGCAGCAGCGAACCTAATATACCATAGCACGCAATCCAGCTGGATTCCTTTGAGTTACCAGGAATAGGTGGAAAGGTTGGCTTTAAAGCATCAAACAGAATAGATGCAAACAAAAACAAAAACATACACTTGAACATATTATGAGTGCAAGAAGGAGAAGAGACAGAGAAGGTCACAGAAAATCTGTTTCACAAAATAATAGCTGAAAACTTCCCAAGTCTTAATATCAGAGACAAAGAATACTCTGAAGGAAAGAAATAGTCACTGTAAAAGAAATAAGAATCAGGTTAATTTTTTCAATAAAAGACCAATGAGTATTATTTTCTAAGAGTTATAGGAAAACAATTGGAAAGCTAAAAATTGATCTGCAGCTATACTATCAGTCTACTAGAGAAACGTGAAGATGAAATGAAGATATTGTCAGATGTAAGAATCCTTAGAAATGTTTATTGCACAAAGAGAAACATTTTAAAATAATATTTTGGAATTGCCTTGGAATTAGAGGTTACTCTCTCTGAGCCAGACACCACTGATTGTTATTATTTCAGTGAGATGCAAATGTAAGCATTATAAGCAATCTCTAAACGATATTTGATTTTAACCTCCTGAAATTAAAAACCTAAAGTATCTAAGCAGTCCCAGCCATCACAGTGGCCTGAAAATCTACTCTCTATTTGCAGCCTCCCAAGGGCTTACCCTAATTAGCTCATTTTGAGTAAGTGAATTGATTTCTCTTTAAACAAATGGTAAGAGCTCTTTTCTTAATCAGAGCAAAGTAAGGCAGCCAGTCCTACAATGTTCGAACTCAGAGCAGAGAACTTTAAATATATATGATAAATTATCACAAGAAAATGAAAGAGCAAAGTGACTTCTAGCATGCCACTAATAAATAAGGCTCATAAATATGCTCTGTTGCCTGTGTGAAATGAAGGGATTTGGGAGACAGTAGGGTAAAATCGGGACAGAGATGTACAATTCTCAATGACAATTATAAATATTTGGATCAAATTTTTTTTTAAAAGTTTATGCTCAGTATTAATGGAGTTAAAATAACTTTTTGGACTGCATGTGCACATCTTTGCAAGAAAATGTAAAAAGCAGCCTTCAGCCTGGCATGGTGGCTCACACCTGTAATCCCATTACTTTGGGAGGCCAAGGCTGGAGGAATCACATGAGGCCAGGAGTTCGAGACCAGCTGGGCCAACATGGTGAAACCCTGTTTCTACTAAAAATACAAAAATTAGCCAAGTGTGGTGGCACATGCCTGTAATCCCAGCTAACTGGAAGGCTGAGGCATGAGAATCTCTTGAACCCAGGAGGTGGAGGATGTAATGAGCTGAGATTTTGCCACTGCACTCCAGCCTGGGCAACAGAGCTAGACTGTCTCAAAAGAAGCAATCTTCACCCTATGTAAATGTAAAAAGTAACTTCGAATTCTATAAAAGTAACTCTTCCACCAAGATATGGAGAAGAAAAAATTATTTGTATTTCGCATATTCATACTAGAATTAAATGTATAAGAATGTAGAAGATTAGTTTCATTTTTAATTTAGACATTTAAAAACAGGATTATATAACTAAATGGTTAGTTTTCCACCAATATCTATAAGTATAATCAAAAGACTAAAAAGTACTTATTTAATAAGAATATTACATTTTAGTAAATATTATGTACGATAGTCTGATCTCTCTTATACGATGTTACTTTATTGAAAATAAACTAAAAAATACAATTGAGTGCTTCAAAAACAGACTAGGACAAGCACAAAAAAAGAGTCTCTGAACTTGAAGTCAGGTCTTTTGAAATAACCCAGTCCAAGAAAAATAAGAGGAAAAAAAGAATGAAGAAAGCCTATGGGTCTTATGGTACACCATTAAGTGAAAAAATATTTGCACTACATGAGTGCAAAAGGGAGAAGAGACAGAGAATGTCACAGAAAATCTATTTCACAAAATAATAGCTGAAAACTTCCCAAGTCTTGGGAGAGATATGAATATCCAGAACCAAGAAACTCAAAAGGTCCCAGTTATATTCAACCCCAAAAGTTCCACATTTCAATAAAACTATCAAAAGTCAAGGACAAAGATAGAATTCTAAAAGCTGCAAGAGAAAAATTTGAAGTCACATATAAGGGAATCCCCACTAGACAGTCATACTTCACAGCAGAAACCTTGCAGGTCAGCAGAGAATAGGATGAGAAAGTACTGAGAAGAAAAAAAAAAAAATTCAGTCAACAATGTAATATCCAGCAAAAGCTATCCTCCAGAAATGAAGGAGAAATAAAGACCTTTCCAGATAATTAAAAGCTGAGGTAATTCGTCACTACTAGAGTGGCCTAACAAAAAACGATCATAAAAGCACATGAAAGTATAAAACCCACCAGTAGATGTTAATTTATAACAAACTAAGAATACTGAATTGCTCTAATCATGCTATGTAAATCTTTCAATTCTTTAGTATGAAGATTTAAAGTCAAAATGGTGAAAAAAACAGCAGCTACAAATAGTGGCTAAGGAACCCATCATACACAAAGATGTATATCAAGATAACAAAAACACAAATGGGAGAGAGAAAGGCATGTAGTAGTATTATGCAACCAAAGTTACGTTATCAGTTTAAAATACTCTATTACAACTACAGGATTCTTTATGTTAGCCCTATGGTGAAAACAAAGAAATTACAACAGATACACAAATAAGAAAAAAAAAGTAAACAAGGCTTGGCAACACTGAAACAACCAAACCAGATTTAAACAAGAGAAGAAAAGACCAAAGATCTAAAAAAAACCAGAAAACATTTAGCAAAATGGCTGAAGTCCTTACATATTGATAACCTTAAATATTAATGGATTAAATTCTCTGTATTAGTTTGTTCTCACATTGCTACAAGGAAATACCTGAGACTGGGTAATTTACAAAGAAAAGAGTTTTAATTGACATGCATCTCTGCCTGGCTCGGGAGGCCTCAGGAAATTTACAATCATGACCAAAGGCACCTCTTCACAGGACAGCAGGAGAGAGAATGAGTGCCAGCAGGGGAAATGCCAGATGCTTATAAAACCATCAGATCATATGAGAACTCACTCACTATCATCAGAACAGCATGGGGAAACCTGCTCCCATTATTCAATTGCCTCCAACTGGGTCCCTCAAATAACACGTGGGGATTATGGGGATTACAATTCAAGATGAGATTTGTGTAAAGACACTGCCAAACCATATCATTCTGTCCCTGGCCCCTCCAAAATCTCATGTCCTCACATTTCAAAACACAATCATGCCTTCTCAACAGTCCCCCAAAGTCTTAAGTCATTCCAGCATTACCCAAAAGTCCAAGACCAAAGTCTCATGTGAGACAAGGCAAATCCCTTCTGCCTATGAGCATTTAAAACCAAAAGCAAGTTAGTTACTTCCTAGATACAATGGGGGTACAGACATTGGCTAATATACCCATTGTAAATGGGAGAAATTGGCCAAAACAAAGGGGTTATAGGCCCCATGCAAGTCCAAAATCCAATAGGGCAGTCATTAAAATTCCAAAACGATCTCCTTTGACTTCATGTCTCAAATCTAAGCCATGCTGCTGCAAGAGACAGACTCCCATGGCCCTGGGCAGCTCTGCCTCTGTGGTTTTGCAGGGTACAACTCCCCTCTCCTGGCTGCTTTCACAGCTGTTTTTCTGTGTCTGTGGCTTTTCCAGAAGCATGGTGCAAGCTGTTGGTGGATCGACCATTCTGGGGTCTGGAGGATGGTGGCCTTTTTTTCACAGCTCCACTAGGCAGTGCCCCAGTAGGGACTCTCTGTGGGGGCTAGGACCCCATATTTCCCTTCTACACTGCCCTAGCAGAGGATCTCCCTGAGAGCTCCAATCCTATAGCAGACTTCTTCCTGAACATCCATCTATTATCATATAGCCTCTGAAATCTAGGCAGAGGTTTCCAAACCTCAATTCTTTTTTTTCTGTGCACCCACAGGCCCAAACCATGTGGAAGCTGCCAAGGCTTGTGGCTTGCACCCTCTGAAGCAACAGTCTGAGCTGTACCTTAACCCCTTTTAGCCACGCTGGAGCAGGTGGAATGCAGGGCACCAAATCTCAATGCTGCACACAGCAGGGGGGCCCTAGACCTGGCCCAAAAAACCATTTGTCTTTCCTAGGCCTCCGGGTCTATGATGGGAGGGGCTGCCATGAAGGTCTCTCTGACATGCCCTGGAGATATTTTCCCCATTGTCTTGGCAATTAGTGTTTGGTTCTTCATTATACAACTTTCCATAGCTGGCTTGAATTTCTCCCCAGAAAATGAGTTTTTGTTTTCTATTGTATCGTCAGATTGCAAATGTTCCAGACTTTTATGCTCTGCTTCCTCTTGAATCCTTTGCTGTTTAGAAATTTCTCCTGCCACATACCCTAAATCATCTCCCTCAAGTTCAAAGTTCCACAGTTCTCTAGGGCAGGGGCAAAAAGCCACCAGTCTCTTTACTAAAGCAGAGCCAGAGTGACATTTGCTTCAGTTCCCAAAAAGTTTTTCATCTCCATCTGAGACCACCTCAGCCTGGACTTCATTGTCCATATCACTATGAGCATTTTGGTCAAAGTCATTCAACAAGTCTCTAGGAAGGTCCAAACTTTCCCACATGTTCCTGTCTTCTGAGTCCTCCAAACTGTTCCAACCTCCGCCCATTACCCAGTTCCAAAGTTGCTTCCACGTTCTTGGGTATCTTATAGCAATGCTCCACTCCTGGTACCAATTTACTGTACTAGTCTGTTCTCACTATGCTATGAGAAAACACCTTAGACTGGGTAATATATAAAGAAAAGAGAGAGAGTAAGTGCCAGCAGGGGAAATGCCAGAAGCTTATAAAACCATCAGCTCTCATGAGAACTCGCTTGCTATTATGAGAATAGCATGAGAAAACCAACCCCATGATTCAATTACCTGTCACTGGGTCCCTCCCATGACACACAGGGATTATGGGGATTACAATTTAAGATGAGATTTGTGTGGGGACATGGTTAAACCATATCATTCTCCAATTAAAAGATATAGTGTGGCTGAATCAATAAACAAGACCCTACTATATGCTGCCTACTCATTAAAGACAAATGGACTGAAAAGAGATGGAAAAAGATATTCCTTATAAATAAAAACCAGAAGTGAACAGGAATAACCATATTATATAAAATAAAATAGATTTTTAGCCACAAATACTTTTTAAAAACTATGGAGCTCATTATATTAACGCTAAAGGAGTAAATTCAAAAAAGAGATATAACAACTGTAAATATAGATGCACCCAACAGAAGAGCACCAAAATATAAAAAGCATATATTATTAGATCTACAAGGAAACAGACACTGCAATATAGTAATAGTAGGGGATTCTAAGACCTCACTTTCAACAATGAACAGATCATCTAGACAAAAAATAAAAAACCATTGGACTAAAATTGCACCATAGACCAAATGGACCTAACATTTACAGGACATTCTATCCAACAGCTACAGAATACACATTCTTCACAACTGCCCATGCAAAATTCTCAAGGATATGTTAGGTCACAAAATAAGTCTTAAGAGATTTAGGAAGATAGAGATCATATCAAGTAACTTTTATGACCACAATCATATAAAACTAGAAATCAAGAAAAATTTAGGAAATTGTAAAAATACATGGAAACAAAACAACATGCTCCTAATAACCAATGGGTCAATGAAAATCAACAAGCATTTTTAGTTAGACTAAGAAAAAAAGAGAGAAGACTCAAAATCAGAGTCAAAAAAGAGGACATTACTACTGATATCACAGAAATACAAAACATCATAAGAGACTATTATGAGCAACTATATGCCGACAAATTGATAACAGAAAAAAGTGCATAAATTCCTAGACACATACAATTTACCCACATAAATTATCAGTTAAAAAATGGGATCAGGCATGGTCACTCATGCCTGTAATCCTAGCACTTTGGGAGGCCAAGATGGGTGGAGTGCCTGAGCTCAGGAGTTTGAGAGCAGCCTGGACAACATGGAAAAACCCCATCTCTACAAAAATTAGCCAAATATGGTGGTGCACAAATGTAGCACCAGCTACCTGGGGGGCTGAGGCATGGGGATTGCCTGAGCCCAGGAAGTCGGGGCTGCAGTGAGTCAAAATCGCACCACTGCACTCCAACCTGAGTGACAGAGCGAGGCCCTATCTCTACACACATACACACACACACACACACACGTGCACACACACAATTGAACAAACCAATAACAAGTGTGAAAACTGAATCTGTAATAGAAGCCTTCAAAGAAAAGCTCAGGACCGGATGACTTAACTGCTGTACTCTACCAAACATTTAAAGAACTAATACCAATGCTCTTCAAACTATTCCAAAAAAATAAAGAGGAAGAAACAATTCTAAACTCATTTCACAAAGCCAGCATTATTGTGATTCCAAAACCAAAGAAGGACACAGCAGAGAAAAAGCAAACTACAGGCCAATATCCCTAAAACATATAGATGTGAAAACTCTCAAAAAGATACTAGCAAACCAAATTCAAAAATACATTAAAAATATCATTCAGTATACTAAAGTGGGATTCACCCCAGAGATGAAAGGATGATTTAATATATACAAATGAATAAAAGTGACACAGGTTAAGAGAAGGACAAAAGCCACATGATCATTTCAACAGACACAAAAAAGGCATTTGACAAAATTCAACATCCCTTCCTGACAAAAAAGTATCAACAAATTGAAACAGAAGATATCTACCTCAACACAAATAAAGGCCATACTTGACAAATGCATAATAACATCATACTGAATGTTAAGATCAAGAAGAAGACAAAGGCTGGGCGTGGAGGTTCACGCCTATAATCCCAGCACTTTGGGAGGCCTAGGCAGGCAGATCACTTGAGCTTAGGAGTTCGAGACTAGCCTAGGCAACATGGTCAAACTAGAAATACAAAAATTAGCCGGGCATGGTGGTGCATACCTGTAATCCCAGCTACTGGGATGCTGAAGCATGAGAATTGCTTGAGACCAGGAGGTAGAGGTTGCAGTGAGCAAGATCGTACCACTGCACTCCAGCCAGGGCGACAGAGTGAGACCCTGTCTCAAAAAAAAAAAAAAAAAAAAGAACAAGACAAAGTTGCCCACTTTCACTACTTTTATTCAAAACAGGAATGAAAGTTCTAGCCAAAAAAACAAAATCCAAATGGGAAAGGAAGAAACCAAATTGTTCCTATTTGCTGACAACAAGATCTTACATATAGAAAACTCTAAAGTCTCCACCAAAAACTGTGAGAACTAATCAACAAATTCAGTATAGTTTCATGATACAAAAGTAACATACAAAAACCAGTAGTCTTACTATCCACTAATAGTGAGCTATCTGCAAATAAAATCAAGAAAATTTCTACTTCATGTTTGAAGGATATTTTCACTGGATATACTATTCTAGGGTAAAATATTTTTTTCATTCAGCACTTTAAATGTCATGCCACTCTCTCCTGTAAGGCTTCCACTGAAACGTCTGCTGCCAGATGTTTTGAAGCTCCATTGTATGTTGTTTCTTTTCTCTTAATGCTTTTAGGATCCTTTCTTTTTCCTTGATCTTTGGGAGTCTGATAAGTAAGTGCCTTGAGGTACTCTTCTTTCGATTAAATCTGCTTGGTATTCTACAACCTTCTTATATGTGAATATTGATATCTTTCTTTAGATTTGAGAAGCTCTCTGTTATTATCCTTCTGAATAATTTTTCTACCTCTATCTCTTTCTCTACCTCCAAGACCAATAACTTTTAGATTTGCCCTTTTCAGTCTACTTTCTAGAACCTGTAGGTGTGCCTCATTGTTTTTAATTCTTTTTTCTTTTGTCTTCTCTGACTGTATATTTTCAAATAGTCTGTCTTCAAGCTCACTTCTTGTTCAATTCTGCTTGATCAATTCTGTTATCAAAAGGCTCGAATGCATTCTTCAGTATGCCAGCTGCACTTTTCAGCGCAAGAATTTCTGCCTGATTCTTTTTAATTATTTCAATCTCTGTTAAAATTTATCTGATAGAATTCTGAGCTCCTTCTCTGTGTTATCTTGAGTTTCTCTGAGTTTTCTCAAAACAGCTATTTCGCATTCTTTGTCTGAAAGGTTCCATTTTCTGTGTCTCCAGGATTGGTCCCTGGTGTCTTAGTTAATTTGGTGAGGTCATGTTTTCCTGGATGGTGTTAATGCTTGCAGATGTTCCTTGATGTCTCGGTGTTGAAGAGTTAGGTATTTATTGTAGTTTTCTCAATCTGGGATTGCTTGTACCTTCTTAGGAAGGCTTTCCAGATATTTTAAAGGATTTGGGTGTTGTGATCTAAGCTCTATCTGCTTTAGGGTGTACTCCAAGCCCAGTCATATTGTGGTTCTTGCATCTTCATAGAGGTACCACCTTGATGGTCTTGGACTAGATCTGGAAGAATTTTCTGGATTATCAGGCAGGGACTCTTGTTCTCTTCCTTTACTCTCACCCCAATGAAAGGAACCTCTCTCTGTTCTGAGTCACCTGGAGCAGGGGGTGGTGTGATGGTGTGACACAAGCACTCCTGTGGCTACCACCACTAGTACTGCATGTGTCAGACCTGAAGCCAGCACAGCGCTAGGTCTTGCCCAAGGCCTGTAGTAACCACTCCTTGGCCATGGCCTATGTTCACTCAAGGCCCTGGGGTTTTACAATCAGCAGGTGGCAAAGTCAGCCAGGCCTGTGTCCTTCCCTTCAGGTTGGTGAGTTTCCCCAGCCGTGGGTGTGTCCAGAGGTACCGTCCGGCAGCTAGGAACTACAGTCAAAAATCTTAGAACTCTACCTGGTATTTTATTGTACTGCAGATGAGTATTGTGGCACTCAAACCACAAGATTCAGTCCTTCTACATTCTTCCCTCCCCTTTCCAAAGACAGAGGAGCCTCACTCGTGGTCACTGCCACAACAGGCTCATGAGGAGCCTCTGAGACCACCACCGATATTCCCTTAAGGCACAAAGGTTCTTCAGTCCACTTGTAGTGAATGCTGCCTGACCTGGGACTCACCCTTCAGGGCAGTGGGCTCCCCTCTGGCCCAGGGCAGCTCCAGCAATGCTATCTAAGAGCCAAGTCCTGAAATGGGGGCTCGAAGAGCCTCTTTGGTGCCCTATCTCTCTGTGGCTAAGCTACTAACTAACGTGCAAGACAATGTCCCCTTTGCATTTCTCTCTGCTTTTCTCAAGTGGAAGAAGTCTTACTCCACAACCACCACAGTCGGGAATGTGCTGAGTCTCACCTGAAGCCAGTAAGCTTCAGAATCTTACCCAAGGCCCTCAATGTAGTACACCTGGGTATTGCTGCTGGTTATGCAGCGCACAAGGGATCTTCAGTTAGCAGGTGATGAATCTTGCTAGGATTGGGTCCTTCCCTTCAAGGCAGCAGATTGCTTTCTGATGCAGTGAAAGTCTACAAACGTTGCCTGGGAGCTAGGGCCCAGAAAAAAGGCTCACAACTCTGACTGGTGCCCTATCCTGTTGTGGCTGAGCTGGTATCCAAGATGCAAGACAAAGTCCTCCCCACTTTTTCCCCTCCTCTCCTCAAGCAGAAGGAGAGTCTCTTTTGGAGATGTGAGCTGCGTATCCTGGGGTTAGGGGAGGGGTGATGCCAGCATTCCCTTAGCTGCCCCAGCAGTTGCCTCAGTAGGTCATGTGCTCCTTCCAGTCCACTGTCTCTGGGCCTAGTTCAGCAGCATTACTCACATAGGAATTGAAATCCTTGTGGCCTGGACTGCTTTTCAAGATAATTTAGAGCCTCAGAGTACTTTAGCCTGCTGTAGTGAGGTTTGCAAGAACTCAGATTCCTGCCGCTGGCATCTGTGAATCCTCTCTGGTTAGAGCTGGTTTAATTATCCTTCTATGGGTGGGTGTCAGCTATTTCGGTCCCATTTTGTTTTCTGTTATAATAGGGCAGAACTGGGTTCAGTGCCTCACAAATGCTGCGATCTCCATCTCCCCAGCACACCAAAAAGCTCTCCATGCCATGCCACTGCTGCTTGGGGACAGGGGAGGGGTGGTGTCTGCAATTCAAAGCTGTTTTTCCTACCTCTTCAATGCCTCTTTCAGCAATATGAAGTTAAAATCAGGTATTGTGAGTGCTCACCTGATTTTTAGTGCTTATAAAAGTGGTTTTTGTGTGTGCAGATAGTTGTTAAATTGGTATCCTTGCAGGGTTGGTAGGGGGAGGGTGACTGGTGGAGCCTTCTATTCTGCCATCTTGTTCCAGTCCAAAGTCAGCCAACTGGTTTTTTGACAAAGGTCCCAAGAACACACATTGGGGAAAGACAGTATTGTCAATAAACGGTGCTAGAACAATTAGATATCCACAAGGAGAATAATGAGACTAGACCCCTACCTCTCACTATACACAAAAAGAAAATCAAAATAAATTAAAGATTGCAATATAAAACCCAAACTATGAAACTACTAGAAGAAAATATGCAGGAAGAACTTCAGTACATTGGGCTGGGCAAGGATTTTTTAAACAAGACTTCCAATGCACAAGCAACAAAAGCAGAAAGAGACAAATGGGATTATATCAAACTAAAAAGCTTTTGCACAGCAAAGGAAACAATTAATAGAGTGAAGAGTTAACCTACCAAATGGGAGAAAATATCTGCAAACAATACACCTGAATAGGGGTTAATATCCAGAATGTAAAAGGAAATTACCTCAATGGTTAAAAAAAAAAAACACCCAATGTGATTCAAAAATTGGCAAAAGACCTTAGCCAGCATTTTTGAAGACACACAAATGGCCAACAGGTATATGAAACAATGTACATCATTAATCAGAGAAATGCAAATCAAAACCACAATGAGATGTTGTCTCATTCCAGTTAGAAAAGCTATTATCAAGAAGACAAAAGAAAACAAGTGTTAGTAAAGATACTGAGAAAAGGGAACACTTACATACTACTGGAGGAATTGTAAATTAGTGTAGTTATTATTTTAAAAGTATGGAGATTTCTTAAAAAACTAAAAATAGAACTACCCACACTCTCACTACTGAGTATATATCCAAAGGAAATGAAATCAGTATAAAAGACATTTGAACTCCCACGTTTATTGTAACACTACAAGAGACAAGATACAGAATTAACCTAAGTGTACAACAATGAATGGATAAAGAAAACATGGTATATATACACCATGGAATACTGTTCAGCTATAGGAAAAAAAAAAAGAATGAAATCCTGTCAGTTGTGACAACATGGAGGAACTTGGAAGATATTACATTAAGTGAAATAACCCAAACACAGAAAGTCAAATACCACATAATCTTACTCATGTGGAATCTTAGGAAAAAAGTTGGTAACATAGGAGCAGAGAGTAGAACAGCGATTACTAGAGATTGTGGAGGGGATATACAAAGGGAAGATAAAAAGAGGTTGTTCAACAAGTGCAGAGTTATAATTAGATATAAGGAATAAGTTTTGGTGTTCTATTGCCCAGCAGGGTGACTATAGCTACAGTACCCTATAGCTATCGGGTGAGTAAAGCATAGTACAAAATAGCTAGAAGAGAGGCTTTCCATATTCTCACCACAAAGAAATGATAAATGCATTCATTGACGGATATGTTAAATACCCTACTTTGATCACTATACAACATATATGTAATTTAAACATCAAATAGAACCCCCAAAATATGTACAATTACAATGTGTGGAGTATAAAGGTAACAACAAATTTTTAAAACTAAAGAAAAACCTGGGTTTCTACTTTATAAATAAGAGGGATCTAGAACTAGAAATACCATTTGACCCAGCCATCCCATTACTGGGTATATACCGAAAGGATTATAAATCATGCTACTATAAAGATACATGCACACGTATATTTATTGCAGCACTATTCACAATAGCAAAGACTAGGAATCAACCCAAATGTCCATCAGTGACAGACTGGATTAAGAAAATGTGGCACATATACACCATGGAATATTATACGGCCATAAAAAAGGATGAGTTCGTGTCCTTGGTAGGGACATGGATGCAGCTGGAAACCATCATTCTCAGCAAACTATCGCAAGAACAGAAAATCAAACACCGCATGTTCTCACTCATAGGTGGGAATTGAACAATGAGATCACTTGGACACAGGAAGGGGAACATCACATATTGGGGTCTATTGTGGGGAGGGGGGAAGAGGCAGGGGGCAGGGATAGCATTAGGAGATATACCTAATGTAAATGATGAGTTAAAGGGTGCAGCACACCAACATGGCACATGTATACATATGTAACAAACCTGCACGTTGTGCACATGTACCCTAGAACTTAAAGTATAATAATAATAATAAAACAAATTTTAAAAAAGACAAAAGTGACCTGATAAAAATGTGAGTAAGTGTCCTAGATGATTTTAAAACTTTTCATAATTACGTATAAATAATTACTTAAGATTTCCTTTCAGAATCTTTGATTTAGTGGAAAATGATGAAAAAGCATTCTAGCAATAATTATTGGAATAATGAAATATGTTTTTAAAAAAACTCATCTGATAAAGCAGTATCAGATAAAACACACCCACACTCAGACACATACAAATGTGTACATCTGAAACCCAATAAGTAATAACATTTAGCCACAACTCATATATTAATCATTCATTAAAAATGATTATTCTTCCTAGAGAAGTAATTCTTTTAGAACAATTTCATTAGTACTTGATTGAAAACTTGCTTAATATGCAATTTAATTAGGATTCTAAAATGACCCATTATATTAAACTAAGCTACATTTTTCTACAGACCTATTTTTTGTTACCTTATTAGGATAAGCTTCTCTGTTAATTACATTTTAAAAATAAATGCTGGAAAAATTATGCCACTCTTCTAAATTGTTTAGGGATCAAAGGGATATCAAATTTCAAGAACACAGAGAGATTACAGAGCAATTACATTCCTACTATTATCTTTAAAATCTGTATGAGTAATAGTTTATGTTTATTGGGCACTTAACATTGGGCTAGGCACAGTTCTAAGTGCTTTACAAGTATTAACTAATCTAGTCATTATCACAACCTATTATCCCCATTTCACAGAGCAGTCAGCTAGGCAAAGCAAGTAAATAAAATGGGCAGAATTACATCTGTAAGTGGCAGATATGGAATTTTAAACCAACCAGTGAAGTTTCATACTCCATGCTTTACGACATTAAACTGCATTAAGAATGAATGGTGGCCAGGCGCGGTGGCTCACGCCTGTAATCCCAGCACTTTGGGAGGCCGAGGCGGGCGGATCACGAGGTCAGGAGATACAGACCATCCTGGCTAACACGGTGAAACCCCGTCTCTACTAAATTAAAAAAAAAAAAATACAAAAAATTAGCCAGGCATGGTGGCGGGCGTCTGTAGTCCCAGCTACTCGGGAGGCTGAGGCAAGAGAATGGCGTGAACCCGGGAGGCGGAGCTGGCAGTGAGCTGAGATTGCGCCACTGTACTCTAGCCTGGGCAACAGAGCAAGACTCCATCTCAAAAAAAAAGAATGAATGGTAAAAATATCTCATTTCTGTTCTAACATTTTATATTATCTTACCAATAAGATTTTATAAAAAATAATGATAAACTATATTAAACTAAAAATTATATGAAAAACATTTTTTCTTATTAAAGGTTCATTTACAAATAAACCTTGATTTGAGTCCTGATCCTTTTTGCTTTATTTTCTAGTGTTTTACTTTAAAATGCATGAATATAATAGACTACAAAGACTTTAACCTTGACTCTCTTGCTTTCTCTCTCACACACGTGACACACACATTCATATATGCTCAAGAAATTGGCATTTGCCCTGTAAATGCCTGACATACTGCTTTACTTCTGTATTGAAAAGTGACTGTTACATTCAATCCAACAAGACATTAAGGAAATGTCCCATCCAAAAGATGAAACCCAGAGTTGCATCATTTCTTCCAAATCCATCATTTTTGTTGTACCACCTAAGGAGACACTGGCTATTCAATTGTCCTTGGTTCCATGACTACATTTTACAGAAAAGGAAGTTTAAACATGTTTAATGCTTATACAATTTTAAATATTCTTCTCTCTTAAGATATAAATTCTATTCCCAGTTCTATTGCCCTGCATTCAAAACTACTTCACAAAAAAGGGGCATTTGTTCTTATCTGTGTCTATTAAAGATGGTTGAACTAGTTTATGGTGCACAAAAGCTACAGATTAATCCAAAATGCATAAGCTCTACTTCTTCCTTTAGTTTCAACCAATCTGAACATAGCTCAAACACATAAAGCCAAAGATAATACAGGTTTTAAAAATTGCAAAATATAATTTCTTTGCATGTTCAAACCTTTTGAAGGGGAAAGAGGGTAAAATTTCCCTGTACAATAAAGAATTATAGTGCTATATCTACTTAGCTTTGCCATCTCAGTTCTCTCCTTTGGCTATTCAACAAGGTTGAAGGTTAGAAACAACCCAGATATAAACAATGAGCTAAACTGACACCTTTTCCCAGTTTCAATCTGATCAAAAAATGTATTTTGGACCCTTGCCTGAATATAAGTACTTACAGTATTCTTGTGAGTTCCTATCTTATTCAGCCCAACAGGAATTAAAGTTACAATTTCTGGGCTTCACATAATTTATTTTTAGAAATCTCCAGCAACCTTCTATTACTAATTTAATTACAAAAGGCCAATACACATTTCTTTTATTTTTTTCCTGAGATGGAGTTTCGCTCTTGTTGCCCAGGCTGGAGTGCAGTGGTACGATCTCAGCTCACCGTGACCTCTGCCTCCCGGGTTCAAGCGCTTCTCCTGCCTCAGCCCCCTGAGTAGCTGGGATGACAGGCATGTGCCACCATGCCCAGCTAATTTTGTATTTTTAGTAGAGACGGGGTTTCTCCATGATGGTCAGGCTGGTCTCGAACTCCCAGTCTCAAATCATCTGCCTGCCTCGGCCTCCCAAAGTGCTGGGATTACAGGCATGAGCCACCGTGCCCGGGCACCAATGCACATTTCT
This sequence comes from Chlorocebus sabaeus, assembly GCF_047675955.1. Lineage (NCBI taxonomy): Eukaryota > Metazoa > Chordata > Mammalia > Primates > Cercopithecidae > Chlorocebus > Chlorocebus sabaeus. The sequence continues at coordinate 99,850,352 of NC_132904.1, read as the reverse complement.
AACTTACCAGTGTAAAATATTCTACAAATTAGAAAAGAAGAAGAAATCAATAATTATTTTATTAAAAGTCATGAGTCATCCCCGGCCTGCAGTAGAAGGAGAGATGCCAGGTTGCTAGGCAGTAGTCTGACTTGCTTCTGCCTGTTCCTGAAGTGAGAGGCACTGCTCCTCCCCTGCAGTGCCTGTGGATGGAATTCCGGGCTCCACCTCACTACTGAAGTAACAAGAGGGCACGCCCTCCCTCTCACAGAGGGCTCTGTGGAGACTGTGGGGAGGAGGCAGTGATGGTTGTGGTGATGGTAAAGTCCTGTCACGTAAGACACAAGCGAGGCAGACCAGAATAGCACTGCAGAGATTGTATAAATTAAATTGATGGTGGAACCGCAGCCTATAGAAGTGAATCAAGACATGCATTCTGAACTTAAATAGGTTGACTACCTACTTAAAAAAAAAAAAAAAAGATTTAAATAGGAACCATAATCTTACAAATATTTAAAATGTTCAGGATATAGCACAAAGTTATTCATTATACCAAGAACCAGTAAAACTTCAATTTAAATTTAAAAAGAAAGATTATCAACAGAGGCAAACAACAACATGACACAGAAGTTGGGATTACTGAACAAAGACTGTAAAGCAGCCATCATAAAAATGTACCAAGGATCAATTATAAAACTATTCAAACAAATAAACTCAGGAATAAAATACCAGCCCTTTAAAAAAATTATAAACAAAAGGAAACTGTTTCTCACTAAAGCCTCCTATCTCCTTTATTTTGTCAGTGCAACCCCTCTGTTTTATCTAGCCCTTTTGCTCATAATTTATTCAGATTCTTAAATTCTTAGAATCTACTGAAGTTGTTAATATTTTGAACTTTTAAAAGTCAAATGTATGTACTGAGTTAGATTCTTTACACATATTGTTAATAGCATAAACATGTAAAATGTTAACATTTTAGTAAAATTGTACTGTATCTTTGGTTTTCTTTAGTCATTTCCTTTTCATCATTCTCCACCAAGTATCTAGAATAGCCAGACATTTGCATATTTTTTATTAATGGCATTTTCTTGCTTGCCTTATGGAGCTTCAAGGTCCTCATATGGAAAAAAGACTCCCATTACATTGGGAAGTCATCATGCTATCTGTCATGAGTTTTTGTGAGTCCTTCCTTGGCTTCATGAAAATAAAACAATGTCTACTGTTAAAATAAGCCTAGCTGGTCTTTACCTTTTATATAATAGTGTTTTTTTCCCTTAAACATAAAGCAGCAGAGAATGCATGCTAAATCAGCTACAATAACATTTTGGGATGCCTTAAATTATTAGCCACAATCAGTAATGTAGACTTAATTTATGTTTTCCAATCCCTTTAATCACTAGAAACATTTCAGGATCTCCATATTCCAGTTTCAACATGATGGTAGTTTTTTCTAATGATCCCCAACAGGAAAACTCTAAAATTCTAACTGTTAAAAGGTACACAGATTAATTCCGTATCTATCACTATTTCCCTTAAAGGAGCTTAAGTTTGGGAAAGAACAAACTCAGAAAATATTTTTTTTTGGAGTAAGAGTGTGTCTTGTGGCAAGATTTTAAATTGAGTATTAATCAAAACCCCTAATAGCAATTTTGAAATTGCTAAATTCTAGAATGTTTAGAGCAGCTGGATAAACATTCTCTCTCAGTTGAAATAACACACTAGTAGATCTCTCCAGCTCACTTATAAACATATCCTAAACTGATTTTCTCATAAACTCATAGTTCTAGTTAAGAAAAAAAGCAGTGGAGAGAAAAGAGAAGCTGAGTTTTGGAGAAAATTACTTCAAAACAATTATTCTTGCACATTTACCTCTGATGTGTTAAGAAAAACAGGTTGGAACAGTTTCTTGGAACTGTAGTATTACTAAGGCATCTCGTGCAAAATAACAGGATAAAAATCAAGCTAAACCTGGACCAGCTGTCAGTGTACGTAAATGAAATGCCTATTATATCATTTATTATTTATTTATTTGTTTGTTTATTTATTTATTTATTTTGAGACAGAGTCTTGCTCTGTCACCCAGGCTGGAGTGCAGTGGTGCAATCTTGGCTCACTGCAACCTTCCTCTCCTGGGTTCAGGTGATTCTCCTGCCTCAGCCTCCCAAGTAGCTGGGACTATAGGAGTGTACCACCATGCCTGGCTAATTTTTGTATTTTTAATAGAGATGGGGGTTTCACCATGTTGGCCAGGTTGTTCTTGAACTCCTGACTTCAGGTGATCCTCCCACTTCGGCCTCCCAAAGTGCTGGGATTACAGGTGTGAGCCACTGTGCCTGGCCACCTATTAAATCATTTAAAGAGTAGATATACAAAGATTAAATTGGGAACAAGGATGTTTGGCAACTTTGTAGCACTCTATTTTGTCAACTAAGCCAAGTCAAAGAAAACAAAGGGACAGAAAGATGAAACAATTAATTGAATTGGTTTGAAATGTGACATTGTTTTACAACAGTTGTAAAAAGTGGGAAGAATATTTCATATATCCTGATTGAGCCAATAATTAAAAACAAACACAGAAACCAAATAATCTTGTAAATGCTGGAACAATGGAATTCTATGTGGCCAGAAGCAAGGACAGAAAAGCATGGCAAGATTAAACTTCAGTGGTTTCACATTGAGAGAAATAGTTACATCAAGATTCCATATCTAAAAAAAAAAAAAAAAATTACATATTTAAGAAGCAGGGGCGTCTATATTTATTACTGATCCCTCATTTAGCAAAAATCATTGTTTTTGTTTTCCTAAATGGTTTAAGAGCTTTAATTAATTTTTCAGCATCTTCAGCTACTTCCTCTACTGAATCTTTCTCATTAGCCTAAAACCAACCTAATACTTAGTTTCCCTAAGAAAAAAGTCACACTGGGCCCTGTATTTCGCTATTCTCCTTTATAGCACATTTAAAAAAAGAATTGTCTAGATACATTGACTCTACTTCCTCATCTCATATTTCTAGTTAGCCTTTAAATCTAACTTCTAGTCTCCTTATTCCACCTAAACTTTTCTTGTCAAGGTCACCAGCGACAACTTTTATTCTGAAAATCCAATGGTTCATTCTGTTCTCATTTTGTTTAACCTCTCAGAAGCTATTTGGCCTAGTTAACAATTTCATTCCTAACTAAAGATTCCTCAAGGTTTCTATGATAACACAGTCCTCTGTTCTTTTTTTGGCTTTTTTGTTTTTGTTTGTTTCCCTCACTGATACTCCAGCCACTCTTTTTCTGATAATAACTCTACATTTTGGCATTACTCAAGGGCGTCAACTGCTCTTCATCTGCTCTGCCACTGTAATATAAGCTGCCATCAGCTCTTACCTGGACTACTGCAAGAGTCTCCTGAATGTTCTCCTTACTTTCTCACCATCTTCTACACAACAGCTTTCTTCAAAAACTTTCTGAAGAAAGTTCTACCTGTAACTTTACCTATAACTTTCATGGTTTTCCACTGGACTTGGAATAAAATTCCTTCCCCTGTCTTAATCTGCTCTGGTTGCTATAACAAAACACGATAAACTAGGTAGCTTATAAACCAAAGAAATGTATTTCTTACAGTTCTGGAATCTGAGAAGTCTGAGATCAAGACGTCACAGATTCTGTGTTTGGTGAGCACCTGCTTCCTGATTCAGAGATGACTGTCTTTTTGATGTGTCCTCACGTGCAGGAAGGGGTAAGGGATCTCTCTGGAACCTCTTTAATAAGGGCACTAATCCCATTTGTGAGGGCTCTATTCTTATGACCTAATCATACCTCCCAAAGGCCCCATCTACAAATACCATCACTTTGAGAGTTAAGACTTCAACATACGAATTTCAAGAGGGAAACAAACATTCAGATCATAGCATCCCCTTACCTCATCTACTCTATCCTTTAGTCTCTATACTCCAATCACACTGACATCCTTTCAGTTTTATTGAATGCGCCAAGCATTTTCTCTTCTCAGGGAATGTGTGTATGCTGTCACCTTGGCTTAAAGTAGTCTTCCCCTCACCTCTGTCTGGCTAGCTTCTCATTGCTCATATCTTGGATTCAATTTCACTTCTCAAACAAGATACTCCCTAACTATCCAGGCCAAAATAGGTCTTCTCCCTTATTATAACAGCACTTGTGCTTTCCATCCACAGCATCTGCAATAATTTGTAATTATTTACTTGCTTCATCTTTTAATATCTCTCTTATGAACTAACTGTAAACTCCACAAGGTAGGTACCATGACTGTTCTGTCCACAAGTTTCTCTAGTTAGTCCCTAGCATAAAAATCACTGAAACACATTATGTACTCATTAAAATATTTGAATGAACAACTGACCAATAATATGATTATATAAATAAAAATAATTTGCTTGAAAAAGGGTAAAACGAATGGTCATGTATTATAAATGATGATTCATAATAAAAGTACCTTCAATAAATGTTAAATGAATAGTTAAAAGAGGGTGCTTACATATGCCAGACACTATTATAAAAGCTTTACATATATTAATGCATTTAATCCTCATGAGTAATATCACTGCCGGTGATGAGAGTAAGTAATGATAGTAAGTACTATCACTATACCCATTTTACAGAAAACTCAAGTAAGTTTCCTAAGTTATACAATTAGAAAGTTCTGGAGCTGAAATTTGAACCCCACCAGTCTGGTTCTAGAAGTCACATTTTTATCTCTGTTACATAAGTCATGAGAATTCAAAATACTTAACTGCATTATTAATTAGCATTCAAAATCATAATTTTTAGGGAAATCATAATTTGATTATGAAATTATGATTTCCCCTAAAATAAAATTATGATTTTTGAATGCTAATTCAAAACCCAGATTCTATCCTGTTTCCTTTGTATGTAGGAATCAGGTAATTAGGGGGTCTGTTGTGGCAGAAATCCAACATCAGAGAACTAGTAATGGGCTATATCTACATTCCAAATGAGGGTTTGGGCTGGGCGTGGTGGTTCACGCCTGTAATCCCAGCACTATGGGAGGCTGAGGCAGGTGGACCACCTGAGGTCAGGAGTTTGAGACCAGCCTGGCTAATATGCTGAAAATGCATCTCTACTAAAAATATAAAAATTAGCTGGTTGCAGTAGCATGCGCCTGTAGTCTTAGCTACTTGGGTGGCTGAGGCAGGAGAATCGCTTGAACCGGGGAGGCGGAGGCTGCAGTGAGCAGAGACCGTGCCACTGCCTTCCAAACTTGGTGACAGAGTGAGATTCCATCTCAAAAAACAAAAAACAAAAACAAAAACAAAAAAAAAGAAAAGAAAAGAAGAAGAAAAAAAAAGAAAATGAGGGTTTGGGGAACGGCAGAGAATACATTGAGTTTCTTATCTTGAGTTGGGTCATAGGAGGCGAATAATCTACATATAAGCCTTTGAAGTCATTCATATAGTCTTCTTTATGTAATAATCGAAAAAAGTTTTCTCAGAATGACGAAGAAGGTATGTATGTGTGCTGGCAGTGAGGGAGAGAGACTAGCAATAAAATCAGATGTGCCTGATGAAGAGAAGCAGGTAGTGCAAGGAAGTCTAAACGACACATCCAAGTAAATTTCGCACAGATGGAAGAGTCAGCTGTGGGAACTTTAAGAAGTGCTAAAATTTCAAAGAATGTAGTTCAAAGAAAAGTGACTTAGTAGAAGACTGCACACTTATCAGTATGAGCTGTTCTTTGTACTTCATTAATGATCACTAAAGCTACAAAATCACATGACCGGATTTCTTATAAAAAACAGATATATAAGTTGAACTTTAAGGTTAAATCGAATTTGGAATAAAAACAACATGGACAGTACAAATTTAGAAGTAGGCAGAGAAAAATTATAGGGGACTAAGGTGCCAAAACTATAGAGTGAACTCTAATCTTCCCCCAAACTCTGGAAATTGAGTCAAACAAGTTAACTGTATTTCACGGAGAAGGAAACTTTCCAACGAATACCTGGATTATGTCTCCAAAATGTAAGATGAGATCTTTGCAATAATTAAGGTTACTTTTGCCATTGGTTTTCTGTTTAGTAAGAGGTAAACTTAGTCAATTATGCAAATAATTCCATTTCCATATTATTACTAAGTAAAAACTGAAAATAATCATACATTATTCTCAGAATAAATAGCTATATTACATAATAATATATATACATATGAATACCTACATGGTTGTATATGTATATACATTTTAAGAACTGCATGAATTGGGAAAATCACTAGAAAATACAAAACTGCCAATGTCATTGAAAAAAAGTTGGAAACTGGGCTCAGAAACTGTTACAAGAAGCATAGTCCTAAGAGGAAGAAAATTATCAAACATCGAGACAAGGAATGAACTGCTAAAGGGGATAACTGAAATTATGTGAATTTGATTACTTAAAGATAAGGAAAGATCAATTTCATAAAAGAGAGAGTAAAGAATACTAACTTTGATGTGCACTGGTATGGAGAAAGGAGGTCCTGGGCCATGACTTCACAGTTAGGAACCTGTTCAATGTGATTACTTGTATGACTCAGGCAGAAATGGGGAGCACATGGTTAGGATGCTGGAAAAAATGACAGGGAGAAAAAAGCAAAAGAATCGGAAGAATATTCCACTACTAACCTGGTTTAGTTTCTTCCAGAGATTGAGGACAGGAGAAAGTTCATTAGACCAGATTTCTCTATCAAATTTGGAACCAGCTGTTATGGATCTGCCCAAAATCCTCAACTGTGAAATAACCTGAATGAAGAAAATAATAAGTATCAACAAATAAAAATAACTTCAGTCAAACGGGAAAAAAGAGCATAGGTACAAAAACAGACATATTTTGTTTTATAAAAACAGAGACAAAAAATGTTGTCAACAGTTTATAATCATATTATCTTTCTTCAACTAGCTTAATATTTTACTGTTTAAGCAGTTTAAAAAAATAAAAGAACTTAAAGCTGGGGAAAAACGATTTTAAAATTATATACTGTAATGGCTTGTATTTGAAAGATGCTTCATTTGTTGTTGTTATTTGGATTTTTTTGAGACAGGGTCTCACTCAGTCACCGAGGCCAGAGTGCAATGGCGCAATCATAGCTCACTGCAGCTTCAAATCCCTGGGCTCCAGCAATCCTCCCATCTCAGCCTCCCTACTAGCTGGGATTACAGGTGTGTGCCACCATGCCTAGCTAATTTTATTTTCGGTAGAGACTATGTCTCAGTATGTCGTCCAGGCTAGTCTTGCACTCCTGGGTACAAGCAATCCTCCAACTTCGGCCTTCCAAAATGCTGGGATTATAGATGTGAGCCACCAGTCCTGGCCTAAAGCTGCCTCTTTACCCAGAAAGCTCTAATTACCCATAATTAATAACCACTTGGTGTCTCTATTTATTCATTTCTGAAATCTGGAATTGTTTTGATTTAAATTTCATAATGTCAAAATGCTGACAAAGATAGTTTCCTTAAAAATATGAAATGAATGGAAAAACAATAGTATAATAAACTGTCTAAAATGGTAAAGCAATAATTACTGATTGATAAATTATTTGTAAATGTTTTAATGCTCTACATTAACTTTAAGTTGTGATTTCAATGTTTCCTCTACACACAAGGCTCCAGTGAAAAAAGAATGGGTCAATCAATTCAAACAAGGCAAGGTAAATATTCCCTATTTAGGGCTTTCAATTCTATAATGTCCTTATTACCAGTTTATCACTATTCTCATCAAAATCAATTCACTCACTTTTTTTCTAAAATAATACTTAATGATTCCCATTTTAAGAACATTAATGAACCTTATTAATCATTTGTTAATTATCCAGAATATTACTAACTATGCTAAATATTAGGCTACAGATATTGTGATATATGTGTGTTTACATATATAAAATCAATGATGTATATATTGTTTTTCATATTATACCTAAATATTAAGATTGTTTTATCACATTGTCTTAAATAAACAAAATAAATCCAAAAAACCAGATATGTCTTCCTAAGTCAGTATTTTAAACTTCAAGATTTATAGCATGTTGACTAATTCTGTTTTCACTTTGGGAGAAATGTGATTTGTTTTTCCTTTTGTAACATATTGAACTATATTTCATATTTTGTTAGATTCTTACATCAGTAAAGTTCATAATAAAATCAGGGCCATAAATCTTTCAGAATGAATGTACAACTTAACTGTTAAACATCAATAATCATGCTGTTAAACTCAAGTTACTTCCAGAGTGTTTCACTGATTCTTAAAAACCTGTGATTCAGTGTTTGATTTTTTTTTTCTGATAAATTATTTTCATTTGCTCTAGCTGAATCATAAAATAGCACCTAATTTATCAGCTTTGCTACACTACAAAACACAACTAGTTGGTAGTCAGAAGAAGTGCTATTTTAACTCAAGTTTTGCTATTACTTATTTGTGTTTTAAATTTGTCAAACATGACAGAAAACAAATAAGAATGCAAAGAGATGTCTAAAGGAAAAAGTGCAAATTTTTTTATGCATGATGTTAAGACCTGTTTTAAGAATAAAATGTACACCAACCAAAAAAAGATGTCTTCTGTCCAAGAAAAATAACATGTGAGGATTTGTTTTTAAATAATACTATCATATTATAATTTTTAAGTAACAGGCAGTAATAAGAAAGGGAGTTCAAACGTATAATAACATTTTTATTAATGAGGACAGGGCTATAACTTGTATCAATGAACTATCTGTTTTTACAAAATCTAACACATATATTTATCTTTTTTATAAAGCATAGATAATAAAATATCTATTTTTCATATTTTAAACCAGTTAAATATAATTTTTTCATAATATTACTTTAAAATGGTATCAAAAGGGATAAAATTTCATTCATTAACGACATATTTACATCAATTCTTCCACTTTCTACCCATAATTAACAGCATGAATTATGCCACTGGCATGCTTTGGGTGATCTGTAAGAATTGTAAAGGAGCCAGACACAGTGGTTCACACCTGCAATCCTAGCAACTCAGGAGCCTGAGGTGGGGGGATTACTTGAGGCTAAGAGTTTGAGACTAACCTGGGCAACATATTGGGACCTCTTCTCTTAAAAAATTTTAAAAACACATTAGCCAGGTATGGTGGTATGCACCTGTAACTAACTACTGAGGAGGCTGAGCTGGAAAGACTGCTTGAACCCAGGAATTCCAAGCTGCAGTGTGCTACCATCACACCACTGTAACTCAAATCTACACGACAAAGCAAGACCCCATCTCTAAAAAATAAAACATTCAGAAAATAATATTTCAAAATGAAGAAATTATAGGAAAACCACAGAAGGTTTTGCCACTCCTACTTCACCTGTTGTCATTTCAAAGACCAATGAGAGACACTGCAGGAACACCTACCTTTTCTGAGCAATTGGTATGTTTCATTGTAAGACACTAAATTTTATATATGTTGTATTTTCCTTTGGATATCATGAAGCACCCCAAATGATTTTTGATCAAACAATACCGACTTTATAGAAAGTACAACCTTTTTTGTTTGTTTTGTCTTGTTTGGCATAAACTGTTTCCTTAGTTGTATTTTATTTTCCCATGCTAATTTTCTCTTACACTAATTTCCTCAACTACTGATTTTATCCTAGTAGATTATTTACGTTTTTGTTAGTCACTGCCAGTAATTCCTTTTTGGAATAAGAAGGAATATAAACACTAATTCTCATTTTATGGATGTCAAAGAAATTAAATAATTTACATTTTTGTTACAGGGAATACGCAGACGATTTCTGGAGAAAATTTTATGATAAAGCACATTTCAAAATTATGAATAAGCAAGAACATCAACAAAATGACTTAAAATTTATGACAGAATTTTCAAAGAAAATAATGAAAATCTTAAAGGCTAAAGCCAAAAAGGAGAAAAAATACAAAGACACAAAATAATAAATAAGATTTTTTAAACATGGAGAAGAAAATAAAAAGGCTTAATATATGCCTACTCAGCGTTATTACTATACAAAGAGCTAATAAAAGGAGACAGAGGTAATTTTTAAAAAGAAACTTCCTGTGAATTTTCCAGAACTGGTGAAAGACAATACTTCTCATATTCAGAAAAGTCAAAGAATCCCAACCAGAATAAATGAAATCACCTGGTACTGCCCAATGTAATTGCAGAACATTGAGGAAAAAAAAAGATATTACAAGAAGCTAGAAAGAAATAATAGATTATTCTAAACAAACACTTCCCAACTGCAACAACAGAAGACAAAACATGTTGACAAAAAGACTGTCAACCTAGAATTGTTATAAATTTAGCAAAATTATTTTTTGAGAAAATATAAAATATGAGTATTTTGAGACAAAACTGAGTGCAGCTTCACTATTTAAACCATGGGCACTAGCTAGAAGGAAATCATCAAAAAAAGAAAGTCTAATAAGTAAAAAGGAATGGTAAGCAGAGAAAATGTTTATGAAATTTATAAATCTATTGAAGTATGATCCCAATATACAACAGAAAAAAAAACACTGAAAAATAATCATATTTAAGTTGGGATAAAGTGAGCACAGTTAAAGCATTCTAAATCATCGTATTGTATGGAAGGATGGTACATTAAATTTTAGTATAACCATTGAGGGAAAAAATAAGTATAAACTTTCCAAAATAGAAAAAAAAAACCAATTTTTTTAAAAAAGGGAAAATGAATCTAAAAGAATGCAAACAAGGGTAGAGTAGAAGGCCCTTGGTCACAAAAAACAGCAGGCCAAACAGGAGTTTTTTTTTTTTTTTTTTGAGACGGAGCCTAGTTCTGTCGCCAGGCTGGAGTGCAGTGGTGCGATCTCAGCTCACCGCAACTCCCTGGTTCAAGCGATTCTCCTGCCTCAGCCTCCCGAGTAGCTGAGATTAGAGTCACGCATCACCATGCCACCAATTTTTGTATTTTTGGTAGAGACAGGGTTTCCCCATGTTGGCCAGGATGGTCTTGGTCTCCTAACCTCGTGATCTGCCAGCCTCGGCCTCCCAAAGTGCTGGGATTACAGGTGTGAGCCACCACACCCAGCCCAAAGGGGAGATTTTTTAAAAATGATATTAATGAATCCAAATAAATCAATAATTGCAGTAATTGATTACTTTAAAACAATTGCTAAACATTACTTAAAAACAACTAAAAATATGTTTATATGTTAATGGTTAAACATATGTATATATATTTAAAGTGGGTACCTAAAGCATAAGGACATTCGAAGTTAAAAGGTAATAGATTTCAAAGTTAAAAGGTAACCCTTTTATAGTAAACCTCAAGAAAATTTAAAGCAAAAAGTATTACGGGGAAAAAGCATCACTATCTATTGACATAATTCTAAGTATCTTTATATATATATATATACACACACACACACACACACACAGATACTTTGTCATTAAAAGTAATGGCAAAAACCGCAATTACTTTTGCACAACCTAATACTTAAAAACACAGATGTTGTAGATAATAAAATTACCAGAAGATACAGAGAAATAGAAATCTAGCATTATGTAGGACACTTAACGTGGGTTTCTCAGCAATTGGTAGATCACATACAGAACACATATGGAAAATTTGAACACAATCAACAAGCATGACCAAAGGACATATAGTACACCCAATATCTGGAGAACAAACAATCATTTTTTTAAAAAAAAAACTTAAGTTTCGGGATACATGTGCAGAACGTGCAGGTTTGTTACACAGGAAAATGTATGCCATGGTGGTTTGCTGCAGCTATCAACCCATTGCCTAGGTATTAAGCCCGGATTCATTAGCCATTTATCCTGATGCCCACACCCTGACAGGCCCTGTGTGTGTTGTTCCTCTCCCTGTGTCCATGTGTTCTCACTGATCAACTCCCACTTATGAAGGAGAACATATGGTATTTGGTTCTCTGTTCCTGTGTTAGTTTGCTGAGGATGATAACTTCTAGTTTCATCCATGTCCCTGCAAAGGACATGATCTCATTTCTTTTTATGGCTGTATAGTATTCCATGGTGTATATGTACCACATTTTCTTTATTCAGTCTATCAATGATGGGTATTGGGTTGATTCCATGTTTCCGCTATTGTGAACAGTGCTACAATAATTATCTGCATGCATGTATCTTTATAATGGAATGATTTATTATCCTTTGGGCATATACCCAGTAATGGGATTGCTGGGTCGAATGGTATTTCTGGTCCTAGATCTTTGAGGAATCCCTACACTGTCTTCCACAATGGTAAAACTAATTTACATTTTCACCAACAGTGTAAAAGCAAGAACATTCTTTCAAGCACACAGAGAACATTTAAGAACATCAGCCACATATTAGACCATAAAGCTAGTCTTAGCAAATTTAAGAGCTGATATCACACAGATCATATCTGACAACAGTGTAATTGTTAGAAATTGGTAAAATGTTACCAAAATTACCCCCCTACACTTGGAAATACAAAACACATTTCTAAATAACTCAAGGTCAAGTAAGCAATTTTAATAAAATTTTAAAATACTGTGTTCATGAAAAACCTACATATCAAAGTTTATACAATAGTGAATGGGCAGTTAATGAGATTCTGGAGGAAAATTATAGTAGCAAATCTTATGTTAAAAAGAAGCAATGCTAAAAATTGAGTAAAATTTATAAATTACACAGTTAAGAATATAGATGAAAGTTATCTATAACAATAAGGGCAAACAAAATTTAAATAGAAAACAGATACAAAAGAGATCAGAGGTTTTAAAAAGCCAAAAGTTGGTTCACTGAAAACACTAACAAGAGACTTCTTATCAGATTGAATGGTAGATAGCTACTGGTAAAATTAAAAATGGAAAAATTTTATTTTAAAATTCTACTTTTAAAGGAAATTACAGATATAGAAAATACTAAAAGATGCCATGAGATTATTTTAAACTTTATACCATAAAAAGTTGCAAATTTGGCTAATAGAGAAATTCTTAGGAATATGCAAATTAATAAAACAATCTCAAGAATGGTGGAGTTTTTCTAAGTGGGGCTAGAGTTGGTCAAAAAAATTAAATTAGAAGTTAAATATCTCAAAGTAAATCTCAGGCACCAATAGTTTACATGTAAGTTATATTAGGATTCTTTAAAACAAATACTTTTTGCACTTACTTTTTCAGAGACTAGAAATATGAGGCAACATTTTCCAAATAATGTTATAAAGGCTAGTAAAAATTTAATACCAAAGAAAATGTAAATTCAAAGACCAGTCTTACTCCTGAACACAGATTCAAGTAAATAAATTAACATCAAACAACATTTTAAAAAAGATATACAGGATGACACTGGATATATGGTTCAATCATAGAAACTATAATTCACATAAATTAAGGAAAAAAAATACGTAATCTTCTCAATATTTAGAGAAAACATGAACAATAAAATTCATCAATATATTCTTAACAAATTACCCCTAGCAAACTTAGCAAAGATTTGGGAGATTGTTATAATAATAGCCTTCGATAAATGATGCATTCCTACAATCACATCCTTTGCAACGTAATGTTCTTCTCCTCCCATTTCAAGACATATCTACTTCTCCACCATCTTGAATCTGGGCTGGATTTGCTTTGATTAACAGAATACAGCAAAAGCAATGTGTAATTTACAAAGCCTAGACTTCAAAAGGACATGCAGTGTACTTTCTGGACTTGAAACCCTGATATACCATCCTAGCATCCTGTAGACAAAAGGCCACATCAAGAACCAAGTCACCCTAGCTAATAGCCAGCACCATCTACAAATATGAGTAAGGCCATTTTGAACCTTCCAGCTCAACTCTCCAGATAAAGTCAACCTTACATGTAAGCTCAAGTGAAACTAAAAAGGAATAATCCAGCCAACCCACAGAATCATTTAAAAATCAGAAAACATTATTACTTCAAGTCACTAAGTTTTTTGTTTTTTTTTTTTTTTGAGACGGAGTCTCGCTCTGCCGCCCAGGCTGGAGTACAGTGGCCGGATCTCAGCTCACTGCAAGCTCCGCCTACCGGGTTCACGCCATTCTCCTGCCTCAGCCTCCCGAGTAGCTGGGACTACAGGCGCCCGCCACCGCGCCCGGCTAATTTTTTGTATTTTTAGTAGAGACAAGTCACTAAGTTTTGAGATAGTTTGCTGTAAAGTGAAGACTAAGAGAAGCACTGGGAATATTAGAAAACATTTTAAATTTGTGGACTAAATGTTTGTGTTCCCCCTAAAATCCATCTGTTGAAGCCCTAACTCCCATTATGGCTGTGTTTGGACAAGTGGCCTCTAAGGAGGTAATTAAGGTTAAATGAGGTCATAGGGGTCAGGGCCTGATCTGATAGGATTTGAGTCCCTGGAAGAAGAGACAATGGAGACCTCGCTCGCTCTCTCTCTCTCTGCACACATGTACAAATGAAAGGACGCATGAGGACCCAGAAAGAAGACAGCTGTCTACAAGCCTGGAAGAGCAGCCTCACCAGAAATTGAGTATGCTGTACCCTGATTTCAGACTTCTAGCCTCCAAAAGTGTGAGAAAATAAATTTCTGTTGTTTAAGCCACCCAATTTGTGGTATTTTGTTATAGAAGGCCAAGCCAACTAATACAACCTGATAAATGGTATCTATAAAATGAAGCAAATACCATAATAATAAAATGTTAAAAACCATTCCCTTTAAACTCATAGCAAGGTAAGGATGCCAACTCTCACTACGTTTATTCAACACTGTACATAAGGACCTACCTATCCCAAGAAGACAAATAAAGACAATTAAATGTCTAAGAATTATAAAGGAAAAACACTAAATCAGTTTTCTCAGATAATATAATTTGCAGAAAAAAAATTTAGAATACTTTTATGTTTACAATATGTATCTTCTGTTTTTGAAATGAATAGAAATTCATTAAACAATATTACATTTTTAACTTCAGCCCAAATATTCTATTTTAATGATTTTGGGGCCTCAAAAACCCTTGATAGTTTCATGCTCCCTGTGCATGCTTGGCCACGTACAATGATGATGTTTAACTGTGTTACCAAATACATCAGGATGTATCAAACCATATAAAATTTCCCTGTATACATAAAAATGCATACCCCCCAAAACCATATACTAACATGAGACAGGAGCATACGCAGTGGTTTATCTTTCTAATGTTAACATATGCAGGATAAAGGGGGAGGCGGGAAAACTTTTCTTTGTATTTCTCATGTCTCTAAAATATATTTACGCCAGTCACACACAAGACCAAATTGTAATTTATGTTGGTGATGTGTGAGATGAGATTTCACTCAAGATCAAAAGTGAAATGTACAGGCACTCTACCATGTTAAGAACTCACATCATCATTTTTCAAGGTAATATGACATTAAAAGCCTGGATATAAATCTCAGAAG
Organism: Chlorocebus sabaeus; assembly: GCF_047675955.1. Taxonomy (NCBI): domain Eukaryota; kingdom Metazoa; phylum Chordata; class Mammalia; order Primates; family Cercopithecidae; genus Chlorocebus; species Chlorocebus sabaeus. The sequence continues at coordinate 99,834,997 of NC_132904.1, read as the reverse complement.
ATCCGCTAGTTAGTGCAATTTTAACATAGGCAAATTGAGAATGAACCTGTTATCGAAGGATATTTATTATAAATTCATACTCACACAATGAATATATCAGTTTTCAAATACTGAGCTATATTATTTGGAGTACTAGGCAGAACACTTCATTATAAATCATATATATTCCTATTCTGTGTATAACTGGTTAATACTAAATAAGATCTGGTATTAATTACTAAATTATATGAAATGCTATATCTGCCTTGAGATGATACTTTGTTGCACTCTGAATAATTAGCAGCTCTAACAATCCTGCTTACTAATAGTAAAAATATACTTTCGTTATTTATCAAAATACAAATAAGACACATGGAACATATAAATGCACTGTATCATGTGTATACACAACCAAATATGTGTAAGACCTCATCTCTCCTAATACATTCATCTATTTATTTTTAAAAATAATATCTATTATATATCACATTTGAAAACAGTTTTACAGTTAATTAAAAGATTAAACATATGACTGTCACATAATCTAGCCGTTCCACTACTGGGTATTTGGTCAAGGGAAATAAAAGAATATGTTCATATGAAGATATAAAATCAATGTTTAAATATTCATAGCAGCTTAATGTAGGAGCCTGCATTAATCCACTTTCATGCTGCTACGAAGAAATACCTGAGACCGGGTAATTTATAAAGGAAAGAGATATAATTGACTCACAGTTTTGCATGACTGAGGAGGCCTCAGGAAACTTACAATCATGGTGGAAGGGAAGCAAACATGTCTTTCACATGGAACAGGAGAGAGAAGTGCAGAGCAATGTAGGGGGAAAGCCCCTCATAAAACCATCAGATCTCATGAGAACTCACTCACGATCATGAGAACAGCCTGGGGGAAACTGCCTCCCAAAATCTAATCACCTCCCATGAGGTCCCTCCCTTCACATCTGGGAGATATGGGAACTACAATGCAAGATGAGATTTGGATGAGAGCACAGCCAAACCATATCAGAGCCAAAAACAAACTAATATCTTCAATGACTGAATGAATAAACAAATTGTGGTATATTCACACAATGGAATACTATTTAGCAATAAACAGAAAGAGCTCCTAATATATATAACATAGATGAATCTTATGATAATTGTGCTGAGTGAGAAAGAAACCATAAAGGAAATGGTAAACTGTATTGTTCTTTTATATAAAACTCTAGACAATGCAAACTAATCTATACTGATAAAAAAGAAATCAGTGGTTGCCTGGGAATAGGGGAGAAGAAACAGGAGGGAGTGCTAACAGAAAACTTTTGGGGGTAATGGGGATGTTCATTATCTTGATGTGGTGATAACCTCAAACATATATACATATTTCAAAAATTACCAAAATAAACACTCTAAATATGTGCTGTTTACTGAATGCTAATTAACCTCAATAAAGCTGTAAAAAGTAAAAAAAGATAATTATTAAAACAATGTTAGGCAGTTTACAGAATTATCAGGAAAGTTAAAAATTGGGCTAGGGTCAGTTAAACACTGGTTATTCTGGTGGGAAAAGGAAAGGAAAACCTGATAGTGCCACTGAACATAGAAGCTATGGCTTTTCCATCACCTTTGCCTTCAGTTCTGGATGTTACCAGGAATTATAACTTGCTAATTAGTGTTAAATAACAAACATTTTCATCACCTCAAAAATTATCTCTTGGTACTTTACAATCCCTCCCCCGTCTAATCTTTCCTCGCCTATCACTAGGCAATCACTGACTTCCTTTTACTCGGTGTAGGTTAGTTCGCCACTGCCTTTCAAGAGAGCAAAGATACTGCCTCTTTGATTCACTAGTTCCCTGTTCAGAAACTGGGGTTGGTGCCTGGCATGACTGTTCTTTAGCTATGAGGGCGACTTGAAAATTGTTTGCTATTTTCAACATTGCAGTAATAGGGGATGCTACCTCCCACCCAAGACTTTTTTGGAGAAAAGTGCTAATAGCTGTGTAAAAGAAAGTACTAAAAGGTGGGTGACAAGGTCAAGAACATACATGTAAATATATATGACATTTTAAAAACTTTAAATATTAATTTTACTATGAACATTTCCAAAGATACACAAAAATTGATTTTTATTATGAACATTTTCAAAGAAACCCAAAGATACCCATAATGTAGATTCAACAACTGTCAACACTTTCCTGCACTTGCTTCATTCATCTCCCTTTTGTTATTATTCCTTACGTGTTTTAAAACACATCCCAGACCACATGTTATTTAACTCCTACATACTCAGTATGTATCTCTAAAGAAAAAAAATGATATAACTACTATAATGCCATTACTTCTCCCAAGAAACAAAAAATTAATTGACATCATATTAATGGCACCCAGCCCATATTTAAATTTCTCTGACAGTCTCAAAATTTGTTTTAATTGAATTGCTTAAATCAGGATTCACAGAAAGGTCATAAATTGTTATGTATTATAAGTCTTATTAATATAGAGAAGTCCTTCTCGCTTGCCTCTTTTGCCTGCCATTAACCTGTTGATTAAACTGAGTTCGTTATCTTGCAAACGGTCCCACATTCTGGTTCTAGTGTTGTCATTTACCTTGTTCTTTTACACCTGTTTCCTGTTAATGGTAAATTGGTTCTAAAACTTGATTAGGCTCAGGTTTACTCTTTTTGAAAGAATACTTTTGGAAATTGTACTTCATATTTCATCACGTTCGGAGGCGCATAGTGTCTGAATGCCTCCTCTTTCTGATGCAAAGATTGATCACAGGGTACAGGTGGTGACAGCTTATCCTTCTCTTGCAAACACCCCCGTAAACCTTCCATCTAATGGGTTCAACCTCTGATAATCACTGTCTGAACCAATTATTTTATTAGAGTTTGTGAAATAATGACTTTTCAAATTTCATCACTACTGCCATATTTATTATCAGAATTATTCAATAAGGAAGAGTTTTATCAACTTTTCTTTCGTTATCTTGAAATATAATTCACAAAGGAAAGATAAGTACATAGTTCTTTCCCTTTAACTGCATTTTCAAAGAGACACTTTTATATAAAAGTTTGAAAATCAAGTCTATGATATTAGTAAATATATGATTTCTACATAAATATTCAAAAGGAAAAATGTAACATCATTCTGTATTTTTTTACAAAATGAAATGGACTGGTGATATCCTTCAGTCAACTTGCTTTTGTCTAATGGTCTTAGAACTCAAAATATGAAAGGTATTCAAATTCAGATTTGCCTACAATTAGAAATCAGAAGTTATTACACTGTGTATAAAGGTACAAATACATTATCTCTTGCTGATGGTGCTATTGGCTAAGTTGTGGCTAAAAATATGCTCTTGAAATATGGGATAATATATTCAAATAGAGTATATCTGAGAAAAAATGGGAACTTAAGCTTTCCAATTTCAAAAATGAATTTACCAGGAACTTGTGACTTTTCTAATAACTGATGAAAAACCATTTGAGTCAGGATAACCACAGCTGCTGAATATGAGTAACTACAGCTGCTGGGTTCATAAAAGCCATTCGATGCAATGATGCTAAAATTATTACACTAGCAATTAATCTTCAAATCTTTGGCAATAGAAAAGTCATTACATTTTAAGAATAAATATAACAGGTTTTTAAAATTTTGCCATGAAATTGCTATTGAAACTATGAAAAAAATAATAAAGTTCTGGAGCTTCAAAGTATGTTTAGGAGAAAATAAGTGAATATGTAGCTAGCACACAGAAATATGTAGCTCTTATACAAAACCATATATAACTTTTACAGAACTAAAGCTAATCAGAAATTTTATTAATAACAATTGCCTCCCCAAACCTGCTACCATTTTGAGCAACAGCATTAGCTTACTGTAACTGTTTTCTAACATCTCTTTTTGCTTTAAGTCTTACTCCCCAGTAGTCTATTCTCTAGAAAACATACTTTGCCAGAGTAATCTAGTTATTTTCATGGCTCACAAGACTTATAACCTAGTCCACCTCCACTCCAGCTACCTCCCATCCTCATATCCCACCACTCCCCTTGTCCCTCACTGTGCTTAAGCCACATCAGCCTCATTGCTGTTTTTCCAATAGAAAAAGCAGGAGTGGCTGAAGAACATATGGAAAGATGCATACTGTCTCCATAGCAATAAAAAATGTGAATCAAGATCACAATGAAGTACCATTTTAACCCACCAGACTGGCAACAATAAAGGCATCCCAAAATACCAAATACTAGTAGGATTAAAAGGATGAAGATACTACATACTGTTCACACAAGAGTGAATTAGTACAACCACTAAAAACAATTTGACATAACAATTCTATTCCTAAGCATACTCTAGAGAAACTCTTGAGCTTATGCAGTAGGGAGACACAGCCACAAATGTTTCTAGTAGCATTGTGTCAACAGTCAAAAAAAAAAAAAAAAAAAACCTGGAGTAACACAAATGTCCGTCAATAGGGGAATGGATACACAAATTGTGCTATATTTACATAATGAAATATTGTACAATAAGAATAAAGAATGAAACAGCCAAACCAACCACAATAATGAATCTCAGACAGAGGTGAAGGAAGAAAGCTAGCCCTAGGATATCCCTCACAATACTGCTTTATAATGTTCAAAAAATAAGCAAAACAAACTATGTTTTTAGGCACAAATGCATGTGTGAGAGATTGAAAGAATGCATGCACATAATAGAACTATTAAAAAAATATGTAAAACCACAAAAAGAGTTTTAAACAAAACAGTCAGAATGGTGGGTCCTTCAGCAGAATGGGAGGGGGATTGAATAGAAGAAAATCACGTAAGTTGATGCAAGTTATGGTAATATCTTAATTCTTGGGTGAAGTTATTGGTTCATGGGTTTCATTATATCCTCATGCTCTTAATGTTTTAATTACTTATTAATATATTAATGTTACATATATATATATATATTTTGAGACAGAGTCTCACTCTGTCACCAGGCTGGAGTGCAGTGGCATGATCTTGGCTCACTGCAAGTTCTGCCTCCTGGGTTCACACCATTCTCCTGCCTCAGCCTCCCAAGTAGCTGGGACTACAGGCACCCGCCACCACGCCTGGCTAATTTTTTGTATTTTTAATAGAGATGGGGTTTCACTGTGTTAGCCAGAATGGTCTTGATCTCCTGACCTCGTGATCTGCCCACCTTGGCCTCCCAAAGTGCTGGGATTACAGGCGTGAGCCACCGCACCTGGCCTATTCTTTTATATATATAATTGTTATATTTTGAAATGATAGTAAAAATTCAAAATCAGAATAAGATATAAATGTACTAAGAAGTCTTTCAAAAACAAAGCAGGTTAAGGAGAATAAGTGGAACTAAGTGTTGGGGGAGGTTGCTATATTATATAAACGCTCAAAAAAGGTCTGTTTGATAAGGTAACACTCAGAAACCAGAGGGAGTAATAGACTAAGCCATTCAGATATCTAGGGTATGAATGTTCCAGACAAAAGGAACAGAAGGTATGAAGGCTCTAAGGCAGAAACCCAAGGGAAGTGTAGCAGGTGTGGCTGCAACAAAGTGAGCAAGAGGAAGATCAGAGGACAAAGGCAATAAGGGAGCAGAAGGCCTAAGGATGGAGGATCTCATAAGTCTCTATAATGAATGCATTTATTCTGAATTAGATGGGAAATGACTGGAGGAAAAATGACTATTTCTTTTACCATCTATAGAATACGAAAATGTCTAACCTATTATTAGAATATCTTATTTCATGGATAGAGTTGCACTGATTTAAGATTATAAGGAAGTCAGCCCAGAGACTCAGTCTTATTTGCCTCTATCAAAAATCACTACAGAAAGATTTCGTGTTTATGTAAATGCTGATTCAAATGACTTTTAAAACATTTTTCTGGGTTACATAGGGTACTGACAAGATGCACAAAAGTCAAAAGGGTCTGCACCAAAGTTTCACAGTGTTTATCTCAGATTGCTCCAGAAATTCATTGACTCCTAAAAGTGACAGAGTAGTTTTGCTGAAGACTATTCTAAGAACTATACTTAATCATTTCCCTGAATTTATTAATTCCATAAATCACAGGTAGAAATTGAAGTGTGCAGTCTTAAGTAAGATATGGAATAATATGACACTTTTTTCTTATAGCCATGAAACCAAATCACAAATTCAATATAGAAAAAGCACTTTTTGGGGAGATTTGTTCATCTAAATGGAAGCACAAAACTGGCAGTTACCAAATTTCAGAAAGTCCTAAGTTCAAAACACTCATTTGAAGAAAACAAAGTTTTATTTTATTTTATTTTATTTTATTTTATTTTATTTTATTTTATTGACAAGGTCTTGGTCTGTTGCCTGGACAGGAATGCAGGGGCATTGTGTCCGGAGTTGATTCTGGAAATGATGCCTTTTGTCCTCACTTCTCATCATATGAATAGGAAGGATATCATTTCTGAGGCTCCCCACATCCTAGCTTTGGGAATAGCTTTTGTTAGGCCTGCTTGCATAAGGAAGGATCCTAAAATTCCAGATAGTCTCCGCCCCCAATGGGGCTTTGGGCAAAAATTATATCTTTCTGATTGGTGACCCCAGGTACCTAAAGAAAGGAACAGAGTCCTGAAATTTATACTAGAAATAATTCTTATAGGAGAAATTTAAAAAGCACCAGAGACAGGGAGTGGTTTTTAGATGTGGGACTAGCCTCAGAGAAGAGAGGTGGGAGGAAGTTTGTCTGACAGGCATTAGGACCCGGGAGGTAAGGGTCAGAATAGATAGGATAGATGGGCGAGTCAGGCTTGGTCAATGTAACTTTGAGAGCTCTGCTCATGGCTACAGGGTCAACAAACTTTTTGTTGGGACCCTGGAGCCTAGTGGCTTTCCTCTCTGTCGACCCTTGGCTCAGCCCTTAAGTACAGGAAAAGCCAGAAGCTGGTTCCAGGCAAACCAACACTCCCAACTCCGAACAGTCAGGGGTTATTAGAGAGCCTTTTACCAGAAAGCCTGACACCCATGTTTTTAGTCCAGTGGCTGCGCTAGTTGCTTTTAACTGGCCTGGCGGACAGGTGCCTGGTGTTTAGCCCCCGAATTATAAGGAAAAACAGAACAGAATAGCAAGCGAAAGGGGTCTGATGGTATTCACTGCTTGGCAATATCCCAGACAAGCCCCCAAGATGTGTCTGGAGTTGGTTCCTTCCGGTGGGTTCGTGTTCTCACTGACTTCAAGAATCAAGTCATGGACCTTTGTGGTATTACAGCTCTTAAACGTGGTGCTGACCCAAAGAGTGAGCAGCAGCAAGATTTATTGTGAAGAGTGAAAGAACAAAGCTTCCACAGTGTGGAAAGGGACCAGAGAAAGTTGCCACTGCTGGCTGGGTGGCCAGCTTTCATTCCCTCATTTGTCCCCACCCATGTCCTGCTGATTGGTCCATTTTACAGGGTGCTGATTGGTCCATTTTACAGAGTGCTGATTGGTCCATTTTAGAGGGTGTGGATTGGTGCATTTTACAAACCTCTAGCTACAGAGTGCTGATTGGTGCGTTTTTACACAGCACTGATTAGTGCATTTTACAAAACTCTTGTAAGACAGAAAAGTTTTCCAAGTCCCCACTTGACCCAGGAAGTCCAGCTGGCTTCACCTCTCAGCATGATCACGGATCACTTCACCCTCAACCTCCCAGGCTCAAGTGTTCCTCCCACCTCAGTCTCCCAAGCACCTGAGACTATAGGCATATGCCACCACACACAGCTAACTTTTTTATTTTTTGTAGAGAAGGGGTTCTCACTATGTTGCCCAGGTTGAAATAAAAATGTTTCAAAGAACTGGATTCCTGGAAATAGCCTACAATAGCAAGAACTGAAATAATTCAAGAAACCTGGGTTATACTGCAGAGCTTATTGTTTACAAGTGTACAACATTAGGAACTCAGTATCTAAGTTTGGAATCAATTATTTCTAAAGTTCGTTCCAGGAGTACTTTACTAAGTTTTTAAAATTCTGAACCTATAGTCAAATGAGAAATGTGACTCTATTTGGGCCAGATTTTAGAAAAGAATCAGATATACAGATTTGATGACATTTAGGATACCGAAATTAGCAATTCTTTACAGTTTCTTCGAAGTACAGATACTCCTAAAATTAAGGGTGCCTAAGAATTGCCCCAAAAGTTTGTAAAAAAAATATAGATTCCTGAGCCCCACTTCAAGATAGTCTAATTTTACAGATGTGGGATAGAACTTAGGAATCTACCTTGTAAACTAACTTCCCAGATAATACTTATATAAGTAGCCAACCACACTACACTGAGAGAAATTGCCCATATTTTAATTTAACTGGAAAGGCAATTATGACAGCTTAAGGATTACTTTAAATAATCTCAATGTGCAACTATGGATTTAACAACTGTTAAATTTTAAAAGAGGGGGGAAGTAAAGAAAAAAGCTGTTAAGTGATCTGAGTTTTGCTTTTACAATCTTATGGAAACAAATCTAGGAAAGAGAAATAGAAAGCAAGAGAATTATTTGAATAGTTTAGCACTTACGGATCTCCTGCCAAGATTTTGAATGAATTGATTCCATAAAGAAGTGAAGTATACAGATAGCAGCTGGGTGCTACTGTTAAATTTAACAGCATAGTTATGGGACACAGCAGCTTTCAAAATAATCAAGTAGACAGCCTTGTCACTTCTTTGACTGTATAACTCTGGCTTTAAGAAATGGTTTCACCAATCATGTTAAAGCTTTGTGTTCCTCATTGATTTTATATACTTAATGCCCAAATTCTGCTTAGAGTTTTAAATCTCTAACCTTTGTAACTATTACGAGCTTTCTTAATCATTCATATGGTCATACTGACTTGCTTTACAACTATAATTTGTTTTTTATGCCATTACTTTGTTTGTTCTTGGCAGAGTGAAGCAACTACCTCACCTCCACCAGAATCAATGGCCAGTGCAGCTATTACATTTTGAAATTGCTGGCCAGACAGTAGTTATGAGAGTTGTACTAAAACACAGCCTCAGAATCCAAGAGTTTAATATACTATCATGAGTTTCAGATATCCAGGTACCAAGGTATTAAGATGAGCAATGAACATAAATTCTACTTAGTCTTTAAATCAATATTTACCATAAAATGTGACAGGACTTTAAATAATACTGAAGAAGTGAACAACTTCATTAAATACCAAATTACCTAATTATTTTTATCCAATATTTTACTTGCACATAAATACTTTAGCAATAAAGTTTACTGCTGTGAAGAATTACTGAGGATAGAAGCTAAAGATAAGGCTTCATAGGCAGATGACGTAAATGCAAAATATTGATTTTAATGTCAAGATTTTCTTAACGTCAAAATGTCAAATTTTATTCAGGCTTCCCTATCTGTAGAATGCAAAAAAAAAACAAAAAAACAAAAAAAATACGTTTGTAATTAAGATCTGACTTTAGACAAGGGCAAAACAAGACGACCAAACAGAACCCTCCAGTAATCATGCCCCATGCAGGAACACCAAATTAAACAACTATCAACACAAGAAAACACTATTATAAAAACAAAAAAATCAGGTGTGCAATCACAGTATCTAACTTTAATAACAAAGGGAGAGGCATTTAAAAGGGTAGGAAGGATAACCTAGGTAACCTTGCATTATCTACAACATCCCTCCCCCAAACCCAGGCGGCATAGCACTGATAATCTATGTGTTTGGAAGAGGGAGAGTGAAGTGAGCGTGGGATGCTGCACTGGAACTCAGTACTGCCCTATCACAATGGAATACAACACTGGGCAGAATTCTGCCAGTGCTCAGAGAGGAGGCATACAGACCATCCCTGGGCCAGAGGGAAGGCCTCTATCATCAGAAAGAGAAAGCCAAGTCTCAGCCTACTTCAACATCTGCAGAATAAAGTGGCCTGGGCCTCTAATAAATTTGAGAGGCAGTTGGGCCAGAGCAACTATAGTACTTGCGCAAGCCCCAGTGCTGCACTGGCATCAGAGACAGGGCTTGAAGTGCAATCCAGCATGACGCTGGCTCCAGTGATGACCTCTCCCTCAACTCCAGGCAATGCAATGCAGAGACTCTTTCCACTTGTGGGAAAGAGGGGAAAGAATACAGAAGACTTTGTCCTGCAACTGAATACAAGCTCAGCTGTAGTAAAACACAAAAACCCAAACACAAATAGAATCCTAAAGCCTTCAATTGCAGGTCTTTGCTCTGGAATGGTGTTTCTTGACCCACCCAAAGCCAGAAGGGAATCTACAACTCTGGTGGGATAAACTGACTCCTAGCAGAACTCACCACTTGATAAGTGGCCTCCAGCCTTGAATAAACACATCAGTAGCAGCCACGTGGTGTTGGCCATGGGCCTTGGGTGACCCCTGGTGGAAGCTGCACTGATCTGGGAGGCCTCTGGCTTTCATGGTGATCTAATGCAGTCAACTGTGCTGAGCACAGGAGTGCAGGTATCACCCCTCACCCAACTCAAGGCAGCCAAGCATAAAGACCCCTTCCACTTGGGGGAAAGCGTGGGAAGAGCAAGAGACTCTGCCTGGGAACACAAGGAATTCTGCCTTACCTTGCACAACTCCACCAAGGCTGTATATCTAGGGGTCTGTAGGGGTCACAGCATACCTGGGTTAGGGCACCTGGTAATGCTAAAATGGCTGTAGTAGCTGCAGGCTTTGGTAACAACACTCAATTATATTTGAAATCTTCAAAGCCCACTCAAGGACAGGTACAAACAACGCCATAACACAAAGATGGAAATAAATATCTAACACTTCAATGCCCAGACAATGATGAATGTCCATAAGCATCAAGAACAACTAGGAAAACATGACCTCACCAAACACACTAAATAGGGCACCTGTGACCAATCCTGGAGTGATGAAGACATGTGACCTCAGGCAAGAAATTCAAAACAGCTGTCTTCATGAAGCTCAACAAACTTCAGGATAACACAGAGAAGGAATTCTCAGACAACTTTAAGAAAGAGATTCAAATAATTTTAAAAATAAATAAAACAAAATTCCTGGCTAAAAAAATTCAGTTGACAAACTGAAAAATACATCAGTGTCTAAACAGTAGAACTGATCAAGCAGAAGAAGAATTGGTGAGCTTGAAAAGAGGCTATATGAAAATACACAGAGAAACTGAAGAGTACACAAAAACATGGAAAGATATCTTATATGCATGGCTTGAAAGAATTAATATCGTAAAAATGACCATATCACCCAAATTCAGTGCAATCCCTACCAAAATCTCAAGGACATTCTTCACAGAAATAGAAAAAAAAATCCTAACATTTATATAGAACCATAAAAGATCCAGAATACCTAAAGCAATCATGAGCAAAAAGAACAAAACTAGAGGAATCATACTTCCTGACTCCAAATTATACTAGAAACCTATAGCAGCCAAAATAGCATGGTAGGGGCGTAAAAACACACATAGAGCAATGAAAGAGAGCAAGGAACCCAGTTATAAATCCACGCATTTACAACCAACTCACCTTCAATAAGTGCCAACACGTTGAGAAAAGAACTACAAATGGTGCTGGGAAAATGGGATATCCTTATGCAGAGGAATTAAACTGGACAGCTGTCTCTCACCATATACAAAAATCAAATCAAAATGGATTAAAGACTTAAATATAATACCTGAAACTGTGAAACTACTAGAAGAAAACACTGGGGAAATGCTTCAGGGCACTAATCTGGACAAAGATTTCTTGAATAAGACTTCAAAAGCACAAGAAACCAAAGCAAAAATGGACAAATGGGATCATGTCAAGCTTAAAAGCTTCTGCGCAGCAAAGAAAACAATCAACAAAGAGACAATCTGAAGAACAGGGGAAAATATACGCACACTATTCAACTGACAAGAGATTAGTAACAAGAATATATAAGCAATTCAAACAATTCAATAGCAAAGTAACAAATAATCGGATTAAAAAACAGGCAAAAGATCTCAACAGACATCTCTCAAAAGAAGACATACACATGATCAACAGGTAGAGAAAAAAATCCTCAACATCACTACTCATCAGAGAAATGCAAATCAAAACCACAGTGAGATATCATCTCACCCCAGTTAAAAGAGTTTTTATCAAAAAGACAAAAAAATAATGGATGCTGGGGAGGATGTAGAGAAAGGAGAATCTTCATACACAGTTGGAAGGTAAATTAGTAAGCTACTATGGAAACAGTATGGATGTTCCTTTAAAAACCAAAAATAGAAATACTATATTGTCCAGTGCCAAGACCAGCTTGGTCATGGAGACCCTAACCCAGCGGCGCTAGAGGAGTTAAAGACACACACACAGAAATACAGTGTGTTGAGTGAGAAATCAGGGGTCTCATAGCCTTCAGAGCTGAGAGCTTTGAACAGAGATTTACCCACATATTTACTGACAGCAAGCCAGTGATAAGCCTTGTTTCTACAGATTATAGATTAACTAAAAGTATTTCTTAGGGGAAACAAAGGGATGAGCCGAAATAAAGGGATGGGCTCTGGTTAGTTATCTGCAGCAGGAACATGTCCTTAAGGCACAGATCACTCATGCTATTGTGACTAAGGAATGCCTTTAAGCAGTTTTCCACCCTGAGTGGGCCAGGTGTTCCTTGCCCTCATTCCCGGTAAACCTGTAACCTTCAGTGTGGGCGTCCTGGCCATCATGAGAGCATGTCACAGTACTGCAGAGATTTTGTTTATGGCCAGTTTTGGGGCCAGTTTACGGCCAGATTTGGGGGCCTGTTCCCAAAAGTCCAGCAATCTCACTGCTGGGTATACATCCAAAAGAAAAGAAATCAGTATATTGGAAAGGTATCTGCACTCCTGTGTTTATTACGGCAGTATTCACAATAGTCAAGATATGGAATTGACCTAAGTGCCCATCAACAGATGAATGGATAAAGAAAAAATATGGTACAAATAAACAACAGAATATTATTTCACCATAACAAAGAAAAAAATCTTGTCACTTGCGAAACATGGATAGTACTGGAAGACATTATATTAAGTGAAATAAGCCAGGTACAGAAAGACAAATACTGCATGTTCTCACTCATACCCGGGAGCTAAAAAAGTTGATCTCATGGAGATAGAGAGTAGAATAACAGTTACCAGAAATTGGGTAGGGTATGTATAGGGTTGGGAGGGAGATTAGGATAAAAAGGGGGTTGGTTAATGGGTACAAAAATACAGTTATATAGTAGTAATAAGACCTAGTGTTTGGTGGCACAACAGGGAAACTACAGTTAATAATAATTTATTATATATTCCAAAATAACTACAGAAGTGGATTTGGAATGTTCTCAATGCAAAAAGGTGACAAATGTTTGAGGTGACGGATATTGCAATTCCCTGATTTGATCATTACACAGTGTATGCTTTTATCAAATATCATATGTACCCCATAAATATGTACAACTATGTAGTCATAAAAAATACAAAACAAGAAAAGAATATTTTGCCAATTACTTTTGCGAAGCAAGAGATCTTTTTTCTTTCCCCATATAAGGCTATGTGGTAAGTGAAACCTTTATGGAGAAAAGCGACTGAATCTCATAACACAAGTTATTTACCCTTGCTCTATGAGTGTGTCATACAGGCATGAACCAGTATTCAGTAGCACATTTAAGTTCCAGTTTAGGAACTTTCTAAAGATGTGATCTTGGGAAAAATAAAAATCTCCCTGGGCCTCAATATCCTCAAGTATAGAATAAGTTTGACAGTAACCTCTCTTATTCTGAGAGTTAAGTGAGGTAATTCATATAAAATGCTTACCACAAAACCTGTTACAGGGAGCACAAGAAGTATAAAAATCATTATCATCATCATAAACAGGTTAAAATGATACCACCACATATACACTAAAAACTAACGAACTGTATATGGGAAAAGATAAAATCACAATTTTAAAAGAGGTTTAAGTAAAGCTATCTGATTGGCATAGTTTGGTTTGTAATACATGATGGCTGGGTCAGTAATGGTATTTCATATAATTCTAGCAATATAAAAATTATAGCACTGTTCTTAGGCTTAAAGAGATTCCTTGTGAGATTCTCATTTTAGAAAACAATTTTCAAAAGCATATTTTTCTCCTCTCTGCTAATCTCATGGCCAGAGCTATGTTTTTTCCCCACCAAACATCCTATTTTTCTCCTTCATTCTTAGATCATAATTTTCGTACAGCTTCTAACTTTTCCATATTTCTACTTTTGAAACTAGTAGAAGCCTCTGATTGAAACATTCCATATAAACCAGGGCAGGCAGCTCTGTTACGTAAAAACTTAAAGGACTAAGAACTGTATAGCCACTAAAGAGGTTAGAAATATGTTTATTAGTCTATCAACTTGCATGTTGCTTATTCCTTCCATTCCCTCATTTCTTCTTTTTTTCAAAGGGAAATGTCAACACTGACCTACAGAAACAAATTTTAAAATGCTGATAGATGCCTTTAAAATGCACTATTGGATGCTAAATCAGAGAAATGCCATGACAAAATAAGGGACATTGAAAAATACCTCTTGCAGCCATTTTCCAAACATGGTATTTTAATCCATGAAAGCCCTAATACATATGGTAATTATGGGCAAGATATTTTGCTAAACTGAAGAAATAATTCCAAATTCTTCAAGGTGAATAATTAAGGAACATTTCCTTTCTCTGGTGTCTGTTTGTTTAACAAGGTTCATTTTACAGCTGAAAGTTGCAGAGAAGATTACTAGAAAATACCCTTCTCTCTGCAGCATGTGGAAAGATTATTCCACAGCAATCTTTATATTCTGCAAAATGATCATACTGTAGTAGTCTACTGTAGTCTTTGTTCTACAAGCAGCCAATTCTACCATGAAACAAAAAGCCTCTCTACCTTAATTATTTAAGAAATTTGCTTACCAGAACATTTTCAAATTTAAATGGACATTTCTTAGGTACTTAATGTCTTCAATTGCTGGAGTATATCAAAATCTTCAAATTTAAGACAATTATTTATAGGCTATTTATATTGATATTATATATTAGATACTGGTACTAAACTTTGAATTTATTTTAAAAAGTAATAAAATGTCAACTAAAACTTTTTGGTAACTAAAAATGGTTTTTGTAATTAAAAAAAAAACTTCATTACCTGGAATTGTTAGAATGAAAACCAAATTTTACATTTGATATTTAAATTTACAAACTGATTTATCCAATTTATAATTTATAATGGATTTACAATAGATATTCCTTGTAGCCAAATTCTGTTCTACCCTACCTGTGCCAGAAATACCAAATTTACCCCACTATCCTTGCTTGCTTTTTTTCTTTACCAGTAGAATCTTCAGTGTTTTACTAGCTACATAGCTACCTGGTGAAGAGACTAGAAGAGATTACTGTGTTTGCCTCAGGAATTAACAGAGATGGAAAAATTTTAAAGTAAGATTTTATTGTATCTCGATTTCATTCAAATCATTAAATTAGTTAGGATATTTTCAAAGGTAAAGTTGGCCCATATTTTTCTGACTTTTGTTCAAAAATAACAAATTTTACACCATTTCTTTCTAGGCAACATGCTGCAAGTGTTCTTAGCCTAGAGAATGTACCATCACTGAATCGTTATTAACAAATGCAAACATCTAAAGGAAAAATAAGAATTTAAAAGAAAAAGACAAAACAGTTACATAAAACCATGATATTACTGAATAAAAGAAACCTCCTAGAGTTTAACTTATAGATGTTTTCAAAATCTAATTTCCACTAAAAGAGAAAAAGAAATTTCTACATTAAAGTTAATTTTCTATGGTCTTTAAATGATGATGATGATAAAATTTTCTATTAACTTTCTTCTATTTATTGGATTTTTGACAGATAAGATACATTAGAATTAAAATACATCCTTAGAAACAACTTATTGGTAAAATCCAACAAATACACATCCCATTAAAAAATAGTCACGTGTACCCATATCCACAACCACGCATTCACTCCCTCCCATGAATGATATAGGCTTTCCTGTTGGGAGGCCAGTATAGTAGAACTGAGTTTCAATGACACATCAAGGTTTTCAGAAGCCTCCTTTTTAAAAACACATAAGGAGGCTGAGGCGGGTGGATCACAAGATCAGGAGATTGAGACCATCCTGGCTAACAAGGTGAAACCCCGTCTCTACTAAAAATACAAAAAGTTAGCCTGGCGAAGTGGCAGACACCTGCAGTCCCAGCTATTCGGAAGGCTGAGGCAGGAGAATGGCGTGAACCCAGCAGGCAGAGCTTGCAGTGAGCCGAGATCGTGCCACTGCACTCCAGCCTGGGCGACAGAGCGAGACTCCATCTCAAAAACAAAAAAACAAAAAAAACCATATAAACCTTATAATAATTCTACATTTTTTACACACACAATTTTATAACAATTTGACTTTGAATTCAAAAATATGGAAATACTTTTATAGTTGCTATGTATTAAATTATAAACAAAGCCATTTGGCTTGTAAACATTCAAATGTGTGTTAATATGTAATTATATTTATATTCTGCCTGGAAACATAGCTCTTCTGTTTGAAGAACTTCCTGTAACAATCTTATAGAGTAAGTTTGCTGGCAATAAATTGTTTTATTTAAGTCTTGCTCTGTCACCCAGGCTGGAGTGTAGTGGCGTGATCCCGGCTCACTGCAACCTCTGCCTGCTGGGTTCAAGTGATTCTACTGCCACAGCCTCCTGAGTAGCTGCAATTACAGGTGCATGCCACCACACTCAGGTAATTTTTTATATTTTTGGTAGAGATGGGGTTTCACCATGTTGGCCAGGGTGGTCTCGAACTCCTGACATCAAGTGATCTGCCCACCTTGCCCTCCCAAAGTGCTGGGATTACAGGCGTAAGCCACCATGCCCAGCCAAGAAAGACTTTATTTCATTTTGAAAGATACTTTGCTAAGTTAGAATTTGTGGTTTCCAGTTTTTTCATTGAGCAATTTAAAGTTACCACAATTCCATTATCTTCTGACTTGAATGGCTTCTGAGGAAAAGGCTGCTCTAGTATTTGTTTCTTTGTATGTGGTGTGTGTTTCCCCCACAACACTTTCTCTACCCTGCTGCTAGCTTCATTATTTCAGTCTTTTTCAGTTTTAGTATTTTATGCCTATGTGTGTTTGTTTTTTAAGACAGGGTGAGGTGGTGGAAATTTATCCAGCGTGGCATCCTTTAAGCTTTGTGGATTTGTGAATACTAATTACACAATGGTTAGATTGTTTAATTTTGTCCCACAATTCATGGATGCTTTGTTCTATTTTTTTTTTTCCATTTTTTTCTCCTTATGTTTCAGTTTGGGTAACTTCTATTGCTCTATCTTCAATTTCACTGATTCTTTCCTTGGCTATATCAAATCTATAAACTTGTTGAAGACAGTCTGCATCTCTGTTACTGTGCTTTTTATTTCTAGCACTTTCATTTTATTCATTCTTATAGTTTCCATATCTCTGCTAAAATTAAACATCTAATCTTGCATATCATGCTTTTTCATCAAACTTTTTTTTTTTTTTTTTTGAGACGGAATCTCGCTCTGTGACTCAGGCTGGACTGCAGTGGTGCGATCTCGGCTCACTGTAACCTCTGCCTCCCGGGTTCAAGCAATTCTCCTGCCTCACCTTCCCGAGTAGCTGTGACTACAGGTACATGCTACCACGCCCGGCTAATTTTTTGTATTTTTAGTAGAGGCGGGGTTTCACCGTGTTAGCCAGGATGGTCTCGATCTCCTGACCTTGTGATCTGCCCGCCTTGGCCTCCCAAAGTGTTGAGATTACAGGCGTGAGTCACTGCACCTGGCCTCATCAGAACTTTTAACATAAAAATTGTAATTATTTTAAATTTTCTGTTAGGTAGTTCTAACATCTGTGTCTTATCTTTTTCTGGTTCTCTGGATTGTTCTGTCTCTTAGAGTGGTACCTTTTCTTGCATTTTCATATACTCTGTAATGTTTTCTTGGAAGCTGAAATTTTATCTAGAGCAGTAAAGACTAAGGAACTTTTAAAGCTTACAAATGCATGTAACTTTCTTTCTGATAGGCCTTTAGGGATTTGTGTTAAATGAGGAGTTGGGCTGGATTTGAGGGTGATTTTTGCAGTACAGGTTTCAAACTCCTCTGAAGATACCTTTTATATAAAATGGGGGTCTACAGATTCCTTTTATTTAGGGTAGGGGCAGAGTTTTACGGACCCCTCCCCACAAAATAGCTGTGTATCTCTCCCTCAGGTTTCTGTCACACACACACACACAAAACTCCTGAATACTCTCATCAGGTAAGAGGCCATGGAGAAAAAGCTAGTGAGGGGGTAAGAACACCTATATCAGTTGCCCTCATACACTAGCAGCCTACACTTGGCCTTGACCAATTTATTAACTATTCTAGCTGAATTCTTAACAGTGCCTGGGTGCATATGCCCCAAGTAAGCAAATGTTTGTGTTGTGTCACTTCTTTTTAGGCAACTGCAGCATCTCCTTAGATTTCATAGAGTTTTTGCCCTGCAATTTCATCTCTGAGAGGTTCAAAGAAAGTTATAAATTTGCAGTTTGTCTGGCTTCTATTGTTGAAAGAATAGAAACAATGCTCTTTCAAGTTCTCTACATCATTGAGGTTTACTTATTATTGACTACAACAGCCTTTCTTCTTTCACTCCAAGTATGATCACCAGCAAGTAAAGACTACTAACATTCCAATGTATGAAATCCAGTGAAAGTAGTATCATTTTTGTCTCAGTGTCTGAGTCTGCTGGTGCCATATGCTGCTTAATTCGAGAGATAAAAGTACTGTGACTGGCCAGTTTTGGTACAAGAGGAGGACGGACATGAAGGAGATGAAGAGAATAGCATTGTCATAAAGGGACCTACTATTTACTAAGTGCTATTTTAACTGTTTTATTTATCTGGGGAGACAAAAGTTAATATGCATAACACATAGAAGATATTGTCCTATCTGGGTAAAGATATATATTAATCATAATAGGTTAGAGCTTTAGTTATTTAAAAATTATTGTTTAGTTTTCATTTTCTGAAACAAAAGTATGTTTTAACCAAACAAAAAGCTGTATAAACTACAATTACTTTTTTAATTTAAAAGAAGCAAAATTTCAAACATTGCTAAGTCTGAAGTTAAAAGAGAAGTATAATTTCTGCTTTAAAGATTTCTTCAGAAGAACTTAATTTAGCTTAATTTTAAAGTGTTTCTCATTTACTCAAACTGTCTTGATTGCAGAAATTTGTACAAACATAATACAAATGATCTAATTCATGCAAAAACTTTTTCTTCAGCAATGAAATGAAAAGTACATATATTTATTCAGATATAAATTCACAAGATGCATACTTAGTAGAACACGTTTCTACTGTACCACTTATGTGGCAGTGGGACTTTTTCTACACATTTCTCTCCCCACTAAACTGAATTCCTTCAAAACAGGGACTATTTTTATTCACCTTTACATTCCAAAACCTATTCTAATATTATATTAGTGGCAAATAATGTTGGATAGCTGAGATATATAAAAGTAAAAAATACCAGAGGATCAATACAAATACTTCAGGAGAGGATAAGCTTTGGACTGGGTATTGAATGAAGAATTTAAATAAGCAAAAGCAGTGGCAAGAGTAATTCTAGAAAAGATATAAAGAAATCTTGAAATGCCTATACCCAAAAATGCTAATAGCAAAAATATTTAACAATTTTTTGAATCAACTCAAATGATATTTATAGTTGCTTTAAATGGAAAATACATCTTTAAAACAAAAGCAATATTCATTAATAGAAAGTACTAAGGATACTAAGGGTATAATCCATAAACAGGTACTGGCACACCAACCCCCAACAAAAAAAGAAAACAAAAAGAAAAAGAAAAATACACGTTCTACCCTTGAATAACTCAGAATCCTGTAAGAGAGTACAGAAAAAACATGCTTCAGTTTCTTCCAACATCAATAGTAACAATTTCTCCCTGAATCTTGTATTCACATTAGATTACCTACATTTTGCCTTTAACTTTTATTGGTAGAGACATAGATCTGGTCAGTGCCAAACTTCCTAAATTAATCACCTATATTCATTTGCATCACTTTTTCATCCACTTTCCCTCCCAAACTATTGCAATTAGATTTCTATCCTCTAACATTCTACAGAGATGATTCTAGAAAAGATTTTGAAATACTGAATAATGCCCAATTCTTTATAACTTAGCCTTCCTCTTCCACTCCCTGAACAACCAGCATCACCCCCCTTCCATCACCTGAAGACTGTCTTTTAAAGCTCTTCTGCTTGTCTTGTTTTCTGAATGCAGATCACTCTTGCTAAAATTCTTTCAAAGACTTTTCCATCTCCAAATATGTGTTAATTATAGATATTTCCCAGGATTCTACCTTCAGGCATCTTTCTTTTCTGTTTCATCCTCCCTAGCAATCAATCTCTAATTCCCACAGCTTCCTCTCTCACAGATGTACTGCTTTTTGTCAAATCTTTTTTATCATATCTACATCTGAAGCCTCCCTACGTTTATGTTCCTACTAGACATTTCCAAATAGATATTTTATGGCAACTCAAATAAATATTATTGCATGGGCAATTCAAAATAATATATCAAATTTGTCTCTCCCCCTCCTCACCATCAAAAACAAAACCCAAAGTCTCTTGCTTTTGACTTTCACATTTTGGTTAATGTAACATCCCTAGAGTAATCATAACAGTGAAAAAGTTGAGGAAAAGACTGTATTAGCTGATGTGGTTGAGAACGCCATGTGGTGTGTGTACTGCAGCAGGTTACAAAAAGAAAAAAAGCTCCTAACTACTGACACACAGCATGTGTACATAAGTATCATCAACAATTTGCAGTAGATAGACACAACTTGTGGTCACTGCCTTGAATGTATGTACTCATTTTCGGCCTTCATATTTGTACAAAATTGGCTATACAACTTTGGCATTAGCCTGTCCTTAAAAGCCCAAATCATCAAATACTTGATGCAATATCTGTTCTTGTATCCCTGAACGTGTGCATGATAAATAATGTTTTCTAATCTACTTCTTGTCAAGTACATTGACAGGCTTGGTGTCGAATCAAACTTTGTAGTATCTGAATATTTACTTTCAAATAAGGGCATTTTAAACGTGGCTTGGAATGAAAAACATCTCTAAATATATAAATTTTATTAGTTCAGTTACATATACATCTTTATAATTTGAAAAATAAAATGTTACAATAATTGAGACACTGTGAAACCCTTTTAAGTAAAAAATGGTAATTAAAAAAATAAGTACTCAAGTAAATAAGTAGTGAAACAAACTAACAGTTAAATACAAATAAGAAAATATGTGTTACCAAAAAACCTTAGGAAGAATGTTATCTTCGTTTCATCCCAAAAGTATTCACAAAAATTGGAATACTAAGGCAAGACAAACTAGTAGAAATTAGATCATATTATGATAAATTTGGGATAATTTTTTGGTATATTTGAGTGAGAAAAAGTAAAATGAAGTGCAGGTTGAATCAGGACAGTCTGGGGAAATAACATCGGAGTCTATCTTCTCATAGTACTATTTTCTTAGAAACTAGTTAAGATAAGCGTGGAACGTTTTATCTGCCTAGTTTGTCATGTAATCCCTGTTCCTTGGGACTCCACTTAGCCTGGGGAGCTGTGTGTTGGTATACAAGCACCAGACTTTTGTAGCTAACATGAAATAGAAGATTGGTGGGAAACTAAGGCTACAGCTTCTAAGTACCAAGATGACCCACACACCCTTGGCTCTTGTTAATGGCCCAGGAGCAAAATAAGTTCTGTATATGGGTAGCTGCTTGGCCTCCCTGTAAGATGAAGATGCTGAACATTCTGCATGTCTTCTCCTGTATCTCCAAGTCTGTAAGGCTGTATCTGCTCTATGTTACGCTATCACCTTCATTAGATAATTGATCCAAACTATGCTAAATCAGGTTCCCCAGAACCTGAATGATACTAAGACTAGCAGTTGCAGAAGCCATGTTCTGTTAATAATAGAACTTTCAAGAGAAGGCTCTCGAACTTCTATTGATAAGGTTCCCAAAGCAAATACTTCATTGGAGTCTATGAAATAACCTTTTATTCTTTTAATAACCTTTAATTATATTAACCTTATTTGCTTAAGTATTGTAAAATTTTATCTGAGTATTCAAATATATGTATTATACACACACAAACGTATGTATATGGGTAGAACTTGAGTTTAAACATTAAAATAGAGAGAGCTGAACAAGATGGCTGACCAGATGCAGCCAGGAAGAACCATTCCCACTGAGAGATACCAAATTATCAAGTAATCCAACAAAATTTGGGCAGATCTTTGGAAAGAAAACACTACCAAGAGTAGATGGAGAAGTGACGCTGATGCCCAGGGTGAAGAGGGAGGAAGCTGGAACCCTACGTGCCTTAACATGATGCTGGGGGCTTTTCCCGGCCCCAAGCAACTCCTGAGGAAGTGATGAGTGAGGAGACTGAGGGACATCTCACCCTCACCTTGGATCTATGGGATCCTAGCTACTGGGGACTCCACATCCCTCAGAGACGTGTGAGCTGCTGGAGGATCTGCCTGGAGACTAGGCAGAAACAGTGCTTCAGCTGGTGTGGAGCTCAGGAGCTTTTGTGTGCAGGACAGCTGCACTGTAGTAGAGCAAGGTCATAAGTGCCCATTTCCCCTGGGGTCCCCATCACCCTCCGAGAGGCTTTAGCATCATCTGACTGCCCGGCCAAGAGACAGCAGGGCTGGCTTCCCCCACAGGATTAGGGCGCATCTGTTCTGCAGGCCCTCCCACCCCCGAGCCCCTCCATAGCCACCCCGCAGGATCGTGTGTACAGTGCAGCCTCCACAGCCCTGCCTGAGTGTTCTGCACTATCTGAGTATTTTCCAAGCAACCTACAGGCACTTCAGATCCCCAAGCTCAGCCAGACACCGACCCCAAGCCAAGGGCTGCTCCAGTGTCCCCGGAATGCGTATGCAGCTCAGGAGTACTAAGCCCAGATCTGCGGCCAGCACTGGAGCTGGGGAGAAGCGCCCACCCTCAGATCACTGAGAGGGGTGGGACGTGCAGGTTTGTGGGCCAGCACAGAAGCGGTTCGTACCTCCCTCCACAGGGCTGGTCCAGAAAGCGTATGGCCAGCCTATCTCCCGGCTGCAGCCTGTCAGAGGGAGCCCCACCACCCCGAACACGTAGCAAAAGAAACTTAGGCAAGGCGCCAGTGATCACAGGAGGCTCACTCAAAGCCAAGGAGGGGGCCCTGGTGAGATGGTTTTATTCCCCACCCCTCCCCTCGTCCCCAAGAACATGCCTGCGAAATCAAGGAAATACAAAAAAAACCACAGGGCTAAGAGCCTACCTACCAGCCACTACTCCTAAGCGCCGTCTATTGGACTGCAGCCCAAACTACAACACTAAACACTATTCTGCTAGTAGATGCCAAAAATCAGGTGCAAGAATTCACCCACAAATAAAGACATTGTACAGAGCCTTAGCCCTTTGAAAGCATCCAAAACCAAACCCAGCTGGGTGCACCCAACTTGCATCAGAGTTAAAGGAACCCCAGCCCCACCAGATGAGAATCAGAAAAAACTCTGGCAATTCAAAAAGCCAGTGTCCCCTTACCTTCAAAGGAGCCCACTATATACCCATCCCCCGCCCACCAGCAATGGTCCCTAATCAGATTGAAATGTCTGAAATGACAAAGAATGCATAATGTGGCAAAAAAAGCTCAACAAAATTCAGGAGAAAGTTGAAATCCAATCCAAGGAATCCAAAGTATCCAGTAAATCAATCCAAGAGCTGAAAAATGAAATAGGCATTTTAAGGAAGAACCAAACTGAACTTCTGGAATGGAAAAATTCACTATGAGAATTTCATAATATAATTAAGAAGTATTAACAGTAGTATGCAGGTGAAAGATCTCCACAAAGAGAACTACAGAAACAGACACATAGACCAATAGAACAGAATAGACAGCCCAGAAATAAAGCTACACACCTACAACAATCTGACGATCTTTAACAAGTCAACAAAACAAGCAGTGGGGAAAGAACTTCCTATTCAATAAATGGTGCTGGGTTAACTACTTAGCCATGTGCAGAAGATGGAAACTGGACCCATTCCTTTCACCATATACAAAATTCAACTCAAGATGGATTAAAGACTTAAATGTAAAAGCCAAAACTATAAAAACCCTGGGAGACAACCTAGGAAATGCAATTCTGAACATTGGCCCTGGCAAAAATTTCATGACAAAGATGCCAACAGCAATTGCAACCCAAACAAAAATTGTCAAATGAGACCTAACTAAAGAGCTTCTGCACAGCAAAACAGACTATCAACAGAGTAAACAGACAACCTACAGAATAGGAGAAAATGTTTGCAAACTATGTACTCAACAAAGATCCAATGTCCAGAATCTATAAGGAACTTAAAGAAATTAACAAACAAAAAACAAGCCCATTAAAAAGTGGGCCAAAAAAAACATGCAGAGACCATTCACAAAAGAAGACATACATGTGGTCAGCAAACATATGAAAAAATGTTTGACATCGTGATCATTAGAAAAATGCAAATCAAAACCACAATGAGATACCACCTCATACCCATCAGATTGGCTATTATTAAAAAGTCAAAAAATAACAGGTGCTGTCAAGGTTGCAGAGAAAACGGAATGCTTATACACCACTGGTGGGAATGCAAATTAGTTCAACCATTGTGGAAAATAGTTTGCCGATTTCTCAAAGAACTTAAAACAGAACTATCATTTGACCCAGCAATCCCATTATTGGGTATATACTCAAAGGAATATAAATGGTTCTACCATAAAGACATATGCACGTGAATGTTCACTGCAGCACTACTCACAATAGCAAAGATATGGAGTCAACCTAAATGGCCATCAACGGTAGACTGAATAAAGAAAATGGGATACACAGACAACATGGAATACTATGCAACATAAGAAAAGAACAAGACCATGTCCTTTGCAGCAAGGAAGCGAAGGAGCTGGAGCAAGACCATGTCCTTCATAGCAAGGATGGATGGAGCTGGAGATCATTTTCATAAGTAAACTAATGCAGGAACAGATAACCAAATACCACATGTTCTCACTTATGAGTGAGATCTAAACACTGAGTATACATGGATACAAAGAAGGGAAAAACAGACACCAGGGTCTACTTGAGGGTGGAGGGTGAGAGGAGAGGGAGGATTGAAAAATTACCTATTGGGCACTATGCTTATTACCTACGTGATGAAATAATCCGTACACCAAACCCTTATGACACACAATCTATCCATGTAACAAATCTGCACATTTCCCCCTGAATCTAAAATAAAAGTTTAAAAAGAAAAAAAAATCAGAAAATTAAATATTTTTAAAAGTATATTTAAAGTAAAACTGGAATGTGCTGTGAAAATAAAATAAAATGTTTAAATAAAGCTTGTAGGGTCTACGGTACTAAATCACATTTAATTTTGTCTCCTTCAGGCTCACTAGCAACTTTTCTTGAAGGTAGATGATCTTTTTAGGTTACCTGAGAACTGATCATGCGCTGAGATGAGCGAGCAATATTGGCAGGCAGACCAAAGAAACTAGGTTTGTCGTCCTCTGGAAGTTTCTCAATGACAGCGCGATAGTCCTAAATATAAAAAAGTGAAAAACAGTTACTTTTTAAAAATAAAAATTGTTCCTTTTTTTTTTTTTGAGATGGAGTCTCGCTTTGTCTCCCAGACTGGAGTGCAGTGGCGCGATCTCGGCTCACTGCAAGCTCCACCTCCCGTGTTCACACCATTCTCCTGCCTCAGCCTCCCGAGTAGCTGGGACTACAGGCGCCCACAACCGCGCCCGGCTAGTTTTTTGTATTTTTAGTAGAGACGGAGTTTCACCGTGTTAGCCAGGATGGTCTCGATCTCCTGACCTCGTGATCCACTCGCCTCGGCCTCCCAAAGTGCTGGGATTACAGGCGTGAGCCACCACGCCTAGCCAAAAATAAAAATTGAACTTGCAATCACTGAAATAAGAAAGAATACTTTGAAATGTTAAATTATTATTTGTATTTTTATTGTCTAGATAAATCTCACTTTGCATATTAACTCAGTTATCTATGGGAAGCATTATCATTAATACTTCTTCACACTTCAATTATTTGATTTTATATTTTCTTATCCTAACTCCCACATACAAAGGGACCCTGAATTATTTTAAACATATTTGAGTGACTATGCCTACGATATGTAAGCTACTATGTTAGATGTTTTTAGGAAAGCTCTAAAATTTTTTTCCTGTAACTTACCAAAGACCAATCTGCAGAATGCAGTTCTGCTCATGTTAAATTAAGACAAATATTCAAGCAATCTACTTTTGTTTCTTTTTAACTTAGAGAAAACCTGTAAACGTGTAGACACACACTACTACGCAAGCACTGCTTTGTAAATTACTTTATAATAGAGCAATTCCAGTTAGTCTTCAATTTGCTGGTGAGGTGTGATAAAATGCATTGATAATCCTATCATTTCATCCTAAGAACTAACCTACGCATTGAATAAGCTTGGCTTGTTAAGCACTCATCTCAACAGTTACTCACTCATGACTTTAAATCAAAACTAAGTGCAGACAAAAAGACTTTTTCAGTTTGGCCTAAACATGGAAACTGTTTTGTTTTCACAAAGAGAAGTTATTTTAAGGCAAGTACTGCACGTGCATCTAAACTGTGTTTGCTGAAGTAGACATGGGGAGACTTGGCCTCTGACTTCCCCTCATCCTTTCTTATCCTTGGCAGCTGACCCTGAAGTATTTCCAAGGAGACAGTTGGACTCCAGGAAGTCCAGGACCTGTAAATATGTCACATTTTGGAAAGTCATGCTGTTCTTTGAAATTCTTCCAATCCTTTAGCTTAGCATTTATAAATTTCCTCGAGGTATTCAATCACAATATGTATGTATAAATGTATATGTACATGTACATGAGTGTATGTTTGCATATATGTGTGCATGTGTTATCCTGGGTAACATTTAGTGTCTTTCGTCTAACTCAATTAGAAAGCTAAACAGTGATTCTCGTAAGTTATCCTATAAATTTAAAAATATTTACTCTTTGTAGAGGTATACACTTTGCTCATTTCAAAATAGCTACGAAATCTTCTTGTCTAGACTGGCTAGAGTCTTCCGTCTATCTAGAACTATACAGTGAAATGCTGACTAATAATTGGCAGTTACATATTCAGACCGATTTATCCTTATTTGTACATAGAAATATATATATATATACCATTTGACAAAATTTATATAAACAGCACAAAAACAGGAAAACTAGGCTGTTAGAGTAAGGATAATATACCCTTTGTGGGAGAGGTAGTAACTAGAAGGGAACAAAAGGAAAACTTCTGGGAAGCTAATAATGTTCTGTTTGACCCCAGAACTGGCTACACTCATGTGGTCTATGTATAAAAGTTCATGGAATTATGCATTTATGATGTATACATTTCTGTATGAATTGTATTTTTCAATGTAAGCTTCTAACAATAGAGTTGGAAGACTTGTTGGGGTACACTATCTGAAATAAATGTATAATTATGCGATATTCTGTATTTACTCCTTCACTCTAAGTTTCTGCTAGAAGGTAAACTCCACAGATGCATTACTATATCCACAATGCCTAGAGCAGAACTATCACTAAGCAGATGTCCGATGCATATTATTGAATGAATGAGTAAATTAAAGACACTAGAAATAAAACAGGATACTTAAGGCAATAAGACAGTCAAGAGTAATATAGTTAATAGTTTTTTTAACTTTTGTTTTTTGACAATTATGTGCCAAATGAAGGATTTTTCTTGAAAAATATTTGGATGAAAGAAAATAGCACAAAACTGAGAGAACTACATAATTGAATAGATACGTGCCTTTATAATTCAAGAAGAAACGTATAATTATGGTACTCTAATAAAGCATTATTTGCACATGGATACACATATAGGTTTGTGGCAAAATAAATTAGAATTGAAGTCTTTCAGCTATACTTATTACTATTTTCTGGAAAAGATGAGTGCATTCTAGGAGGCTTTCATGTGATTGTTCAAAGCAAAAAGCTACAGTTGACTGAAACAGATACACAAAACATTGCTGTGAAAAACAAAGTAAATTTCTTTTATATATTTAGGCAAGCTTTAAGTGTACAAGCCAGAAACTGAAGACACATATTAAATAGTATTTGTCTTCTTTCCTATTTTTCAATATATGAGAGTACACGCATGACTACTATGAAGTACATATTCCCTCACTGCAGTTTTTCACAGCAGTTCTACCTTCTTTGAATTTTCTTTGGCCACTCCCTTCAAGATCTGTCTACAGACCAGCCTATTATTATGATCAACCACCCAACTTTCGGTAAGTACTCAAAAGTTTTTAGGATGCCTTACTAAAGTTGAGAGAATCAAGCCATATATTGTCGTAACAAATAATCCACACTGTGAATAATTACTTGTGCATTAGAAAAGAAGTAACATATATTTAACAATGTAAGAAATGATTCATGTATCTACCTGGAAATAGATTGAAAATCATTCATTTTACCTACCAAAATGCTGCAGGAGTGTGGTAGAGATACGGAATATGGAAAAATGCTTTTCTTATTCCTTTGGTTGAATACATCAATAACTGAAGAATTAAAAAACTGCTTCAGGTATGACTGAAGAACTCTAAGGTCAAAATAGTTATCTATACGTCCTCCATAAATAGCATTTTCAAGTAAACCATGTACAAATTCCCATTGTATATCTTTGGCACCTATAATTTAAAAAAAACACTTTTATTAATTTCATTTTTAAAACATTAACTAAATTCCTGGCTTGAGTTATATTTATAACATACAGCAAAATAAATTTAATACAACTAAATCATTTATTCAAATGACCATTAATATTAATAGTAGTAAATAATATTTGAGATTTTTTAATCAAGTAAAATCTTCCAAATATTTTACGTGTATAAATTCACTTAATCCTCATAGCAAAGATAGAAGTATTAATATTATACAATTATACATATGGAGAAACCTTCCTAAGGGATAGGAAGGCTAAGGCACCAAAATGAGAAAGTTACACAAAGATCTGAAATAGAAATGAGGTACTCTGAATCCAGTCAGATTATCTGAATTATCTGCCACACAATCCTGGTTACTTAAATTGGAAATTCCTTAAGCGGACCTATCCAAAATATAATTTTACACATTTGATGAAACTGTCAGTTTATAAAATAATCTGATTAACAGGGAAACTCTACAAAACACCTTCACACATTACACTCTTCTAAATGTCATGATTTTACATAGTCAACTATCTACTTTCTATTTTAATAGAAGATAAATGTAATATTAAAAAACCACAATAGAACTTTTTGTTTTTGTTTTTGTTTTGAGATGGTGTCTCGCTCTGTCACCCAGGCTGGAGTGCAATGACACGATCTCAGCTCACTGCTTCTTCCGCCTCCCGGGTTCAAGCGATTCTCCTGCCTCAGCCTCCTGAGTAGCTGGGATTACAGGTGCGTGCCACCATGCCTGGCTAATTTTTGTATTTTTAGTAGGGACAGGGTTTCACCATGTTGGTCAGGAACTTCTTGTATAAGGTATTATTTCATTTTGCAACAGAAATATCCTTGTCATCACAATTTTGTGGTAATGTTAAAATGTAAGAATTAAATCTCAGATCTACAGTAAATACAGGAGACACATAACTATATTTAAACTAGCTAATAAACTTTATTGTTAGCATTACTAGCATAGTTCTATTTCATTACTATAAAATTTAGAGATATGACAAAAATTGATTATCTACATGCCTTGGAACATAATTGATTTAGGTTGCCTGCTGCAGGATAAGGGGACCTCCACAGTGGAAGAATAAAGTTGTTATCTGCCTACATCTTCTTGTCAACAGTGACTAAACAAAGGACTTCACCGGGACTCGAATTTCTAGTTGTCCTGATACTCACTAAATGATACCTTTATCATTTAGTCACTGATAAGTTAGCCAGTCACTGATAAGTCAGTAAGGAATACAGACATATTAGTGTATCTTTCAACGTATAAAATAGAAACAGCAGTCATTATGTGAAATATTTTATAGAATTTTTATAAGAAAATAATATTTTTCTTCTACCTATTTTTCTCAAAACAAATTTTATGTTGTTCAGGATAAAATAAAATGAATAGAACTCAAATTACCAACAATAGCAATAATTACAGTCAACCATTACTGATAGCTTAACTCCATATATTAAATGTACTAAATGTTAAATGCTTCACATGGCTTTTGTAATTTAAACTTCTGGATATTCAAATAAACTGAGGTTGTGTCTACTATTATTCCTAATTTAAAGATCAGGAAACTCAGGCTTAAAGATTAGGAAACTTGCTCTAGGTCACATGGCTATTACTCTCAATACCAATTGTTCCCAAGATTTAGAACTTTTTCTCTTTTTTAGCATTGAATTCTATACATGTGGAAGTTCCTTCATATCAGAAAATTCTGTAATCACAAGATTTAACAGATTTTTACTCTGAGGTTCAATATCATTTAAAAGGATCTGCCTTTTATTTAAAACATAATGGTGTAAGATATCTATCTATATATGTCTTAGAATGCTATTAATTAATTCTATCACAAACTTGAAACACAATGATAAATCATTCAAGTTCTGTTGTTTCTCTTTTGTGAAAGAGCACTAACACTAATAGCCTCATAGTGGTATTATAAAAGTCAAATAAATATTCAAAAGTATTTTGGAAAATTACCAAGCCTTTAGGCAAGCTGAAAAAAGTATTAGTCTATATTCTCAAAAAAAAAAAAGCTTGCAGTGAGCTGAGATCCGGCCACTGCACTCCAGCCTGGGGGACAGAGCGAGACTCCATCTCAAAAAAAAAAAAAAAGAAAAAAAAAAAAAAAATCAGTGTCAAATGTTAAAAACAACAGTTCATGGGGGTCAGGAAAGTAGTTACCCATGTATGAGGTGGGGAATGTTGGGTCGTATGTAGAAAGGAGTAGAAAAAAGTCACCTCTAAAATACTGATAAAGCTGTTTTTATTTTTTTTTGGGGGGGGGTGTGCAAGTTACATAGGTTCAATTTATGGGAAATTTATTGAATTCTACATTTATGTGTACTTTTCTGATGTAGAATTAAATTCTCTTGGAATACTATTTGGCATCAACTAGTAATGGTGAACAAATGCATACCCTATGGCCTAGCAATTCTATTCCTACATATATACTCAACAGAAATACATCTATATATTCACCTAAAGGTATAGCAGCATTACCCATAATCATCCCGAACTCAAAACTACCAACATGTCCATCAACAGATATACATATAATTACACAAAGGCATACTGTATAGCATTGAGAATAAATGGACTACAACTAAATGCAACCATATAGCTGAATTTATCAAATATAGTGTCAACTACAGGAACCCAAACACTAGAACATACATGCTGTATGTTTTCAGTTTCACAAAAACAGGCATAACTAATCTATATAGTTAAGTGTCTGGTGTCTACCTCAGGAACAGGGGAAGGTAAAGTTGGGGGATGGTAGAGGCTGAAAGGCAACATTACATGAGTAGATTCAGTGGCACTTATAATGTTCTGTTTCTTAATTAAGGTGCTGGCCACGTGGGGGAATTCAGTTTGTGGAAATTTCATTGAGCCATAATCTTTTAAGTACTTTTTGTCCATATAGTTCATTAAATAGGTTTTTTTAAACTTCAAAAATATATAAATTAAAATGGGACTTGGTCACATCCTAGCTGTCCATCCTTATCCTTTTGCCAAGGACAAGTTATAGAAAAAATTTCCGATGCTATTAACTCAAATAATAATTGAGTACCTATGATGGGCTAGGCACTGTTACAAACCTCAAGAATATACACAGTAAACAAGACAAAAATCTTACTTTAAAACAGATTATGCTCTAGTGGGAAGAGAGAAACAAAATAAGAAAAAAATGAATAAACAAGAAGATATTCAGGTAGTACTAATGTATTAAAACAGTATGACAAGACAAAGGGATAGAGAATGATTGGATTACTTCAGATTCAGCAGTAAGAAATCAATCTCCAGAAGCAATTCTCTTCTCAAGAGGATACCTCTAAGCTGAGAAATGAACAATAGGAAGAAGGCGGCCATATGAAAATTTGGGAGGAAAGCATTTCAGACAGAAGGAAGAATACCTATTAAAACCTTCAAGTGAGAACAAGTCTGGCTTGTCGGAGGAACATAAAGATGCCAAATATGGATATAAGTTTTAAACAGGAAAATTATATGCTTTAGTTTGTATTTCTAAAAACTAAAATTTTTTATGGTATGAAGAATGTTTGCAAGGGTGCTAAAGTGGAAGACCAGGTATGAAATCATTGCTTGGACTGCCAACACTTTGGAAAAGAAGTGAATAGAATCATGATGCGATTTGCAAAGGATAGAAATTGCCAAAGCACTGATGTCTGAGTATGAGAGAAAAAAAAAAAGAATCCAGGGTGGCTCACAGGCTTTAGCCTTGAACAACTATTAATACATGAATGGTGGGCCATCTACTGAAACGGGGGCAGAATCAGGAAAAAGTATTTGGCAGGGTTGCAGGGTTGGGGGTGGGGAGGAGACAGGAATTGAAAGATCTGTTTGTGACATTTTTAAGTTTGAGATTATTATCATCATATTCTATTCTCTAATCCATCATTGGTCTAAACTCTAGTGTCCCCCTCCCTTGGCCCTGCACAATAAACTTTAGAGATTAAACTGTTCCTGTTTTCAAGGAGGCTGATAGCTAGATGGACTTAGGGGATCAGATTACATGGCTTTATTTACTGCTCTGTTTCAATGTATTATTTGTACCTTGTTTCCTGAATCCTACTTAGTAATTCAATTATGACTCCACAAATCCTTGGTACTAATCTTAATCTGCTATACTCCTGAATTTTAACAGTTCCCTTGAAAGACATCTGAAAAGTTCAGTCAACACCTGAAACTTCTGAAGGCCACAAAGTAAAAACAAGGTCTTTCTAGCTTTCTGCTTCCAGAAAGAAGAATCCATGTAAGAACAGATTCATATAAGAACTCTGAGATAACAGAGGTATAGCCGTCAAATAAAAAATAAAATAAAAAGCAAAAGCAAATTTTGTGATAGGAAGTGAAGCCACTTTGGAAGAAAACATATAGTTAATAAGACCTCAGATAAAATATTTTATTAATATGAGATTAAAATTTTTGTTAGAACTTACCATCAAAAAGTCTGTCAATAATGTTGTACCCAGCCCGAAGATCTGATAAAGAAAATTCATAAAACTTGGTCCAACCCTGTCAAAAAACATTTTAAGTAAACAACTAAACAGTACTCAGAGAGATATATGTATCACTGTCCTTAAACAAAATGACCAATATAGACTTAAAAAATACATAACTCCTGAGAATTTTTTAAAAAATCCAACACATCATAAATCTAAAATAACAGTAAATTTAAAAAAAAAATTTACTGGCCATAGCACGAAAAGTACTTTATAATACAATACTAGTTTTAGTGATTTATGTAGCAACATAGTCATAGAGAACAAATTGGTATATTAAATTTTTTATTCTCATTACTGTATATACATTGGGATATTTCCTATAATTTTATCCTTCAGAATTGTGGATTTTCTTCACAAACATACAAAAAAATATTGCACCAAAAAAAGCCCAAAAGCACATAGCAGTATATTCATTCATACTGAACTCACAAAGCATTCACATTGGAACTAAAATCATATACCTATACTAGCTAAAATGTTTGTATAAAATGAATATTCATAGAGCTCTATATTGTATAGACAATAAATTGAAACATAAAATAATTTATATATGGCTTCTATTGACTAGTTCTATGTAATAAAATAAGTTCAAGCTAAAATATATTTAGACTTGGATATTATTTAGGAATACTGATACAAATTTCATTCATTCATTCAACACTCAAAAAATATTGTAAAAATATGTATTATATGTCAGCCTCTGGGAATATAATAATGAACAAAAATATCCCTGCCCTCATGTAGCTTTCAGTAAAACATGGGAAAGGGTGGGGTGGAGACAATCACTCAAATACATATACAACTGTAAAATGATAATAACTGATGGAGAGAAACATTTAGTATGTTTCACACATATGAGAGAGATCTGACCTAATCTAGAGGAGAGGGAAAGTCACCCTAATAGGGAGAGGGGTGGCATACAAAGATAAAAGTAGACAGATTTAAGAACTCGTTAGGAAAATAAAACTAACAGAATTTTTGTATTGGAATGTAATGGAGTATGAAAACACCAAAAAGAGGGCTGTTAAGAATGACTTCTCAGCTTATTGCTCATTCAAATTGATGATGGATGATATCATTATTAATAAGTGAAACACTGAAAGAATACAAGATTTGGGAAGGAATATCATGAGATCACCAAACAAAAATTTAACAAAGCATTTAAACAAACACATCAAACAAAAACGTAAAGTTTTGGACTGCTACATACCAGGCCGTGTTTTGTTCAATTAAAACATAACAATGAACAAGAGACAAATATCTGTGCACTTGGGAAGCTTAAATTCTAGCTTGATCCAGAACATGTGAATTTTCAGACATGTTTGAGACATCCAACTGGGTATGTCAACTGTTAGATAGGCAAACATAGAGCCTAGAAAGTTTATCTGAGCTGTATGTGTAAACTTGGGGTCAATAGCATTTGGATACTTTTTTTTTTTTTTTAAAGAATATTATGGATATTATGAAAACAAAAGATTTAAATTTTGCTCAGTTAGCAGATTTAAGAATTAAAGATCTGTAAAGGATATGTATCCATCAACCATTAACAAAATTCCTCTAATATTTATCTAAACTTTCTAACAATTCAAAAGTCTTAATAAAATTTCTTATATCATTCTGTTAGACCTTATATGTGAAAGTTTATTTTTTAAAAATGTTTAATACCTTGAAGATCAATACTTTTAAAACCCTCAAATTAAAAAACTGTTGCTATCAATATTGCTTAATATATATACCTATGACATGGTCTTTAACAATAAAACTTGTCTCTAACAATTCTATTGTCAGAGACCATGTCATAGGTATATATATTTTGTCTACATTTACCTCCAGTGTTATGATTTTTATGAGAACAAAAGTATGGTATGAAAAAAAGTGACATTCTCAAACTTTTTTTGTGTGGGAAAGTGAATTGCTGTATCCTCTATGGATAAAAGTTTGGTAATATTTATAGATTTCTAAAAATATATATATATTCTTTGACCCAAATATTCCACATTTAAAAACTGACAGCTATGAATAGGTGTTAAATGAAGCATGCATAGGGATATCCATTGCAACTTTTTTTTATAATCGCAAGAGTTGAAAATAATGTATATGCCCATTCAACAATACAAAACTGCTAAAAAAAAAAAAAAAGTATAGCAATATTATGTAATACAAAAAATATTTTTAAATTAGGCATTAAATAGACACTGTCACTTAACAATGTCAAATATATTGTTTTAAAAAGCAAGGTACAGAGCTGTGTTTGTAATACACCACCTACCGTTTGAGTTATAAAGAACATAAATGTACATATAAATTAATAAAATGTTTATATATTCATACAAACTGTCTGAAGCACGAACAAGAAATGGTTAATAGTGGACCCTCTGAGAATAGAAAGTGGATGGCATGGAAGTAAGTAGGGAGGAACGTAACTTTTCATTACAAACCGTTTTATATCGTTTTTATTTATACTATGTGCCTATATAAAAACAATACAATCTCAATTTTTAATGTAACTTTTCTCAATAAAGGTAAATCACTATCAGTATTGTTCATCTATCAGTCAGGATTAATTGATATATTAGGCTAAGGACGGAGGTCAGAGAAGTTAGGAAAAAAAAGATTTACAGGGAGATGTGCCTACCCATTTTGGAACTCTATACTTTTTAGGTGTGATTATTTGAGCAAGTTAACTCTGATCAATGAGTCCTCCCCATAAGTGTAGTATACATATTATAAGAAACAACACAATGCTATTATTATTTACTATTTCATCTGTTTGACAAATATTTATTGACAGGATACAAGCCAGTCACTGTGTTAAGCACTAAACATACACTATTTCATTTGATGCCCACAATAAAGGTAAATATGATGGTTATTCTCATTCTTCAGTTGAGGACACTGATGCTTATTGGGAGTTAAAACAGTTTACCAAGGTATCGCTGCAAGAAACTCTCGAGTCAAGACTCAAATGCAAGTCTGTCTAGCTCCAGAACCTATGCTCTTGTTTTCACATGGCACTGAAATAGAGAGGTTCAAAGGGGAGCAGGGTGAGGAGGGCAGTTTGAGGAGAGATTTTCCTCAACAGAAGTGGACAAAGTTGAAAAAAGAGGATGGGAAAAATTTAAAGATGGAAGAGTGATGCAATTTACAGCTGAGAGGAACATTTGGCAACAAGAATTGACCATCAGTACCAGATACGACTGCCATGGCAATGGAAAAAATGCAGTTGATTGTGATGACAGTAACAGAGAGGCTTTGGTGAGGAAGAGCTAGATCGATTCAAGACCTTAAAGAAGCCCAGCATGACTGAAGTGTAGAATGCAAGTGACATAAAGTGTCTGAGAGGAGGCTGAAGAGATAGATGGGTCTTTTCTTCTGGACTGTGGTAAGGTATTTGCGTATCTTTCCCCTAAGTATGATAAAAAGTCACTTGATAAATTTTAAGCAAAGTAATAACCAAATTCATATATTAGAAAGATAATTCTGGTTGCTAAATGCAAAAAGTAGGAAGAACAGTTGGAAAACTAATTCAGAAAGTAGTACAGGTGAGAGGTGATGAGGCTTAAAAAATGGTGAGGTCCTCATATTTAAATTATATTTTGGAAGTAGAATTAATAAGACTTGATGATGGATTGGATAGGGAAGCTATGAAACACAACATATCAAGAACAGCTCCTGAGTTTGTAGACTGAGGAAGTAGACAGATACTAATGGCTTTTGCTGGG
This sequence comes from Chlorocebus sabaeus, assembly GCF_047675955.1. Taxonomy (NCBI): domain Eukaryota; kingdom Metazoa; phylum Chordata; class Mammalia; order Primates; family Cercopithecidae; genus Chlorocebus; species Chlorocebus sabaeus. The sequence goes on along the minus strand of NC_132904.1, from coordinate 99,797,954 downwards.
AAGAAATGACGGGTGTGGGGAATTCAGGTTTTGAAGTTTGAGATATCTATGCAATATAAACTATAAAAATGATACCTAACACTCACTGAGGGCTTATGATGGGTCACAAATTGTTCTTAATACTTTAATACAATGAGATGTGAAGTAGTTAACTATATACAGTCTAGAAGATTAGCAGAAAAGATCAGATTAAGGATATAAATTTAAGTCATGAGCCAAATTATTATGTAAATATGTAAACCTAGCTATAATACTGCATTACAAATTTTTTTTTTTTTTTTTTGAGACAGAGTCTTGATCTGTCGCCCAGGCTGGAGTGCAATGGCGCGATCTCGGCTCACTGCAACCTCTGCCTCCTGGGTTCAAGTGATTCTCCTGTCTCAGCCTCCCAAGTAGCTGGAACTACAGGCGTGTGCCACTATATATATACACACACACACACACACATATACACACATATATATACACACACATACGCACATATATACACACACATATACACACACATATATACACATATATACACACATATATACAGACACATATATACACACATATATACACCTATATATACACACACATATACTATTTCATTTAATGCCCACAATAAAGGTAAATATGATGGTTATTCTCATTCTCCAGTTGAGGAAACTGATGCTTATTGGGAGTTAAAACAGTTTACCAAGGTATCGCTGCAAGAAACTCTCGAGTCAAGACTCAACTGCAAGTCTGTCTAGCTCCAGAACCTATGCTCTTGTTTTCACATGGCACTGAAATAGAGAGGTTAAAAGGGGAGCAGGGTGAGGAGGGCAGTTTGAGGAGAGATTTTCCTCAACAGAAGTGGACAAAGTTGAAAAAGAGGATGGGAAATATTTAAAGATGGAAGAGTGATGCAATTTACACACACATATACATACACACACATATACACACACATATATACATGCACGCGTGCACGCATACACGCATATATATATATATTTTTTTTTGGAGGTGGAGTTTCACTCTTGTCGCCCAGGCTGGAGTGCAATGGCACAATCTCAGTTCACCACAACCTCCACCACCCAGGTTCAAGCAATTCTCCTGCCTGAGCCTCCGGAGTAGCTGGGCTTATAGGAATGCACCGCTATGCCCAGCTAATTTTGTATTTTTAGTAGAGATGGGGTTTCTCCATGTTGGTCAGGCTGGTCTCGAACGCCTGACCTCAGGTGATCCGCCCGCCTCCCCAAGTGCTGGGATTACAGGCATGAGCCACCATGCCTGGCCACAAAAATATTTTAACATACAAAAATATAAAGCTTAGAATATATCCAAGACATGGTCTTACTTACCTGAGGAATATAATTTCTTCTTTCTTGACATGCAGCATGAAACCATGCAAGACTGAAGAGAGCATGAGCTCGATGTATATTATCTTTTTTGCTAATTTGCTCAGGAGTCCAAGACTCGTAAGTACGCATTAAATTCTTCTTTAAACCTGGAGGTGACTAAAGAAAAAAATCAACAGACATCCTATTGCTAAAATCTTACAAGTAAAATATATTAGATTTTAACATATTTAGGAACATAATTTAAAGAAAAATGTTCACTGATTGCCAGGTTTGAGTTAAACTATTATGTTACTTCAAAATGTATATAAAACTAGTTTTAAATTGCTTATATCTAACAGTTCATCCAAATATAAATTCAGAATAATTTTTCAGATTTAAAACTATATACAATAACATTCAAAATAACCAAATAAGTTTTATATGAAGATTGAGAGATTATTTTTTCACTGACACTAAATCACCACTTACAATACTAATGTGATATTGATTGTTATGGGACAGGTGTTTGAGTTTAATATGCCAGTTTTCCCTCACTAATTGCTATTTGAATTTCCATGAGAAATTTGACATACCATTTACAAAGAATGTCAACTAATCTTCCTGGTGCATTAGTCCAAATTTAAAGTATTATGTAACATTGCTAGGTTCATAGACCCAAATAAAAATCCAGGAACTGAAATTGTATAGCAGACTAGTATAAAATTTTTAAAACTGTTCATCCATATGCATCATATCTGTCATTATTTTTCAAATTATCAAAATGATAACTTTTCAAGTTCATGGAAAAACAGAAAAATAATGCCCTCAAGAAAGAATTCTAATATTAAAAAATATATAATGTGGGTTTTTCTGCCCAAGTTATTCTAACTAGCTTGTTCTAAAATAGTTCTTCCAAAATGGTTCCTAACATAAAAATAATAAATTCAGGTCAATACTTTCAGAACGCCAAAAATTAGTCATCCCCTTTGAAATCCTTTTCATTGTTATTTCGTAAGTAAAATGACTTTCTTGTTTAAAAGGCGGCTGGGCATGGTGTAATCCCAGCACTTTGGGAGGCTGAGGCGGGTGGATCACTTGAGGTCAGGCGTTCGAGACCAGCCTGGCCAACATGGTGAAACCCGCCTCTACTAAAAATACAAAATAAAAATAAAATATATTTATGTTATAAAAATAAAAAATTAGCCGGGTGTGGTGGCACACACTTGTAGTCCCAGCTTTTTGGGAGGCTGAGGCAGGATAATTGCCTGAACCCAGGAGGCAGAGGTTGCAATGAGCCAAGATTACACCACTATTCTCTAGCCTGGGCCACAGAGCAAGACTCCATCTCAAAAAAAAAAAAAAAAAAAAAAAAAAGAAAAGAAAGAAAATATACTGCTGAAATATTAAGTACCTAGCAAATTTACACTTTTTAAATGAAAGCTTTTTATGTTTATGAAACATTTATAAAAACTATCATAGATAAGGCCAAATTTCTGCACACTATTCAATAAAACATGACATTAATAGGAAACCAAACCACTTAGAGTTTTTAAAAAGGCACTACATGAAAGAGCATGCAAATTAATAAATCCTATACACTTAAAGAGAAAATCACATATAAATATAGACTGAAAAATAATGAAACAAAAACACTAATATGCCAAAATTGTGAAATAAAGCCAAAGACGTATTAAGCTGCAAATTCAGACTTAGAACAATTTCAGTATGAATGCAAGTAAATACAAAACAAGCATTCAACTCAAGAAATCAGGAAGAGTAAAAGCAGAAAAAATCTAAAGACAACATTAGAAAGAAAAACAGAAAAAAGAAAATTCAGTGAAATGAAAAGAATCAGGAAAAGCAAATTCATAAGTAAAGGATCAGTTCTTTGGACAACAAATTTTTTAAACAACTCTGACAACTAATCAAAAAAAGAAAAAAATGATGAAGTGAATTTAACAATTTTAAAAAATGATAATATATGTCCATATTATATATATGCACATACATATAATCATTTTGAACATCTCAATGAACTAAACAAATAGTCTAAGCTAAGATAGTTAAAATTTCCTATAGTAATTCAAGAAATAAAAAGTTCACTGATAATTGAAATCAAATTGAAAATTTCCATAAAAATGTAATCAAATTAACTCTTAAAGATCCCAGAAAAGGTCACACATTAAAACATTCAAGCAACAATTTACCTGGTATAATAATACCCCCTTATTGAAACATTTACTGAATTCCTCTTACTTGGCCTTGAATTATATGCTAAGTTCAAAAATGCAAGCAAAAAAAATACCCCCGCCCTCATGGCTCATGCAATCCAGTTCTAGGATATAGATTAGTAGAAGTATATAGTGGGATTGTAGCTGGAGAAGATTCTGGGAAAGTTCTTTCTTAATAGACCTTATAATCATTCAATTAAAATATTTCCTGTATTAAATCATCTTTGCATTCCTGGATTAATGCTTAGCCTTTTTCTTCCTTAAATGAAACTAACACCTTCAGATGAAAAAGAGCAGTACTGATCTAAAATAACAGGTAGGACCAGGCATGGTGACTCATGCCTGTAATCCCAGCCTAGGAGTTCAGGACCAGCCTGGGCAACATAGTGAGTCCTCGTCTCTCAAAAAAAAAAAAAAAAAAAAAAGGAAGAACTTAAAAAATTAGCCAGGCATGGTGAAGCACCCGTAGTTCCAGCTACTCAGGAAGCTGAGATGGGAGGATTGTTTGAGCCCAAGAGGTTGAGGTTGCAGTGAGCTGTGATAGCATCACTGTACTCCAGCCTGGGTGACAAAGCGAGACCCTATCTCAAAAATAAAATAAAATAAAATAGCATGTAGTTACAAACACTAACAAAATGAAAGTTTTAATAGTTTGCTATTTTATTTATGACTTTGACAAGTCATAAAATATCATTACAAACACAATTTTAGCTATATAAGGTTTGGGTTGGATCTACCTAGCATTACATGTTAGAGAGATATAAGGATGGATGGACATAAGGATAGAAGGAAGGCAGGGAGGTTGGGAACAATCAACAGCGTGAAAAGCAATCTACAGAATGAGAGAGAATATTTGCATACATCTGATAAGATACTAAGCAATTAGTATCCAGAATATATAACGAACTATTAATACTACTCAACAGCAAAAAAAACAAATAATTTGAAAAATAGACAAAGAATGTGAAAAGACATTTCTCCGAAGAAGACATATAAATGTCCAAACAAATGAAAGATGCTCAACATTACTCATCACCAGGGAAATGCAAATCAAAACCACAATCAGATATCGCCTCGGACCCACTCAGATGGCCACTATTAAACACACACACTCAGAGAAAACTGTTGGTGAAGATGTGGAGAAACTGTTCAGTGCTAGTGGGAATATAAAATGATGTAGCCACTATGAAAAACAGTATGAAGTTCCATCAAAAACTTAAAAATAGAATCACCATATGATCCAGCAATCCCATTTCTGGCTACATACCCAAAATAATTGAAAGTGGAATCGTGAAGAGATACGTGCTCACCTGTGTTCACTGTATTATTCACAACAGCCAAGAAGTAAAAGACCTAAATGTCCACTGATGGATTAATGGATAAAGAAAATACGGTATATACATACACTGAAATATTATTCTATCTTAAGAAAGGAAATCCTGTCATATGCTAAAACACGGATGAACCTTGAGGACATTATGTTAAGTGAAATAACAAAAAGATAATCCATGATTTCACTAAATGAGGTAGCTAAAGTTGTCAAACTCTTAGCAAGTAAAATGGTGGTTGCCAGAGGATAGGGCAAAATGAAGAGTTGCTCTTCAGTGGTCACAGAGTTTCAGTTTTGCAAGATAAAAAAAGTTCTAGAGATCTACTGCACAACAAGGTGCATATTGCACTATACACTTAAAAATGGTTACAATAGTAAATGTCATGTTATGTGTTTCTTACTACAATAAAAACAAAAACATAAGTATGAAATAAAATTTGAAAAGATTTAAAGGTATTTTATATCTTATGCTATTTATGTATATTATACCTCATCTAAATGTAAAAAGAAATTGTGTGTTCTATGTAATAGTCATTTACAAAGTTTTAGAAGTCATGTATAGATTACTGCTTTCATATGACTACAGATCCAAATTTTAAATCTTCTTACCTCATATGTTATTTTCAAACTTGACTGTAGTAAAATAGGAGTAAAGTTGGGATGAACTTCTGCAGTGAGCCAAAGACGAAAGGTATCCTTAGGTTGAAGAGTATTCAATTCCTTGTTTACAAAATCAATGATAAAAATTTACTTAAATACACACAAATATTTCTCTTTTATCATTATACTATTAATAACTATTTGTAATTAAAACTTCTGTAACATTCTGATAAATTTCTTAATGCTTTGGTTACATTTCCTTTAAATTTTTATCTTTTCTCTATTGCTAGCTCAGTGTAATGAATAAGAATCTGCATCTAAAGTCATGTTGACTGGGTTGAAATTTGAACCTTGTCACTAACCTGCTAGGTGACCTTGGGCTCTTTGACTTATTCCATCTCTAAACAAGGATAATAATAGTACCTATCACATAGAATTGCGTAAGTACCAAAACAGTACCTGATATATAGTAAGTTCAAAATAAGTGTTAGCTATAATTGCTATGCTTAAAGTACCAGCCTTCTTTCCTCCCACCTCCCAAGACGGAGTCTCACTCTGTCGCCCAGGCTGGAGTGCAGTGGCGCGATCTCTGGCTCACTGCAAGCTCCGCCTCCTGGGTTCACATCATTTTCTGGCCTCAGCCTCCTGAGTAGCTGGGACTACAGGCGCCCGCCACCAAGCCCAGCTAATTTTTTTTGGTATTTTTTAGTAGAGTCGGGGTTTCACCGTGTGAGCCAAGATGGTCTCGATCTCCTGACCTCGCGATCCGCCCGCCTCGGCCTCCCAGAGTGCTGGGATTACAGGCGTGAGCCACGGCGCCCGGCACTACCAGCTTCTTGCTTCTACAGAGTTATATAATGATATTAATTCCCTTATTTACAATTTTTTGTAGCACCTTATGGCCTGTAATATAAATTCAAAACTTCACCATACAAATTAATCTGCCCATGCTTTCTCATACTGTGGGCTTTAGTCATTTATCCAGACTCTTATGACTATCTATACTCATCATATTTTATCTGCCTATTATTCTCTTTGTAATCTGACAAATTATTACTTATCGGTCAAAATATAATTTAAATATCGTGTCTTAGGGGAATATCTTCTCCAACTCTTCACTACCACAATCCAAAGCAAGTTTCATCACCCATGTCATTTTGTAAATTTTTCCCTTAGTATTCCTCATCCCACAATATAGTTCTTAATGTGATCTGTCTCTTCTAAATTAAGTTCACAGAGGGCAGGTACAAATTCTGTAGGTAACCAGAACCTGGCACAATTTCTGGCTTTTTCTTGTACTCAGCAAGTATCTGTAAATTTAATAAATGAATAAATAAATGACAGAAGAAATTTTGATAGCTCTAAAAGAGAATGAAGTCTAAAAATTATTTTAATATAATTGATGTCAAACACTAACATTCATTTAATATCACATGAAATGTAGAGTAAAGACGATGGAAAAAAATGAAAAAAGAATGGCCACAAAAACATTGTGCTTGCTTAAAATTATAAAGGACAAAATGTATTTACACCTCATAACTTTAAAAAGGAAAATTTATATAAACCTTTGCTTTGGGTTAGCATATCTAAAAAAATTTAAAAGGTAAAACAATACATTGTGATATAGTTGGATTTATAGCTGGATATAGTTGGATTTACAATAAATTTATAAATTTATATCCAATCAATTCATTCAAACTAATAGAAAAGCAAATAATAATCAGTTATTTTAAAAATTACATAATATTATATACTATTTCTAAGAGTTCTAATTAAGAAGTGCTTTCAAGATAATAACTATATTTTACATAGATTAGTAGCTATCAATCAACGGTTTGACACAGAAAGCAGTACAAGCATTCACCAGTCTTCTTCATATATCTGAAAACATGTATGGTTTATCAGGTCAAGGGCGGTGGCTCACACCTGCAATCCCAGCACTTTGGGAGGCTGAGGCAGGCAATCACTTGAGGCCAGGAGTTCGAGACCAGCCTGGCCAACATGGCAAAACCCTGTCTCTACTAAAAATACAAAAATCAGCCAGGCATGGTGATACATGCCTGTAATTGCAGCTACTTCGGAGGCTGAGGCACGAGAATCGTTTGAATTCGGGAGGTGGAGATTGCAGTGAGCCAAAACTGTGCCACTGAACTCCAGTCCAGGCAATAGAGCAAGATTCTGTCTCAAAAACAAAACAAAACAAAACAAAACATATACGATTTATCAGACATAAATTTTATATTTTTGGCTGGGCACGGTGGCTCACGCCTGGATTCCCAGCACTTTGGGAGGCTGAAGTGGGCGGATCACAAGGTCAGGAGATCGAGACCATCCTGGCTAACACAGTGAAACCCCGTCTCTACAAAAAAATTGGCCGGGTGCGGTGGCGGGCACCTGTAGTCCCAGCTATTCAGGAGGCTGAGGCAGGAGAATGGCGTGAACCCAGGAGGTGGAGCTTGCAGTGAGCCGAGATCGCACCACTGCACTCCAGCCTGGGTGACTGGGTTGGACAGAGTGAGACTCTGTCTCAAAAAAAAAAAAAAAAAAAAGATTATATTTTTACACACTAGTAATTTTTACAGAAAGCCATAATAGAATTACATGAATATTCATAGTCTAAAAATCTGTATCTCCTCTTGATTACAAGTAATGAATCATGAATCACCATGGTCCATCAGTTCATTCACTTACTCATTAACTTATTCGTCAAAAATTTATTGACTCTATTTGTGGAAGTGTGTAGTTGCCAATTAATTAGGACTGCAGAAATTTTTAATACCTCACAACTAGGGCAGGACCTCCCTCAATTTACTCTATTCTGTTCGCTTCTATATACTACTGCCAGAATATAAATAAACTTCTCTGTTAAGGACCTCCTTTGGCTCTCTAAGTCCCAGGACAAAAATTCCAAAATCTTCTGCATGGTTCTCAGGGTATTCCATAACCTAGCTCTTTCCTAGTCGTCTAACTCAATTTCCCCACACTTCCTGCCTGGCCTGCCCCTCTAGCACTATCAAGGACATCTCTTCATTCCTTGGACTAGGGATGGACATGCCCAGCACTATCTCTGCTTGTGCTGATGGAATTAAAATCATGATATCCTTTCTTTGCCTATACTTAGCAAAATCCCATTTGGCTTTCAAGGAATATCTCTTCAGAATCATCTCTAACTACCCAAGACCCTACTCATCTTTCTTAAATAAGCACCAGAATAAAATCTAGGTTTGCACGTAAAGCCTATCCAGCGACCTGTCTGGTCTTAAGACTATTTTTCTCCTGAGTCCATTTGAGATAAATGAAACATTTGCTTCAGTTTACTCTCCAGCTTCATTAGCCCCTAGGAAGTTAGGCAGTTCCCTCTGACGCCCTATTATGTCTCTTCTCCCAATACAGACCAAGAGAACAAGAGCATAAAAAGAAACTAATGGTATAAATATGTCTTCTAAGCTTCCCTGTCAATCGCATTAAAAATGTCTTGGCTTCTCTTATATGCCCTTAAAAAAAGATTTTTATAGACTTCCTATTAATATCTTATTTTGCATAATTGTATATATTTAGGAAATATTTAAATCTAAAATTTCTCAAATCCTACTTTTTAAATCATCATAAATAATGCATGACATTTTAATACTGATGTCCCTTGAAGATTACTAAGTTGAGTACAATAGATATTATCTGTACCACATTTATCTGAATCTACCTTTTCCAGAACTGGCAGCCAAGATACCACAAGATGTAAGTTCTTCAAACAGAGCCAGTCTCCATTGCGGGCACATTCTTTTAGCATTTGAATTGCTAAATCAGCTTGACCTTGACCCATGGCAACCTGCAAAAGCAAAAAAACAAACAAAATTTAAAAAACAGATCTGCTAACATGTTATAATATAACGGTATGAGATTCAATAATAGTAATCCCCAAACCTTCCTAACTGGCTTTAATAATAAATTTGGAAGAAGAATCAAACTAATACCAGAAATTAATCTTCTTTAAATAATTAAAAGCTTATATGAATAGTTTAAGTTTCCTGCCAGAATCACTAGTAACAGGTACAATCTGTAGAGCTCCCCTTCCTAAGATACCTCACTGATACCTGAATATTGACCTAATATAGACCTCATCTACTATGATTGACCAGAACACTCTATTAGTGCAGAACCTGCACACCTGAGCCTAACAGCGCTACTATTTTGCTATATTTCATTTATATTTTTCTTTGTAAAATTTTTACTTTTCAATTTTTGGTTGCTATGAATTATTCAGTTCTTTAAAAAATCATTATTAATTATTTTCCCGGAGAAAAAGATGTATTCACTTGTTAAACATTGAGGGTGAATTAATACATTTCATTTTCAAATTTACATGCAAACTGAAAAAAAGGAGACACCTTGAACAAACAAAAGTTCCTACCTCAGGAAAAAAAAATGCATTACAATGAATATATTTTACTCAAAATTTTATGTATTTCTTTCAGTTCAGGTAAATAAAGTGTAAATTAACATTACTGTGATTTATCGTAAAAGCATCCAAGTAAAATTTTAAAAGTAATTCTCAAAATGAAAGCAAATGTATGAATTTCCTATAGCTTCTTTAAGAAATTACAACAGATTTAGTACCTTAAATTATCATTAAATGTCTGGAGGCCAGAAGTTTCTCACCAGGCTAAAATCAAGGTTCTGGGTTTGAAAATAAAGGTACTACTATAAGGCTATGTTCTTTCTAAAGGCTCTAAAAGATAATTCTTCCCTTGTTTTTTCCAGTTTCTGGAAGCCACCTACATTTCTTTGCTTATGGCCCGTTCCTCCATCTTCAAAGCCAGCATATTCTCTCTTCTCTGACCTCTACTTGGATCATCATATCTCCTATCTTCGCTCTTGACTCACCTGTCTCCCTCTTATTTAAAAAAAAAAAAAAAAAAAAAAAAAAAAAAAAAACCTTTGTGATTTTATATTGGGTCCACCTGGCTAATTCAGGCTACTCATCCCATCTGAAGATCCTTAATTATATCAGCAAAGTTCCTTTTGCCATGGAAAATAACATATCCACAGTTCTGAGGATTAGGACATAGACATTTTTCGGGGCATTATTTGGCTTATCACAACCAAAAATGTTCATTTGATCAATATCATCAAGTGTTGGAACAGCAATAGCAAAGACAAAAACAGCGGGACAATATGTACTTACCTGGTGATAACACTCTCCGCTTCTTTCAGTATTAGCAAGTTCTTGAAGTTCCTGAGAAGGATCAGCACCCGGAGAAATAATTATCAAAATGGGTTCAATTTCCAGTGTCTCTTTGTATAAACGTTTGAGATTTAGAGGCAGTGGGGACACCTCTTTCAGTCCTAAAAGATATATTTTAAAAATTAAAAATAAAAGCAGTATGCATTATTAAAAAGTTTATTAAATCTAATTATATGATATATAATAGAGAATACCCAGGTGAGTTATAATCTCATCAGATATTAAAGTTTTTCCACTCTAAAATCATGTATTAGTAAGAGTCAACATCTGTTTTATGCTTAAGGTGCCAGGCATTTTCCTAAATGTTTTCCATGTATGATATCATCTTATTATTACAATGCTATGAGGTAGGTACCCTGATTACCACATTTAACATCTGTATTGTAAATTGAGACCACCATACAGGCCTGTAGGTGTATTGTAAATTGAGACCACAATGCAAGAGAAGAGTGAACCCAACCATCAATCTATGTATCTCATTAGTCCAATACAATTCATTAATGATAGCTGAGTGCCTACTCTGTGTCATGCATATGGGGAATCAGATTTCTCATGATATGGGTAAATGGTTTCATGCCAAAAATTTATTTCTTATGCCCATGGGGAAAAAAAACTGTATGGGTAGTGAAAAGAATCCTTAAGACAGAAATACATAACTGTCAGTTTATATTTGTTAGCCAAATGACCCTATGCAAATCATTAAAATGCAATGTGCCTCAGTTTCCTCAATTGCAAAACAAGGATAAAGCAATCCACATGTCCTTTGGAAGCAAAATAAGTACAATAATTGTAACAAATGCCATTTATTCATCACCTACTGAATGCTAAGCATTATATCAGGTAGTTTATTTAAATGATATCTAAACCATACAATGATCCTGAGAAACAAATATCATTACATTAATTTTATGGGGAAGAAAACTAATACTCTCTCTTCTGCTAAAACTTGAATGTTTCCATTATTGATGTATTTCATAAAAGCCAAACTGAAAAGGCTCATGTCAATTAATAATTTCAAATATACTTGTTTGAATTGAGTTAAAATGAGTGTTACACAGGAGTTAAAAATTAAGAAAAAATTAGGAGTATGTAACTGAGTGAGTACATGGGCAAGAAGGGCTTCCATACATTCTCAAAAGTAGAAGTGAATAGACAAGACTGCACCTCAGATATGGACATCCTTAAAGAATTAAGAATAGTAAACACTCTAAAATATAAATTGAATGTTATCATGATGGGTCAAAAGAGACATTTCTAGGTAACCAACCTGAAAAGGTACATTTCATGCATAAAGCAGCACCCTTGTCTATTCTTCACAACAGCAACCCATAATGCTAAGCATTTCCAAAGTCAGAAATACTCCTAATAACAGGTGAAATTTACTCCAAGAGCCACTTAAAATTGATGAATTGTTTTTAGGGGCATATTTTATAAATTTTCTTTTTAACTAAGTTTAAATTGCTAACAACTATTCAATTGTTAGCAATTTAAATTTAGCAATAAAGAATTCTTATGTACTTGCAATGCAGTAAGAAATATTTCTATTCATTTTGCATTCGCTTATTTATTTATAAATTCAATAAATATCTAGGCCAATTAAATATATTGTCTGATTTAATAAAGTGTATCAAAAGTCTTTAAAATGTACATGGCCTTGATCAGTAATTAAAATTATAATAATTTAAGAAACAATTCAGGATACGGATGCAGAAGCATGTACGAGGGCTTTTCATTGTAGCTGTTGATACTAGCTAAAAACTGGTAGAAAGAAATTGAGTTTCTAACAGGAGTCTGAGTAATTTCTGATAGCCATACATTGAAACTGAAGTTACAAACATGTTGAGGTCAAAGATAATATACAGAGAAATCAGATTATTCAAGAGATTTGGCAATAATGCCAAATTGTAATACATACACTTCTATGTGCCTAAAAAGAAAGCAAAGGCATACATAGAAACGTTAACAATGATTAGTGCTAATGATGGAATACCAGGTGTTTCTCATTTTCTTTTCATGTCTATGCATTTCCTGATACTCCTCTAATTACTATATCTTATACAACAAAAATGTCAAAATATATATAAAATATTTTCATTTAAAATAACTACTTGCTGACTTAAGTGTGCTTTATTTGGAAAATATATGCCAATACAAAAACTGTCTAAAAAAGCTAAAATGCAGATTACCATACCACTTATTTATTTAACCAATGTACACTGTAAACTTCATGTGGGCAAACATCATACTGAATCTTTCACTACTTTATATCCAGAGACTAGCAAATTCAATTATAACTTTTAATTTTAAAATCCCACGGGATATAAGTATATATCCATTAATTCATTTTACACAATATTTCAAAGCAATAAAACATTTTGAGTTGGAGAAAAAAAATCATGAAAAATACCTTGCCATTTAATGTAACACAGGTGACATTCATATTACTTGGAATTAGATGTTAGCCATCCTGCCCAAAAAACTCCGGCAAAATTTCTGTTGCACTTTAAGTGAACTGAGTATACTGGTTTTATCAGTCCAAATAATTCTGATTCACGATACCATCAGACTCCTCAATACAAATCATTCAAAACTATTTAATAAAGTTAGCCAAAAATAATAATTGCACTGTGAATTACGTGCACTGTGCATGAAAAATTGCACTGTGAATCCAAAACTATTTGGAAATCACTGGAACCTGATATTCTGACCATAAGTTTAAAAATAAATACAGCATTTCTTTCAAAAAAAAATAAGACAAAGGAATAACTTAAACCTTTATTGCATTTTATGCAAATAAAATATTGATATAATAAAAAAGAAATAACTTGCAATTGAAAAAGGAACAAATTGACTCCCGTACTTTGCAGGTACCTGAGTAAAGAAAGTGGCAAATTATCAAAACTATTATACGTAGTAAGTATAATAGATTCATTCTTTTTCATTCCTCTCATCCTCCGTAACAAAGAGCTGATAAGTATCAGATGTATAAAATTACCTTTCTTTTATGAGAAAAAAACAATTGTAAAAATGTATCACAAACATCAGTAAAAAGAGGAAAATCAACAGCCACTACCTAACCCAATATATGTGAACCAATTAAATGGGAAACTACGTTTTAGAAATGGAATAGTACTCAACCCTAGAGACAAGTAAAAAAGTCATATATGTTGTGGTAGGCAGAATTCTAAAGATATCTCTTTCAAGAATCCTAAGCCCTGGTTATTCAATCAAAAACTAAACTAAGTACTGCTGTGAAGGGACTTTGCAAATGTAACTAAGGTCATGAACTTAAAAGTAAGAAGATTATCCTGTGTTATTCACGTGGGCCAAGCTAATCAATTGACCCCTTAAAAGTGGAGCAGTTTCTCTAGTTAGAGTCAAAGAAGTGTAGCAGAAAAGAGAAACAGGAGAGATATGAAGCATGCAAAGGAATCAATCTGCAAATGCTGGCTTTAAAGATGGAGGAAGGGGGCTAGATACCAACTGGCATCTAAAAGCTGAGAATGACACCAAAAGACAGAAAGAAAATGGGGACCTCAGTCCTAAAACTGAATAGGGCTGTGAACCTTAATGAGTTTGGAAGTGGATTTTCCCCAGGGCTTCCAAAACTTGGAACAAAGAAACCTGGTGAGCCCATCAGGTTTCTGACCTGCAGAAGATGATAACTGGGCATTGTTTAAACCTGATAAATTTCTAGCAGCAATAGATAATGAATGCAAATATCCTTAAGTCTTTCTTTCTTTTAGACACAGACTTGATAAGACAGATTGAGCTATGAAAGCAAGGTACATGGGATGGGATGATGCCATAAGAGAGGTACAGAACTGTAAAACTAGGAAGGATGTATAGTTCAAAAAAAAACTTTTGGATGAAGAACATTTAAAAATTTCTGGTTCCTGTAGTTATTGCAGCACTGTATGGGGACATGTCTCTTTACATTCCCAATACCTCAATACACATAGCATAATATAGTCCTCACAATAGTTTTTTTTTTAAGTCAAAATTACATCAGAATTACAGAAGTAAGAATACTTGCATCTGGTCAGTGCCATTTTTAAAAAGTAATGTAGTAGATTTTGCCAGCACATAAGTCTTGCTTTGTAGAATCTTATTAAACAGGCATCCCTAAAAGCTTTGAGGATTGCTATACGAATTTAAATCTTCAAATCAAAACTACTTCCATAAATACATCTTTTGAATTTACTATTTTAAGGTTTATAGATTATCAAAACAGTTGCTAAAACTTAATAAGGATCTTTCCATATGAATGATGCTTGAGAAATTACATTTAAAATCAAAGCTCTAAAATTTGATTAAAAAGAGGTAAGTGCCTGTTGTTCTCCAGTGACTTGAATTTTTAAAACTTCCTCATGAAATAAAAACTCCAATTTTACATGAAAACAATTTAAGAAAGCTACTTGACCAAATACAAAGTCATATAGCCATAAAATAGTAAACATAATTTTTGCTTAGAAAGAGTATGATTTTAGAAATGTATTAAACTTTCAAAGCATCTGAATATATAAATGACATGAGGTTTTTAATTAATGTCATTAAACCTTAAATGTCACTTGACCTGGAGATGAAATAGTACCATAAGTATTTCAAAGAGTTGATAGTCAAACTATAAAATCAGTAGGAAAGGTCATGTGCAATGTGGCACAAAGACCACATTATTAAAGACTAAATGGGTAGTAGGAAAAAAACTCTTAAGTACCTCTCTGAAAAGTGTCCTGTTTTATTTTAACATGCATTTGAGCAATAGTAACAGCAAGTACAAAGGTTCTGATATTTCAGAAACATACTTAGAGCAGTAAAAAAGCAAGAAAAAGACAATTATGTGGGTAAAGAACTGAGCAAGGATCAAGAGTGATTAGGAGATAAGATTTGAGGGTAAGACCTTGTAGGACATTGTAAGGATTCTGAAGAAGATGAGATGTCACATTCCATCAGAGGAGTTGGAGCAGAGGAATGATATGATCTAATTTATATTTCAAAAAGCTGCTATGTTGAGGATAGACTTAAAGTGGGGAAGGATAGACGCCTGAATGGTAATAATCTTGCTTATGTAAAAATGGCTTTAAAAAAGTGGTAGAAAGTCCTAAAGTTCTGAGAAGTGACTGGATTCTGGATATATTCTGAAGATAGAGACAACAAACAAAAGGTATGGCAGTAATTGAGAGCTGATGATAGCTTGTATTAGGTTGGTACTAATAAAGCAAATAAAATGAATTCAGAATAAGTTTTAGGGTTGAAACCAAAAGAATTTGATGGTAGGTTGGGTATAGAAAGAAAGAAGAGAGGAAAGAATTACATGAGCTGCACAATGACGTTTCAATCAATGATGGACCATGTATACCATGGTCATTCCATAAGATTATAATGCTGTATTTTTACTGTATCTTTTCTATGTTTAGAGACACAAATACCTACCACTGTGTTACAATTGCCTATAGCATTCAGTGCATTAACATGCTGCACAGGTTTGTAGCCTAAGAGCAATAGGTTATACTATATAGCCTAGGTGTGTATGAGGGTGTACAATCAAGGTTTATGTACACTCTATGATATTCACACAATGAAACTGCCTAATGACACATTTCTCAGAATGCATCCCCACTGTTAAATAACACATGACTGTACTTTTGTTAAACAACACTGTTAAACTGTTAAACAACTGTTTTAACAACACATGACTGTACTTTTGGGGTTTTGGATTAAACAATTGAGTGGATGATAGTATAAACAAATCAAAAGTTCTGTAGTGATCACATTAAATTTGAGATATTTATTTTTGATGTTTTTAATACAAAAACATCACATAAGCATTAAATACACAAGCCTAGAATTTCAGGGCTGGAAATAAGAGATACAAGAGTCAATAATTTAAGAATGATATTTAAATCCAGGGATTGGGTAAGGTCGCCTACAGGGAGAATATGTAATAATGAAAGAATAAAACCCAGGGCAAAACTATAGTAAAAAAGAAAAGTACTCTAACACTTAGAAGACATGCAGACAAGAAGCCAGTAAAGGAAAGTAAAAAGGAACAGCCTAAAAGGGTTGGGGAATGAAAAAAGAAACATACCAATCAAGAGAAGAATGTGTTCTATAAAGAAAGAAATGGACAACTTTGAGTTTAGAAAGAAGTGAAAAATAGGATTAACTATTTTAATAGTTTTTCTAAGTGAAAAACTGGCTAGAAAAGGGTCTGAGACCAAGGGAGGTATTTTTAAGACAGATGATACTAAAATATATTTGTATGCTGAAAAAAATGATCCAGCAAAGAAGGTGAAATTCATGATGTGGGAGAAGATGATAATGGCAGAAATGAAGAAGAAGTAAATGAGTTGACCTTTGATTACAGCAAAGATATTCTGTCATAGTAAGAGAAAGGAAAGCAGAATGAGTATGAGTACTAATGCAAATGGTAGATGTGTTGACGGGAAATGAAGAATTTTTGTCTTACTGTTTCTATTTTCTCAAATATGCTAGTAAAAGGCTACTTCAACTAATCTTAATGCTAAATACAGGGACAACTGTTTTCCATATTCTTAGATGTGTATTACACAGTGATTACTCACCATGTGTATCCAAATTTGGGAACATGTTAATTGTTACAATAACAAGATAAAGTATATTCAAAAGCATTTCCAAACATGGACACCAGTATCTTTTTTTCCAACTACTGCAGTCTTTAGGATCAACAGTTAAGAAGAAGGCAGAGCAAGATGGACAAATAGAAATCTTCCAGCAATTGTCCCCTGCAGGAACATCAAACTGAATAACTATCCACGTAAGAAAACACCTTCATATGAACCAAAAATCTAGTGAGTGATCACAGCAGCTGATTTCAATAGAATCACAAGGAAAGAGACATTGAAGAGAGTAGGAAAAATAGTCTTGGATTGCCTATACCACTCCTTCCCCAACCACAGGCAGCACAGTGCAGAGAGAATCTGTGTGCATAGGGGAGGAAAGTGAAGTGAGTGTGACTTTACATTGGAACTCAGTGTGGTCCAGTCACTGAGCAGAACACAATACTGTTACAGGAATCGGGGGACAAGAGAGACCTCGGAGTAAAGCAGGAGGATTTTATTGAGTGCACTCAGAACCAGTGGATTAACATCCTGAGACTGGGCCCAGAACAAAGACAGCTCTTGACCTTTATACACACTTCAAAAAGGGAGTGGGCTAGCTTGAAGCAGGATTGCAGTGATGTGAAAGCAAGGATACAGAGGCAGAACGAAGTCAGTTAATCAAATTGTGACAGGTGCATAACCCAGAATTACACATGACCCTTGCTATTCAGCCCAGATGGCTGTTACCTAGGTTTTGCTCAAGTGTCTTGCATGGGCTTATCTCATAACCTTCACTACAGTGCCCAGGTGGCTGTAGCTCAGGTCTGCTTAGATGGTTCATGAGCTTCATTGTACTGCTTAGATAAAACAGAATACTTGAAGCTACTAGTTACAGAGAACAGGAATCTATAAACTCATACCATAAGAGAAAGGAAAATTTGTTTTTCTCCTTCCTATGTTGAGGGAGAACTGGGAGAGTCTCCAGAGAACATTCCTTGTGTCCTAGCTTCTCAGATAGTGTTTATCGAGGCTTTTCCTGGGTCTGGGCTGTGCTTGTTGCTGCCTCTGGGATAAGTCAGCCTAATACAGACAAGCTTATTTCTTTTCCTTTTTCTTTTTCTTTCTTTAATTTCCTCCTCATTACCAGGCAGAATTCTACCAGTGCCCATGGAAGGAGCATATAAAGCAGCCCTGGGCCAGAGGGAAGTCCTCTATTTCAGCAGGAAGAAACCAAGTCCCAGTCATCTTTACCACTAGCTAATTAAATGGCCTGAGGGCCCAAATAAATCCGAGTAGCAGTCAGGACACAGTGACTGCAGTCCTTGGGCAAGCCTTGGTGCTATTCTGGTGTCCATAGCAGTGGGCTTGGGGTGTGACCCAGTGTAACACCAAGTGCAGCAGCCCACAAGAGTACTTGCATCACCACTCCCTCAACTCCAGGCAATGCAGCACACGGACAGGTTCCTTCTCTTCAGGGGAAGGTGAGAGAATAGTACAGAGGACTATGTCTTGCAAATTGGACAAAAGCCCAGTCACAGGAAAATAAAGCACCAGGAAGATTCCTGAAGCCTATGATTCCAGGCCTTTGCTCCTTAGTTGATGTTTCAAGATCCATTCTGGGCCAGAAGGGAATCTGCTGGCTTACAACCTGCTGACTAAGGTAGCCTCAGGCCTTGAATGAACATCAGTGACAGCCAAGCAGTAGTGGTCACAGGCCTTGGGCAAGCCTCAGTACTGTGCTGGTCTGGAAGGCGCGAGGCTTCAGGTATGACTCAGCATGGTACCAGCTGTGGTGGTCAAGGCAGAGCCCATATCAACTCTCCCCAAACTCTAGGCAACCCAGCATAGAGAGAGAATCCTTTTGCTTGAAGGAAAGAGAGCAAAATATTTTGTCTAGGAATCCAGAAAATTCTCCCTTATCTTCCTCAAGTCCACCAAGGCTGTGTTTCTAGGAGTCTGCAAGAGTCATAGAGTTCTTGGGCTTAGGGTTCCCAATAGTACTAAAACAGCTTTAGTGAAAACAGGCTTAGGTAACAACACTCAGTCTCCTTTGGATTCCTAGAAAGCCCTCTCAAGAAGAATAGTCCAGACTCTGAAGACTGGAATAAATATCTAACTCTTCAACGTCCAGACAATGATGAAAGTCCACAAGCATCAGAAACATCCAAGAAAACATGACCTCAGCAAAGGAACTAAATAAGGCACCAGTGACCAATCTTGAAGTAACAGAGATATGTAACCTCTCCGACAAGAAATTCAAAATAGCTGTCTTGAGGAAACGCAATGAACTTCAAGATAACACAGAGAATGAATCAGAATTATATCAGAGAAAAAAATTTTTTTGAGACAGTCTCACTGGCCCAGGCTGGAGTGCAGTGGTATAATCTCAGCTCAGCACAACCTCTGCCTCTCCCAGATTCAAGCAATTCTCCTGCCTCAGCCTCCTGAGTAGCTGGGATTACAGGTGCCTGCCACCATGCCTGGCTAATTTTTGTATTTTTACATGGGGTTTCACCATGTTGTCCAGGCTGGTGTTGAATTACTGACTTCAAGCGATCTGCCCAACTCGGCCTCCCAAAGTGCTGAGATTATAGGTGTGAGCCACTGCGCCTGGCCTATATCAGATAAATTTAACAAAGAGATTCAAATAATTTTATAAAGCAAATCAATTCCTAGAGCTGAAAAATACAATTGACAAACTGAAAAATGCATCAGTGTCTCAATAGCAGAATTAATCAAACAGAAGAATAAATTAGTGAGTTTGAAAACATGAAAATATAGAGAAGAAAAAAGAAAGAAGAATAAAAAGGATGAAGTATGTCTACAAGATCTAAAAAACGACTTCAAAAGGACAAATCTATAAGTTATTGGCCTTGAAGAAGATGTAAAGAAAGAGCTCAGGATATAAAGTTTATTCAAAGAAATAGTAACAGAGAACTTGCCTAGCATAGAGAAAGGTAAGAATATCCAGGTACAAGACAGTCAAAATCACCGACAGATTCTATCTAAATAAGACTACTTCAAGGCATATAATAATCACTCTTAGGGGCCAAGGACAAAGAAAAGATTCCAAAAGTAGCAAGACAAAAGACGCAAATAACATATAAAGAAGCTCCATATGTCTGGCAGCACATTTCTCAGTGGAACGCTCACATGCCAGGAGGGAGGGGGATGGCATATTCAGAGTGCTAAAGGCAAAACAAAGCTTCCAACTTAGAATATTATATCCAACAACATCATCCTTCAAACATAAAAAGAAATAAAAACTTTCGTAGGCAGACAAAACCTAAAAAATGTCACCAACACCAGACTATCTTATAAGAAATGCTAAAGGGAATTCTTCAATTTAAAAGAAAAGGATTCTTAAGCAATAAGAAATCATCTGAAGGTATAAAAGTCACTGGTAAAAGTACGTCTACAGACAAATACAGAAAATGCTAACACTGTAACTGTGGTGTGTAAATCACTTGTGTTAGGCATTCTTGTGTTGCTATTAAGAAATATCTGAGATGGGCTAATTTATAAAGACAAGAGATTTGATTCATTCACAATTCTGCCAGCATGGTACCAGCATCTGCTAGGCTTCTGTGGGGGCCTCAAGAGAGCTGTTACTGATGGCAGAAAGCAAAGGAGGAGTTAAGTGTCTCACATGGTAAGAACTGCAGCTTGCAAGTCACATGGCAAAAGCAGGAGCAAGAGAGAGTTGGGGAGGGTGGTGCCACATGCTTAAACAACCAGGTCTTGAGAGAACTCACTCACTATTGTGAGGACAGCACCAAGCCACAGGGAATCTGCCCCCATGACTCAAATACCTCCCACCAGGCCCCACCTCCAACACTGGGGATTAAAATTCAACGTGAGATTTGCTGGGGACGTATATTCAAACTATATCACCACTCATGTCTTTATTATGAAGTCTAAAAGATACCTATCAAAAATAACAACCACAATAAATTGTTAAGAGATAGACAATATAGAAAGATATAGATTGAGACCAAAAAAATCCTCAAAATGGGAGAGGGGGAATTGAGTTTAAGTGTAAATTTTTTCTTTTTGCTTGGTTTGTTTTACTCTTCTTTTCTTTGTAATCAGAGTTAAGTTGTCATCAGTTTAAAATCCACTGGTTATGTTTTCTTCAAGCCTCATAGTAACCACAAAGGAAAAAACTTATAATGGATACACACACACACACACAAGAAAGAAGTTAAAATATACTACCAGAGAAGATCCCTTACACACAAAGGAAGACAGGAAGAAAGGAAAAAAAAAAAAAAAAAAAGAAGAGACTAACAAAAACAACCAGAAAACAAATAACAAAATAGCCATAGTTAGTCCTTTCCTAAAATAGCCAGAGTCCTTTCCTATCAATAATAACTCTGAATATAAATGGACTAAATTCTCCACGTAAAAAAGAAACAGTGGTTGAATAGATTAAAAATAAGACCCAACTGTATGCTGCCTACAAGAAACTCAGTTCACATATAAAGACTCATATAGACTGAAAATGGAGAGATGGAAAAAGATATTCCATGCAAATGGAAACCAAAAAAGAGCAGGAGTAGCTATACTTATATCAGATAAAATAGATTTCAAGACAAAAATTACAGAAAGAGACCAAAAAAGTCATTATATAATGATAAAGAAGTCAATTCAGCAGAAGAATTTAAGAATTGTAAGTATCTATACACCTAACACTAGACTATCCAGATATAAAGTAAATATTATTAGAGCTGAAGAGAGAGAGAGATTCTAATACAATAATAGCAGGCGACTTCAGCACTCCACTATAAGCATTAGACAGATCATCCAGATAGAAAATCAACAAAGAAACATTAGACTTAATCTACACTATAGACCAAATAGACCTAACAGACATTTACAGAACATTTCCACCAACAGCTACAGAATCAAGTTCTATACTTATAACTCTTAAAGGAGGTAGACTCCCAAAATGAACTTTAAAAAATTATTTATTTATTTATTTATGAGACAGAGGCTTGCTCTTTAGCCCAGGCTGCAGTGCAGTGACACTCAGTTCACTGCAATCCTTCACCTCATGGGTTCAAGCAATTGTCCCACCTCAGCCTCCGGAGTAGCTGGGATTACAGGCACTTGCCACCACACCCAGATAATTTTTGTACTTTTAGTACAGATGGGGTTTCACCATGTTGTCCAGGTTTGTCTTGAACTCCTGACCTCAGGTGATCTGCCCACCTTGGTCTCCCGAAGTGCTGGGATTATAGGCGTGAGCCACCATGCCCAGCTGCACTTGACAAATTAATAGGTCAGGTATCAAACTATCAATAAATATAAAAATTAAAACAGGTTATATGTAGCCTGATTATCATGCATATCTATTGTTTTGTACCAGCATCCCCTCCTTCACTTCTGGTAATAACCACTCCCCCATCCATGGCTGCTTTTGGAGAAAAGTAATTCTATATATTTCTGATGTGATTAGTTGCAGAGGTGGATATGTAACCTAAGTTGAGCAAATCAGAGTCCTTCTCTAGGATTTTTGATGGTGAAGTTGGGAAGGAAAAGTTATCTTTCTTCTTTCATCATAAGCTTTAAAATATAACCCAGGAAGTTGGCAGTCTTATCAACCAGAATATTATGAACCCTTGAGACTAAGGATAATACACAAGCACAAATTAAAATGAGAGTCTAAAAGCAACAAGAAAGTAAGAGAGACATAAAGACACAAAGAAAAAGGGAGAAACAGAGAGATGGGAGTAGGGGGGCAGAGAAACACAGAGACAAACTCAAGGCTGAGACAAAGACAGAGTTTCCTGATATTGTCTGAGTCATCATGTTGTATAAGTCCAGTTAACCCAAAGACCTGCCCTATTTCTTCTTTCCTGAGTAGTGAATACTTAAACTAATAAATTTCCTTTATTCATTTAGGCAAGTTTAATATGGTATCTGTCACTTGCAACCAAAAGAAAGGTGGATAATTATTCTGTCAGACATGAGTAAAAATTATCTGGTACATAAACATTCTATCAGAGTTGAATAAACAGTGACCATTTCCTCCCCCTGCATAAGTAAACAAAAGCACAGGGCATATCCAGACTATTTCCATATACTTATCGCTAACCAACCAGGTGACCAGTCTAAAAAGTGACTCAAAGTATTTGTGTGTGTACGGGTGATGCAGAAGACAGGCATTATGCGAAAAGCTTGGTTGGTAGGTGTTATGGGTTAAATTGTTCCCTCCCCACCCCCTAAAAAAGATATGTTGAAGTCTAACCCCATCCCTCAAAATGTTCACCTTTTTGAAAATACGGCCATTGCAAGTAGAATTAGTTAACTTCAAATGAGGTCATACTGGACGAGAGCATGCCTCAATTCAATATGACTGGTGTCCCTACAAGAACACATCCATATCTCTTCCTAGGTTCTTGTGGTTGCCTAGAAATCTTCTGTGTTCCTTGGCTTGTAGTTGCACAACTTGAACCTGTGCCTTCGTAATCACATTATGTTCTGCCTTATGTGTCTGTCTTTACATGGATGTCTTCTTGTAAGGACACCAATCATATTGGACTGAGGAACACTCTAGTCCAAATACCTTTACTAAATATAGGATGTCAGATTTAATTCAACATTATATATGGGTTATATCCAACAAAGAGAATTATTTTTCTTTTTTTCTTTTTTTGAGACAAGGTCTTGCTCGGCTGTCCACATTGGGGTGCGGTGACAGAATCACAGCTCACTGCAACCTTGAACTCCTGAGTTCAAGAAATCCTCCCACTTCAGCCTCCTGAGTAGCTAGAACTACAGGCATATGCCACCGTGCCTGGCTCATTTTTTAATATTTACTAAAGACAAGGTCTCATTATGCTGCCCAGGCTGGTCTCAAACTACTGGGCTCTAGCAATCCTCCCCCGTCAGCCTCCAAATGTGCTGGGATTACAGGTACTAAAACCACCTGTGCAAATATTATAATTCAGGAAATTATGACAGTGAAAGAGATCAGACCTAACCGATTCCATCTTGTTTCTAACCTTTAAGCTGACCTTGTTTATTCCTGCGTGTAGGCTGAACTAAACTTGGGAAGGAATTTAGTTGATGGTTTTGTAGTGCCCAATGGGTTCACCTTGCCCGTTGCCTAGACAGAGTTGATTTACCAAGACAGAGCTGGCTGTGCGGGAGACCAGAGTTTTATTATTACTCAAATCAGTCTCCCTAAGCATTCGGGATCAGAGTTTGTAAAGATGATTTAGTGAGTAGGGGCTTAGGAAGTGGGGAGTGCTGATTGGTCAGGTTGGAGATTTGGTGAGTAGGGGCTTGGGAAGTGGGGAGTGCTGATTGGTCAGGTTGGAGATTTGGTGAGTAGGCACTTACGAAGTGGGGAGTGCTGATTGGTCAGGTTGGAGATTTGGTGAGTAGGCACTTAGGAAGTGGCGAGTGCTGATTGGTCAGGTTGGAGATGGACTCACAGTGGGGCTGAAGTGAGGTTTTCTTGCTGTCTTCTATTCCTGGGTAGGATCACAGAACTGGTTGAGCCAGATTACCAGACTAGGTGGTGTCAGTTGATCCACCTAATGCAGGGTCGGCAAAATATCTCAAGCACTGATCTTAGTTTTTACAATAGTGATGCTATACCCAGGAGCCATTTGAAGAAGTTCAGACTCTTGCAGCCAGAGGCTGCATGACCCCTAAACCATAATTTCTTTTTTTTGGGGGGGGGGGCAGGGGGATTGAGTCTTGCTCTGTCACCCAGGCTGGAGTGCAGTGGTGTGATATCTCCTCACTGCAAACTCCACTTCCTAGGTTCTGGCAATTCTCCTGCCTCAGTCTCCCGAGTAGCTGGGATTACGGGCACCCACCACCATGCCAGGCTAATTTTTCTTTTCTTTTCTTTTCTTTTTTTTTTTTTTAAGTAAAGACAGGGTTTCACCATGTAGGGCAGGTTGGTCTTAAACTCCTGACCTCAAGTGATCCACCCATCTTGGCTTCCCAAAGTGCTGGGATTACAGACGTGAGCCACCACGCCCAGTCCCTAAACTATAATTTCTAATCTCATAGCGAACCTATTAGTCCCTTGAAGGCAGACTTATCCCCAGGCAAAAAGCGGGTCTTTTTGCAAAAGGGCTATTATTAATCTTGTTTCAGAGTCAAACCATAAACCAAATTCCTTCCCAAGGTTAGTTCTGCCTATGCCCAAGAATGAACAAGGATAGCTTAAAAGTTAGAAGCAAGATGGAGTCAGTTTGGTCTGAACTCTTTCACTGTCATAATTTCCTCAGTTTTATTTTTTGCAAAGGTGGTTTCGGTTTGACTCTGAAACAAAATTCATAATAGCCCTTTTTCAAAAAGACCCCTTTCTTGCCTGGGGGCCAGTCTGCCTTTGCAGACTAACAAATTAGCTACAAAATCAGAAATTATGCTTTAGGGGTAATGCAGCCTCTGGCTGCAAAAGTCTGAACATCTCCAAATGGCTCCTGGGGATAACACCACTATTGTAAAAGCTAACCATTTATGTGATCCCACCTAGAAACACAAGACAGCAAGAAAACCTCACTTGAAACCCCTATGATTCCATCTCCAACCTGACCAGTCAGCACTCTCCACTTCCCAAGCCCCTACCCACCAAATCATCTTTAAAAACTCCAACCCCCAATGCTCAGGGAGACTGATTCGAGTAGTAATAAAACTCCGGTCTCCCACACAGCCGGCTCTGTGTGAATTACTCTTTCTCCATGGCAAGTCTGTCTTGCCAAATCAGCTCTGTCTAGGCAGCAGGCAAGGTGAACCTGTTGGGCAGTTACAGGATGAGCCACCATGCCCAGACGAGAATTATTTTTCTAAAACAGGTAGAGACTGGAAGATAAATAAACAGAATGAATAAAAGAGATATCATACCATTTCTAATCTAGAGCTAACATAAAATGAAAGGTAAATTAAAAACAAATAATTCAGGTCAGTGGTCTAGTTCTTGAAAAGCATCACACTTACCCAGAGTTTTACATGCAAAAAGAGCCATGGCACTTTGCAATCTGTCCGGTCTTAGCGCCTGTACTACGAGAATCTTAAAATAAAATGCAGAATATTTTTAAAGAATAAAGTTGTGCAACTACTTTAAACAATAATTAATGTTAACTAATTAAACAAATGTTTACTAAATATGGGAACACTTATCATTGTTTCATAATATTTACTGTGCTTTAAACTGTCACTATAGGTATAGAGCAAGTATATATCAAAAATGTTACTGAAATCCGTTTACTTCCTCAAGCCTATCATCAAAAGTGAACACAGGGTTAGCAGCGTCTTCCGGATCTAATAAAAGGCTAAATGGCAGGTGAAAATCATGGTATGTAGGTGAGGCATTTCTGTTGACAGCAAACAGAGACCCAGAAATCCTCCCTAAAATGTTCAAATCACTATTTTTACCTTAAAAAAAAAAAAAAAGGAAAGAGACAGTGTCTCGCCCTGTCACCCAGGCTGGAGTGCAGTGGTACAATCACATCTCACTGCTGCCTCGAATCCTGAGCTCATGTGATCTTTCCACCGCAGCCTCCCAAGGAGCTGGGACTACTGACTCATATATATCTATGATATTCCTAGATGTTTTACGTTTTCAAATCAATTTTTTCTTAGTCATTTTCCTTTTTGGTTAAGCACTCTTGGGGAAATAGAATTCACTGTATATGGAGACACAAAGGGGTCAGATCAAGAGAAGAGATAAATGGAAAGGTCATTTCCTGGAGAATCAACTTCTGAAAAGCTCTCCCACTCTAATCTTTTTGACTAGCAAAAAAATTTGAGTGCAACCTGCCAGTAGGTTTCATCATTCTATTTTAAAATAGAATGGGAAAAATCCCCTGTTACTCACTATTAGGTCTTTTCCTTAAAAATAACTCCAGGAAATGATTGTAAAACTTGTACAATTTGTACCTTAGTTTCTTTCTGAAATAGATTTTTCCTATTACAAAATCCCCCTGGGGTCTCAGGCAAAGGGAATAACAAAGCCACAGTGAGAGAGAAACCCGGCCCAGAAACTTTGGCATGATTTAATTGTCAATAAAGTGGCAAAAGCATCAAGCCCTTCCCTAAATATGCCATTAAAGGTAAAGTAACACTCTAAAAGCAAAGCTTTCCTTTAAATGGCTTCTGAATAATAAGAGAAACATTAAACACTTTTTTTTTGCATTTAGATAACACTAAATTTTACCTGCTGAAATAAGGAAACTTTCTTTGCAAGAATAGATGGAAACTCTTGCTCACACATTGAATTATGATAATAAGTACGCCACAGAGCTGCATCTTCAAAGCAGAGGGTCTGATAAAGACTGGGGAGAGCAATCTAAAAAATAAAAATGGCCATATACAGTGAGCTATAAGCAAATATAAGCATATATATTTATTTTTTAAAAAACTAAAAGTGAGAACCAATTATTAGTTGATGTTTATTGTTCATTTTCTACTTTGTGTTGGCTTGTCTAATTATTTCTAGGTCAGCAACACTATGGTAAACTCACCTAATATTAAAGCCAGAATTAAAATAAACTTCCAACGTAGTACTAAACCAGTGCTCACGAGTTAAATCTTTTCTCTATGTAAAAACATTTGTATCTAGTTATCTCTACCTTATGAAGAAAACAAATGCGGTCATTAAGATCAAGTGTAAATTCTTTTTTTTTTTTTTTGAGACGGAGTCTCGCTGTCACCCAGGCTGGAGTGCAGTGGTGCGATCTCGGCTCACTGCAAGCTCCGCCTCCTGGGTTCACACCATTCTCCTGCCTCAGCCTCCTGAGTAGCTGGGACCACAGGCGCCCGCCACCACGCCCAGCTAATGTTTTTTGTGTTTTTAGTAGAGATAGGGTTTCACCGTGTTAGCCTGGATGGTCTCGTTTCCTAACCTCATGATCTGCCTGCCTAAGCGTCCCAAAGCGCTGGGATTACAGGCGTGAGCCACCGCGCCTGGCCTCAAGTGTAAATTCTAAGGATTGTCATGTTAAATATGTCAAATTTCATATTAATATTGACAAAGACTCTCTTTATCAAAACTTTGGTCAGGCTCCTCTGAGCTCTCTTTGACTAGGCCTCAATCAGGGGCTTCATGTCATGCCTTGTAGCATCCTATTTTAACAAGAATTTTGCTAAGTAACTTTAGCAATATTCCCTATCTTTAATATCCAATCGAATTCCTCCTCTCAGCTGGGCGCAGTGGCTCACGCCTGTAATCCCAAAACTTTGGGAGGCCAAGTTGGGTGTATCACCTGAGGTCAGGAGTTTGACACCAGCCTGGACAACATGGTGAAATCCCATCTCTATTAAAAATACAAAAAAATTAGCCAGGCTGGTGGTGGGCGCCTGTAATCCCAGCTACTCCAGAGGCTGAGGCAGAAGAATCACTTGAACCCGGGAGGCAGAGGCTGCAGTGAGGAGAGATCACGCCACTGCACTCCAGCCTGGGCCACAGAGCAAGACTCTGTCTCAAAAAAAAAAAAAAAAAATTTCTCCTATCCCACCCTTGTTATCTATTGGTATCTGATCATCTTGATCTGCCTTCACCAGATAAATCAGTTTAGCCAGAATCCCCACTTGCTGCTGACATTTCCACTTTTTTCTATCCACTGACCCCCAACACTAATCCTTACCCTGCTTCTTGGGTACAAATTCCCACTTGTCCATGCTATATTCAGAATTGAGCCCAGTACTATACTGAGATCTCTTTTCCCCTATGGCAATAGTTCTTTTGAATAAAACTTACCTTCACAGTTTTAAATTCTGTCGAGCTCTGTTTTTCTAAAACAGTATCAAATTCAATAAAAAAGAATGTTTTCCTAAACCCTATTTGTTTATGTCTCTATTTGTAAACATGTTGCTTCTGTTGTCTAAATGTTCTAACCCTCTTTGCGACCTCATAAATTTCTATTCCATGTTCAATATTCACTTTAAACAAAATCATCTTTCAGAGGTTTTCCCAAACATATTAATTCCCTCTACCTCAAACAGTGTTCTCTTTTCCCAAATTTTTCAAGAGTGGGGTGTAAGATCAGAAATGTAAATCTGTAAAGGTGAAGAATTTTCACTGAAAACAAATGAGAAATTTAGAAGATCTATATCTTCAGTATAGAACTTCATATAATATAAACATAAATCAAGTATATAAAAATGCTTTATCCGAACATCTATATTCATATAAAAATAATCCATTATATTGCCCAAATTTCATTATATAACTTAACTAAAATTAAACAGCAGAAAATTACATTTCAATTTAATTACTTTTTAATAAATGATCTAAGCCTATTAAATTAACACTTGATGGTAGTCTGTTAACTTTAGTGACATTTAGTATACGAGGCCCCATCATTACTAATTTAGGTGTGCTACACATTCTATTATCATCATGTATTTGGCTACCTTGTATACTGCCAACCATTGTGACAAGGTAATGATTTGATATGCTCTCTACAGTGTAAGTTTGTTCATGGCCGAGTCTCTTAATATTATAAAATAGACACCTGTCATTCCACTGGTATAAACAAAATCACCAGAGCTTGTCAGTAGTTAAAGCATTAAAAACAGATTTTTTTCCAGGACTATTACAACAGAAGAAGCAATAGGGGGAAAAAGACTTCAGCACAGAGCAGGGCTCAATTTTGAATACAGCATGGGCAAGTGGAAATTTTTAACCAAGGAGCAAAGTGAGGTCAGTGGATGGAAAATTACTAAGAGGAAATATCGGGTACAGGGATTTCTGGCTAAACCAATCTAATAGGATTCTTACTGAAGACAGGCCAAAGTCATCAGAATCACCTGGGGAACGATGGGGAATGAGGAATCTGATTAGATATCAAGGGTAATCAGATATGGAAGATGAATAAATTCTCACTAAACCAACTTTGCAGGGTTCCTGTTAAAAGTAGATTTTACAAGGAAGTGCACAGGTGGGCCTAGAAGAAGGTTCAAGAGGCTGACTAAAGTTTGGTCAAGTAAAGACTGTCACTAGCATTATGCCAACTGGTAGTAAGCACCAAACAAATGATAAATGAAAAAAATGGAGGATATAAAACAGAATCGTCCCCCTCTTTTTTTCATTTGTTTTGCTCAACCAATATTTATGAAATGAAGGCAGTAAAGAGTAGTGGTGAAGAGCCCAGACTATGCAGCAAGAAACACAAAGTTTTAAATCCTGGCTCTACTTCCTAAGTGACCATAAACAAGTTACTACATCTTTCTGTGCCTTAATTTCCTCATCTGTGACACAAGGATAATTACAATAGCTACCTCATAATGTTATTGAAAATATTTAGTGAGATAATCCATTTTCAAATTCTGTATAATGCCTTGAACATAGTAAGCCATCAGTAAATGCTAGCTATTCTACCTCATAATGTCATTGAAAATATTTAGTGAGATAATCCATTTTCAAATTCTGTGTAATGCCTTGAACATAGTAAGCCATCAGTAAATGCTAGCTATTCTAACTGTTTTTATCATGTGCTATTATTATGTTATAACAGTTGTGAAGAAAAGCAGGGGAAGGAAGGGAAGGATGGAAACATATATATGCATAGATTTGTCTTTCATTTCCCACAAAAACAACATTTTTAGCCTGAGTAGTTGAAGAACACAGAACTGTTGAGAGTCAGGCTTCTAAACTGCTTTTTCTTCTCCCATGTCACCATTCTCATAGCCTAACTTACCTTGGTGGCTGGGATTGGGAGAAAGAGAAAGAAAATATTATATTTGGAAGGCATGCTATTTCATAAACAAAAGGTTTAGTAATTACTGATTAAAGGACTCATCACAATAATTCTTCGGTAACTTTTTACTGGGAGAACTTACATCCTATGAAAATATTAATGCTAATTATGAATAAGGAGCACAAAGTATCAACAGAAACAACGTAAATACAGAAGAAATTACAATATGTCTCATAGTAGAAAAGGAGTACCTTTAATGTTGCCACGGCCCAGCTTCGTTCCTGATCTATCCAAGACGGAAGCTGATCACGTATTTTTTGTTGAGAGTCCTTTAATAAAAGCAATTCTTTTCCTTAGTATACTTGGTAAAATTCAGAGTTTAAAAAATAGAAATTGATTAGCTATTTTATTATTTTGGGGAAAAAAGTTCATTCTATACATTATTTCTTTTTTTAATGTATTTTACAAGTCATCATGGTAAAATTCTATGCAATATAAGGGACAGAGAACCAGTTAGGCAAATGTTGCAATCATTTTTTCATTGTGCTTAATCTTTCATGAAACTTCAGAAAAACTCAAATGTCATGAGGAACTGTCATAAAAGTTACATTATTTTTAATTATATCTTACATTTCAGACATTATCTAGGTTCCATGTTATATTTTGGGTATACTGCTAGAAGACGATTATTTATTATGTATTCAAATAGGAAATTACTAGGAAAAAAGCTAAATTTGAGTGAAGTTATTAAAAGTTCTAAAATGTAATTTTAAGACTCCCATCATATAAGAAAAATTTTTTAGTTATAAGATTTGTTTTTCTTAAAGATTATATAAAATTATCCTTGGAATAAAATACATATACTGAGAAAAAGAAACTGCATTAATTTGTTAGTGTTACATATTATTCTCAGAATATATGTCTTTAAAATAAACAAAAATACTTAGGTCTATTTTATAGGAAATACTTAAGGGGCCAGAATACATTCTTCTAATCAAAGTATAACATCAACAATAATTTAGAACACCTCTGAAGCAAATTATACTTCATCAACAAAAAGCCAGAAATACTTTTTCTAACAGCAAAATAGATTGTTATTTTAACTTACAGCTTTACGTAACATGTCTCCAACAACCACGCCTGTAAACGTATCCCATTCCTATTGAATAAAAATATAGGAACACAAAAATATAAAGATGATAACCAATCAACAAAATTGTCTAACTTTCCCTATAAGATGGCTTAAAATGCAGTTCTCTACGGAGATAGGGAAAAAAATAATTCATTTCCATCTTACCACTTTTTCTAGTACATTAACATTATCAAGAATGTATTAATGTGATAACATAAAATACTAATATGAAATCTACTAAGAATAATTTTAGTAAAACAAAACAATAACTCCATTATATATATGAGTCTCAATGTCTAAAAATTTAAATGTCATGTTCAATTAACATTTGTCACTACCTGTTAATTGTTTTTCCACAGGCTATTTGTTGCTAATGAGTAAACAGGAAGGTGCACCCAAAAATTTAAAAATGGCATCTGGTAGGAAATATTGAGAAAAGTAATTCCATTAACGTATTTTTTCTCACTGATTGAGAGAAGATGCCATTAATTCTTTTTTTTTTTTTTTTTTTTGCCACAGAATTAAGATTAATCAAGTGTTCCAGAATCTAGTGCTAAGGAAATCTATGCCTTCCCCGTGGCAT
The DNA here is from genome assembly GCF_047675955.1 of Chlorocebus sabaeus. Taxonomy (NCBI): domain Eukaryota; kingdom Metazoa; phylum Chordata; class Mammalia; order Primates; family Cercopithecidae; genus Chlorocebus; species Chlorocebus sabaeus. The sequence continues at coordinate 99,765,278 of NC_132904.1, read as the reverse complement.
CCCCAAGTTAGACAATAATAGGTACTACCATACTATTGTCACACACTGGCCAGTAAATAAGCAAAATAAATGAAAATTTGAGAGCAATGTGGAAAAACTGTAAGCAACATATTTTGTGCCTTCACTCACCCTGGCCACACACTCTTCCTATTAGAATTATGCAGCCACAAATAAGCAAAATATGAATGATTACTACTACATTATGTGAGTCAGAGAAAAATGTTCTCCTTTCCCAATGACAGTTTATTTATACTTTAGGAGAGAAAAATAGGGAATATATATATATTTCATGGAACCTACTGATGACAGTGAAAAACATTATATAGGAAGAGGAAAAGACATCAAAGTTATCAACAGGAGTTAACCGGACCAAATGAATAAATTCAGGAGAAACTATACAAGTTAGCCAGTGCATGTGGAGTCAGAGAAAAACAAAGAGAACATAGGAAGAACTGTGAATGGTCTACATTCTTTTAACTATTATATTCAAATGAAGGGAACCAGAAAATAGTTAAAATTTGACCAAGTAGAGTAAAGTAGGTCAAAATTGCACTGTCCATATACCATCCCTTGGCGCCCTGGCTACTGGAATCTCACTTTATGATAACAGCATCATAATGAGAAAAATTACTAGCAAATAACTTTTTTTTTTAATTGTAAGCAGACAAGAAATGGTTTCATTAGCTCCAGCTCAAGGGAGGTCCTTTTGAAGTTTGAGAAGGGGTTACATGGCAGACTAGAAATGAGATCATAAACAAGGAAGATAAATTATACACAAAAAGATGAACATAAACCTGTAGGTTCAGGCAAACTTCTGAAAACTGCCCATCCTCATGCCTCACCTGCTGCCTCTTGATAGTTCAGTGGAAGCAATAAATAATGTAGTTTTGTACCAATATTATCTCACTTTTTCTATTTATGAGCTCTACTGCCTAGGCCAGGAAAATAAGAAGGCTGACTCTTCTGTTGCCCTAAGTAAGTGAACCTGGGTTCAGAAAAATGTAGGCAGCTTGGGAGATTTCTTTCCTTGCCTTACCATCACTCTGGAATGTTAGGCTCATCCACAGGGAAGTAGAACTAGAAATCACCATTTTATACTACATTTCTAACTTAGTAAAAGATTAATAGGTTGATACATAATTTCTAGCCTAAAGTAACTTCTAATGTAAACATAAATCCACCCATTAACAAATTTCTATGTTACTGTAAAATTTCTCTCCTTTAATTTGACTTACATTTTCTTGAAAAAGTTCAGGATGCATGCCTCGAACAAAATGCAAAGCGAACATCAACTGATCAGCCTGCAAAGAATAACAGATATTATCTTGCCTTTTAAAAATTTGTGTCTTTGGAAAAGCACAGTCCTTAAAATCTGGCACACGAAAATCTCCATTCTGCCTTCATATGACCTACTTTTATCCATGTAAGAAATTACTATTCAGATTGCTTTCTACATCTTAGAAACACTTCAAGTCAGGGATGTGGTCAGAGTAAGTGATCAAATTTTTAGAGAAAGCACTAACAATTATGCAGTGGGCCCATGTCATTAAAAGACAAAACAAAACTAACTTTGCCAGGTGAAACATTAATACAATTGTGAAATTTAGATTAGTCATAATTCACCAAATCCACCCTATGCATTAGCAATCTTCAGTTTGTCACTGTGTAGGTTTAAACATATGGGTGACTATATGCAATTATGACAACTATTTTCTCTTTCCTGGATAGAATAATCTCCTAAATCAAACAGAAAACTGTAGTGAACTCTTCATTTTCCACACAAGAAGAAAAGTTATACCAAATAACGCAAACAACAAATAATTCCTTCAATGTGTTATCACTTAGAAAGTTAAAACATGAGTAACTAATTGAGGTTAGATAACACAGAAGAAACTATAAGATAACCCCATATTTCACAGAAACAACAGCAGAACCAAAAACAGGCCGTCAATAAACAAGTATCAAAAAAGACACCAAATCACACAGAATGAGAGTTACCAAAGGAGGTCATAGCTACTTTATCAGAAAACTAGAACACAGATTATGCTCAAAAATTTCTCACTAAAGGAAGGAGGAAAAAAAGAAGGGAGGATAGAAAAATAAGGTAGAAATTAAGATTCAGACTTTAAGGAGCAATCTAAAAGACAAAATGAAAGAAGGAAGAAACAAAGTCAAAGAATGTAGGAAGTGAATTCAATAATATGCCACATACATTCTACTAGGTGCTGCCAGTAGTCTTAGGAGGATCATACTCTTTGACTTCAACTCTTTGACATTAAAAAACACGTTTACAAAGAATTGAAAACTAATTATTTTTCCGTAAGTAAGAATTGGTCCAATTTCTGAGAACATATTAAATTAAATAAGAGCCACAAGTTTATATAGGGCATACAAAATTAAGTAAATAAAATTATGTCTTTATTAAAATATAGTAAAACATCTTTCTGGCAAAATACTGTGTCAGACATATAGTATGAAAATGGATAAGATATAATTGTTACATCATGTATCAAAAACACGACTCTTAAATACAAGGTACCTACGCAAAATAAGATTTGATGTTTTAATATTTTAAATGTTGTGGAAATAAACCAACTTATTTCCATTTACGAGAAGAGTGTTTTTAATCCACACAGTATACGAACTCTACTCTCCATGAGACTGGGTAGGCCTTGCTCCACTGCAACCCTATTTCCTACAATAGGCAGGTGAATAACAAGTATTTCTTATAAGAACAGTCTCATTACATGGGCATTAAGAACCCACACAGGGCCAAGCATGGTGGCTCATGCCTGTAATCCCAGCACTTTGGGAGGCCAAGGCAGGTGGATCACCTGAGGTCAGGGGTTTGAGACCAGCCTGGCCAACATGGTGAAACTCTGTCTCTACTAAAAATACAAAAATTAGCTGGGTGTGGTGGCATACGCCTGTAGTTCCAGCTACTCGGGAGGCTGGGGCAGGAGAATCACTTCAACCCTGGAGGTGGCGGTTGCAGTGAGCCAAGATCTCGCCATTGCACACTCCAGTCTTGGCAACAAGAGTGAAAATCCGTGTCAAAAAAAGGAAAAAAAGAACAAACACAGGTCCAGAATCAAGAAACTGGATACAAATTCCATCCCTCCTATTTTACTAGCCAGGTGATCTTAGCCAGAAACAAATTACATCATCTCTCTTGACCTCAGTTTCCGTCTCTGTAATGAGGGGACAATAATATTTAAATACTATCTACCTCACTGTATTATTTTAATAATTAGATTAGATAATGTATCTGAGGCACTTAGCATGGTACCTAGCACACTCTAAAAGCCCAATAAATATTAGTTATAATTTTATTCATACTAATAATGAATAAAATGGATCCTACATTTTATTCAATCATTATTAATCTGTTTGTCTATGGAACACAATTACCAACGTGCAGGAAATTAATATAGAAAATTAGCAATTGGTGTCTCAGTTCTAGCAAAATGGAAGATGAAAAACTAATTTTCAAAATTTCCAGCTACAAATACCTAAAATCTTGGATAAAAGGTCCTCAAGCATCAGAAAAAAAAAAGAGGGAATTGGAAACCAGAGTGGCATTAAAACCAGCTGCCTTGGAGGAAAACAGTCATGGTAACCTAGGGCATAACCTACCTGAGCCAACACAAGGAGAAATATTAACAGTGAGATTGCTTTCTTTCTAAAACTTGGGCCCTAAAAGAATTACATTATCAGTAAAAATATGAACCGGAAAAAAAGTGCCCATGCTCACATGAAACAACAAATATACCTGGAATCTGGGCAAAAGAAGTATCCTCTGAAAAAACTAAACATCATACTTGTGCCGAGCACAGAGTTAAGGCATACATTTTAACTACGGACTGAAAAGGAGTCCCTAAACAACAGAACTAATCGTGATGTCACTGAGTTACCTCGGTAAGAGTTTAGGCAAGCTTGCTTTAGAGAACTACTCCCCTAACCCGGATCTCAAAGAACTCCAAAAGATAAAGTATCACTGAAGATGATGAGTTCATGGTCCAGAAGTATCAGCACGAGAAAACAATCCACTGTAAGCAAGGGTCATTAGACACACCAGAAAAGAAGACTAAAATGTTAAGAATTTCAGATAACAGAACAATCTGAAACAGACTCTAATACAAGTATCATTAAATACTCAAGAATGTAAGAAGGCACTAAACATCCCAGAAGTAGACAGCTCTTCTGAAAAAGGCAGATGAAGGAGGGGAAGAGAACTTTATAATCATTTAAATTAGACCTAGATGAAGAAAAATTTGTAAAATACAAGTAAAATGAAAGAAAAACCTAAGGAAATTACCCACATTAAAATAAAATTGGAACTAAATTTTTAAAAAATTGAACACAAAAAGTCATACACGTTCAAATTTGAACACACACTTTGTATAACTATATGAGCACAAATAAATTTGTGAAGAATCAAACCAAATTTTTAACACCTGTTATATAAGATCTAAAAGGGGGTATCAAGTTGGGGAGAGACTGAAAAGGAGACTTTTTTCCTTTATTTATATGTATACATAATTTGGCTATTACAAAGAGCACGAATAACTTGTAATTTAAAAAATTAAGTGCCTTACGTTAAAATAAGAATCTTAAGGCTAAGTACTTTATAAAATACCTGGTATAAATAAGGTTCAGAGATTTAAAACTCAAATAGATTGCTGTTGAGAATGAAACTGATGCTGTCTTTTTTGGAGGGCATTTTATGTGTTCCTTAACATTCTGCATATCCTTAAATTAAGAAATTTCACTTCTAGAAATTTAAGCAAAGGGATCGCATATGTGCTCCTAATAAGAAATAAGGATAGGCTTTGAAAGATTGTTTATAACAGAGGGAAAACTTAAATAACAATGTCCAAAAGTCTATCATAAATAATAATCAAAACAAAATATATATAGCATAGTCCATTTTGTAGGAGGAGGAGGAATATGTTTATAAAAACATACATATATGGATAAATATCTGCAAAAACACATTAAAACAGATACCAAAATTTAATCAGTGATTTAATTTTGAGATTGTAGTTCCTTTTTGTTTTCTTTATTCTTATGTGTATTTTGCAAATTTCCTAAAATAAGCTTGTATGATTTGCATTTAAAAAAAAAACAGTAAATGTTTACTAACAAAAAGAAGACATCTATTAAACACAAATCTTCCTACCAAGTTTTAACAGATAATTTATATAGCTTTTCCCATACTGTAAATACTACTTTACATCTAGTATATGTATGTGTAATTATAAACCGACAGATTGGGATAAATATGAGATTAAGTCACCATTTATACAAAACATACATACAATGAAAAGACCTTCCTATAAATACTACTAGTAAGTGATTTACTTGCCTACAAGAAAATCACACCTACATAAGTAAAATTTATTTTATAAAAGTATATACTGGGGATGTGCGTGTGCATGTGTGTGTGTGTGTGTGTGTAGTACTCAATAACTATTTCTTGATTAAGTGAATTAACAAAAAACAAACATGTGAGCATGTAAAAAAAATGTTCCACATCATATGTCATCAGAAAAAGGCAAATTAAAATAAGTCGCTACTACACATCTATGAGAAAGGCCAAAATCCAAAACACTGACAGCACCAAATAATGGTAAGGATGTTGAGCAACAGAAACCCTCATTAATTACTGGCAGGAACGCAAAAGGGTACAGCCACTTTGGAAGGTAGGTTAGCAGTTTCTTACAAAACAAAACATATTCTTACCATATGATCCAGCAATTGCCTTCCTCGGTATTTACCTAAATGTGTTGAAATGTTATGTCTACACAAAAACCTGCATATGAATGTTTACAGCTGCTTTATTCGTAATTGTCAAAACCTGGAAGCAACCAAGATTTCCTTCAGTAGCTGCTGAACGGATAAACTGTGGTCCTCCAGATAATGGAATTGTATTGTATTCAACATTAAAAAGAAATGAGATACTATGCCATAAAAAAAAAATGAAAGAACCTTAAATGCACAATAGTAAGTGAAAGAAGACAATCTACAAAGGCTACATGCTGACATACTGTACGATTCCAATTATACGACAAATATAATTGGAATATAATTTGGAACAGGCAAAACTATGGACAGTAAAAGCATCAGTGTTTGCCAGGGGTTAAGTGAGCAGGAACGAAAAGGCAAAGAATATTTTAAGAGCAGTGAAACTACTCTGTAAGATACTAGAATGGTGAACACGTCATTTACATTTCTCAAAATCCATGTAAAGTACAATACCAAGAGTGGACCTTAAGGTAAACGATGAACTTCAGGTGATTAGGATGTGTCAATGTAGGTTCAACAGTTTTAACAAGTGTACCACTCTGGTGCAGGATTTTGATAGTGAAGGAGGCTGTATAGTATGTGGGGGCATGAAATATATGGGAAATCTCTATACTTTCTGCTTAATTTTGCCATGAACCCAAAACTGCTCTAAAACATAAAGCCTACTTTTAAAAAAATGCATCCACAACTATAACATAACCAAATGAACATGACATAGATAAATTTTATTTTATTTATTTATTTTTGAGATGGAGTCTCTCACTGTCGCCCACGCTGGAGTGCGGTGGCGCGATCTCAGCTCACTGCAACCTCCACCTCCCAGGTTCAAGTGATTCTCCTACCTCAGCCTCCTGAGTAGTTGGGTTTATAGGTGCCCACCACCACACCTGGCCAATTTTTGTATTTTTAGTAGAGACGGGGTGTTGTCATGTTGGCCAGGTTGGTCTCCAACTCCTGACCTCAGGTCATCTGCCCACCTCAGCCTCCCAAAGTGCTGGGATTACAGGCATGAGCCACCACGCCCAGCCTACATAAATAAATTTTAAAACCCTCAAAACATAACAGATTTAAGCAATTGGCCATTGTTCAAGTGTGGCTGAAAAACCCCCCAAAACGGTTACAACCAACTAATACGTATATGAAACAACTACCATGAGAACTAAAACACTAGAAAAAGCAAGGCATGTCTTTTGGGGAGATGTATAGCATAGTATTCTTAGGTATTAGGTTAAAATTCAGATTTGTAGTTAAATAATGATGAGGTACAGAAGCTACTAAGATGAACATTTGTAAATTAATGGATCTTTAAAATGATTATAATAACATATATAGTTTAAGGTAAAGAAATACATAATGATAAAGACAAATAAGACAATAAACATATTAATTCGAAACCTTTATCAGTTAATGATGTAGTTCAAAACTTATAATTTAATGATATAGCAAATTCTTTTCATTTGTTTTGATGTTTGTTTTTACAGACACGGTCTCATTCTGTTGCCCAGGCTGGAGTGCAGTAGTGTGATCATAGCTCACTACAGCCTCAAACTCCTGGACTCCAGTGATCCTTCCACCTTGTTCCACCTTGACAATGCAAAGTGCTGGGATTACATGTATGAGTCACCATGCCTGGCCTAGTTAATTCTTTATGACATATATATGTGTGTGTGTTTTTATATATATGTCATATATATACACACACATATATATACAAATATACACACGGTACTACCATATTTATTTTAGCCATTTCTTCACTTGTACTGAGGAAGAACAATGTAGTCTCCAGGTTTAAGGAACAGAAGTAAAGCCCCTGTCATTCTATGATCCTCAGATTACCTACTGGAGTCAGTAAACTAATTGCTAATTATTACTGAGCCCAACACTCCAAAATGTTGTCAAAAAATAGGCACATAATATGTGGACAATAAGTGGGTAATGGTTGTTAGCCTTCTCCCATTATCTGGTTACAGAAGATATCCTGACCTTAAGGATGAGCATGTAATTATGGTGTCAGTCAATCACATTGTATCACTCCATAGACATTGATACAAGGGTTGCCACCTGACCTAAAACAGGTCTTCCTTAATTTTCTAAGCTGGAAATGGCAAAGAAAGCTCTTTTTGCCCTCTATCAGGTTGCCTACCTGTACCAATAAATTCCTTCAGCCATAAGTATTTAACAATAACATCATAAAGGAGAACAATAATGATTCAAGAATAAAACTAAAAACACAATTTACAGAAAAAGAGAAAAAGAACATGAGCACAAGTGCATGGCTGCATTATTTCCAGTTAAACTGAATTAAAATTAAGAATGAATAAATTAAGGGGCTGGGTGCCATGGCTTATGCCTGTCATCCCAGCATCCTAGGAGGCAGAGGCAGGCAGATGACTTGAGCTCACGGGTTCGAGACCAGCCTGGGAAAAATGGTGAAATCCCATCTCTACAAAAGTACAAAAATTAGCTGTGCATGGTGGTGTGCACCTGTTGTCCCAGTATTTGAGAGGCTGAGGCGGGAGGATGGCTTGAGCTCAGGAGGCAGAGGTTGCAGTGAGCTGAGCTTGTACTACTGCACTCCAGCCTGGGCGATAGAGCAAGACTCTGAAGGTCTGAAGGGAAGGGAAGGGAAATGAATAAATTAAGTTTAAGGCTTTCTGAATAGTTATTTTAAAAAAAAAAACTGTCAAAATCAAAAATTGAGCAAATATTTTGGTATCTTTAAAATCCTTCATCAATTTTTGCTTTATCAGATCAAGAAATCTGGTCACTTTAATTCAATGACAATTTATTTCAATATATTTGAGTTTTGTTAAAAAATATTTTAATATCAAGGGGATATATAACAAGCAAAATCTCAAGTGAATAACTCTCTAAATGAATAACTAGCTAATGAAGAAAAATTAATAAGTGAGAGTAGGCCACTACATGGTATAAGTCAACCATACCTCCCATTCCATTAAATCCCATATACTCTAGTAAATAATCAGAGTGAAACTACTAGATCAGGATTAATATGACATTAGGACATCTTAAAGTGAACCTTAGTTGAGATCAAGTTCACATTTCCAGGCACAATGGTTTGTTTCAACTGTAGCATATCAGCAAGAAATCTTCAGCATCAAGCAGGTTGCACTAGAATTTCAACCCCAGTATCCTCTAGATCTAAGCTAAAGATTATTAGCTGTAAATCTTAGTTTCTTCTTCTGTATAACAGAATTGTTGTAAGCATTAAATGGCAGTATATGTAAGGCACTTAATAAAAGGTGATCAGTAAAATAAATATCTGATATACAGTAAGCTGATATACTATATAATAGTCATATCAAATTTACTTCCAAAACATTCCATAAACCCATGATCCTCAAAGAGACTAAGAAGCAGTAAAAAAATCTAAGTAATCCATTCCTTTTACTTCTCTATTATATTTATTGCTTTCAAATATGTTCAATGAAAAGTATAAAAGAAATGTTACCTTGTGAAGAGAAGTCATGCTTTAAGCTCAAAGCAGTTTATATAACATTGAACTTGGGCACTCACATATTACTTGAGACTAAATCACCCATTTTAATGAATAATTTTATGCACATTCAACTGTATTTTCAGAAAACTCAAAGGACTAGATACAATTCTAGAAGTTTCAAAGTTATTCAAGCAGAAGAAAATTATATCACTTATTAAGACTCACTTTAGTAGCCACAAGTTATAAAATTTCTAAACATCCAACCAGAGAACTTCCACTTTTTTGTAAGAAAAACTAATCTTAATAGAAAAAATAGCAGAATCCAAATTAAATTATTTACACACTAACTAAAATCATGTGAGGTTAGTAATATTATACTTTATACATAATATATATCTGAATTTTACTCAATCAACAAACAAATTCATATGGAAATGGAAGCAAGGTGAGTGGCATAGACATTAACTTTCAAGAAGTTTGCATGAAAACAATTTCTCTTCATATCCCACCATTTTTCTATGCCATTTCAAATCTGAGATAATAATTCCAAGAGGTAAGGGAAACAGTAAGAATATAGTATTCTACTTCCTGTGGATTCAGTTACCTACAGTCAACAGTGGTCTGAAAATATTAAATGGAAAACCCCAAAAACAAAGAATTCATAAATATTAAATTGCAAGCCATTTTGAGTAACATGATGAGATCACGTGCTGTCTGGCTCCATCTTGTCTGGGTCATCAATTGTCCCTTTGTCCAATAGATCCATGCCATATATACTACCTGGCCATTAATCACTTAGTAGCCATCTCAGTTATCAGATCAACAATCACAAGATGGGTGAGTACAGTACAATAAGATATTTCGAGAGAGAGAGGTACCACATCATACAACTTTCATTACTATATATTGTTACAACTGTTCTATTTTACTATTATTGTTGTTAATCTCTTACTGTGCCTAATTTATAAATTAAACTTTATCATAGATCTATATCTGTATAGATAGACATGTATAGGATAATACCAAACCCTACATATATTGTGTTTTTTTCTATAGGGTTTAGTATATCCACAGTCTTAGGCACCCATGCGGGGTGTCTTGGAATGTATCCCCCATAGATAAGAGATGACTACTGCATACGCTCCCAATCCTTCCTTCCATTTTCTTTCTTTTATTTTTATTTATTTATTTATTTTGAGATGGAATCTTGCTCTGTCACCCAGGCTGGAGTGCAGTGGCGCGATCTCAGCTCACTGCAACCTTCACTTCCTAAGTTCAAGCAATTATCGTGCCTCAGTCTCCAGAATAGGTGGGATTACAGGCACACCCCACCATGCGCAGCTAATTTTTGTATTTTTAGTAGAGGCGGGGTTTCACCATGTTGGTCAGAGTGATCTCGAACTCCTGACCTCAGGTGATCCGCCTGCCTTGACTCCCAAAGTGCTGGGATTACGGGTGTGAGCCACTGCGCCCAGCCCCAACCATTTTCTGTATACTCACCCAATATGGTTGGAAATGAATACTGCAACTACTTCCATTATTTTGTACCTATTCTAAATTATAAAGTGAAATGAAGAAACAATATGTAAAGGCACTTAGATATAAAAAATTGTTTTATTATAATCAAAAGTTTTAGGGAACAAAATATACAATTTATCCTATAATTGTCGGAAATAGGTAACTGAAATAAAAACTTTTGCTCTCTTGAAGAAAAAACAATGGTATAGCTAAAAATATAAACTGAAAAGACCAGACAGCTTTATCTGTTTTAGTTTATTAACATTCTAAATTTCCTGCTACAAAATAAGTCAATCATGTTTCTGCTCCAGGTCAACTTGCTTTCAGTTTAATGTGATGTGAATATTAATAATCCTAATCTCTCTCTATTTCAAGAGTCTACTGTTGCCATACTGCTGTCACCAACACGACAGCAAATTCAGCGTGAGAGAAACTTAGCAGGTAGTTTAATGTTATGCTGACTGTTAAAAACCCTAAAAGCTTTCACTAAATATAAAATTCCATCCTTAGTAAGGTTATAGTGATAAATCTTGAGAAATGTATCTCATTGCTTTATGATTAATGTGCTTTCTGAATTTTTATTAATCACTGAAACCCTATGGAATGCTGAATTTAATATTACTCAAACAGAAATATGAATTTTCCAAAACAGATATTCCATCATCAATTAAAACATGTCTTAAAAATTATAAACAATAGCTTTTTAAAAATGAGTTTCACATGTTCACAATAGAAAAGTATTATTCAAAGTAGGCAATGAAAAATCCCAACTGAGTACTAACTGAAGTATTAATAAGCTTAAGCCTCTCAACGTCTCTCCTAGTGAACAAAAATGCTGCTTTTTGCCTAATATATGCATTTTTAAAAGATAAAGTAACTTAAAAGAAATAACCTCACTACAGTCGCTACAGTTCACTAATATATTAAATCATTTTATCCTTCCCAAATTACATTATAAAATACATGACAGAGGTTCAAATTTCATCAGTGAATATACTGTATTACTGATGATAAAATGAGAATATATAAACTGAGGTAAGATACATAGTTTAGAAACAAGCAACTAACTCCTAATAAGAAAAGCTACTAATATTTGAAATGAACAAGAAGGAAGTTTATATTCTCTTTTGCCATAAACAATTTTTAAGAATAATATTTATTTATAACACATCCACTTTCAAAAAAGTTTTGGGGCAGCTTAAAATAACTGTGGCTCCATAACATTTCCATAAATCACAGCCCATTTCAGTGTAAAGGTCTTAGAAATAAAAATGTAAAAACCATTAAGCACATTACTATAAGACTGACCAATAACAAAACTTCATAGGCTTAATATATTGCCTAGAAAATAAAACAGATTAAAACTACTTTTAAAAAACTACTCATACAAATCGAACAACCTAGAAATATAAATTAAGTAAATCCAATGATTAAAAATTAGAAGAACAATAATTACGACAAAATAGACTTGTTCTATATAAAGCAAAAGCTTATTTAAAATATGAAGAAAACAAATGAGTATGGCAAGGTAAGGGAGGAAGGCAGAAATAAACAACTTTAAAAACAATAAAGAAGATACAAAACAATAAGATAACATTTATAAACCATAGTCTGGTGAAAATGTAAAGGACTGATAACATCCTGGGTTGATAAAGTGCAACAAAGGAGATAAAGATACACCTTTATTATCATGTAGGTAGAAATATTAACTGGCAAAAAGCTTTCCAGAAAGCAATCTGCTAATATTCAATAAGATTTAAAAAGTAATCCTTGGACCAGCAATTTTACTTACAGAAATTTACTGAATAGAAATACTTATACTATATATAAAAATAAGTGTACCATGTGGGATATTCACTATAGTCATGTATGAGAACAAAAAATGTATAAAGCATCTAATATTCACTGAGAGTAGTAGATAAAGTAGTATATGGTCACATTATAAAATACCACACAGTCACTAAAAATAACGAAGTTAACATCTTTATACTCATGGAAAGATCTTCAGGACTTATTACAAAAAAAAAAGAGAAACTATGGAACAAAATATATAGCAAGAAAAATTTTTAAATTATATCTATATATTTGTACTTATGAATATAAAGAGATAGGAAATGGCTGATAAGGAACAAATCTAACCTTGAGCTGGTTTATTCTAATGAAGGAATAAGGGATGGAAATAGTTAAATGGATCTTTAAGGTTTTCTTTCTATACAGTTCCATTAAGCTTGAAACTCTAAAATAATTTAAAGTTTTGTTTGTATAATGAAAAAGTTTTAAGTATTGCATGAGATAATACATTATACAATGTTAGACAAAACAGGATATCTGTAACTAATGAAACTCTATCACTATGAAGGTTATCTTCATAATTAGGATCATAACATTTTAGTGACAAAATGGCTTTGAGATAATTTGTTTATAATTTCCCATTTTACACAAGGTAAAATTGAGGCCCAAAAAGTGAGGTTTGGATTATAGTCAAGTGCAAAATATTTAAAAGGAAAATATACAGGGTGGAAGGCAAGATGACCTACTAGATGCAACCAGGTGGAACAACTCCCACTGAGGGGCCAAGAAGACTGGCGGGCCCTAACAGATCTTCAGAGGGAAAGCACCAAGAGTGACACAGGGAAGACACAGAGGCTGGGTTGAAGGAGGAGAAAGCTGGGAACCCTACCCAGAGCTACTGCACACTTAGACTTGTTCCTGGGCCTCAATGGCTTCAGGCACTAGGTGAATTGAACTGGCAAGATGCAACCTTTTCACGCCACAGGCCTCTGGAACCCAGGCAGGAAAAGACCCCTCAACCACCACAGACACTTAAGTTGACAGGCAGAGGGGCTTAGAGAAGTGGTAGGGGCAGCAAGCCAGCTGATGTGGAGCCCAAGGGGTTTGGTACTGGAGTATGCACAGCAGAGCTGGCCAGGGATGGCTATTCCCCTAGGCTCAACTTGCTCCCACTGGAGACTTTAGCTCTAAGGGAACTGTTTGTCCTGAACTCTGCAGGGCAGTCTTGCCCATTAGACTAGCTGTTTTAACCTGAGCACCCCTTGGTGTGCTGGTATCCCCGGAAGCCCCAATCTGGCCACGCCTGCTTGCAGGGCAGCCTCAGGTGCCCAGGGGACCTGCACTGGCAGACTGTGCATGACTGGCGGAGAGCTCCAGCAGAGCTGTCTCCACAGTCATGCACCAGCCCAAGCGCTCCCTCCCCACACTCCAGCTTCCCCACGATCCACAGCAACTCCACACATCTTTGCGGTGCATGTATGCATGGCCAGCTTTCGCTTTCCTTGCCCTACCAGCATGTGAAAGTGCAGTCTGCCCAACCTCCCACCACCCACCGCCATTGCAAAAAGAGCCCTGGCAGGCAGAGAACCAGCTGGCCCCACCCCCGTCAGTGGCTGACTTTTGCGCTAAGATTGCCACTGGAGTGGAACTAAGCGCAGATAAGAGAGGATTCTCCCCAGACCTGAGTGACCACTTCTGCTTGCAGGGGCACAGAGAAGGCACCCACCTTCACCCACAGGGGCCCCGCCCTTGAGCCAACACCACCTGCAGTGTGATCATGCACACAGTCACCAGCAGGGGCTCCCCACGCCCTCCCCACAGCGGCACTGCCTCTCCCACTTTGGTTAATGCAAGCAGAAAGGTAGGCACTCTGGTACCATTTAGTACCCTGATACAGCTGCTGCTGCCACTGCTGCTGGGACATGCAAACAGGGATGAATCCCACTGTAACCGCACTATGAAACCCTTTGGCTAACACCACCTATCCAAGGGTAGCGACCAGCGGTCACAGAGCACCTTGCCCCTCCCACCCCACCCACCCCGACTGCCCTACGTGTGGATTCCTAACCACAGTGGATTCCTAACCCCAAGGAGCCAGAGATCAAAGTTGGGGCCCAATACGAGTCCCCAAGAGTTAGGCCACACAGTCCAGGATATGGGAGATGAGTGCTGGCCCACTAAAATCTTCCAGAAACAAAAGCAGTTAACTAAATCCACCTTAAACCTCAATCAAACATTCAATGTCATTAAATAGAATAAAAGGAAAAACAAAAGAAACATGGAAAGGTGAGCAACCTCAGAAACTGAAGATAGATAGGCCCAAAAAGATGAGAAAGAACCAGCCCAAGAAACCTGAAAGCTCAAAAGGCCAGAGTGCCTTCTTTCCTCCAAACAACCACATCACCTTTCCAGCAAGCAACCACATTGAGATGGGTGAAATGACAGAAATAGAATTCATAATATGCAAAAAGAGGATAATAGAATTCAAAATAAAGATCATTGAGCTACAGGAATATATTGAAAGGCAATCCAAGGAGGCCAAAAATCATGATAAAACAATGCAGGGACTGACAGACCACCTAGTCAGTATAGAGAAGAATGTAACTGATATGATACAGCTGAAAAACTTACTACAAGAATTTTATAATGCAATCTCACGTATTAATGGCAGAACAGACGAAGTGGAGGAAAGAATCTCAGAACTTGAAGACTTTCTTTTCTGTTTTTAAAAATTTTACTTTAAGTTCTGGGATACTTATGCTGAACGTGCAGGTGTATTATATAGGTATACATGTGCCATGGTGGTTTGCTGCACCGATCGACCCATCATCTAGGTTTTAAGTCCTATCTGCATTAGGTATTTGTCCTAATGTTTCACTCACTTTTTACCCCATGCCCCAACAGGCTCCAGTGTGTGATGTTCCCCTCCCTGTGTCCATGTGTTCTCATTGTTCAACTTTTACCTACGTATGAGAACATGTAGTGTTTGGTTTTCTGTTCCTGTGTTAGTTTGCTGAGAATGAGGGTTTCCAGCTTCATCCATGTCCCTGCAAAGGACATGAATTCATCCTTTTTTTGTATCCTGAGACTTTGCTGAAGTTGCTTATTAGCTTAAGGAGCTTTTGGGCTGAGACGATGGGGTTTTCTAAATATACAATCATGTCATCTCCAAACAGAGACAATTTGACTTTCTCTCTTCCTATTTGAATACGCTTTATTTCTTTCTCTTGCCTCTTTGCCCTAGCCAGAACTTCCAGTACTATGTTGAATAGGAGTTGTGAGAGAGGGCATCCTTGTCTTGTGCCAGTTTTCAAAGGGAATGCTTCCAGCTTTTGCCCATTCAGTATGATACTGATATTGATTCACATTCAGTATGATATTGGCTGTGGGTTTGTCATAAATAGTTCTTATTATTTTGAGATACATTCCATCAATACATAGTTTATGGAGTTTTCAGCATGAAGGTGTATTGAATTTTATGGGAGGCCTTTTCTGCATCTATTGAGATAATCATGTGGTTTTTGTCATTGGTCCTGTTTATGTCACGGATTATGTTTATTGATTTGCATATGTTGAACCAGCCTTGCATCCCAGGGATGAAGCCAACTTGACTGTGGTGGACAAGCTTTTTGATGTGCTACTGGATTAGGTTTGCCAATATTTTATTGAGGATTTTTGAATCAATATTCATCAGTGATATTGGCCTGAAATTTTCTTTTTTGGTTGTGTCTCTGCCAGGTTTTGGTATCATGATGATCCTGGTCTCATAAAATGAGTTAGGTAGGGGTCCCTCTTTTTCTATTGCATGGAATAGTTTCAGAAGGAATGGTACCAACTCCTCTTTGTACCTCTGGAAGAATTTGACTGTGAATCCACCTGACCCTGGACTTTTTTTGGTTGGTAGGCTATTAATTACTGCCTACCTAATTTCAGAACCTGTTATTGGTCTATTCAGGGATTCGATTTCTTCCTGGTTTAGGCTTGGGAGAGTGTATGTGTCCAGGAATTTATCCATTTCTTCCAGATTTTTTAGTTTATTTGCGTAGAGGTGTTTACAGTATTCTCTGATGGTAGTTTGTATTTCTGTGGGATTGGTGGTGATACTCCCTTTATCATTTTTTATTGCATCCATTTGATTCTTCTCTCTTTTTTATTAGTCTTGCTAGTGGTCTATTTTGTTGATCTTTTCATAAAACCAGCTCCTAGATTCATTGATTTTTTTGAAGAGTTTTTCGTGTCTCTATCTCCTTCAGTTCTGCTCTGATAGCTGTTTCTTGTCTTCTACTAGCTTTTGAATGTGTTTGCTCTTGCTTCTCTAGTTCTTTTAATTGTGATGTTAGCGGGTCGATTTTAGATCTTTCCCACTTTCTCCTGTGGGAATTGAGTGCTATAACTTTCCCTCTAAACACTACTTTAGCTGTGTACCAGAGATTATGGTACGTTGTGTCTTTGTTCTCATTGGTTTCAAAGAACTTATTTATTTCTGCCTTAATTTTGTTATTTACCGACTAGGCATTCTGGAGCAGGTTGTTCAGTTTCCATGTAGTTGTGCAGTTTTGAGTGAGTTTCTTAATCCTTAGTTTTAATTTGAGTGCACTGTGTTGTGACAGACTATTTGTTATGATTTCCGTTATTTTCCATTTGCTGAGGAGTGTTTTACTCCCAATTATGTGGTCAATTTTAGAATAAGTGTGATGTGGTACTGAGAAAAATGTATATTCTGTTGATTTGGAGTGGAGAGTTCTGTAGATGGCGTGGAGTTAGGTCGGCTTGGTCCAGAGCTGAGTTCAACTCCTGAACATCCTTGTTAATTTTCTGTCTCATTGATCTTTCTAATATCGACAGTGGGGTGTTAAACTCTCCTATTATTATTGTGTGGGAGTCTAAGTCTCTTTGTAGGTCTCTAAGAACTTGCTTTATGAATCTGGGTGCTCCTGTACTGGGTGCATATATATTTAGCACAGTTAGCTCTTCTTGTTGCATTGATCCCTTTACCATATGCAATCCCCTTGTCTTTTTGATCTTTGTTAAAGTCTGTTTTATCACAGACTAGGATTGCAATCCCTGTTTTTTTTTTTTTTTTTTTTTGCTTTCCATTTGCTTGGTAAATATTCCTCCATCCCTTTATTTTGGGCCTATGTGTATCTTTGCAAGTGAGATGGGTCTCCTGAATACAGCACTCCGATGGGTGCTGACTCTATCCTATTTGCCAGTCTGTGTGTTTTAATTGGGGCATTTAGCTCATTTACATTTAAGGTTAATATTGTTATGTGTGAATTTGATCCTGTCACTATGATGCTAACTGGTTATTTTGCCCGTTAGTTAATGCAGTTTCTTCATAGTGTTGATGGTCTTTATAATTTGGTATGTTTTTGTAGTGGCTGGTACTGATTTTTTCTTTCCATATTTAGTGTTTCCTTCAGGAGCTTTTGTAAGGCAAGCCTGGTGGTGACAAAATTTCTCAGCATTTGCTTGTCTGTAAAATATTTTATTTCTCCTTCACTTATGAAGCTTAGTTTGGCTAGATATGAAATTCTGGTTTGAAAATTCTTTTCTTTAAGAACGTTGAATATTGGTCCCCACTCTCTTCTGGCTTGTAGGGTTTCCGCAGAGAGATCCGCTGTTAGTCTGATGGGCTTCCCTTTGTGGGTAACCTGACCTTTCTCTCTGGCTGCTCTTAACATTTTTTCCTTGATTTCAACCTTGGTGAATCTGATGATTATGTGTCTTGGGGTTGCTCTTCTTGAGGAATATCTTTGTAGTGCTCTCTGTACTTCCTGAATTTGAATGTTAGCCTGTCTTGCTAGGCTGGGGAAGTTCTCCTGGATAATATCCTGAAAAGTGTTTTCTAACTTGGTTCCATTCTCCCTGTCACTTTCAGGTACACCAATCAAATGCAGATTTAGTCTTTTCAAATAGTCCTATAATTTTTGGAGGCTTTATTTGTTCCTTTTCATTCTTTTTTCTCTAATCTTGTCTTCATGCTTTATTTCATTAAGTTGATCTTCAATCTCTGATATCCTTTCTTCCGCTTAATCAATTTAGCTATTGGTACTTGTGTATGCTTCATGAAGTTCTTGTGCTATGTTTTTCAGCTCCATCAGGTCATTTATGTTCTTCTCTAAACTGGTTATTCTAGTTAGCGATTCCTCTAAACTCTTTTCAAGGTTCTCAGCTTCCTTGCATTGGGTTAGAACATGCTCCTTTAGCTCAGAGGAGTCTGTTATTACCCAACTTCTGAAGCCTCCTTCTGTCAATTCGTCAAACTCATTCTCCGTCCAGTTTTGTTCCCTTGCTGGCAGGTAGTTGTGATCCTTTGGAGAAAAAGAGGCATTCTGGTTTTTGCAATTTTCAGCCTTTTTGCGCTGGTTTTTCCTCATCTTCGTGAATTTATCTACCTTTAGTCTTTGATCTTGGTGATCTTTGGATGGGTTTTTGTGTAGATGTCCTTTTTGTTGATGTTGATGCTATTCCTTTCTGTTTGTTAGTTTTCCTTCTAACAGTCAAGTCCCTCTGCTGCAGGTCTCCTGGATTTTGCAGGAGGTCCACTCCTGTCCCTGTTTGCCTGGGTATCACCAGCAGAGGCTGCAGAACAGCAAAGATTGCTGCCTCTCCTTTCCTCTGGAAGCTTCCTCCTAGAGGGGCCCCCACCAGATACCAGCTGGAGTGCTCCTGTATGAGATGTCTGTTGACCCCTGCTGGGAGGCGTCTTCCAGTCAGGAGGCACGGGGGTCAGGGACCCACTTGAGAAGACAGTCCGTCCCTTAGCAGAGCTCAAGCGCAGTGTTAGGAGATCCGCTGCTCTCTTCAGAGCCGGCAGGCAGGAACCTTTAAGTCAGCTGATGCTGCATCCACAGCTGCCCCTTCCCCCAGGTGCTCTGTCCCAGGGAGATGGGAGTTTTATCTATAAGCTCCTGACTGGAGGTATTGCCTTTCTTTCAGAGATGCCCTGCCCAGACAGCTTCTGAAGGATTTAGTCTGTATCTCAAATAAAGATCCTCAACAAAATCACAAAAATTACTATCCTTCTAAAAATATATTAACTGTATATTTTTCGACATTGTCTAAGAAGCCTATATAATTGAACCATAATAATTCTATCTCTCTCAAAGCTCTTCTTCAACATTATGTCTTAAGCTATACCCAAAGATTGCTATTTAAAAAAAAAAAAAAAAAATTCTGGCCGGGTGTGGCGGCTCATACCTGTAATCCCAGCACTTTGGGAGGCTGAGGAGGGCAGATCACATGAGGCCAGGAGTTCGAGACATGGTCTCAAACTGACCAACATGGTGAATCCCTCTCTCTACTAAAAATACAAAAGTTCGCCAGGCATGGTGGTGCATGCCAGCAGTTCCAGCTACTTGGGAGGCTGACACAGGAGAATGGCTTGAACCCATGAGGCAGAGCTGGCAGTGAGCCAAGACTTCGCCACTGCACTCCAACCTGGGCAACAGAGAGAGACTCTGTCTCAAAAAAAAAAAAAAAAAAAAAAAAAAATTCTAAGTAAAAAAAGGCCTCTGTGTTTTCTAATATCTAAAATTTCTAAAATACTGTCCGATGTGTGTTCTCTTCTGGAACACACGTAATATGAAAACTTCTGTAAAAAACTTCTTTCATAACTCAGGCTCAAACACTAGTTTACTTCCTAATGCTAACAATGCAAAATAATTTTGTTCCTCAACCCCAGAGACATTGGACAATGTCCACAGACATTTTTTTATTCTCACAATTGATGGGAGGGAGTGCTGGAAGGCAAAGATGCTGCTAAACATCCTAAAATGCACAGAACAACATCCCACACAACAAAGAATTATGTAGCCCAAAATGGCAGTTGCTGAGGATGAGAAAGTCTAGCTATATAATGAGCTACATAATCCACTGTCATTATCTCTTTTGGTGACCACTGGAATGTTTAGAACTAAGTCAGCTAACCCAGTGTTTGCTCTCCCCTCTTCATTTGTCACTTTTTTTCCCACTACAACCAAGAATGCTATAAGACATTCCAGTTAAATTTTCTGGAAAAATACGAGAAATACCATTTTTAATACCTTTCCAGTAGGGAAAGAGTTACACTATAACTATAAATATCATGTTAAATCACAGAACAAGTAGCATTTTATATTTGAAAAATATGATGCTTCTTACCTTAAATAGACAACGACATATATATTCATATACCATATGTTTTAATGAGCTGATCAGTGACTGGATTCTCTGTTCTGTATTTTCAGAATCCTGTAGATTACAATTGGAAATTCATTAGGAAATTTATAAACATTTAAAAAGTACTTCTATAAATTGTTCCTCAGATTCAAAGCTGATTCTGAAATAAGTATCTTTTACCATCAAATTCAAGGGACTAAACAAGTGCTTTAAACTTGTACACTAATATAATATTTAAAAAGACATACCTTTCTTTAATGTATAGAGTTAAAGCTTTCAACAAATGAAAATTACAATCAATTCCCAATAATGCAACATAAGTTGAATTTTACCATATCACTTTGATTCCTATTGGCATTAAAAATACTATCTACATCAATCTAGGTTAAGGCCATTTTATTATTTGTATTATAATTATCAGTCCAACTCTAAAACAATATGACAAGAATACCTTATAAAGAATTTTCTCATTCTCAATATGGGAACCTCAATGATCTTAAATCATGGGCTGCAGGATGAATAAAGATGAACAATAACTTTGAAATTGATGCTGTAAAAACTCACATACAATTTTAGTTTTTGATCTGATATAATAATTCCATTTTGCAAGATTGTAATAATTGAAAAACCTGTTATTAGTGTCTATTTCCTTTGATTAAAGAAAAATTGTTTGGTATAGAAATGCAGGAAGGGAAGGTTGTTCAACCTGTCCTTTTCCCTTAGTGTGATGTAAGTTTTACATCTCAGAGAGCATTTGGAGAATACATGTCTTGCAAAGATCAATTCTGGTCTAACAATTGGACTAAATTTGCTTGCGTCCTTATGATTTATAAATTAATACCAAGAAAAAAACCTAGTAAAACAATTTCAATGGCTTAGAAAAATACATCCAGGATCAGCAGAGAAATGTGTGAAGTTGGTTTAAAGAAAGCATTATGAACTGGAACTCAGATGCATTAATCCTAGGCTTCTAGCCTTGTAGTAGTATGTTCTAACCAAGACAATTAATCATTACTTTAGATAGCAAACACTTGTATTCATTTCACTATATGTTAACAAAGATCACATGTGAAATTAAGACTTGGATTTCCTAAAAGTCACTCTATAATAAGACACAGTACTGTACCTACAAGATCCTGTAGATTTTCTAAACAACAGAAAGAAAGTTTTGTACTCTACATAGATTTGTGACTGCTTCAGCCAATACAATACAGCAGAAATGACACAGACATAAGGCTGCGTTTTAAAAGGCTACTCAGTTTCAGCCTTATTCACTGAAATACACAGTTAGTGCCCTGAGCTAAAAAATAAGAAGTCCATCCATCTACTCAGCGCTGGTAAAAAGCCAAGCCTCCTGCAGAAGTGCTGCAGTTGGCAGTCCTGTCATCAAGTCCTCCCACCCACAGCACCAGACGGGCAAGTGAAGCACCTGCCTTAGCTCCTCAACTCTCAAGTCCTCCCAGTTGAGGTCCTAGACATTGTGAAACACACAAAGTCATCCCTGCTGAGTCCTGACTACATTTCCAACAGAATCAATAAGCATGAGAAAATGGTTTTAACCGGCCAAGTTTGGGATTAATACGATACTCAACAGAAATAATTAGAACAATGTGCATATATAGGAGGGGTTAAATAAAGTATGGTAGAGCCTCACCATCTCTTAAAAACATTAAGTTTATATTCACTGATAGGAAAGTTGTCCATAATACATTAATACACTTTTAAAAGCACAGTATTGTATCTTTTAGTTAAAACAATTTGTTACCCTTTAATATATCCTTGTCTCCATTAGAATACATGCTTGATAAGGCAGTGGACACTTGTATCCCCATTATCTGGAAAGTTATGGCCTTAAACAACAAGGACATATAATAAAATGTTAAATGTTGTTTTCCCCAGGTAATGATATTATGGGGATAATTCTTATTTTTATACCTTTCAGAATCACTGGGTTTTAAAAATGATTATTACTTATTCATTTACACTCAGAACATAAACTGTTTTCATTAAAAAGACTGTCACATTGGGATACCTTGTTAACAATATAAAAAGAAATTAAGTAACTAATTTCTTTATATAGCTTAAAAGTGTTACATGTGGTCTTTTGGAACATAATTCTATGAAAGTTTGCTTAATAATTTTTATTATAAATTAAGTACTCTCCCTAGTAAAGTGATCCCTGTAACTCAATGTCAGGTACAGGGTAACCAACAGCTTACCTGTTTGTTTTGTAGAGCTCGTTGGAAAAGTCGGAGAAAAGCAGCCAAACTAAAACGGTACATGTTATTAATTTTGGATAAATCAGAAATAATGAAGTACATCTTGCTGGCACTCTCAGCCAGGGGGAGATAGGCATCCCGTTCCTATGGATCAAGAGATCGGTAGGGGATAGGGTGGAAACACCTTAGAATTAGTGCTTTACTGCCACCTAAAGACTACAATGCACATATCTACCCAAGCAAAAAAAACAAAAAAACAAAAAACCTTACTTTTCTATACACATAAAACAAATGAAGATGATGAATCATGGTTTCTAACTAAAAAAGATAGCAAAACCTAGTTTTTCTTCCTCATTTTTATAAAACTGCAGACAATATATGTCTTAGTCTATTAAGGCTACCTATAACAAAATACACTAAATTGGTTCTGCTTTTATATAACAGAAATTTATTTCGCCCAGTTCTGGAAGCTGGGAAGTCCAAGATCAAGGTGCCAACAGATTTGATGTCTGGTGAGAGCTTGTTTCCTGGTTCACAGAAAGAACTGCTTCTTGCTGTGTTGTCACATGCCGGAAGGGGCTAACAAACTTCCTCGGCCCTCTTTTATAAGATTACTAATCCCACTCATGAGAGCTCTGCCCTCATGACCTAGTCACCTTCTAAAACCTCCACCTCTTAATACTATTATACTGGGGATTAGATTTCCACATATGAATTTTGGGGGTGATGAGGACACACAAATATTCAGACTATAGCAATATATTTTAAATACCTTTCTACCTGTCAGTTGACAGAGCTAGAAGGGGTTCACAGATTGGTCTTAATGAGGACCAAGAGCACTAGTATTAGGCGAAAGTGGGTAAGATGACAGTGGTAAACATTTGTGATCAGAGAATAGATGATCCAGTTTTACATTTCTAAAGAGAATCAGTTAAGGTAACGCAAGATAGCACAGCACTATTAGGCTATCTCTGATGTGGAGAAAAGTTCGAACTGAGTATAGGATTGGTGACAATAAGAACACTGATGGAACTAGAGGTAGAGAAGACGACTCTAACAGGTGTCCACATTAGGATAATAAAGTACCCCGCACTGTTCATTGTAAGCATGAAAAGAGCCAATAACTAGAGCTTAGCGCTTATAACCCTTTTAATTAGTATATGTAACTTGCCTTAACTTAAGAAAAGTTCTAAGAATAGCAAAGATATTCTGTAATACTCATTTTCAATATACTCATTTCCAATTTCAGTACAAAATTGCAGCTCTATCTTAGATCTAACATTATGCCAGAAATCAGTAGAAGACATCAGGGTATACTGACAAACAGTCCTCGTCCTCAATGTGCCAACATCGGAATTCCCTCTCTACAATAACTAGAATCAAACCCAACGTTCTGATGTTTTCGAATAGCTCTTTTTAACATCATCTTTCCCCTGAGGACCTGATTCCACATTTTCCATCATATTAACCTAAATGTTCAAGAAAACATAATATAAAATTACAAAGAAGGAAATAATTACTTGATCAAGGGAAATTTGGAGTTTGTAAGATTCTTTAAGTGACTCTTGAATAAGTGCACTGCTTGCTTTTGTCTGATTCAAAGACTCAATCAAATCCTTATTTTCCAAAATATTGCCTTGAGATGTGGCAAGTGTCTGTAGGGAAAGTTAACAACATGAACATCATTATACATATAAAAATAACCAATTAAAGCAAGCCCATATTAACTGTCATTCATTTGATGTTTATGGCAACTTACGTTATTTTAGAAGAATTTCAACATTTTATAGCCCTCTTAAAGTTTTATTCTATTTTTATTATAGCCTTCTTATATCAAATGAATTAATAAATTATTTTATGAAACTATATCATTATCAAATATAGCAAGGTATTAATTTTGTCGATTTAATAAAAAATAAAAACTACTTAAAGTTACAGATTTAGTCATAATTTCTTGCTTTTAATGCTTCTTGAAATTATGAGCATATAATTAAATAATAAAACAATACAAATTAGTTAAAATTGCTTGTCTTAAACATTGCTCATTAAGATCTTGTATTCCAAAAGATAACTCCCCTTATTGTTAGAATTTTGACTGTAAGATACACACTAATATGCCTTTGGAAAAAAAAAATCTGAAGATACTATTAATTTTCTAAATGCTACTATTTGTATTCATTTAAAAAAGTAATATGAAAAAATAACCTAAATAGCTAGACTTTTACCTCTAGAAGAGATTCTTCGAGCTTTGCTAGCTGTATTTTCTTATCTTCTTCCTGTTGTAATAGTTTTGTTTTCTGTTCTTCTAAATCAGGTTTCTCATGCTGAATGGTTAAAGCTAAAAGCTTGGGAAAACAAAAAGACAAGGTACTTCTAGCAATAAGGCTTACAACAAAACAAAAACTTCCTGCAAACAGGTCTTGTGTTTGACAGACTATTACAAATATGATACTATGTTATCTCATTTCATTCTTTCTAATTAAATATGAGATACCTTCAACAATTACATTTGATGAAAAAGAGACAAAACAAATAGTTAAGCTGATGAGCAAAATATTAACTACTGTAGAAAAGCTGTAAGAAAGTACATTACTTAACATATCAATATGTAATATTTAGTTTTAAATTAAATATACTAAATTATGAGAGCTAGTATTTTTTTAATAGTAAGTATTCACATTAACAAATAAAAGTGGCTGGGCACAGTGGCTTACACCTGTAATCCCAGCACTTTGGGAGGCCGAGGTGGGCAAATTACAAGGTGGGGAGTTCCAGACCAGCCTGGCTAACATGGTGAAACGCCATCTCTACTAAAAATACAAAAAATTAGCCAGGCGTGGTGGTGGGCGCCTGTAATCCCAGCTACTTGGGAGGCTGAGGCAGAAGAATAGCTTAAACTCGGGAGGCAGAAGTTACAGTGAGCCAAGAGCGCGCCATTGCACTCCAGCCTGGGCAACAGTGCCAGACTCCGTCTCAAAAAAATAAAAATAAAAAAAACAAATAAAAAGATAAAAGACTATGTCATCAAAACCACAATGAGATACCACTTCACTCCCACTAGAATGACTACAATTAAAAAGATACATAACAACCAGAGTTGGCAAGGATATGGAAAAACAGGAACCCTGCTACATTACTGGTGGAAAAGTAAACAATGCGGCCACTTTGGAAAGATTTGTTTGTTTCTCAAATTGCCAAAAATAAAGTTACCATAAGACCCAGCAATTCCACTAAAAAAAACATTGAATTGTACATTTTAAATCAGCAAATTGTATGGTATGTACATTGTATCTGTTAAAGCTGTTATCTGTGAAGCCGTTGAAAAATGCTGTCAAATTGTTAACTCTGAACACTAAAATAGAGAAAAACAGTGGTATAAAATATATAATTCAAAATCTGCTGTAAAAACATCTTCATTTAGTTCTTGCTAAAGTAAGACCTATATAGCTCCTTTTTGCAACTACTGTGGAGATCTTTTAGATAGAAGGAGCAATTCTGTCAATTAATTCTGCCAAGTTTTGAGTGATTATCACATTGTTTTATTTAAAAGAAGCATCAAGTCAATCAAAAGATATTGTTCATAAAAATATACTTGATGAGTCATATGTATACAAAGAAATATTTTGAAAGAACAATTAAAAAAATTACAATCAAGTAAAAATTGCAGCAAATACGTATGCCATCATATAAATCAAAAAGATGAAAAAATCTACTATTGTTAGATGAGTAAAAAATAGGATGATACTCCAAAAGTCAACTGGCATTATATATTTAAAGAGGAAAAATGAGTTAGGAAACATAGAAGTATGGACATGAAAAATCATTTTGAAATTTATGTAATAATTCTAAATTGTAATGAGCCATATGAAGATAAATTGACTTCAAAGATGCCATGTGTTCTAATGGTTAAAAAAAATGCTGGCTCAGGAATCAAAGACTGTTAACTAGCTAAACAAGTCAATTAGCTACACTTTTCACAATTAAATTTCAGTTTTCAAACCAAAAATATAATGCAGATGATCTTAATCTCTATGATCCATCAATCTCTCAAATTCTACCATATGTAACAGAAATAAACTTCAAAATGAGAGTTATATTAAAAGAAGCAGCAATTTGACATTAACATTAAATGTACAGGTCCAATACATATGACAAATGAAATAAGCCAGAATGCTTCACTCCAACATACAAGTATATTTTCAAAATCATAAATTTAAATACTAATTAGTCTAACAAAATAGCTTTTCACTCAAAATGTCTAATAAGTATATAAAAGCTCCTAAAGAGTCCACGGTAAATTTTTATTATCTGTGTATACCTGCCCTCGTAATCCACTTCTTGTTGTAGTAAAGTTAACCTCAGTAACAATGGAAGCTGCATCAGGTGGAATAAAAGGATTTGGGTTTCTTGTTGACAAAAAGAGGCGGAATTCTTCATTGTAGTCAATAATTTTGTCACCTATTTGTACCACATAACGTGGTCCTATTTTTAAAAAAATAACACAATTAGTTGGTCTGAATCTTCTGTATTTTGCTACACAATATTTGAAAATATAATTTTTAAGTACTTCTAAACATAGGCTTTTCAACAGAGTCTAAGACAGTAAAAGTTGGGCTACCTGAGATACTGTTAGCAGAATGTTCTATTAATCAGCACTTACGCAAGCAATGATAAATAATATTCACTAAGAAGATCCTGGGATACTGAAGCACCCAAGGAATATCTATTCACATCCAGTAAGGTTTTAACATTAATATGTTTCATATTCCAAATTTCTCTGAAATGGCTGATTATAGATGACAAAAATAGAAATCCTCAATTATATTTTTACTTCTAAATTCATCATTTTAAAAGTGGTTATTGCACTAGTATTAAAGATACAGTATTTGAAAACAGAATGATGGTTAAAAAAACAAAGATTATCAACATGTGTAAACTGAAAAATACACATTATCAACAAAATGAAAGAGCAACCTACAAACTTGGAAAGAGTTATTTACAAACCATACATCAGATAAGGGGTTAATATCCAAAATGTATGAAGAAAAATCTCATACAACTCAACAGCGGAAAGACGAATAACCTGATTAAAAAGCAGGCAAAGGACCTGAATAGACATTTCTCCACAACAGCTACATGAAAAGATGCTCAACATCACTTATCATGAGGAAATGCAAATCAAAACCACTATGAGATATCACCTCACACCTGTTAGGATGGGTATTATCAAAAAGACAAGAGATAAGAAATGTTGGTGAAGCTATGGAGAAAAGGGAATTGTTGGTAGGAATGAAGACCAGTGCAGCCATTATGAAAAACAATAGGAAGGTTCCTAAAGAAATTAAAAATAGAACTACCACATGACCCAGCAATCTTTTTTTCTGGGTATCTGCCCAAAGGAAATGAAGTCACCACCTCCTACAGATATTCGCACTCCCATTTCTTCACAGCATTATTCACAGCAGCCAAGACATGGGAACAACCTAAATGTCCATCAACAGATCGGATAAGGAAAATGTGGGTCAGGCATGGTTGCTCATGCCTGTAATTGCATCATTTTGGGAGGTTGAGACAGAAGGACCACTTGAGACCAGAAGTTCAAGATCCATCTGGGAAACTTACTGAGAACTCATCTTTGCAAAAAAAAAAAATTTTAATTAGCTGGGCATGATGGTATGTGCCTATAGTCCAACACACTTAGGAGGCTGAGGCCAGAGGATCATTTGAGCCCAAGAGTTCGAGGTTACAGTGAACTATGATCACATTACTGTACTCACTCCTGGGCAACAGAGTCAGACCCCGTTCTAAAAAACAGAAAGGAAAAGAAAAGAAAGCATGATGTGTATACACAAACACCCACACACACACAATGGAATAATATTCAGTCATAAAAAAGAAGTAGATCCTGCCATTTGCCATAATATGTATAAACCTGGAAAACATTATACTAAGTAAAGTAGGCCAGACACAGACAGAAAATTGCTGCTTAATCTCAAATATACAGACAGAGAATAAAATAGTATTTACCAGGGGTAGGTAGCAGGTGAATGAAGGAGGGGATGGGAGATGTAGTCAAAGAACACAAAATAGCAGATATGTAGGATGATTAAGTCTAAAAATCCAATGTACAACATCAGGACTATAGGTAACAAAACTCTATTGCATTTGGGATGTTTTGCTAAAGGAGTAGAGTTTAGGGGCTCTTCAAACACAAAAAGGGGGCTAGCTGTGTAAATTGATAGATATGTTAATTTGCTTTAGTACAGTAAAGCATTTTGTGATCTATATGTATCCCATAATATAATGCTGTAAACCTTAAATATGCACAATAAAATATATTTTTAAAAAAACACACCAACAAAAAAGTTGAAAGTTAAAGAACGGAAAAGTACATACCATGTAAATACTAGCCGAAAAAGTTAGTGTAACCACTCTAATATCAGACTCTAAAATTTGAAACATTTCTAGAGATAAAGAACATTTCATAATGATAAATAAGACAACTGAATAGAAAGATAACACATTTCCAAAAATGTATGCATCTAATAACAAAGCTTTCAAAATATTTAAAACGAGAACTGATAGAACTAAAAGACAAATTCAAAATCACAGAAACTTTAGGATATTTATCTCAATATATGATAAAGCAAAGAGGAAAAAAAGAAGTTAGGGCATAGATTTGAACATCACAATTAACAAACTTGACACTATTAATTAACCTGTACAGAAAATTAAACCAAGCAAGAGCAAAATTCATACAATTTTCAAGTTTCATGGAACATTTATAAAAATTAACCAAATGCCAGATCAGAAAGAAGGCTCAACAGAATTCAAAAAATTAAAATACTTTAATAAGTTCTATGACTAAGTGGAGATAAGCTACATATCAATAACAAATATGTAACTAGAAAATCTCCAACCACCTGAAAATTAAACAACAAAATGCTAAGTAATTTATGAGCCAAAGAAATAAACTAAAACTTGGGTAGGAAGATGAAGAAGGGCTTAAAGGAAAATTGATAGACATAAATGCATACATTAGAAAAAAGAAAAGACTATCAATATTTTGATTTTCTGTTTCAAAAATCTAGAAAAGACCGAATAAAATCTGGAGAAAGTAATAGGAATGAAACAATAAAGAGCAACATCAATATTAAAATGCAGTACAGAAAATCAACATTAAAAGTTGGTTAGCTACACACAGACTTGGGAAATATGGGAACATTAGATACTGGAGATTCCAAAAGTGAGGGTGGATCACGGGCTAAAAAACTTCGTCTTGGGTACTATGTCCACTATCTGGTTGATGTGATCAATAGAAGTCCAAACAGAGCATCATGCAATATACCCTTGTTAAACAAACCTGCATATGTCCCCTGTGAATCTAAAATTAAAATTAAAAAAATTGAAAGTTGGTATTTTGAAAAGATTAGTAATATTGATAAATCCCTATCAAGACTAATCAATGAAAAGGATAATAAAAATTATCAATATCAGGAAAAATGAAACACCATTACAAAGCCAACAGACATTGAAAAGATGAGAATATTATTTAAAATATACACTATGCGATAATTTCAGTAAAACAGACAATCACCTAAAAAATATAACTTAACCAAAGCTGACAGACACACAAAAAAACACAATACGAGCAAAACAAAATAAACCCAGTGTTTAAAGAGCCATAGCACACGTTTACCAGCTCTTCACAATGAAAGATAGAACATCAAGGGAAATTGTGCATTGGGTCAGTAAAAAGGAATTAATAGAGGCTTCTTATAGGATTTTGACTTGTGTTAGGTGACTTATAAATAATTCAAGAAAAATGTACTTTTCCTGGGAATTGGGTATGATCAGAAAGAGCAAACAATGGTTTGATATCTTAATTTTTATGTAGGAGGTAAAAGAAATGGAGTGGGACTAAACTGTAATTGGTAAAGAAGCAGGAGTCATATTAACTGGGATAAGAGAATGTTTGGTTATTTTTGTGTTATGGAAAGTGTTCCTGTTTTTTTCTTGTGCTCAAACATGACTGTGGTCAGAGAGTGACCTCTCTAATGTTGGTATTTTGTGAAATGATTTATGTTCAACAGGAGTACACAAAGGCCAAGCTATTAGAATCTGGCCAGATCTCAGTCTAGAGTAGTTAGGTGCCACTTTTTTTCTTTCTCATTTACTCAAAGTACCAAAAAAGCAAAACTTCTCTATGCTGTTATAAGTTAGGAATGTGGTTATCCTTGTGGAGCAAAGGTGTGTTAAATAAGAGGGCTTCTGGAGTGCTAATAAAGTTCTTATGTCTTGGTTTGGGTGTTTATACAGGTGTATTCAATTTGTAAAAACTCAGTAGCTATAAATTTAGGTATTCTTTCCTTTATGCATATTTATATTTACATAAAAAAGGAAAATAAAAAATAAATGGTGTTCTTTGGTGAGTAGAACTAGTCATGGGAGGGGAGGAACAGAATGCTGCTGCACTTCTGTATCATTTGACTTTATAACCCATGCGTGTACTACTGTAATACAACATTTTTGAAAATATTTTAAAATAAATATTTTATTGTCTAAAAAAGACTCTTCAGTGTAAGTCTCATCTCTTACAGAAAATATCAAATGTAGAACTAGAGAGACTAACACAGTCTTAACTGTATGAATTCTTAATTTACACTGGAATTAACTTGTGATGCAGTTAATTTTGACTACTTTTTTCCTCTGAACACAAAATCTGTGTTGTATTTTAGATAACTAAAGACAGAATGATTAGGCACAGGTACAAGATTTAGTCTCTGGATCCTTGCCAGGGAAAGTGCCAATTTACATGGCTACTGTTGTTTTCTGAACCAACATCAGGCTTGGGTATTTTTTGTTGTTGTTGTTTGTTTTTTTCAGTCAACATGTATAACAGAATGAACACTTGGGGTGCTTGGATACATGAATGTATTTAGATGCATTCACTGTGATATCTTCGGTTACTTCTATAACAATCAGATAAAGATTCAGGCAAGATCAACCTATAAGGTATACCCAAACACTATCAATATTTACAGCTGAAAGAAATGTATTATGACAGAAAGTGAAAAAGAATCTGTATTTTTACACCAGGCAGGGGTGCGCCACAATTTCATCTGTCTGAATTTTGGAAACTAATGCTGCTTGAAGGTTTACTATGACCATTTAAATTTAAACCAGGCAGTGGCCACCATAGATTCCATAGTACCTGACTTAACAATGACTATAAAAACTGCTGTCATAACTGATACTTAGTATGCAGACTGGGATATTGCTAATTATTACAAATTATTTATTTTTTATATTCTTCTGGGAAGAAGACCAAAATCAGTTCAGCTACTATATGCAGGACACCTTTATAGGTCCAAACTCTTCAGAAATATATTATCAACTGAGTTAGATGAATTGAAGTACCATGAGAACCTCTATATAGGTCCAAATTCCATTCCATTACATAGATACAATTTTGATAATGGTCTCCAGTGGGAAAACTTTTCACATCGTATTGCATACCACTCAGGCACAACTAACTCAAGATGAATGGGACTTAATTAAAGGCAAATCTAAAACTCTGGCACCCAAAGAAGGAAATAAAGATTTCACCAGGAGATATCCCACAGTCCATTATAGAAAAACTGCTTACTTTACAGCCAGTAAATACAAAGAAAGAAAGATAACTAACATCTGAATACCCTCTTGGCCTACAAAAAAAAGCATGTTCCATCCCTGGAAATTTTACCATAGCCCCTATATCTTGTACACAAATGTGGCTAGGTTTAAATCACAGCCCTTGCAAGAGGCAGCTTTGGAAGTAATTGAGGCAACTGTAAATCAATCCTTGTCTTTGGTCCCTATACCTTTCAGGTACACAGAATTACAGATATCTACAAACAATCTCACAGATGAGCAAATTCAATGCAATGCTATACCCATCAACTAGCCACAAGTACAATTTCTGGCAATCGATAGCATTGGATATTCTGTACAATGAGCTCACTTCAAGTAGTGTTCCTGGCTAGAAAATATGCCACTCTGAGACCAACTAAAATATACCTGTCCAGAGACTCATGGGTTGGAACTAGTGAACTAGCTTAAGGTCTCTCAACCTTAGCAGTATTGACAATTTGTGCTGAGAAATTATTTGTTGTAGGTAGTTGTCCTGTCCATTTTAAGATGTCTCTAGCATAGTGGCCCTCCACTCCAGCTGTGACAACCAAAAATGTCTCCTGATACTGCCAAATATTCTCTAGGAGACAAAACTGCTCCTAATAGAAAAACACTGATCTACCAGTCCTCGGGCCATTGGGTCACCCAGACGCAACTAGACTAGGAAAGACACATCCATATGAAGAAATACCTTTTGAAAACAGAGACAACAATCAATCACAAATTTATGTTTTGTGATTTTTGTTGCATATCCATATATGCCTGTCTCTGAAGCAACCATGCCTAAAGGGAGGCATCTGGACTAAAAGAACCAACCACAAATGTTTAACTGTCATCTCTAGTATAATTCCTGGTTCCATACTCAAACTCAACATGGAAATAAAATAACCATAAAGGACTGGAATGCTTAATAAAAAATACTTTTGATGTCTATTGTTCGTAAAAATTAAAACTATTAGCCAATTACACTAGCCTCTCACTGAACAACTTCTATACAGTTAGCTGGTTCAATTGTCTTCAACTATTTACCAACTGCAAATTGCCACATCTACCTTCTGCCTTGGCTGAGCTCCTAAGCACATAGGAAACAAAGTTGAAAAAAGAGAGAGAGAGAGAGAGAGAGAATTTGAAGAAGTATACCTTGCTCTTCTATGATCAATAAATACTTAAGAAGATTTTTGAAGAGCATAAATTTGTAGAACAGAAATACATTCTATTCCTATATTTATGTCTGCTTTAAACACAGTAAGTAGAAAAGCAATTTGTGTATCTTAGATTAAGGACACTGGGATGTAAACAAACTTGGCACAAACTTTGTTTTATGTGTTCTAGGACTACCATCCTCTGTCCCCAGAGTTAACGTATGATGAAAAAATGGCAACTCATGAGGAACTTATCACTCTTGAAAAGGGCAATATCTGGGATATACACAAAGGGGATTACAGACTACAGTGACATGAATATACTCAACCCCGGGGAAAAGACGGAAAAAGTAAGATAGGGGCAATGATTAACTCTCTTTTCCTAATCTGACATAAACAAATTGACCTAAACAGCGTTGCACAACTACCTAGAACAGCTCAAAATGTGAACCAATCATGATATAAAATTTATCACTCTTTTCAGGGGATCTAGTCAACACTCTATACTCAGACAATGCCACATATACCATTAAAACCTAACACTAACCAGAACTCACGGAGATTTATATTTAATGAGTCCTTCAGGACCACCGTATTGAATGAAGAATGTCAAATTGAGATGGCCCTAAAGGTTCATTTTGTCCTCCTTAAGATAGCATAGCAAGGAACTAGCTCAGCAGATCTGAGTTACCCCCAACAGATGGACCAGAAACTGAGCTCTGGAAGACAACCCCATTCTAGCAAGGTCACTTCCTTGATTACAAAGCTTCTGTTGTTATACAGTAGCTCAGCTATTCCCTGTCCTTTATGCCCATAAAATACATTAAGAGGATAATATTACAAAGGCAAAGGTCCCACTACTTGAGTTCTCATAACATATCAACCAGTACTAGGCCAAGCATATCTACGTGAGGGATAACAGATTTTCAAAGAATAGTGCACGCTTTGCTATTTCTCTGCCTTGCCCCAATAACACCAATTTTCTATTTAAAGTTTGCTGTGTTAGCAACGTACATAGCATACATACATGTACATATATGTACATGTCTATATATGTATATGTATACACTTTGCATGATATGCTCTTTAAGTTTCTAGGAATTGCTTTCTAATAATCCAAGACTGGGCTGGGTTCCTATGCAGAAAAGAGTTAACATAGCAATCCTGAGACTCTTTAGAATGGGCTGTTTGTAAAGTTGGCCCATAACCAGCACCTGGGAACTTAGATTTTGGGAGAGTTCCCACCATCCTCAGAACTCAAAAAAGTGGCTCACTGTGCCTAAACTGTTTGTACAAACAATATAGTGTATGCTACACCTGCTTTCCTTCAGGGAGTCTAGAATCTTGTAATGTGCTAGGGAGAGTGTGCTTACATAATCAACCCCCAGTAAACTATGGGTACTAGGTCTCTACTGAGCTTCCCTGATAAGTAACATTTTACACATATTGTCACAACGTATTGCTAAAGGAATTAAGCCCATCACGCGTGACTCTACTGCAAGAGGATGCTTGAAAGCTTGCACTTGGTTTAATTACTTACTTTGGAAATTTTAAAAATATTTACACTCTGGAAAGTGTCAATTATTTACCTTGAGCAACCAGATCTTGTCTCAATAATGGATAAAGAACAGGTTCTACACCATCCATCTCTTGTATAATAAGGGTTTTCCCAAAACGTACTGCTAATTCAAGAGCTGTGATAAAGTTACTATCCTAATTGAATAAAAGAAAAACATTAATTCTTTTATTACTTTAATTTTATAAACATCCTTAAAGATTATGAATGAAGATATTAACAGGAATAATATGAATGTTTAAAAATTTAATATGCGTGTTAATAATTCAAATTATTAATTATTGTTTTCCTACTCATATTTGGTAATGATTTTAGTTGAATAAATTATCAAAAAAATTTCACAATTTAAATACACAAATAAGAAAAATAAGAATTTTAACATTTTTTAAATTGTGTTTAAAAAAGAAATCCACATAACCTGAGATCTAACCTCTTTACCAATATTTAGGTGTACAGTACAGAATTGTTAACTATGAACACAATGTTGCAAAACAGATCTCTAGAACTTTTTCATCTTGCATGACTGTAACCACTGAATAGTAACTCTGTATTTCCCCCAAAATATAAAAGCCTTTCTTCAATTTTCTACAGTAATTTCAAAATGTTATAGAAACACAACTTCAAATTCTATATGCAATAAATTACTCACCTAGGTATTAATAAGAACCCCAGTTTGCTTATGTTCAGAATCACACATTGAATGGGGGAAAAAAGGCATGATGATGAATTCTAGTAAACTTTTCTTGGTGGATAGGTCTAATAATTCTGAAAAGAACCTTTAGGCAAAATTCAATAATTAAGAATTTTAAGGCTTTCTAGATAGGGAAGGAGTAGTTTTAAATATCACCCCAGGCGTGTGTCTGCGTGTGTATGTGTGGTGTGTGTGTATATATGTGTGTGTGTACATATATATCACAGTAACTATATAGTTACTTATATGTATATAAGTATATATAGAGTACCTATATGCATATACCTATAACTATAGATATATATGTAGTTATATACTTATATGTATATAAGATATACAGTATAGTTATATACTTACATTTTTATATACTTATATATTTGCATATATGCAAACCATAAATGATTATTAAAGTATTTTTATATATTATCTAATTTATAATTATTCTTACCACAAAAAAATAAGGTAGATATTCCCATTTTACAAGTAAAGTAACTTTTAGAGGTAATTTTTGAAACACCTGAAAATTACGTATGAAAATTAATCATATACTAGGTCTTCCTTTAAAAAAAATAATAAAAACCTAACCAAAAATAATTTCCTCTGCAAGATAAACATGAAACTAAGAAGTCACTATCCAAAAGACTATGATAACATTTCACCGAACAAGATGTCTGTCAATGATTTAAAGAAATTGGAAATTATGAGAGGCATTCAGAGGAACTGTAAATATGCTAAAAGGCTAGAAGGCTTTTCTGAGTCTCCAAGCTAACTTAGAAGTTCCTACTTCTACAGCCTCTTATACTTGTGTCATTAGTCGCAACTTACTGTAAAGCTTATTTTATTGTTTCTCTAACCTACTAGACTGTCATCTTAGGGCTTAGATCAATACTCAGAATCACATAAATATTCTTATCTCTGTTTTACAAACTAGAAAACTGAAGCTAAGAGTTATATCTCTCACCCCAGGTCGCACACAATAGGACCCAGTGTTTAATCTATGTTTTCTGATTATAGACTCAAAGATCTTTTCACTTTAAGAGGTCATTCCTAATTGGTATGTAAAGTATAAGTAATACATACCTGCTGATTGATAACTTCTAAACGTGAGTCTTTCAAATGTGTTTTTAACCACTCTGTAGCTTGGGAAGAAGGATCTATAAGAAATGGGCACACTCGACTCTAGTTCAAAAAAAAGGAAAAGTAACATTTTTTAATGATTATAAGCTTTCATTTAAATGGAAATAGTTTTCTAGAAATTATAAATCAATTACTAAATGATCTTTTCTCTCAAGCTTTGGAGAACACAAATATACAGCCATGAAAAATAAAAATACAGTTTTTAGCTGCATCAGAAGCCATATTAATAAATTTTCAGTGACCAGGAGTTAATATTAGGTAATTACATTTAGCCAGAGTATAGAGAGTACAGTCCTACTTAACAAAAAAATAACACAGAAAATGTGTACTAACATTATGCTAAGCAGGAGCTTTAGTCTCAAGCTGATGTCATTTGTACCATTCTTTTTGGCTTTTAAAATACACAAATTATTCCCTATCTATCTATTTATCTATCTATCTATCTAAATATATATAGTATACATATATATTGGTTTTTTGAATAAAAACTATAAAGGCCATAAAAATATGAGCAAATCATTAAAATACTGCTAATTATCAGTATAATTGCTTACATTTTAAGGCATTAATTCTTCTAAAGCAGTACATATCTAATATTACTAAAGGAGTACTCTAGAAGAGAAAATTACATGGACTGTAGGTTAAGATCTAATGAATGAACTAAAAACTAAATTCATTACAGAACATCCTGCACTAATTAAATTCTAAAAAAAAAAAGGAAGTTAGGCCCGGTGCGATGGCTCAAGCCTGTAATTCCAGCACTTTGGGAGGCTGAGGTGGATGGATCACGAGGTCAAGAGATCAAGACCATACTGGTCAACACGGTGAAACCCCGTCTCTATTTAAAATACAAAAATTAGTCAGGTGTAGTGGCACGCGACTGTAGTCTCAGCTACTCGGGAGGCTGAGGCAGGAGAATCACTTGAACCCTGGAGGCGGAGGCTGCAGTGAGCCGAGATCGTGCCACTGAACTCCGGCCTGGCAATAGAGTGAGACTCTATCTCAAAAAAAAAAAGGGAATTAGACACCAGTGAAAATGCCCTCCACACACAATGGTACTTAGTAGACAGAAGAAAGCCAGTTACATATGTATAAAATATATATCATAAATGATAAATTTAAAAATCATCTAACAATCATTGCCATCTAGTAAAATTTAAACCGATCTAATTTTTCTTAAGTTTTCACATTTATTTGAAAAATGTAATAGAATTATGTGCTATAAGAATAAGAGAACACATATGAAAGTCAGAGTAAGATGAAAACTTAGAATGGGGTACAGCAATCCCCCTTATCAATAATTTCTTTTCATAGTTTCAGTTACCCATGGTCAACCACAGTCCAAAAATAGGTGAGTACAGTACAATATGTTATTTGGACAGGCAGAAAGAAAAACTACATTCACTTAACTTTCATTACAGTATACTGTTATAGTTGTTCTATTTTATCATTGTTATTGTTAATCTTTTACTGTGTATAACTTATACATTGAACTTTAATTATAGTATGTATGTTTAGGAGAAAAGCATAGCATGTATGTATATATATGCATGTATGTATAACACAGTATGTATGTGTGTTATAAAAATGTATAACCCCGTGTGTATATGTGTGTGTGTGTGTGTGTGTGTGTATAGATATATATATATGGGTTCAGTACTACCTGAACTTTCAGGCATCCACTGAGGGTCTTGGAACACATCCCCAGGAGAAAAGGGGGGAACATTGTATATCTAATAAGAGCATACATGTTATCTCAGTGGCACACCAACAGGGAGGGAGATAGTGGGGATTATCTGCCCTGTGGATAAATAGTTTTATATCACCAATGTTGTTTAGAATTGCTAGCACATGGTGATAACAAAGAGATGAATGACTTTAAAACAGCTTTATTAGTGTTTTAAAATTCTCCACAAACAAGGTACCTTGTTGTCACTTGCACCCAGAGTAGACTGCTCCTATCATACCTCCTGCCATGTTACACTGTATGATCATCACCCAGCATCTATTACGAGAGGTTTCACTTACCGCTCCATCATGTAAATGTACCACACGAAGCACATTGACATGGTTAGCAAACAGCCTGTGAAGTGTTACCATGGCGCTGCACCTAGGTTTTTGATCTAATTTTATGCTAGCATTCAATAGCAAACATTTCACAATTCTGCATTTTGCCTAACTACAGAAGTAATTATTTCAAATTTTTAAAAAGTTCTTACCCATGATTTCAAACCAATGATCTGATGCAGTTAAATGAAAAGAAGAAAGGTAATGTTTCAAAATGTTTTTAGCAAAGAAAACATGCTTAAGTTTTTCAAAGGGTACTTACAAGTTTATTGTCGTCTTATTCACATGTCTCCAGACAGATTTAGATAAGATTTCTATGGTACATTTTATCTCTGTATTCCATGATTAAATATAGTTAAATTCTACAACTACACTCAATCCAAAAATGTTGACCTTTCATTCATTTATTCATTTGTTCATTAATTCATCTATATGTTGGGTAA
The DNA here is from genome assembly GCF_047675955.1 of Chlorocebus sabaeus. Taxonomy (NCBI): domain Eukaryota; kingdom Metazoa; phylum Chordata; class Mammalia; order Primates; family Cercopithecidae; genus Chlorocebus; species Chlorocebus sabaeus. The sequence goes on along the minus strand of NC_132904.1, from coordinate 99,725,588 downwards.
CAACTATAGTAAGATAGTACAAGGAGTACAGAAATCAATAAAATACATTCCCTTAACCTCAATAACTTTACATGTAATAAAGACACAAAAATAAAAATTTCATCATCAAAAGGTGCACAGGTTGCTACTGAAGGATGATAGGTGAAGTTATGGCTAGAAAACAATTCAAGTCAAACTAAGCCAAGAGCAATTAGCTAGGCAAAGAAGTGAAGAAAGAAAAACATTTCAAGCAAAAACAACAGCATGATATAGAGGGGAATAAAAAAGTTTGGAGTATTTGGAAAACTTACAGTACTCTGGTGTAGCTAGAGAAAAATAAATATGGGCAAAGATGATGCGTATAAAATGGCAGGAGTAATCTGGAGTCTGTCTGAGCATGATCAGCTTTTTATGCCATGTCTAAGGATAATGAAATTTTTATACTGCAGGCAATGGGAAAACACTAAAATACATTAATTGAGGCAATATTATGATCGGATTAATGTTTTAGAAAATCACTCCAACAACAGTAAAGGAAGTGGTACTGGAAACAAGGAACCAGCTGGTATAATGACATATTTATCCAGACACAAAATGATGAAAGCATAAATGAAGTCACTGGCAGCAGATGTGATTAAAACAGGATGAATTCATGAGACATTTGAGAAATAGATTTGACAAGATTAGTTGAATAATTAACTGAATGAAAAATTAAAGAGGCTTAGTAAGAATGATGTACAGGGTTGTAGCTTGCATTACCAAGAAAAGACTGTGATATCTCTGGTGGTAGAAAATAAGAGAAGCAGGTTCTAGGGAGTGAGAGTGGAAGAAAAATGAGTTTTATAGTAGAGAGCTACCTTGCCTACTCTGCACGTCCCACTAAATGTATTTCTGATGGGTTATCAATATGAGCAGATGATCTAAGTTAACCAATCAGAATCCTTTTGGGAGACTTGCGTATTATCTGTGGTGCAGAGGGAGTGAATGACACATCTTTAGTCTGGAAACATAAAATCTAATAAAGGTAAACATGGAGTCACCAATGGTCAAGGCTAACAAAGGGTAAAGAGAACCTATCTGAGAATGAACCCATCTCATAGAATGAAGGCAGAGATCTCCTGGTAAAAATTACTTTAATTCAGAAGCTCACCCCAACCTTTTAGGCATCACAGGTATTTAAAAGCATAAATTGCTAGTTTTTTCCTTTAAATGCGCTACAATTGGCCACTGGAAGATTCTTAACTTAAAGAAAATAAACAATGGTGAATTTAGTTAAAGGATGATAAATTTTGAGCTGCCTAGGAAGCTCAGGTAAAAATATCTAACAGGTAGTTAGAGCTATAGGTCAACAGTTCAGAAGACAGGTTAAAAACTCAAGATACGCAATCTCTATTTAAATTCTTCTCTCTTTGGAGGGAAAAAAGATTGGGCAAAGGATATTTTTGAAAGAGATAATTTTTAAAACACCTAGTATACTCTATAATGTTATGTCTATTTTTAATACTTATAAATGGGATAAAAGCAAAAACATTTTATAAATGAAATTAAGCCTATCTCTTGATTCACTAAGGAGAGTTACATTAACAAGAATAATATAAAATAAATAAGGCTAAACACACACACTCCTATGAGAAGTGTATAGACAGGAGCTAGATGGCCTGGGTTTGAATCCTGGCTCTACCACTTGACAGCCATGTGACCTTAGGTAAGTGAATTAACTCTTCTGTGCCTCAATTTCCTTATCTATAAAGGAGATAACACATGTATCTAATACATTGGGTTGATTTGAGAATTACATGAGTTATGTGTTCAAGTGCTTTACCTATTTATTCTTAAATAGTAATATATGCACAACATGATAAGTACTACACAAGTATTGATTATTATTATTACTTATGTGAGGATTGAAAAACTTTTTCCTATGTGGGGAAGCTAACTTTGAAGTTATAAATTTTATCATCATAATTTTATATTCTTAGACTAGTATCACATTAGTTTGTATTTCCTTAGCATATACCAAAAGGCAGCAAGAAAAAACATCTCAGAAATTTTGAGTTAAACCCAATTTGACACTGAACTGTCTATAACAATAAAACACAAACATTCAACAGATGTCTTCACAAGAAAAACCCATATAAAATCTGATATTTAAATTAGTCATCTTCTCCACCTCCTTTCCGGATGCTTTTCACTCACACCTTCTCCATAGTTTCTAATAGCCTTATACTTTCCATTATCCACTGAGTTAGCCAATATTAGATCACATAATTTATCACCCAAACCACAACACTGTTGAAAGTGAAAGGAAAACTATTAATAATTGTATCAGGACAACAAGTGCAAACCATAGACCAAGCAATCTAGGATATACGATCACTATGGCCAAATTTTTTCCTGTCCCTCAAAGCAATAGGTCATATGAGCTTTCTGACAACATAGTAAAACTAATTCCTGTGGTATGACCAAGGGTATAAAAGGATTTGACTAATTACTCTCTCTGGCAATACATGCACTTCAAGAGTTAGCTTAACCTAAATACGACAATTTTAAGCATCCTTGTAAGACCAATAAAAGAATAGTTTTAGACACAAAAGCCTTTCTTAGCATCAATGAAATTGTTGAGTAACCACAGGCCTCAGGGAAAGCCTCCTCCACTGAGAGGGAGAACCTCAGAAAAACTTTAGCATTGGGGTGTGTGTGTGTGTGTGTGTGTGTGTGTTTTGAGAAGTCTCACTCTGTCGCCCAGGCTGGAGTATGCAGTGACAAAATCTCGACTCACTGCAACTTCTGTCTCCCAGGTTCAAGTGATTCTCCCGCCTCAGCCTTCTGAGCAGCTGGAGCTACAGGTGCATGCCACAAAGCCCAGCTAATTTTTATATTTCTAGTAGAGACCATGTTGGCCAAACTGGTCTCGAACTTCTGGCCTCAGATGATCCACTCACCTCGGCCTCCCAAAGTGCTGGGATTACAAGCAAGAGCCACTACGCCAGGCCAGCTTTAGCACAGTTAATGAGGAGATGTATTATACCTCTGAATCACAAATGCATCTTATCATGTCTAGCCATCTTTTCCCAGAAGCCCAACTAATATATATTTAGAGATTTAATTTTACATACATGGTGATGTTAATGAGTTGATGTCACAGATTATATGCTATCCAACCACACCCTTAAACTACAATTAATTTGAAATCTAATACACCTTAAAACTGAGATGGAGTGTTGACCATAATGGCAAATTAATTTCAACAAAATAACTAATTACCCTAAGAAATGTTTCCAGTGATTTTTCTTTTGTCATATAAATGCAAGTAATTATCTAAAAGGAACTTAGCAATGTTAAATACAAAGTAAATTTAGGCTTATTATTAATTTCAAAAGCAATTTCCCATATCCATCATGAAAGACAATTCAGAATACAAAACTAAGTATTTTCAATTAACATCAGTAAAAAAATTATTCTGATAAACATATTTTGTCTACAGACTTACCACCCTCCCCTTGTTTCTTATGGAATAGAAAAGAATTCTTAAACTTTTTTTTTTTTATTTGCAATGAATTGCTTTCTTGGATTATTGAAACAGGAAAAAGAGGTGGCTATGAAACCTTAGGGAGGGAATAATAAATGTAATAAAAAGCACATAGTTTGCCAAAATGCAATACATTTACTTATATAAGTATTTAGAGTTTCATATTTGTGATTCCATTGTGAAAATAATAAAAAATTTTTTAAAAAGTAAATTTAAAAACAGGCAAAATCTAATTAAAAGAAGGCAAAATTATTCAATTAGTGGTCAGCAACTTCTCTAATGGTAAGTTACCAATATAGTGAGCTGAAGCATAGTCAGTTGATTAATAAGTCTAATAAAACAGAAGAAATTATCAAGTAATGAACAGCACCTAAAATATGAATCTTATAACACAGTTTGTGCTACATAAAGAAGAGTGTGTTTAATGTTCATGCTTTCTTTGAGATTATGGTGTTAAAAAATAAGAATCAGGAAATAGTGTGTAGGCAGAGAGAAGGATTACAAAGAGGAAAAGGAATACTAATACTTATTATGAAATATAAACTACTGACAGAAAGAATAGAAAAATCACATTATCAAGAAGTAAAAATTATCTTCCAAGTTCCATATCAGAAAAGTAAACCAAGTTAATGGGAAAAATCAAACTTTATTCAAAGTGATTATTTATTTGTGTACATGGCTTTGAATTTGGTTTTCACATTCACTGATAATAATGTTATGCTATTTTCTATTTTAAACAGCTTTGGAAAATCTGTACTATGTGACAAAACAATTTCCCAAAATATGTGTATGATTATCCCTAATTGATAAGCAAAAAACTTATCTTCACTTTTTGCTAATTTTGTTTGGCAAAATAAAATGATATAAAAATATAAAATTTATGAAGTCATATACTCTAGACTGTACTCATGAAGAAACTACATAACCAATGAATTGGGTATCCCTAAAATATTTCTACTACTATTAGGAAATACAATTTAGAACATTTTGCCATCAAAAGAATGCCACTTTATACTTTCATATTAAAGTAAAAAATAAATTATACTGAAAGTCATACATTCACTAACTGAATCATTAATGGGTTTTCATTAGCAAAATATTTTTATTTTAGTAAGAAAAGGGTAACTGTGAAAGACTAAGAATATGAAGAACACAATTTCCACAGCAAGCTTGACAATAAAACATTTCTAATAAAAAATTAAAATAAATTAACTACCTGTAATATTACAAGAGCATTTTCTATGGAAAGGTCATCTGATGGTAGGCCTTCACTTTTCCAAATTAACTGCTCACTTTCAGTACAAAGAAATCTCCTCAGATCAAATTCTGAAAAGTTGAAGATATTGAAAATACTTCACTACAATGATCTTGTACTTGATAAAGGGAAGGAAATAAAGCTATTTATTTCAAAACAAAAGTCCTACGACAGTCCTTAACTTGAAACCCATTCTTCCACATTTAACACCCAAACCCAAGGAGAAAAAAGTCAAAAACAAAAACAAAAAGTGCAAAAGAATGGAACTCCATGAAGTCCTGTTTCTTTGAGTGAATGTTTCACAAACTAAAACAATTTTGTAAAATACCACTAAAATCATGAGGAATTTTAAAGTTCTTACATCTCAGCCTATCAAATAAAATTATTATAGAAATAAAAGTAACATAATGTTTAATTGCATCCATGCAATATCAAAAACAATTCAGTCGTCTCCGTTTTTTACAGTGATTTAAGAATAGAAAAATCGGCCGGGCGCGGTGGCTCAAGCCTGTAATCCCAGCACTTTGGGAGGCCGAGACGGGTGGATCACCAGGTCAGGAGATCGAGACCATCCTGGCTAACACAGTGAAACCCCGTCTCTACTAAAAAATACAAAAAACTAGCCGGGCGAGGTAGTGGGCGCCTGTAGTCCCAGCTACTCCGGAGGCTGAGGCAGGAGAATGGCGTGAACCCGGGAGGCGGAGCTTGCAGTGAGCTGAGATCCAGCCACTGCACTCCAGCCTGGGCAACAGAGCCAGACTCCGTCTCAAAAAAAAAAAAAGAATAGAAAAATCGTAATAATAAAGTAAATTCAAGAACATTTGTGGAATGTGGTAAATCTAAAGTAGCTCCAGGGTATACTTGTGATCCATAAAAAATGTCCCCCATTTAAAAAAGGTAAAATAACAGAGAACAAAGGGTCCATTTTTAGTATATAGATATTTTAAATTCAGGAATAACTAAATACAAACTCTCAAGACCAGCTGACTTGGTCCATTCTTCCAAACAGGTTTTTCTCAGAGACTCAGGAGCAGCAGAAAGATATGTAATAAATGCAGCAGCAAGTTGAGCTCTTTTAGGAAGAGTAGCTAATTCCTCTGTTATCTCTACAACCTGGAAAAAAAGAGAGCGAAGAAAGAGGGAGATATATGAGTACGTTCTAACATTAAAGAAAATGACAGCTTTATGGTTTAGATTGTGGGGGGAAGAATCACAAGTAATAACTCCTTGTTTTGAATATAATAGTCAAAATGTAAAAATATCAAAAAGATCTCAGACTCTGCTGTGATATTTTTTAAAAGTATAAAATCCTAATATATTTGTAGAAACAAACATATTCAGTCATTGAAAGTTCTTAATGATTTTAAAGAAAGCAGAACTTTCATCCCAACCACAGTGAAATGTGAGTTTGCATCACTTTGTAAACTAAGATTAAGGCACAGAGAATGAACAAAGGGACAAAACAAAGCTACGGCATGAAGACCCATTAGCAAAAAGGTTATTGTAAATAAAGCACAAGATTCAGCAGAAAGAGTAGTTATATTAAAGGAAAGAAGAGAGATAGAGTTAAATAAAGGCAGATTGTGAAAGGTTTTCCATGACATGCAAAGGAGTTTCTATTTTAAACTGTGACGTGAGCCATTGAAAGCATTTAAGCAAGCAATGAGTAATGTAATCAGATTGGGTTTTATAAAGATAATTCAGCTGACAAATGAAGGGTGAACTAATTAAAGGGTCAGATAGGAGGAAGACATTAAAAAAGTGAGATGGGAAACAAAGAAATATTGGCATTAAAGATAGAAGACAAATACAAAAAATATTTGCAAATGGATATGACAAGTAAACAGGGAAGAGTCTAAGACAACCCATATATTTTTAGTATTGATGCCCAAAGAAAGATGCCTCCAGTGAAATAGAAAATAAAGGAGACTTGGAATGAGAAAAAGAAAATAATTTAGACATGTTGGGTTTGAGTTCCTGAGAGATAATTAAATGCAAATATCTAATATATAGTTGGAAATATACATTTAAAACTTAGTAGTCTGGAAATGTAGCTCTGGTCATTATTAAGGTGTAGGTGATATTATGATGGGATGAGATAACACCCAAGGTAGTTGCAGAAAAAGCTGCTGTGGAAGAGAGTAACAAAGACAATCAACATTGCTAGGTGAGCAGATGAGGAGGATCAGGAAAGGAAAGGAAAGGAAGCTTAACTGATTTCAGAAATAAACCAAGAAAAAACAAGAGACAACACTAAAAAGTCAAAATAACAAAATATTTCAAGAAAAAATAAATAGCCTACAGTGTCAAATCATAAAATTACTGTCCTGGTGAAGGTAAATTCAAAGAAAATTCTAAGGAGTACTAAGTTTTCCATCCACTCATTTTCATCCTGCTCCTCTCTCAATAACATACAGAACTGAAAGGAAAATAGGCTGCTTCGCCTAAAACTCTATTCATATAAAGACACTTTGTTTAAAGAGTAATTCATATAATGGCCATTTATATCTACATTATTTATCCTGAACCAGGTGCAAATTAATGGATCTTTCCTTTTTCTTAACATACATTACATTATAGATTTCCTGGATTTTAAAGGTAGACTCCTCATGGCCCCTTGTCAAACAAACCTGTGTATTCCATCTCTTATGTTCTCTGTCAAGCTGATTAATTAAGACTTCTGCAGCTTTGATTGTTTCTTGTGCTTTGCTTACTTCAGCTTCAAGTTTTGCAGCTTCTGAAGTCCTGCTCTGAAATCTATGTAAACATTAAAATTTAATTAAAAGTAAAAAGGATTTGGGAGAGATTTAATGAAATTATCCATAGGTAATAAAGTAAACTTTTATGCTGTAATTTAATTAATGATAATACCATTAATGTTTGCATACAAAGTAACATTAATAGAAGAGACAAACCAACAAAAAACTTGACAGGGCCTCCATGCTCTACTACATTATATAAAAATTTGCCAATACGGCATTCAAGACACTATTCTAAAACATCCCATCTGTCTTTCTAGTTTTATTTCATTATATTACTGATCAGCAAAACCATTAATATATGTCAATACCAGAAGAATTTTACATTATCTGTAAATATCCTATCCTTTTTCTCCCGTGTTCTTCAGAATGTCCCATTTGCCTAGAGTAGCTTCCAACCACACCCTTCCTCACCCCACAGCCCAACTCCCTCTAACATTTACCACTAAAACTACAAATAAAATTTCAAAATTCATTTTAGTACATTATATATAATCTCTCCCTATATTCCAGTTAAGTATTATAAATTGTATGCTATACATATGCAAACTTAAACCCAAAGAAATTATTACCCAGGTTCTCATCAATAATCAGCAGAGGATCTAAAATTCATATACAGATGTGGCTGGTACTAAGTTGCATGCACTTTATAGTATATTTCATTGTCTCTCTAAGTGCCTTCTTCCTTCCTTCCCTAGACATAAGACTGTAGAACCAACTTTGCCAATATAGACAAATAGCCACTAGCCACTTTGTGGCTATTTAAATTTAAATTAACTAAAGATAAATAAAATTTTAAATTCAATTCCTCAGTCATATTACAAACACTGCAAGTTCTCAGTAGCCACATGAGACTACTGGCTACCATACTGGATAACAAAGAGCACAGAACATTTCCATAATCTCATGAAATTCCATTAAACAGCACTGTTCTAAAACCTGGAAATAGAAAGCTGCATGTTTATTGATCACAACATTTCATACTACACCTTGAACATGGTTTTGCAATGAATATTGTTGCATTAAATCACTCTCATATCTCTGTACAAGTTGTATTAGAAATGGAAACCATCTCTTTAATTTTGTAAAATTAGAATTTAAAAATTGATAGATCATGCTTATTTTTCAAGTCCTTTATTCTTTGTTAATATGTAAGAAAATAAGACTGTTATTCATGGCCTAGAGTCAATTAAACCTTAATTAAGGATCATAATAAGTAACAGCATGGTAACCAACATTAATTCATTCTCATCAATGACTCTACAATGAAAAATGTCATTCTGTTTTCCTTAAAATTAAAAGTTAAGTCCAAAAGTTCTCACAATAATCCTTCCAAAATAATGGTAGTATGGTGCAATGGTTAAGAGCAGAAACTTCATGGAATTAGACAAATCTAGTATCTAACATGGCTTAGTATTTTATTAGCTGCTCAACTTTAGATAAAAAAGACTATATAATTTTAACCTTCCTAATCTGCTAAACAGAAATAGATTTACTTCTCATGATTGTTTTAAGGATTAAAGAAATAAATACATAAATTACCCAGTATAACACCTAACACAGCAAGTGACTAATAAATGAAGTCAAAATATTGCTATAATTATTCAATAAATATTTGAGCATTAGCTGAATATTAAGTGCTGATTGTGAGCATATGACAGTGAAAATAATATATTATACTTATTTTTCTTATACTTCTCTAATAATAATACCTGGAAAAAATTGATGTTGTTTCTTTCCTATATTTCTAACATGATAATTGTTCAGGAATATTGAAAACACTGGGTTTATTGGTTTGGGGACTTCTTTTTGGTTTGCTTTTTTCTATAAGTATTTCTCTATAAATATATATTAGTGAGAGAGAAAGAGAAACTGAAGAAGGGAGAGAGAGGGAGAGAGAGACACAGAGAGACAGAGAGAGAATTGTTTCCTGAACATACAGAAAAAATTCATAGTTTTAATCTGATTAATTTCTTGGTTCAATAATTAATTTTGCTTCCATTAAAAAAAGGAAGCATGACACATCACTTCAACATATACTGTATTCAATCAGATATTATTCAGTTCTTCAATCTTTGCAACTTTTAAAAGAAAATGTTCTAACATTTATAATTCCCATACCAATATTTTCTACCCTGTACTAAATAGGATACATGAAAGGCTTTAAGACTAATAATATTCAAAAATGATCCTTAACGTGAGTGTAATATTTGCATGAAGACTTTTTTTATAACACAAAGGAGAAAAAAAGTTAAAAGTATAGAATTTTTAAACATAATAATGTTTCCTTACAAAGTTTATAGACTAGTGGGTCCCCATAGCATCATCTGACATAAAAGTCTAAAATCTTAAAAGTCAAAACAGGAAAGAAATCAAGATGTCAAATGTAAACACTCTCAGCATTATCCTAAATACGCTTCAAAATATAACTTACTTTTCTTTGAGTTCTGATACCTTTTGACCAACAGAATTAAGGAGGTCCTCTAGTTTCCTTTTTCTGTCTTCAGTTTTCTTCAGATTCCTAAAATATAACTCAATATTATAAAAGCCATTCCTATTTTAGACACCAACTATAAAGCAGCAGCAGCACCTTACAATGTAATCCTACAGTAAATATATGATAATTAAAACTGTCATTAACTCAATATTATAACACCTTTACTTAGAATTTAATTTGAAAAGCAATACTAAAATTAAAAGTGTTTCCTCTGACCCAACTATACCACTTCTAGGAATCTATATTTAAAAACACTCATACATGTACATTTCTGGATAAAAATAGTAAACATATTTATTTATCTTCTATCCCTTCTAGAACCCTACTAAAATGAAGCCAAGAAAATAAGAAAGATACATATGCACAGAGGTCAAAAGAGGAAAGTATGAAATAGGAAAAATTTCAAAAATAATTTCCTTTGTCTCCCAGGCTGTAGTGCAGTGGTCTGAACAGAGCCCACTACAGCCTCAAACTCCTAGGCTCAAGCAATCTTCCCACCTCAGCCTCCTGCACCCTCAAAGTTCAATAAAATTTTAAAAAGTAATAACTAACATATTGGAATGCAAAAAGCCAAAAGCTAAAATGCCTATACGAAGAGGAGTTAAAAAAAAAAAAAAAACAGAATCCTAAAATGTTCAGAAAATGTAAACATACTTCTGAAGGTAACAATAAAGCCAAATACAGAAGATTATTTAATAATTGATATTACAAAGAGTTTGACCTCAGAATCCATCCTCTATTGAGAACTGACTACCTCTAACATAACCCAGAATGCTGCAAGTCTAGCTTATGCCCCTACTCATCTCCATCAACCTCTATGCACACATCCTAGGCGAAAGATATAAAGATTCCTTTACAGTAAAACGACTGACACCCTATCCTCTCAGAATACCTGCAAATATTAAGGGGTTGCCATAAAATGGCCAGTCCATACTTGATCACCTTACAGTGATGCTCAGCAGCCAAGGAGCCCAGGCCACACACTCAGGTCTTCCAGCCAGACTTCTAAAACTCATGATTAACAACTAACAGCCAAAGATCAGACAGGTCAAGAAAGCTTCCTAACTTCCTAAAAATATGGGGTAATATACAAGACACTGGAAATCAAAGTAGCATTAGACTTTCTAAAAGCAACACTGAACTCTAGAAGAGAGTACAACAGGGGTTCTCAAACTTTAGTGTATACCAAATTTACCTGTCAAAACAGAGATTACAAGGCCTTACTGTCCCCTCCCCCACAATGTATCTGAATCAGAATCAGTTCGTTTGGGTGGAGCTCAAAAATCTGCACTTTTAACAAGTTCCAAAGTGATGCTGATGCTGCCGGTCTAGGAACCAAATTTTGAGAATTGCTGCAATAGAATAAGGCCTTCAAAACTGTGAGCTAAAACTATTTCTAGTCTAGTATTTAAACACAACCCAATTATTGATCACATACAATAACATATTATAAATACTTTTAGACATGCAAATCTCAAAATATGTTCCAGCCCATATACTCTTTCTACCATGGAAAATGTGTTCTAGAAACCTGAAGAACTAAAGGAAGGAAGAGAAAGACAAGAATTCACAATAAAAGAATACAATAGGTAATCTCTAGAACAATGCTGAAGAGAAGCCCCAAGACAACAGCCTTAAGCAGCAGGCCTAAAGCTAAGAAAAAATAAATAGAACACACAGATCAATGAAGATGTTTCAGGGCTCTGACAGAGAAACTATGGACAAATTTGTGATATGTAAACAGAAAAATACCATCAACTAAAAAAAGGGAGGCAATTCTTATATTTAGAACAAAAAAATGTACAAGAAAGGAAATAAGATGAATAACTATTAATACACAGCAGGAAATTAATAAATAATATCAAAAATTGAACAATCAAGAATATAGATCAATTAGGATTAAGGTGACAGACAGCAGGCGGGACTACCTTGCAGCTCCCGCTCAGACAGACAGAGCAGCATGTGGAGACTCACACGGTGAACTTTCGCTGCAAGAACTACTGCAGGAACATACTAGGAAAACCAAAAGAATCCACAGACCCTTTGAAGGAACTAGGTCACCACTGCAGTCTCCCTGAGATACCGAAAAACTTATTAGTCTGCTTGCTTTCTCAGCGGAAGGCACATAATCTGGGGCAAGTTCTCAGCCCTGGTCACTGGTGTTGGGGCACGGTGGGAGTGAGACCAGCCTTTAGGACTGCAGGCTACACAGAAAGCCAGTGAGGCCTGTGCCTGCTGGCTTTCCTCAACTGCCCTGGGTGACCTGTATGACTCAGCAGAGGCAGCCATAATCCCCCTGGGGAGAAAATTACATTGGAATGGAAACCACACTCCCATCCCCCACAGCAGCCACAGCAAAAGCCTCACCAAAGCAGAGGCTGAGCTCAGACACACCTATCCCTGCCCCCACCAGGTGGTCTTTCTCTACCTGCCCTGGTAGCCAAAGACAAAGGTCATAATTTCTTGAAAGCTCTAAGGCCCTGCCTACTGCCTGAGAAACCTGAATTGTTAACCAGGTATCCCTAGGGCAAGTTTGCATCCTCCCTATAGGACCACAGCTGAGACACTCTTGAAAGTGCTACCTCCTGACTGGAGGCCCATCAACACAAAACCAGTCCACTAAACAAAAACAAAACCAAGGACCATCACAGAGTTCACCTCATTCCCCTGCTACCTCCAGTGGAGCAGGTGCTGGTATCCACGGCTAAGAGATCTGAAGACAGATCACATCACAGGACTCTGTGCAGACACTCCCCAATACCAGCCCAGAGCCTGGTAGCTCTGCTGCGTAGCTAGACCCAGAAGAGCAAAAACAATCACTACAGTTCAGATCTCAGAAATACCCGTTCCTAGGGGAAGAGAAAGACCACCACAGCAAGGGAGCGCTCCGTGAGACAAAAGAATGTGACCAGCTGCCCTTGAATCCCAGATCTTCCCTCTGATATAGTCTAGTCAAATGAGATGGAACCAGAAAAACAATTCTGGTAATATGACAAAACAAGGTTCTTTAACACCCCCAGAATATTATACCAGCTCATCAGTGATGGATCCAAACCAAGAAGAAATCTCTGAATTGCCAGAAAAAGAATTCAGAAGGTTGATTATTAAGCTAATCAAAGAGGCACCAGAGAAAGGTGAAGCCCAACTTAAAGAAATCAAAAACATGATACAGGTTATGAAAGGAAAATTCTTCAGTGAAATAGATAGCATAAACAAAAAACAATCACAACTTCTGGAAATCAAGGATACACTTAGAGAAATCCAAAATGCACTGAAAAGTCTCAGCAATAGACTCAAGCAGAAGAAAGAGCTTCAGAGCTTGAAGACAAGGCTTTTTAATTAATTCAATCATCAAAGACAAAAGAAAAAAATAATTTTAAAAAATGAACAAAGCTTCCAAGAATTTTGTAACTATGTTGAGTGTCCAAACCTAAGAATAATGGGTGTTCCCAAGAAAGAAGAGAAATCTAAAACAGAAATCTAAAAACATATTTGAGGAATAATTGGGGAAACTTTCCCGGCCTTGCTAGAGATCTAGACATCCAAATAAAAGAAGTTTGAAGAACGCCTAAGAAATTCATTGTAAAAAGACCATCACATAGGCATACAGTCATCAGGTTATCTGAAGTCAAGACAAAGGAAAGATCTTACAGCTGTGAGGCAAAAGCATCAGGTAACCTATAAAGGAAAAACTATCACAGTAACAGCAGATTTCTTAACAGAAACCCTATAAGCTAGAAGGGACTAGGGTCCTATTTTTAGCCTTCTTAAACAAAAAATTACCAGCCAAGAATTTTGTATCCAGAGAAACTAAGCTTCATAAATGAAGGAAAGACATAGTCTTTTCCAGACAAACAAATGCTGAGAGAATTCACCACTACCAAGCCAGACTACAAGAACTGCTAAAAGGAGCTCTAAATCATGAAACAAATCCTCAAAATACACTAAAATAGAACCTCCTTAAAGCATAAATTTCATAGGACCTATATAACAATAACACAATGGCCAGGCATGGTGGCTCATGCCTGTAATCCCAGCACTTTTGGAGGCCGAGGCAGGTGGATTACTTGAGATTGAGAATTTGAGACCAACATGGCCAACATGGCATAACCCCATTTCTACTAAAACTACAAAAATTAGCTGGGTGTGATGGCAGGCGCCTGTACTCCCAGCTACTCAGGAGGCAAGAGAATCCCTTGAACCCGGGAGGCAGAGGTTGCAGTGTAGCGAGATTGTGCCACCGCACTCCAGCCTGGGCAACAGAATGAGACCCAGTCTCAAAAAAAACAATAACACAATGGAAAAAAAGAAAAAAGGTATTCAGGCAACAAATAGCATGCTGAATAGAACAGTACCTCCTATCTCAATACTAACATTGAATGTAAATGGCGTAAATGCTCCACTTAAAAAATACACAATGGCAGAATTGATAAGAATTCACCAATCAAGTTTCTGCTGCCTAAAAGAGACTCACCTGACATAATAAGGACTCACATAAACTTAAGGTAAAGGGGTGGAAAAAGATATTCCATGCAAATGGACACCGAAAGTAAGCAAGAGTGGCTATTCTTATATCAGACATAACAAACTTTAAAGCAACAGCAATTAAAAAAGACAAAGAGGGACATTATGTAACGATAAAAGGACTAGTCCAACAGGAAAATATCACAATCCTAAACATATATGCACCTAACAATGGAACTCCCAAATTTATTAAACAATTACTACTAGACCTAAGAAATGAGATAAACATCAACACAATAATAGTGAGAAAATTTAATACTCCACTGACAGCACTAGACAAGTCATCAAAACAGAAAGTCAACAAAGAAATAACGGACTTATACTATACCCTACAACAAATGGACTTAACAGATATTTACAGAGCATTCTAGCCAATGACAGCAGAATATACATTCTATTCATCAGCACATGGAACATTCTCCAAGATAGACCATACGACAGGCTACAAAACAAGTCTCAGTACATTTAAGAAAATCTAAATTATATCAAGGACCCTCTCAGACCACTGTGGAATAAAACTGAAAATCAACTCCAAAAAGGACCTTCAAAGCGATGCAAATATGTGGAAATTAAATAACCTGCTTCTGAATGACTGTTGGGTCAACAATGAAATCAAAATGGAAATTGAAAAATTGTTTGAACTGAATAATAATAGTAATTAATACAACCTATCAAAACCTCTAGAATACAGCGAAGGTGGTGTTAAGAAGAAAGCTCAGAGCATTAAATGCCTATATCAAAAAGTATGAAAAAGTATAAATAGACAATCTAAGGTCACACCTCATGGAACTGAAGAAACAAGAACAATCCAAACCCAAACCCAGCAGAAAAAAACAAATAACAAAGATTAGAGCAGAACTAAATGAAATTGAAACAAAAAAAAAATACAAAAGATAAATGAAAGAAAAAGTTGGTTCTTTGAAAAAATAAAATTGATAGACCATTTGCAAGATTAACTAAGAAAAGAAGAGAGAAGTTACAAATTAGCTTAATTAGAGAGAAATGGGAGATATTATAACTGACACCACAGAGATAAAAAAGATTATTCAAGGCTACTATGAACACCTTTATGCACATAAACTAGAAAACCCAAAGGAGATGGATAAATTTCTGGAAATATACAACCTGCCTAGATTAAACCAGGAAGATATAGAACTGCTGAACAGACCAATAACAAGCAGCAGGATTGAAATGGTAATTTTAAAACTGATGGATTCACAGCTTAATTCTATAAGACATTCAAAGAAGAATTGGTACCAATCCTATTGACACTATTCAAAAATAAAGAGAAGGTTGGGAATCCCCCCTAAATCAATCTATGAAGCCAATATCAACCTAATACCAGAACCAGGAAAGGAGATAACTAAAAAAGAAAACTATAGACCAATATTCCTGATGAACACAGATGCAAAAATCTTCAACAAAATACTAGTGAACCAAATCCAATAGTGTATCAAAACGATAATCCACCATGATCAAATGGGTTTCATACCAGGGATGCAGGTAAAACATACGTTAAGTCAATAAATGTGATACACCACATAAACAGAATTAAAAACACATATCACATAATCATCTCAATAGACACAGAAAAAGCATTTAACAAAATCCAATGTCCCTTTATGATTAAAATCCTCAGCAAAATTGGCACAGAAGGGACATACCTTAAGGTAATAAAAGCCATCTATGACAAACCCACAGCCAACATTATACTGAATGGGGAAAAGTGGAATGCATTCCCCATGAGAACTGGAACAAGAGACAAGGATGCCCACTTTCATCAGTTCTATTCTACATAGCACTAAACGTTCTAGCCAGAACAATCAGACAAGTGAAAGAAATAAAGGGCATCCAAATTGGTAAAGAGGAAGCTAAACTGCCAGTTTGCTGATGATACCATTATACACCTAGAAAACCCTAAAGACTCATCCAAAAAGCTCCCAGAACTCGTCAATGAATTCAGCAAAGCTTCAGAACATAAAATTCATGTACACAAATCAGCAGCTCTGCTATACACCAACTGCAACCATGCTGAAAATCAAATCAAGAACTCATCTCCTTTTACAGTAGCTGCAAAAAAAAAGAAAAGAAAAACAACTTAGGAATATACCTAACCAAGCTGATATGGTTACAAACAAATGATACAAACAAATGGAAACATATCCCATGCTCACAGATAGGTAGAATCAATATTGTGAAAATGACCATACTGCCAAAAGCAATTTACAAACTCAATGTGATTCCCATCACAATACCACGATCATTCTTCACAGAAGTAGAAAAAACAATCCTAAAATTCATATGGAACCAAAAAAGAACCTGCATAGCCAAAGCAAGAGTAGGCAAACAAACAAACAAATAAATCTGGAGGCATCACATTACCCAACCTCAAACTATACTATAAGGCCACAGTCGCCAAAACAGCATTGCACTGGTATAAAAATAGGCATATAGACCAATGGAACAGAATAGAAAACCCAGAAATAAACCCAAATACTTACAGCCAACTGATCTTCCACAAAGCAAACAAAAACATACAGTGGGGAAAGGATGCCCTATTCAACCCATGGTGCTGGGGTAATTGGAAAGCCCTATGTAGAAGAATGAAACTGGATCCTCGTCTCTCACCCTATACAAAAAATCAACTCAAGATGGATCATAGACTTAAATCTAAGACCTGAAAACCATAACCATTCTAGAAGATAACATCAGAAATAACCTTACAGACATTGGCTCAGGCAAAGACTTCATGACCAAGAACCCAAAAGCAAATGCAACAAATACAAAGATAAACAGATGGGACTTAAATAAACTAAAATCCTTCTGCGCAGCAAAAGAAACAATTGGCAAAGTTAAAAGACAACCCATAGAGTGGGAGAAAATTTTCACAATCTATACATCCAACAAAGGACTAATATCCAGAATCCACAACAAACTTAAACAAATCAGCAAGAAAAAAACAAACAACCCCATCAAAAAGTAGGCTAAGAACATGAATAGACAATTCTCAAAAGAAGATATACAAATGGCCAATAAGCATATGGAAAAATGCTCAACATCATTAATTATCAGAGAAATGTAAATCAAAACCACAATCCAGTACCACCTCACTCTTGCAAGAATGGTCATAATCAAAAAATCAAAAAATAATAGATGTTGGTGGGGATGCAATGAAAAGGGAACACTTTTACACTGTTGGTAGGAATGTAAACTAGTACAACCACTATGGAAAACAGTGTGGAGATTCCTTAAAGAACTAAAAGCAGATCTACTGTTTGATCCAGCAATTCTACTACTAGGTATCTACCCAGAGGAAAAGAAGGCATTATATGGAAAAGATACTTGCACACGCATGTTTGTAGCAGCACAAATTGCAATGGCAAAAAGACAGAACCCACCCAATGCCCATCATTCAGTGAGTGGATAAAGAGAATGTAGTACACATATATACCACGGAATACTACTCAGCCACAAAAAGAAACAAAATAATGGCATTTGCAACAACCTGGATTGAATTGGAGACTCATATTCTAAGTAAAGTATCTCAGGAATGGAAAACCAAACATCGCACATTCTCATTCATGTAGGAGCTAAGCTATAAGGATGCAGAGGCATGAGAATGAGGCATTGGACTTTGGAGACTCGGGGGAAAGGGCGGGAGGTGGCAAGAGATGAAAGACTACACATTGGGTATAGTGTAACACTGCTCAGATGATTGCTGCACCAAAATCTCAGAAATCACCACTAAAGATCTCATTCATGTAACCAGACACCACCTGTTCCCCAAAAACCTACTAATTTTTTTTTTTTAAAAGAACATAAACCTTTGGTCTGCATTTAGAATAAAAGAGATAAAATATATTTGTGACTTAGTAATGATAGCAAATTAGAACTGTAAGCTCCAATAGTAAGTGGTTAAATCTTCCTCCTTCCTGTCCACACACTGTTTTGGAAAATACATGCTAAACATTTCCTAGAACTTAGAAGGTAAAAACAAACATAAAAGCCTTAAATTTCCAGTCAGGCACAGTGGCTCATGCCTGTAATCCAAGCACTTTGGGAGGTGGAGTTGGGCAGATCATGAGGTCAGGAGATGGAGACCATCTTGGTCAACATGGTGAAACCCCTTCTCTACTAAAATGCAAAAAATTAGCCAGGTGTGGTGGCATGTGCCTGTAACCCCAGCTGCTTGGAAGGCTGAAGCAGGAGAATCACTTGAACCCAGGAGGCAGAGGCTGAAGTGAACTGAGATTGTGCCACTGCTCTCCAGCCTGGCAATAGAGTAAGACTCCGTCTCAATAAATAAATAAATAAATAAATAATAAATAAATAAATAAAAATGAAAGTTTTTAATTTCCAAAGCTTTCTTTTTGTACTTTAACATTATTCCTTGGCCAGGTGTGGTCGTCTACACCTGTAATCCCAGCATTTTGGGAGGCCGAGGCAGGCGAATCACCTGAGGTCGGGAGTTCAAGACCAGCCTGACCCACATGGAGAAACCCCATCTCTACTAAAAATACAAAATTAGCCGGGCGTGGTAGCACATGCCTGTAATCCCAGCTACTCAGGAGGCTGACACAGGAGAATCGCTTGAACCCGGGAGGCGGAGGTTTTGGTGAGCCGAGATCATAATTGCACTCCAGCCTGGGCAACAAGAGCAAAATCAGTCTCAAAAAAAAAAAAAAAAATTATTCCTTTATGAAACTTTGGCTCCTTCTAAAGGAACTTTTACCTACCTAGCCTTCCAACAATATAATAATGGTAAAGAAAAAGTGAGTTGGTTCTGCTATCTCCTTCTAACTGCTTTCTTGTTTTGATCTGTTTTTAAATTTACATTTAATTGACTCATTTTATATATTTTAGTATTGTCAACTGCCATTTTACAAATAGAGAAAAAATAAAAAATAATATTAAAACCTCATCAAACTGATGAAAATAAAGGTTAGAATTGTTTATATTTTATATTTCACTTACGATTCTAATCCTGCCTGTTCAGTTTCCAAAGGCTGAATTCGTTCCAAGACATGGGAATACTGGATATTGGCTTTCACCCAGGCAGCCAAAGGTGCAGCTGCAGTACTGGCACGCTTAGCATTCTGAAAAATCCATGAGAAGGGATTCAACATCCTTACTTAATTTCAGATGAAAGCAAAGTTAATTCTAACACACATTATTTGGACATTTATTAACTTGACCCAAATAAAGAAGTTTTGGCTTATAGCTAAAATAAAAATACCGTGAACTTCTATTTTGATTAAGAGAAATATACAAGAACTCTATTTTCACTTAAAAATAAATTTTTGAACCGCACAGAATCTTTAAAATAAAGATGTTTTATCAACATAATTTTCTATTAGTCACATTTCTAATGAATACATGTGTCAGCCACAACAATGTTCGAGTATCTTTATTAGATAAGAGCAGCTTTAAAACCATTGTAATTGGTGTTAAAGAAGATGTACATAACATTTTGATTAAGGGATCTAAAAAAATACCAGAATCATGAAATCTAAATTGTTCACTGAAATTAGATACCACTGTCCTAACACAGATACCTGTTGTCATCTGACAAGTACACAAGAAAAAATAAAAGCACACCAGGACAGTTGAAAGTTAAAAAAAAAAAGTTGAGAACATTAACAGCATATACAAAACTATTAAAAACCACTCAATAAATCTCCCCTGCTACCTAGATTCTAATTTACCTGATTCCGATGGTTAATGCTTCCCAAATGTAATACCTATAAGCTTATTTTTTATTTTCACTTTTAAGTGATCTAAACAATTGGCAATGACAAAACATCACATTTTAAACAGCAGAATATTATATGGTATGGAAAAGCAAATTTATGATATAACTTAAAAATTACCTTTGGATCAAAAGATCCTTTATTTTTATAAAGAAGTTCTTCAACACTCTCTCTTATTTCCTTTGAAATATTTCGGGCATCAAAGGTTGCTATGTCTTCTCTTACACCTCTTTTTGCAAGGAAACTAAAATTAAAGCATATTTCCTTAAATGAGACTAAACAAAATTTGCTGTTTCTGAAAAAAAATCAGTTTAACAAAATGGTGAATGCAATACTTTTAATCCATTAGTTAACAAAAAATATGGTACTAAAACCTTTAAGCTTCTAATGTATTATCCTTATTTTTTTTTGTTTGTTTTGAGACAGAGTCTCACTCCGTCACCCAGGCTGGAGTGCCGTGGTACAATCTCACTGCAACCTTCACCTCCTGGGTTCAAGTGATCCTCCCACCTCAGCCTCCTGAGTAGCTGGGACCACAGGTGTGTGCCACCACATCTGGCTAATTTTTTGTATTTTTATTAGAGATCAGGTTTTACCACGTTGCCCAGGCTGGTCTCAATCTCCTGGCCTAAAGTGCCTTGGCCTCCCAAAGTGCTGGGATTGCAGGTGTGCCCAGCCGTACTATTGACTTTTTGTAGACAACAAAAACTCTAGAGAGATGTACAATAGTCTTTCTAATGTTCTGTGAATAAACTAAGAAATGATATGAAAGAATCACAATCTTGTTCTACTCAAATCCTTATTTGTAAACTATTAGGTACTCATATGTTCTAGGATATGCAAGAAAATTGTCTGACTCCTTTTAAGGTAACTTAAAGTGCTCTCTCAACCTATGTCCTCCCCCATCTCTAGATATAAAACGAACTCTTTACTATCAACCTAAATACTAACAAGGAACTTAATATCGGCACAAACCATAACACCACTATTATAACATGATACCTGAGCCTGCATGGTTTCATATTGTGTTAATACCTTATTCTCTTCTAGTTTACAGCTCCCTTTTATTATTTAAGGGTCTCCTTCTTTCTGTTTCTGTCTCTGTCTCTTTCCCTCTCTCAATAGTACAAGACTCTTAAGGATAGTAACTGTGTTTTCTTCATCAGTAAACCACAGTGAAATCACAGTCCTCTCTACTATGTATGGACCAAATATATTATTACATTTATTGAGAAATTTCTTAAAGATTCTAAGGTATTCCTTTTCTTCTGACACTTTCAACAACCACTTAGAGAAAGGAATATATAGATCCTGATATATGATTACATAGAATACCTTGAAATTTCAAGGCAAAATGAATACCCATGTATTTGGATGAAGTGCACTTTGAAAAACAATATAAGAAATATTTAAAACTATGAAAGAATGTGTCATTCATTGCTGAAATAATATTTTTCACAAATTGACAAATTTACCTTTTCATGCTCACCCAAGATGTATCAAAGATACCCATCAACCTTAAAACTCCTTCAAGAATGTCTCTAATTACATCAGGCGGCATGCGTAGTGAGCGGATTTCTGAAAGCGACTCTGGCTTAATGTTTCCAACTGCTAGCTTAGCTTCATTGACTAAAGGCTAAAAGAGAAAAAGGCAATTTTTATTTTCAAATTCTATATTTTTTAAACCACTAACTCTTGACAAATTATCTTTGATTGTCATTTATGCAAAATGACCATAGTTACTAATGTCCTCTCTCTCTTAAAATAACAAAATGCTTTAAATCATACAAGGAGTAAAAAACGTTCAAGTTGAGACAGTAAGACTTCTCGCCACCACAACTGCAATAATCTAATTTGGAAAATCTAACTGGTTTTGAGACAATTTGTCATTTTCAAGACGCTCTTTATATCTTAGGACTAGCTGACTAATTTAATCAACTGGAGAAAAAGAGCTTAACAGTATATCTTAATTTATCTAACACATTTTTTCCCTCTACAATCAAAACCAGATGGCTCATGGAAAACAAAGATTCTTTTTAATTATCATCCATTAATTTATAGTTTTTCTGGCAGGCTTTCCTTCTTGTTCTCTTTTACAAGCAATATTTTGGTTGAAAACCACATTTTATAATACTATGAGAAAACAACTTGAGATACAAATAATATTTAAATTCCTACATATAGCTGGTAAGCAAAAATGTAAATGGATCTTAGCATGTTTTTTAACTTACTTGTACTTCTTTTAATTCATCATCAATTTTATTTTTTCTTTCTTCAATTTTAACAACTTCTTCTGCTATTCTGTGCTTCAGTCTTTCAAGTTCTGTTTTTTGCTCACTAGCATCCTGTAAGAATATTTAAGTGGCATTCCAATCAATTTTAATGCATGATATTTAAAAGCATGAAATCTAAAATATAACATTTCAAAATAACATTTTCTATTAAATGTTTACCCAATATTAGTTTTGAATCTATGACAAGAGAGTTTCCAAAATGCCTGGGAAACCAATTATATATTTTACTCCATATTTTCTATCAGAAAGGTTTCAGTGTTTTAATTTTTTCTACTTAGCAAAGCAATAAATGCTTTTTACATAAAATTTAAACAAGATAGAAATACATAATTTTCTTTTTTTAATTTTTATTTTTATTTATTTTGAGACAGAGTCTCGCTCTTGTCGTCCAGGCTGGAGTGCAATGGCATGTCTCAGCTCACTGCAACCTCCACCTCCTGGGTTCAAGCGATTTTCCTACCTCAGCCTCCCAAGTAGCTGGGATTACAGATGCCCACCACCATGCCCAGCTAATTTTTGTATTTTTAGTAGAGATGGGGTTTCACCATGTTGGCCAGGCTGATCTCGAACTCCTGACCTTGTGATCCACCTGCTTCGGCCTCCCAAAGTGCTGGGATTACAGGCATGAGCCACTGCGCGCAGCAGAAATGCATAACTTTCAAAGTATGATTTTAATTTGTATTTCCTTGATTATTGATGAGGTTGAACATCTTTGTATGTATTTGTCATTGTGAGTTTTTTTCCTTTTTTTTTTTTTTTTGAGACAGGGTCTCACTACGTTGATTAGGCTCCCGGACTCAAGGGGTCCCCCGCACTTCAGCTTCCCAAGTAGCTGACATTAAAGGCATGTATTGCCATGCCCAGATCTTGAAATGCATAGTTTCTTAAATAAGCATAATAAAATGTATTGAACACTTAAACAGCCCAGGCATAGCTCATGGATTCCTTCTTTTATTAACCTCTTGTTCCAATTGGAAGGTATCTCTATTCTGAGTTTGTATAGAGTGCATTTAATTTGCACTGTCTTCATGCCATAAACCTAGAATTGCAAGTCTTAGAAGTTACACAATTTGGTATTTAAGCTATCTCTTCAGACAGTACTTTCTACAAAATACCAAACAGAAATATCTGCTATTTGTAATTAAGCAAAATTATTAACTTATGACATGCATAGTTATTCTCCTGGGTCTCTGCTGGATAATGAAATTAGCTACAGTCTTAGAAATGTTGCTTCTCAGAACAGCACAGAGAAAAAAGTAGCACATACTCAATGTGTACTACTAATGTCACTAGCCAGAGAGTACACAAAGCACACATAATGCCAAATATTTTCCTTTATAAATACATGGTAATTAACAGTGTTATCCTTTAGGTAGTGTTTGCTTTTTCATATTTCAAATAACTCTTTTTTTAAGGTCAAAATAATTGACAGTTTTTTTAACGATAAAAATGGCTGATTTCATTAAGTAAATATTTATATTAATTTTGTTCCAAAATACCTTGAGAAAAAAATTATGCTAAAGTTTTGCAGTATAAAAATTATTATATGTACATTTTCTGATGTATTACTTACCAGGCCAGGTACTCACTAATTTGATTTCTATCACAGATTGGCTGTTTCTAGAATTTCTTACAAAGGAATCATATTGTATACAGTCTTTTGTGTCTGGCTGTTTTCACTTAAGTGTGAACATTTCTAAGATTTATCAAGTTTTGATTTCTCTTAGCTAAAAATCTGAAAGTGGGACTGCTGGCTGATGTACTAAGATATGTTTAACTTTATGAGACTGTGCCAAACTTTTGAAAAGTAACTGTAGCATTTTTCATTTCCTCCAGCAATTATAAAGAGTTCCAGATGCTCCACCCCACCTTGCCACACTAGACTGAGGTATTTTCAGTCTTTTTATTTCACCCATTCTAGTGGATATGTAGAAGCATATCACTGGGACTTTAGCTTACATTTACTCGATGATAATGAAATTAACATCTTTTCATGTGTTTACTGGTCCTTTATAGATCTTCTTTCATAAATGGTCTGCTCTAATCTTTCGTTCATTGTTAAACTGGAGTTTTGTTTTACTATTATTGAGTTGTAGTACTTTTTTAAAATTCTGAATAGAAGTTCTTTATCAAATACATGTTTTGTAAATATTTTCTCCCAGTCTGTGACTTGCCTTTTCATTTCAGAACTTATTTCATTTATTTCATTTCAAAGAGCAGAAGTTTTCATTTTGATGAAATCCAGCTTATGAATTTTCTTTTTCTATTTTGATATCACATCTAACAAGTCTTCACCTCACCTAAGGTCATAAAGATGTTCTCCTGTGTTTTCTTCTAAGTTTTATAATTTAATGTTCTAATCTTAGATCCATCATCCATACTGTATAAATTTTTGTGAAAGTTAAAAGGGAAAGGTTCTGGGCTTTTTCTCTCTCTACTTGGACATCTAAATATCCAGCAACATTTTTTAAAAAGACTATCTTTCCCCATTTAATTGGCATTTTTGTGTAAAATCAACTGACCACATTCCAATGATCTCTATGCCTACACTAATATCACATTGCCTTATGATTACTGAAAAGTCATTCTTGAAATCCTAAGTCCCACAACTTCGTTATTTTTAAGATTGTTCATGCCATTTATTTTTTAATTGAGATATATATATTAGTCTGATGAATATTAAAGTTAATTTTCATAAAAGAGGCATTAGACTAGTCCCTATTTGACAAGGTAACAGTCACCAACATGGAGATGAAGAAACATATTTGAGGCATAGTCAGGAAAGTAAAATTGACAGAATTTAATGACTCATTACATTAATGGATAAGGTAACAAAAGTCTCAGTACAATGTGATTTTTAAGTTCTGTCTTAAATAATTAGTGTATATTATAGTACCATAACCTGAGGAAAGAAATACAGGAAATAAAACTCGTAAGTTCAGTTTTGAACCTGTTTCAAATTGTAATGCCCAAGAGACTTCCAAAAAGACATGTTTAACAGGTAAAACTGAATTTTTTTTTTGTTTGTTTGAGAGTCTTGCTCTGTTACCCAGGCTGGAGAGCAGTGGCATGATTTCAACTCATTGAAACCTCTGCCTCTTAAACTCAAGCAATCCTCCTACCTCAGCCTCCTCAGTAGCTGGGACTACAGGCACATGCTACCACATTTGGCTAATTTTTAATTTTTTTGTAGATATAAGGTCTCACTATATTGCCCAGGCAGGTCTCAAACTCATGGGCTCAAGCGATCTTCCCACTCGGCCTCCCAAAGAGCTAGGATTACAGGCGTGAGCAACCATGCCCTGCCAGTAATTGAGTAAGTCAGAAGCTAATAAAAGGAGTTAGGATAAAGAATAAAAAAGATGAATTTGAAAACAGTTACATGTAGTTGGTAGTAAGAGCAATAAAATGAACAAGAGCATCCTGAAAGAGCATGCAGACATAAAATACTGGGGCAAGGAAGGAACTCAGAGAAATCTCCTTTGAAAGAGTTCAACAAAACAAAGGCAACAGTTCAAAAAATATATACTCAAAATACAAAACATCATGAAAGTACTGAAAGAAGAAAAACATTCCATAAATCTTGAGAAAATTAAAAGCAAGGAAAACTCTCAAAGCCTGAAGGAGAGAATTCTAAGAAAAATAAAAGGAAATACCAACCTAACTGGGAGAGTATAAGAAATAAAATCAGTTACAGACAGATCCATGCCAATTTAAAATATAAAAAGAGTCTACATAAGTTGCATATGGTCAACTGAATGCACTGAGTAATCATTCTAAACAATGTGGGAAAATACCATGCCCTTCCACAAAAGCTTAAGTACATAACATCAGTCTGACTCAGTATGAAAAAGCAATGTTTTTTTAAATCCACCTAAGTGAAAATGTTATTTTTCACTGACAGTCAGTCATAAATGCTCTCCCTATTGTTTTCACTTTTGTGATCACTCCAAACATTACCTGCATTGACACTGTGATCATTTGAAGGGCAGCATCTGCTTCATCTTGCTTAGTTTTAAGTAATACACTTTGTTCTCCAGCTTTTCTGTTCAGTTCATCCACAAGAGCTTTAGCTTCATTTAGTTTAGATACACCAGCCTACATCAATAAAATATTGATTGGTAATATTTTTAAAAAAGAATTTTACACACACACAGTAAATAAAGCCCTATAGAAAAGAATCAAGCAAACATGTTAAGTGTGTATATACAAAACAGTAGCAAGTAGACTTAGATTTTTTCTTATTGCTAATTATAACAATTTATTTCATATGATACTCATTAAGATGTAGTAAACGATCCCACAGAGGTTTTAAAGAAAAACAAATTTTAAAGCATCACAGAGAATGGTTCAACAATTGCAAATCAGCTAACATAATATATCACATCAGCACAAAAAGGACAAAAACCAGATAATCATCAAAATAGTCACAGAAAACACATTTGATAAAATTCAACATACCTTCAAGGCAAGAACTCTCAAAAAATTAGGCATTGGAAGAACATACCTCAACATAATAAAGGTCAAAAATGACAAACCCTCTGCTCACATCACACTGAATGGGGAAAAGCTGGAAGCCTCTTCTAAGAACTGAACAAGACTAGGATGCCCACTTTCACCACTCCTATTCAATAGAGTACCAGAAGTCCAAGCCACAGCAATCAGGCAAGACAAAGAAATAAAAGACATCCAAACTGAAAAAGAGGAAGTCAAATTGTCCCTCTTTATAGATTAGCATGATTTCACATCTAGAAAACCCTAAAGATTCCACCAAAAAACTCTTAGAAGTAATAAGCAAATTCAGTAAAGCTGCAGGATACAAAATCAACACAGAAAAATCAGTAATGTTTCTAGACTTCAATAACGAACTCACTGAAAAAGAAATTTAGAAGGCAATCCTATTTACAGCAGCTACAAAAAAAAAATAAAATAAAATAATACCTAGGAATAAAGTTAACCAAGGAGATGAAAGACCTCTACAAGGCAAACTATATAGCACACGGATGAAAGAAATTGAAGATACCAAAAAAAAAAAAAAAAAAAAAGGGAAAGATATCTCATGCTCATGGATCAGAAGTATTAACATTGTTGTGGCTGGGTGCAATGGCTCATGCCTGTAATCCCAACACTTTGGGAAGCTGAGGTGGGTGGATCACTTGAGGTCAGGAGTTGCAGACCAGCCTGGCCAACATAATGAAACCCCATTTCTACTGAAAATAAAAAATTAGCCGGACAGGGTGGCAGCTGCCTGTATCCCCACTACTCAGGAGGCTGAGGCACAAGAATCGCTTCAACCCAGGAGTTGGAGGCTGCAGTGAGCTGAGATTGCACTATTACACTCCAGCCTGGGCAACAGAGCAAGACTCCAACTCAAAAAAAAAAAAAAAAAAAAGAAGAAGTATTAGTATTGTTAAAATGGCCATACTACTCAAAGCGATCTACTGATTCAATGTAATACTTATGAAAATACTAATTACATTCTTCACAGAAATTTAAAAAAAAAAAATCCAAAAATTTGTTTGGAACCATAAAAGAGCCTGAATAGCCAAAGCAATCCTGAGCAAAAAGAACAAAGCTAGAGGCATCGCACTACCTGACTCCAAAATATACTACAAAGCTACAGTAACCAAAACAGCATGGTATTGATATAAAACAGACACACAGACCAATGGAACAGAATAAAGAACCCAGAAATAAATTCATGTATTTATAGTCCACTGATTTTCAACAAAGGAATGAGAAAATATATTAGCAAAAGGACACCCTATTCATTAAATGGTGGTGGGAAAATTGGATATCCATATGCAAAAGAATGAAACTAGACCTCCCTCTGTCATCATACACAAAAATCAATTCAAAATGGATTAAAGACTTAAACAAAAGACCTGGAACTATAAACTTGTAGAATAAAACATTGAGGAAATGCTCCAGGACATTGGTTTAGGCAAAGATTTTATGGTTAAGATCTCAAAAGCGTAGGCAACAAAATTGAAAATAGAAAAATGAGACTATATTAAAGTAAAAAGTTTCTTCACAGCAAAGGAAACATTTAACAGAATGAAGAAAAAACCTGTTAAATGGGAGAAAATATTTGCAAACTGTTCATTTGACAAGAGGCTTAACATGTAGAATATACAAGAAATTCAAACAACTGAACAACAACAACAAAGAATTCCATTAAAAAGTAGGCAAAGGATCTGAATAGATTTTTTTTAAAAAAGACACATAAATGGCCAACAGGTATATGAAAAATTGTTCAACATCACTAATCACCTTTTGATCATTACACATTCTTGCATGAATCAAAATATCACATGTACCCCATAAATATCAATAAAATTATCAATATCTATAAAATTTTAAAAAATAAATCCGTAAGACTTGAAAAAAAGCATCACAGAAAAGCTAAACAGATAAATACATATTTGATAGTTTAAACACTGAACTTAATAAAAAATACTTTTTACCATTACATTAGATGGGAGAGAAAATAGGAAGAAAGGAATAACTCACTAAACCTTTTCTAATTTCAGTCTCACTGACTGGGAAAAAGGACTCGAGTCACTCTTTTTTATACTAGACATGACCTGATTTTGTCTATCTAATATTCACTTTTCTTGTAAGAGACTGCCTCACAGATGGTTATGGTGGGCTGTCATTCACTTGCCTTACCTGCATTTTGGGTGGGCATTTGACCCTGGCCTGGCCATTGATGGTACCCCATCCTACTGTTCAAACAACAGAATAATGAACCCAGGAATGTATATGAAAAAAAAATTCTTTATCTTCTATCGTGTTTTTGTCACCTAACAAATCAGAAGATTTGGGGAAAGAGTAATGGCAAAAAAGGAATCTAACTAATATTTATTGAGCACCCAACATAAAGTACAGGTAATAAGCTAGGTTATTTCCATATGAATTTTATCTAATATACTCACATACAACTACCATTGATCCAATTAAGCTGCAAAACAGTAAGTTAAAGTAATTTATCCGAAGTACCATAGAGAACTAAATCAGGAAATCAATCCTCCCAAAAGCCTGTATAGTTAGTACCTTAATATAAATGAAAGCCAATCATTAGAAATGATAAAGATAATTATGTCAATTAAGATGGAGCCTACTTTATTATCCTAACAAAGGGAAACTAGAACTTCAGAGAGGAAATGTTCTCTAACAACTTCAGAGGCTGACATTCTAATGTCACATTTAAGTTAAAGCTCTATAATTAGATAAATACGGAAAGAAAACTGTTCAGAATGTACTAAGTGACATGGATGAAAACATTACTTTATAAAATATAATTTTAATTTTAAAGGTTATTATAAAGTATAATCTTGGATATTATGTTTTAATTAATAACAGGGTTTTCTTTTTTATTATTATTTTATTTTACTTTGTCGTAAGTTATTGGGGTACAGGTAGTATTTGGTTACATAAGTTCTTTAGTGGTGAATTGTGATATACTGATGCACCCATCACCAGAGCAGTATACACTGCACCATATTTGTTGCCTTTTATCCCTCCCCACCCCATTCTTTCCCCCAAGTCCCCAAAGTCCATTGTATCATTCTTATGCCGAGTAACAGTTTTCTTAATTTCTAAAAATGTTTTCATGTGAAAGAGACTCTTAAAGAGAGTACCATAAGCTATCAAAAACCCATAAATGCCAACCAGTGAAGACAAGAAATAACCATTGAATTAAAAAAAATACAAATCATTACTAAAACCTAGAGGGCAATATAGGTACGAAAGTGAGACTGTTTTCCAAGGCTTTTAATACAGTACATTTATTAATACCAGATATATGCCACCCGCAACATAACATTGCGATTTACAAAACTCTTGTTTCCTATATATAGATAACATAATTCAAGATTACCAATACTATACCTGCAAATGACTTTGTCTTTTTAATAATTCCTTTTTCTTGCTGCTACTAATGGCAGAATACACATGTAAAAAGGTCATATATCGGCTTGGTGTAGCACCATATGCTTTACAAGATTCATGGATTAACAAAAATGATTTTAGAAAATCAGGATCAACTAGAAAAAAATAGAAAATAATAATAACTTATTATATGCATGACTCATTAAAAATAAGAGAAAATATCCTAATGATAGTTATTTCATACAAGACACTTCCATGCTATATAATTATGAATATGAGATAGCATCTTTGCTTAAAGATGCACAAAAGACAACTATTCACAGCTCCCATCTTCTTAGGAATTTTGAATTCTCTAGTTTTAGTAGCATCTATTCATCTACTGTTATATATTTCCCCTGAACATCTTTATTGTTGCAAGAAAAATAAATCTACATGTTGTCATAATATATAAATTAATTGGGACTATATAACACATGTACAGTAATCCAAAAGTGAGCTAAATACAATCTGCTGAACAGAAAAGCAATATACAAAACACCTATCCACTCCCATTTGATACAGGGAGAAACAAGACTTCAAATGCCAAAAAGTTAAGAGTAAGTTCACATTAGATTCAATATATCCATGATCAAACACATTATATTCCTCTCACTGACACAATTTGCATCTGTATTCCCAGCCCCCGTGAATGAAATCAATTTGTAATGAATATTCCAAGACAGAACCCCAAGAAACATCCTTGACTCTTCTTGTGTGCCACAACCATTACGTAATCATCAAGTCTCATTGAGATTACCTCCTAATATCCACCAAGTCCATTCCTTCCTCCATTCTTATTACCTCTTCTTTGGTTTAGGCCTTCATCTTGTCTCTCTTAGATTACTACAACAAACTTCTAAAATGATGTAATTGATTTTGGTTTCTCCTATTACAAATCTATTTTCTAATAACTGAAGAAAGGGATATATAAAGATATTTCCGGCTGGGCATGGTGGCTCACGCCCGTAATCCCAGCACTTTGGGAGGAAGAGGCGGGCGGATCACGAGGTCAGAAGATCGAGACCATCCTGGCTAACACGGTGAAGCCCCGTCTCTACTAAAAATACATTAAACAATTAGCCGAGCGTGGTGGCGGGTGGCTGAGGTCCCAGCTACTCGGGAGGCTGAGGAGGGAGAATGGTGTGAACCCGGGAGGCGGAGCTTGCGGTGAGCGGAGATTGTGCCACTGCACTCCAGCCTGGGGTAAAGAGGAAGACTCCGTCTCAAAAAAAAAAAAAAGACATTTCTGTTTCTAAAACAAAACTCTGATTAAATCTCCTTTTAAATCTCTCAATTATGACCTATCACCTGCAAGTTAGAATCCAAACTCCTTAGCATAATGCAGAACGCTCTTCATTACCTGACCATGCCAACCTTTTCCTCACTCTTCATCTAGTACTTATTTATACATCTTATGTTTCAGCCCTTTAGGCTGTTTATAGTTTCATAAAATGCCTGTCTCACTTCTCCAAACCTTTCCCATGCTACTCACTCTAACCAGAATGACGTTCTCAAACTGCCTGTCTGGACAATGTTTATTTCCTATGATATCTGCTAGTCTAAAGTTTTACTTTCTAATGTATGACTATGAGCTACTAAGTGATCTCTAATATCCAGCCCAGTACATAGTATAAAACGAGTTCAATAAATATTTGATTATTAGATGGTTAAGTAAATAAATAAGTGAATAAGCTATGGTATAAAAATAAAGACCACAATCAAAATCGATTTGAAGTAAGAGAAAATAATGAGAATATTATAGTTAAGAAAAGATTAAGTCCATACTCAAAGAATGTCATAAAACTTTTTCATATATACGTTACAGAGTTCTGTGCCATATGTAAGTGATAAGCAAATATGAAAAGTTTAGGGGGCTTGCCAAAGACCCTAAACAATTTAAGTAGGTCCTTCAAATCACTCAGGTAAGAAAAATAATTTTTAAATTTGTTGAACTCACACAGTAGATATTCTGTTGGATTCTATGTTAAATGACATAACCTTAATTTAAAAATAAAAAGGGCTTCAAAATTTTGTTTGCATCAGAAGAAATCTAATTTTGCTACATTTAGCATTATTTAAATTTATAATCATGAATCTTTAATGAACCTGTAACATTAAAAAAGGCAATTATTTCATAAATAAAAACCAGATCAAACTGATTTCATCAAAACACTACCTGAATTTTTTTTCTTTTCTTCTTTTCGTTTTTTGTCATTGTATTTTTCTTCACCACCTGTTTCACTGAGTAACATTTCAGGTATCTAAAACATAAAAAGCAAATCACTATGAAAAAGTTTAAGTTCCATATCAGAAGTTAAAAACCTTTAACACAAAAAAAGTCAGTATTGATTGTACTTTTAGGATTCATTCCAAACTAAGAGAAAAAAAAAATACAGAAATATTTAGAAGAAATGATTTCCTAAACATCATTTTGACACATATCAACCATTAATTGATTGAAATTAATGGCACATTGGGAAAAGCTCACTTGAAACGGTGAGACTATATGAAATGAAGGAAATTACAATTTGGATTAAATTAGAAAATAATCACAATGCCATTTAAAAACATACAGTAATAAAAATATTTTATTTGGCATAAAACTAGTAAAATGCCTTCATGGCATAGTGAGGTAGCAAGGATTCTTAGCTTTTTCAAATAAAAACTAAAAGTAAATAAAAATAATTTTATAATCAATAATTTCATAACTGATCATTCTAAAAATATATTCTTACTATGACTGGAATTTCGCCATTATTATAAATAAGCAAATACAGTTTCATAGCAGATATCATCATCATGAAAGATAACCTTATAAGAATGCTACTTTAGAATATACAAAAGACAGTTTAGATTCCCGAAAAAAATTAAAGTAACATTTTGAAATTTTAAATTAAGCCAAATAGCTTGAATTTCTTTCACCTGATAGAGCTGACATTACCAGCAAGAGGAAACACAAGTGATGCCGCTAATTAGGTCGAAAAATCACTTTTTAAATTTCTCAGACTGAAAAAAAAATGTAAGCCAAAAGAATGTACCATAATTCTTGCGACAGAGTATGCCTTCACTGATTTCTGACAAAACACTTAAACCTATATGAGAATATTTTAAACTTATATTTTTAAATCAACATTAATCTGTTTCTTTGGGAACTCATTTTCTTTAAAATGGTCTATCCTCAAACAATATCCTGCATTAGCAAAGTCTGCCTGCCTGATTTGCCTCGTTCCTTCCCTTGAAGTAAAAATGGTACTTTTTAAAGAGTTGAATGGGCATAGTAAGCCTATTAATTTGCTTTATTTTCATCTATTACATATTCTCATATATTTCATATATTAACATATTCATAACATAATATATAACACATATTAACATTTTCATACATTAACATATCCAAAACGGATGGATCCTATCAACCCCTTCAAACTAACTTTCAATTGCTTCTAGTTGTTTATTAAATAAGATTCAAAGTCATGGCACTTAAACGCTTTCCCTCCTTATCTGTCCCCGATATTTCCCACTACAATGTACCACATACACTGTGCAGCAGCCACATGAACTCTCTATTTCCAGGCACACCGTGCAATATCATGTCCTTGAACCACTGGGCCTGCAAGTCAGGCAGTGTCCTCTTGCACTTCATAACTACTCCAAAACCATCCTCACTAAGCTCCCTAAATTTAGTTTTCATATTATCAGGCTAGAGTAACCACTAACCCTCCTTGCTGCAGGCATCTACCAGTCCAATCATTTCTTCATTCCACAAATAATTTTAGCTCTTGACTCACTTTCACTCTTTCCAATACAATCCTTGTCTTACCTTCTTAATTATTTCCAATTTCAATATCCATTATAGATAATCACTCTAATATCCTCACCTCTCAATTCCTTGAGCACCTCTTCTCCTCTTAACCACCACACTTTTGTCAGCCACTCACCTACACAGTCAAATCCTGAGATTTTGTAATTATCACTAAGTGAAACCCTTCCATAATCTCACTTTCAAACATCCCATTCTTCTATCACTACACTTTTGTCTTCCCAGCTTACTCCCTCCCAGTATCAAAATCCTGAAACTCCACTGAAACCTACTATCTATGGATTTGACCACCTCTTCACTGTCTTCGACTATCTTCCTATCCTAATTTACCACCTTACCAACTTAAATCCCATGACAAATCAAAATAATTATATTCTTATAAAGATTCTCAACTCTCTTGCCTTCAATTGTTTTGTCATACTCAAGTAGCAAAGTCCCAATTCTGGTCAAATCTAAGTCACCACCTACTCAAGTTGTGCACCCATGAGTGCACCTATGGCTTGAGAAAAAAAAAAACACATACATTGTTTGGCCTCTATTGAACTCCATGATCACTAACCTCAAGTGAATCCTATCATACTCCATTCTCCTAATCCTTTCCCTCTTTCATTCTCCCAAACTACTATTTTGCATGTCTTCTTGTGTCTCTTTAAGCCTCCAAAACCTCCTCCCTCATTCTTTCCCTCAGCGGATAATCTTCCTATTTCGCTAAGAAAATAGAAACAATTAGAAAAGAGTCTCCCAAACTTTCCAGTACCACACCTGCCCACCTACCCAGATCTATCCCCTACTATTCTGCTTTCTTTCCTGTTATCGCAAATGATTCCTCCATTCTCATAGGAAAGGCCAATCCTTAATTCTTCCATTTGTACACTAGATCCATTTGTTGCGCACTTACTCAATGATATTATTCTAGCAATTTTTCCCTGTTTTGCGTCACATAATTTTTGCTTCCCTATTAAGTCATTCTCAACAGCATATTAACATGTTATACTGTGTCCCATCTTTAAAAAAATAAAAAATAAAAATACAGGCCCAGCATTGACATGCTATCTTCTTTTGGTTTCTAAAATACAATGTTTGTCTGGTTTTCTTATTTCCCTAGCAGCTTCTTCTCAGTTTCCATTGGTTCTTCCTCTTCATCTCCCCAGTTTCTTAATGTTGAAGTGTCCCAGGGTTCAGTCTTGGATCGCTGCTCTCTTTTGTTTATTCTCACTCCCTTGGTGATATCATTCATTCTTATAGCTTTAAATACCACCTGCACTCTGATAATTCCTCAAATTTTTTTCTGTATGCCTGACCCCAGAGCTCCAGGCTTATATATCCAAATGCCTTCTCAGACTTATAACTTCAGTGTCTGGTATCTCATATTCAACACATCTAAAACTCAAGGCCTCATAGTCTCTTCTGAATATGTTCTTCTCCCAGTCTCCTCTGTCTCAAATGATGGTCATTTCATCCTTCTAGTTGCTCCAGCCAAAATATTCAGAAGTATCATTGACTCCTCACTTTCTATTACACCTGATTACAATCTGTCAGCAAATCCTGTTGTTTCTACTGCAAAACATATCCAGAATACAACCACTTCTCACCACCTTACCACTTCATCCTTAGCCCAACCTATCCTCTTCTCTCTGGATTACTGCAATCATTTGTAACTGCTCCATCCATTGCCCTCTATAGTCTACTTTCAACACAGAAACTACAGTAATCCCATTAAAAAATGAGTCAGAATATTTCTGTTTGAAAGCATCCAAAAGTAAGTTAGTTCTCAGGAAAAGCTGAAATCTTATACACTGTAGTAGCTTACAAAGCCCCACCCTAACTGGTTTCCTCTTAGTTCTCTGACATCATCTTCAGCAACTCTCCCCTCAATCACTCTGCTCCAGGTGAAGTGGTCTCTTACTGATCCTCAAAAACATCAGACAAGATCTCTACCCAGCATCTTCACCTAGAAAGCTTTCTCCGCAGATATACCTGAGAAGAACGTAAACACCATGAGGGTAGGGATCTCTATCTGGTTTTTTTTCCTCTGCTATGTCCTCAACATATATAGAACAGTCGCACATACTAAGCACACAATAATGACTTCTTAATGAATGCCTCTTAATCATGTGGCCTCCTCAAGCTAAAATATCTTTCAGTAACTAAAATATTACCTCATCTGTAAACCATGTCTTTTATCTCAAATTACACTCCTTACTCTGAATCATGACAGGCATTTAACTATACTTCTCTTATAGAAAAATAAAGAAATTAGTGATTAAGGATATAAATATCATTTAAAGAAACAATGTTGAAAATTATTACTTATTCAAATGAAGTAAAATAAGAGGCTTCCAGTTAAGATAGTGTTATGAGTTCACACTTTAACTCATCCTCCTCCAAACACATAGCATAGCGATGATATTAAGGATTTAAAAATTCTTTAATTGTTAAATACTTGCTATGATTTTTTTTTTAATCTAGGACAGCCTATAATAGGTTAGTTAATTAAAGTCATAACATTTTAAAGTATAGTTGTCTCTGTGGTTCTTAATTAAGAACATGATCCTCAATCTAAAATTCTATATTCAACTAAATTATGATGCAAGAGTAAGAAGAAAATAGAGACATTTCCAAACATAAGAGATGTTCGGTGCCATAATTAAGATGATGTTATAACCAATACCAAAGAGAAGCTGTGAAAATCAACAACTTCAAAAATAAAATGTGCTTTTAAAATTTTTAATATTTGTTAAACTTACTTTCTTCATACTGCTATCAGACCAACCTTCCATCCACAACACCTGGCATTTCTTATGCAAAGCTGGATTACTCTCACAGTTTATCATGAAGTTTGAATTTGCAGAATCCATTATCAAGACAATATGCAAGTTTTGCTGAATTCCTAAGAAATATATAAAAAATTACATTCATGGAAAATTACAAGAATAATAATAGAATCAGGCAATCTATATGTGGTCCGGGTTAAAGAGATCAAAATTTTCTCAAATGAAATAGTAGGAGCTGTTTTTAAAAATGAGCACAATATAAAACAATATTATGGTATGATTTTCATTTTAGTTAAAAGAACACTTATAAATTTGTAAATGTGCATGTTAAGAAAAAAGACTCGGAAAAATGTCCATGAAAAATGTAAGTGTCATAATGTCTGGGTGGTGTGATTATTGCCTCATTTTTCACTTATTTCAATTTTGGATTTCTACACTGCATATAAAACTGTTTCTATATGAATGAAAGGCTAGTCTTTTAAAACTATGAAGTCTGGCACAATCTAAATAGTTCAATAGTTCTTTAAGACAGGAGGTACTAAAGCGGCAATAATTTCACCACATGAAACGAAGGAGGCAAGGTAAATATTCCAAAGAACATTACCATACTTTCCTCATTCCTGTTTGCTAAAATTTTGCTAAGGTATGGATATGGTTTGGCTCTATGTCCCTACCCCAATCTCATTTTGTAGCTCCCATAATCCCCACATGTTGTGGGAGGAACCTGGTGGGAGATGCCTGAATCATGGAGGGGGGCAGGTCTTTCCCATGCTGTTCTCATGATAGTGAATGGCTCTCCTGAGACCTCGTGGTTTTAAAAACGGGAGTTTCTCTGCACAAGCCCTCTCTTTGCTTGCTGCCATCCATGTAAGATATGACTTGCTCCTCCTTGCCTTCCACCGTGATTGTGAGGCCTCACCAGCCATGTAGAACTGTGCGTCCAATAAACCTCTTTCTTTTGTAAATTGCCCAGTGTCAGGTAAGTCTTTATTAGTAGTGTAAAAACAGACTAATACGGGTGTTTTTATTATAGGCTAGCCTATCAGTAGTTATGTGTTACTTTCTAAAAACTCCAGAAAAAAGAAAAAGGTATAAATTATCAAATGAACCCAAGATTTAAGATACTTTTGCAATCTAATGAGAAAATAAGGCAAATTAAATGGTATATATTTCATAGGAACCAGTTTGATGTGACCAATGAATTCTATGTCACTTACTATATGTGAAGTAATTGAAGACTGGTCCGAAAAAACCATCTTGTGAAGCTTGATCTTTAAGTGGTAACAGCAAAGGCTCCAATTCTTCAAGAGTATAGAGTCCAGGAACTTCACCTACAGAAAAATATTAGACTAATTCAAAACATTTTAATAAATAATACGTTTTCAATTTTTGTATTTAAAAATCTGCTCTTATTCAATCTTTCTTTCCAAAAATATACAAACCTTATTACCTCTACGTGACTCACAAATCTTTATCTATAGCCTTCATTTGATAAAATTCAAACACCTAAGCAAACCACTCAAAATAGTCATAATCTAGCCATCTGTCTACCTTTACAGGTTATTTTTCCATCTTCCTCCATAAGACCTTGTACTCTAGCCTCAATAAACTTGTGTTCCATAAATACAACAAAATATTCTGTCCTTTTGGAATGTATACCTACAGTCATCCTCTGCCCCTTATCTTCCCAATAAGTTTTTATCCTTCAAGATGCTGCTTCCCTAACTGTTAAGCCCATGAACGTTTTCTGACTACCCATTAGCTAATTAAACACTCTTTCTCTTTCACATGCTATTCAAGTATATCACTTTTTAGCACTTATCACATCATTTAATAATGAATTACTTCCTTCTCATCTCTAATTGGACTCTAACTTTCTAAAGACAAATATTTGATAATGTTCAACATTTAACCTTAGAATATTCTTACCTAGGTATCTAGAACAAAAATATGTTTTACATAAATGAATGAATGAACAGATGAACTTGTACTAGAAATCAGAAGAACTGGTCCGTGGCCTGCTTCTATGCATGCCAAATCATGATGATGAATAGAATGATGAAAGGCAAATCAAAGTTGATTAAGACTACAACTTTAGTCTTAAAGACAGACTTAAAGACAGATGGCCTGGAGCACATCCTGTTCACTTCTACAAATTATAATAGTATTTAAAACTTGGCCCTGCATATAAGAGGCATTTAATAAATATTTGTTAAGCCAGTATGTTTACAATTCACAAGAAACTGTAACATTAAGTGAAAAGTCCTTTGCTACATATCCAAAGTAACGTATTCATATAGGGCCCATCAGTCTGATCCCTACTTTCCTTGAGGTTCAACTAAGAGGCACCAGACCACCCCCACCCCACAAGCTTGTACATACTTGAACACATGCACACATAAATCTGCATGATACGTTTTTCTTTAAATTTTAGACATACCAAGATATTTTTGATTCCTTAAATTTAGCAAACAATGCCAACTCTACCTATATATTATATACATTAGGAAATAAGAATTTGAAATAGAAAAAAGACACAAAGCCTACTGAAGACTTCCTCTGAAAATAAAATGCCAAAATCTGACTTGTCATTTTTCCCATTATATTTTGATCATAAAGGCCAATTTGTCTTAAAATAATGATTATTGGGTTAGTGTTTATCCGAATGTTTGCTTTCAAAAAGAAAAAAGAAAAAAAAAAAAAATCTGTGTTTCTGGTCTCTTGTCAGCCAAAACGAACAATGTCTCCATCTAGTGACAGCTGAAGCAATATGCAGGAATGCGTTCCCTAAATATCAAAAGATGTTCATTTAAAACGGCCACGAACGCTGTAAGTCTGCTCAAGTCCTTACCACTTTCACTAAGCCATTATCTCTCAACTCTTTAATAGAAATGGATCTACCACTTGTCTAATTAGAGCATCCTGGTCTGTATTTCTCATCTGGGCACTAATGTTTAGATATCACATATCATAAACTAAATGTTTTCTTTAACCAAAGCTATTAAATTCTGAAGAAAATTTCTCCTCAGAGCAGTAGCATGATACAAAGCAAGTATTTACGAAAAACTGAGTTGAAAATGAGTTCATATAACTTTGTCCTTTGATCCCACAGTGATACCGCCCATACGACTGAAACTAGTTTTTAAGGTTTATTTTGTACTTCAATAACAAAACACTCTTGATCCAGGTTTAAAACTAAAGTACTACCTCCCAATCACTGACAGTGATTACTCATAGAAAGATTCTAACAAATTTAATAAATTATTAAAAAAGGAAGAAATACAGGAATTCACAAGTATCCTCCCCAGGAAAACACCAAAAAGGTCAGGTAACACCACAGACAACAAGAGAGTACCACAGTTTGCTGCGGACAGAGCCACAGCAGAAGAGTAGCAACAGTTCTTAGTTCAGGTTGCAGGGACTCAATTAGGGAGTCACAATAGCCAAATGATACTCCCACCCTACCCCAGAGATTTTAATTTAATGGGTTTAGAGTAGTAGCAAAGAATTTGTTTTTAGTTGTTGTTGTTGTTGTTGTTTTTAATTATCCAAGTGATTCTATGTGCAGTTAGGGGTGAGAAATGCTGAGGAATATAAACGGACAGTGCTTCATGTTATATCTCAGAGGAAAAACAAGACTTCAAACCATAGAAATCTTAAAACAAAACAATAAATATCTCTACAATCCATGGAATTCCAGATACATAGAGAGCCCACTTAGCCATAGATTTCTAGAGAGTATTTGTATTAAGATAGTCCTCTTTCAAGTGGTATTTTTCTATTATATAGATGCATACTTAAAGTAATTATAAGTTCCTTTTTCTCTTACAAATAATTTTAATTTCTTCTTTTAAAAAACAAGATTACTGGCTCACACCTGTAATCCCAGCACTTTGGGAGGCCAAGGCAGGAGGATCACCTGAAGTCAGGAGTTCCAGACCAGCCTGGCCAACATGGTGAAACCCTGTCCCTACTAAAATTACAAGAATTCGCCGGGTATGGTGGTACATGTCCGTAATCCCAGCTACTCAAGTGGCTGAGGCAAGAGTATCACTTGAACTTGGGAGGGGGAGGTTGCAGTGAGCCGAGATCGTGTCACTGCACTCCAGCCTGGCGACAGAGTAAGACTCTGTCTCTAAAAAAATAAATAAATAAATAAATAAATAATATTTCTTATTACTTGATTTGTAATATCCAAGTGAAGAAGGAGAATGTGCATTTTTCCAGGTTAATGAATGCAGCTATATTCCAGACACATGAAATGTGGGCACTAATGTGTAGAATTATGTGGAATTTCATATATCTGGAGTATACGTATACTCACATATCCATACTAAGGCCATACTATTATATAGTTATACAACCATGCCACTACTGATAGGAAGGTTCTATCAAATGTTTGTGATAATAAATTATACTACCTATTTTCTTGCATACTAGTTATTTTATTTCTGTGGGTTAAATTCCTACAGATAATAGAGTGGTACATCAAAGAGTATGGCACAGCTTTTAATAAGTCCTAGTTGATAATTCTCCCAAAGGTTATAACAAATAATGACCCAGCAAAAGTATATGTAAGAGTCAGTTTTTCTGAATATTCACCAATACTCTAACAATTTTTATGTCTTAAATTATTGGTTTTATAAAAATGGAGTCTCTCGATTTTCCTGCCATGAGCATGTTTAACACCATGTCTCCTAAGTAAGAACTATGCCAAACGTTCTCCAAAACAAAGTAAATTTTGCACAAGATAATTTTACTTGGATAATTTTTATGCCATTACTTTCATTTTCTTTGAAAAGAAACTAGTCACTTGCCAGAGGACAAAAGGCTATTGATCATCTCCAAAAACGTAGGATGTACAAACTGGTAATCCTCAAGAAGTAAAACTACCTGTTGTGCTTCAATTCCTGCAAGATGCAGCACCTGCAAAATAAGAAAATACTTTTTCGTGCCCCTTACGTATTTTTGGTGCAGTTAAAAATTAACATTTTGTATGTAAAGTATGCCAGTATCGTGTGTTTATTTATTCATTTATTTCTATTTCAGTAATTAAAAATCAAACTTTAGCCATATAATTTGGAAAGT
Organism: Chlorocebus sabaeus; assembly: GCF_047675955.1. NCBI lineage: Eukaryota > Metazoa > Chordata > Mammalia > Primates > Cercopithecidae > Chlorocebus > Chlorocebus sabaeus. Next base: position 99,683,387 of record NC_132904.1, on the reverse strand, counting down.
AAATCCAACCCCTAAGCAAATACTAATTATTTTACAAACAAGTAGATCATTTTTATCTCTACCCACATATTTCCTGTGTAAATGCCATCCTTCTGTTTATCATTCATGTCTGTCTAACATCCCATAACCTGGAGTATCTGGGTCCTAGAAATTCTAATAGTATTCTCTTTCCTGTCTATAGATAAAAATATAATTTTCTAATAATCATGGAAAAATAATCTAAATTAAAATAAAGACTATGTTGTATAACAGAGAATTAAAGGTCTTTAAAGATGTTTAGAATAATAACCAATGTAATTTAAAACCAAATAAAGCAAAAGAGAGTGGGCAACTCACATGTTTGAGATCATTTTTGAACTGCTTCAGTTCATATCCTCTGGAAATCTTTGGAGAAAATAGGACCGCTCCATGCATGTGACTGACTAAAGAAGTGATGGTCCGACGACCTACACCACTGCGTCCTGCTAATAGAAGTGAACCTCCAGGGAAACTCAGCACTCTATCTATCCTAGACATATACTCCAAGACTTCGTGGAAGAGTAAAATGTCTAAATTCTGGTTATCTCGTCCATAATGAATAAGACCCTTTGAAAAAAATCAGAATATTTTATAGTTAACGTAAGCCCTAACTACAAAATAAAAATATTACTTATCTAGGTTAAAATATTGTATTTTTGATACATTCAAGAAAAAAGGTGAAGTGACTACATATCATCTCACACTCAATACTTTATACATCCAATAATCCTGGATAAATAAATTGGCACTCTCTAAGGAAAAACTCATGTCAAACAAGTTCAAGGGTCCATGAAAATCAGTTAGTTTTGGTCACTACTACACTAGTAAAAAGCAGCATGAGATAGCAGGTTAATTACAGAACTTTAAAATTGCTCAAATTTTATTAGTTGTTATGAATCAGTGTGCATAGACCATGAAAAAAATCCCCACACTCTAGAAACCTAGTGCCTAAAAAATCTTTTGTGAATGTTTGTTCTTTCGCATTGCTTGGGAATGAATCAAAAGCTAACACAGGTACCATACTCTGCCAGGGACCACCTGATAAAGTGCAGGAAGGGAGAAAGGAAAATCAGACTTTACATACTTAACAACTTTCAATGCTTCAAAACTTTGCAACAACCATTCCAGGCGAAACAGTTTACCAGATCATGAAAACACGTTTCCTGATATAAAATCCACACTAACATTCAATATAAATATTAATTTTTAAAGCAATCATTTGCAATACTGTTTCTTCTTCTTGATTATAACTAAACTTTAAAAAACTCTCTAGGATAGTGCTACTCAAAGTTTCAGTGGACCAACAGCATCAACATCATCTGGGAGCCTGTTAGACATCTGGACTGTCTGGGTCACCTAGTGAATCTGACACTTAAGAGGATGAGACACAGGAATCTGCATATTTTCTAATCTCTACATGACTCTAAGGCTCTCTAAAGTCTGACAACTACCGCTCCAGAGTAATTTCCTGATTAACATTAAACCTCATTAATACTTCCAACATACCTTTGCCTAAAATGTATCTTAGCAATTTTACACATATCTATGTAAGTACATGTGCATCTCATTACATCTGCCTAGATCTGGACTAGATTCCAAAAGATAAGAATCAGTTTTGCCTGTTCTACAATCTATCATATTCATGCCCTCAAAATCTTTATAATAAATATTTTTAAAAGACTATAATGACCAAATTCCAGTTCCAATTCATGATTCATATTATACCTTTTTAATAACATCCTTGAGATCAGTAGAGTTTAGTTTTCCAAGTGGTTTTCCATGTGGAGGTAATGGTTGTCCTGGGGCTGCCCTTGCTCCTGAATTATGCCGAGCTCCCCATGTAACATAGAAACTATCTGTAGAAATAAACGATATTTTTGTTTTATATGCATTACTCGTAATGAGAGTTCAACAAATACATTGCTTACTAAACAATTTTTAAGTTAATTAATCCAAATAAGATCATCTCCAGAAGGGCAAAGGCAAAAAAGGGTACATTGTCAGGTCAATAAAATCAGGTGAAATACAATGACTGAGTCAGGCAAGGTGGTCCACACCTATAATACCAGCACTTTCGGAGGTCAAATCAGGAGGATCACTTCAGCCCAGGAGGTCAAGGCCAGCTTAGACAACATAGCAAGACTCCATCTCTATAAAAAATTTAAAAATTAGCCAGGTGTGGTGGCATGCACCTGTGGTCCCAGCTACTTGGGAAGCTAAGGCAGGAGGATCACTTGAGCCCAGGAGTTTAAGGCTGCCATGAGCCATGACTGCACCGCTGCATGGGCAACAGAGTGAGATTTACCTCAAAAAAATAAATAAATAGAAAAGAAATACAAAGAACTTCGATTGCAATATCAAACTCTATCTGAAAAGTGACCGATGGCACCATGAGTCTATATTCTGCCCCCTCACTTCTTTCTCCTGAAATGAACTGGTTTCCTTCTACTTTTCTCCTACTACTCCCCGCTGTCTACTCTCAGTTTGTCCCATTTTCCTTCTTCTTCTTCAGAATCTACATAAAATTTGTAAGTTAAAAATAGTTCACATAAAATTAGCAAATCAAACAATCTCAAAACTCTCCTTGAGAAAGGACATGGATGTATTAATACCAAAAAGAGCCCTAACGCTTAAAAAAAAAACTAACCAAATTTTAATTAGAAAACAAAAATCTCCCAAACTTCCCTTAAATCCACCTATAGCAGGGTTCCTGTTACCATACAAGGAAAGTCTATTCACCATTCTATTGAACTTTTTCCTTCCCAACTCTGCTGGGAGACTGTTCCACCAAGCATTCTTGTCACATGCTCGGTTCTACATTCCCCTAAAATAGCAACCTTACCTTCACTAGACCCAAGCTACTTCAGGTTCTCCCTACTTTCACCATCACATTTTTTACATTATTTTCTATCTGTACAGGCTACTACACTAAAACTCTTATTTGGGAACAATAATACAGTCACAATCTCCAAATCTAAACCTTCTTTGCAGTCATTATCCCAACATGACCTTTGTGCACCTCTTCTTTTGCACTTGCATCTATATAACCCTACTTATCACACCACAACTACCAGTCCTTTTCAGTTTTCTGCTTTATCCCTTCTATACTGATATTCCCTGGGGTCCAATTTCAGTCTTCTAATCTTTTAATTCTAAAAATTCTCCCCGAATCATTTAATCCTTTTTGTCAGTTAAATTATCAACTATTTATACACCAAAAACTCACCTACTACTTATCTTTAGGCAAAACTCCTATGTTCTAGGCTAGTCCCATATTTCCAGTTGCTTAACAGACAGATAATTCATGCATTCACTCACTAAATACTTACATATTGAGCACCTGTTGTTTAAACAAGGTACTCTCTGCCTAAGTATTGTGTAAGACAAACATGATTCCTACCCTCATAAATGATCAACTCTATGTAGATTTCCAAAAGACACGAAAAAAGATTGCAAACATTCAAGCACATGTACAAAACTGAACTATTATCCTCACATCTCATCATTTCTCACTTGGACTATTGCAGTAGCCTCTTACTTTGTATCCCTGCTATCAGTTTCTGCCCCCTCAAGTACATCTTCACTAGTACTAGGGTAACACATACAAAAACAAAACCTGATTGTGCCACACCACCGCAATATCACATATAGCTTTCCACTTCCTAAAACAAAACACCAAACTCCTAATGACGGCCCTCTACAATCTGGCTTCACTGATTGCTTGAATCTTCTACCTCTCTCTGCACTATATACTCTAGTTTTCTCGAGCCTCTGTTTCTTTGCACATTGCTTTTCCCTTGTCTGGAATATCCTTCACTTACTATATTCATCCTTTAAAACACAGTTTGAGCACTTACAATTGTTTTAACAAATTTAAAACTTAGGTATAGGTTAGGTATAAATCTAACATAACATGTATAATACTTGAATGCTAAAAACTATACAACACCGATGAAAGAAAGCAAAGATCTAAATAAATAGAGGGATTAGATAAATGGAGAAAATGGGAAGACTCAACAGAGAAAAGATGTCAATTCTCCCCAAACCAATATACAGATTTAAGCAATTCCTATCAGAATCTCAGCAACACTGTTTATACATTCATAAAATATTATTCTAAAATCTATATGAAAAGACAAAGAAACAGAAATAGCTAAAACAATTTTGAGAAAGAAGTCTAAAGTAGGAGGAATCAGTCTAAACCAGTTTCACAACTTATATAGTAGCTAATCAAGACAGTGTGGTACTGGCAGAAGGACAGATACATAAATCAATGGAGAATCCAGAAATAGATCCATGTTACCAATTTTTGACAAAACCGCAAAATCTATTCAGGCAGAAAGATAGCTTTCTCAACAAATGATGCTGGAGCAAATAAACATCCACAGGCAGAAAAATAAACCCTGACCTAAGTCTCATTCACTATACAGAAATTGACTCACGATGGACCACTGACTCAAATGTAAAGCATAAAACTATTAACTTTTAGGGAAAACATAGGAGAAAATCTTCAGGATCTACAACTAGACAGACTCCTTAAACTTGACATCAGCTCATCCTTATAATGAAAAATGATAGGTTATGCTTCACAAAATTATATAAAAACTTTTTATCTGTGAAAGACCCTGTTAAGGGGATGAAGAGACAAGCCTATTGAGAGGGAGAATATATTTGCAAACCATATATCCAACAAAGGACTAGTATCTCCAATATATACATATTCTCAAAACTCAACAGTAACAAACCAATTGCCGGCTGCAGTGGCTCATGCCTATAATCCCAGCACTTTGGAAGGCCGAGGCAGGCGGATCATCTGAGGTCAAGAGTTCAAAACCAGCCTACCCAACATGATGAAACTGCATGTCCATTAAAAATACAAAATGTAGCTGGACGAGGTTGTGCATGCCTGTAATCCCAGCTACTCGGGAGGCTGAGGCAGAAGAATCGCTTGAGCCCAGGAGGTGGAGTTTGCAGTGAGCAGAGGCTGCACCACCGCACTCCAGCCTGGGAAACAGCGAGACTCTGCCTCAAAAAAAAAAAATTCTGATTAGAAAATGGATAAAAGACATGAAGACATTCTACCAAAGAGGACATACAGACAGCAAATATTACACAAAAAGATGTTCAACTTCACTAGCCATTAGCAAAATGCAAATTAAAGCCACCATGACATATATACGCTTACATGAATAGCTAAAATACAAAATAGTAACACCATCAAATGCTGGCAATGATGAGGAACAATCCCTCTATGAAAAACAGCCTCTTAGTTGCTTAAAAAACTAAGCATGCGAGTACCACACAACCCTGCAATTGCATTCCTGATCATTTATTCCAGAAAAACGAAAATCTATGTTCACACAACAACCTGTACAAGAATATTCATAGCAGCTTCATTCCTAATAGCCAAAAACTGAAAACAACCCAGATGTCTCTCAATAGATAAAGGGTTAAAGAAATGGTGGTGCATTCATATGACGGAATAAAAAGCAATAAAAAGAAATGAACTATCAAAACAAAACAATCAGCATGTATCTCCAGAGAAATAGGTTGAGTCAAGATAACTTTCTTGAAATCACAAAATTAAAGAAACAACAGATTAGTAGTTTCCAGGAGATAGGACGGAAGTGAGTACGGCTACAAAAGGGTAACGTTATAGATCCTGTGGTGATGTAACTGTTCTGTATCTAAACTGCATTAATGTCAATATCCCGGCTGTGATGCTGTGTTATAATTTGGCCAGATATTACCATTGAGGGAAACCAGGTAAAAGGTAGATGTGTTCTCTCTGTATTAATATTTATAACTGCATTGAGTCTGTAATTATCTCAAAAATAAAAAATTGAATTTAAAAAAGTTTGACTCCCACTGCTTCAATTGACCAGCCTTAAAAAATGGTTCCAAGTAACTTCCTCAAAGCAGAATTATTCTCCACCTCTTCTAGAACCCTACTATCCAGCATTTATCTCAAACATATTCAGAAAAGTTATATTAATTATAAAACACTCCATACTCCACTGTAATTATCATTTTAACCATCTACTTCCACAAACATTTGTGGTATCTAATCACACTAGCAATAGTTATCATTGTAAGCAAAGATTTTTATATCTGTTTCTGTCATTAGATTACAGTCTTCTTAAGGACAAGAATGTATCTAGTTTATTTTTATGCCTCCAAGATTAAATTTTTCTTAATAAGCTAATCTTTCAATATGTGAAAATCCTATATGACTAGATCTAACATATGTCAAACCTGTATTTTTTGAAAAAAAAACCCGACTGGTGTGGTGGCTTACATCTGTAATCCCAGTACTTTGGGAGGCTGAGGTGGGCAGATCACCTGAGGTCGGGAGTTCAAGACCAGCCTGACCAACATGGAGAAGCCCCATCTCTACTAAAAAACACACAAAATTAGTCGGGCATGGTGGCACATGCCTGTAATACCAGCTACTCAGGAGGCTGAGGCAGGAAAATCACTTGAACCCGGGAGGTGGAGAGTGCGGTGGGCTGAGATCGGGCTATTGCACTCCAGACTGGGCAACAAGAATGAAACTCTGTCTCAAAAAAAAGAAAAAAGAAAACCCTTCACTGAAGAGAAAAATAACAAAAAAAAAGACATATTTTATTTATTGAGTCTTACATAGGAGACTCTGAAAGATACCAATTTTTTCAGAGGATTCAGACACCCAATTAGGTGCCAATACTATCTTATGCCCAAAGGATTTGCCACTTTCTTTGCAAAAAGAGACACTACTGACTCAATTTTCAGACACAGAAAGACAGCACCATTTAACAACCTAAGCCTGTCTGCACTAAGCCATGCAAGCTACAAGTCGTAATGACATAAACCCTCACTCTAAGTCAAGCAGATTCTGAACTATTAATATGATCAGACTTCTCTCAGCATTTCATCCTTCTTGAAGTTTCTCTTGAACCCATTTCCTGATTCAAAAACTCAGGAGCACCTGGAAAATTCCTTCTGTCAATTTAAGCATCTTTCCGACCTTCAGAGTTCCCTTTAGGATAGGTACTCATGGATCTCAGACCAATATCAAATCTAGAAATGTACAGTATACCAAATGTATATGTTGGTGCAGAAGTAACTATGGTTTTGCCATTAAAAGTAATTGTATAAAATATATTTATTATATAAAATATTTTTGAAGCCTAGCTTTATCCTCTGAAAAAATAAGCACATTTTGTGGCCTGACAGCAGTTTTATTAGGAAGTATTTCCATATTGCAATCTTCTTTTAACAAAAGACCCTCTCACAAGGATGACTTTCATATTACATACATTACTCCCACAGTAGTTTTCAAAATGCAAATTGGTTATTAAACAGTAATCATTGCAAATGCAACACAGCAGCTTTGACTGAATGGTATTATGCTTTCTTTACAATAACAATAGATGAAGATAGTAACAAGCATATGTAAGTTCTACGCTAATGACATTGTAGGTAGTGACAGGAATAAGAATAGCCATTGCTCTTAGGCAAAAGGTCATTACAATCAAATATGAATTTTCCCAATGATCTTCATGTTTTATATACATGTAACTGTTTTTCAAAAAAAAAAAAAACTTTTATTAAAATAATCTTGCATTGCCAATGTAAAACAGTATGGCCTGAACTCCTTTTTTCTAAGAAAAAAATTATTGCCATTATATTTTCTTTAAAACATGATGACTGAAATCCAGCAAAAAAGACTGAAGAGTACCTTATGGAAAAAAATAATATTAAAATTATACAAAGTGTTTATTTGTTTAGACCTATAAAATCATGCTATGGGTAAGAAAAATATTTCTGAAATCCTTGTAACAGTTATATATTTGCATAAGCTCTATTACATTACCTGACATATTGTCTAATACGTCTGAGCCCCAATCTCCTTGAAACACTGATGTTAAAATGATGTCAAATAAATGAAGTTCCTTTGCACCAACAATTTTGTCACGAAATAAGCGCCGCGCTTCATAGGCTACAATTTCTAACACATAATCTAGTGGATGGTTTGAGGATCCTAGAAAAGGCAAAATTTTATTTAATTGTAATATAATTATTTTTAAATAATCTGTTTAACATAATATTAGAAAGAAATAGCAGGCATCTACATACCGTAATTTTGGCATCAGATAAATGGAATAAAGGAAAAAAAGTTAAAATTCATTTTGTTAATAACTCAGTACATGTTTGTGATTACTTAAAGGTAACATTAAATACTATCATCTCTAGTTGTTCAATAAAAACAATTCCAGAAAGCATACTAAATACACTTTGCCTCAAATATAATGATTTCATTTTTCCCAAAAGGAACTTTTAATAGTGACAATCATATATAGTTTGGAAGAAGAAATATAATAATTTTAATAATAATATTTCTATTTAATAATATAATTTGTGATATATTCATTTATCTATTACAAATACAACCTACAGAATAAATGTGCACGCACACACACACACAGATACACACCAGCAAAACTCACCTCCTTCTAAATCATATCTAAATAAGGCAAGAACCCATTGGGTAAGAATGCAAGGAGTAAAGAAATAGTGACTATAATCATCAACTGTAAATTTGGCTCGCACCTGAAAAAGAAAATACAGTAAACAATCTTTCTACTGTCTTAAATATATAATCATCTTATAAATTTGTCAGTCTCCTTAGACTCAGAGGAATACTAATTTCTACCTGTAGATGGAACTGGATTTCAATATAACTGACTTCATTATCTTTATATGTTATGCACTTAAAAACATTATTCTGGCCAGGCGCAGTGGCTCATGCCTGTAATCCCAGCACTGTCAGAGGCTGAGGCGGGCAGATCACGAAGTCAGGAATTCAAGACCAGCCTGGCCAATATGGTGAAAGCCCGTCTCTACTAAAAATACAAAAATTGGCCAGGCGTGGTGGCACACGCTTGTAGTCCCAGCTACTCGGGAGGCTAAGGCAGAAGAATCACTTGAACCAAGTGAGCTGAGATCGTGCCACTGCACTCCAACCTGGGCAACAAAGCGAGACTTCATCTCAAAAAAAAATATATATATATATATGTGTGTGTGTGTGTGTGTGTGTGTATACATATACACATACATATTTTAAGCAGGTTCATAGGCTTCAACAGATGGCCATTAAAAAAAAAAAAAGGCTAAAAAGCCCTGCTGAACATGAGAATTCAACAAAAACAAATCTAACCTTTAAATATGATGGTAGCAATTCCAAGGTACTCGCAGGTCTAGGTAAGACCCATTTTTTAATGCTGGGAACCATTAAAACAATTTATGTTCAAGAAGTCACTGAACAAATCAAAGTATCTCTCTTCAATATACAACCAACCAGTAAAAAGCCTGTCCCTTCCTCTCTATGGACAGAGCCATTACTCTTATTCTGATCTTGACTATCTAACATCTTTATTTTTTTAAAAAAAAAAGGAATTTCTTGCTTTCAAACTTATCTATCCCCACTTCTACTCCGATATTATAAAAAGCATCTTCCACAAACATGTCCATAAGTTGTACATGCTATTCCCTTTATCTAAGAAGACATTCTTCCACCTCCAGCTACTTGGTGAATTTCTATTAATTTTTCAAAATTCAGATCAAACTTTACCTCCTCCTTAACAACTACCGCATACAACAAAGTTATTTACTCCTCCTCTGTGCTATCTCTGTAAGTTAGACATACCGTTACTGTTATATTTATTACACTGTATTAATCATTTATTTATATGACTCAGTCCCTCATTGGACTGTGAACTTTCAGTAAAAAGAAACTAAGTCATCTTTACATCCCTAGGACTACTACTGGCAAGAAAAGGTGCTCAACAAATGTTTTGTGCACCCTCAATGCCCACTTTCAACTATCTTCCCCATTTTATCTAGGGAGAATACTTTAGATATTTCCTCTCAGTCAGGGAGGGAAAAAAGAAACATCAAAGACTACTGGCAGGTTTGAAGCCTGGAAGACACAAACTGATAGAAGTCAGGAAAAAGATCTGTTTGGGGAAAGCAGATAAACTCAATTCTAAATATGCTAAATTTGAGCTGACAGCAGAATAACCATCTACCACAAATTCATTCATTCAACAAACATTGGGTGCCTATTAGAAATTGTGCCATGGAAACAACAGCGAATAAGGCACACACAGCACCTGTCTTCATAGAGTTACTCTCTACTAGAAAAGTCTAATAAACAGGAAAGTAAAGCCTGGGTATCGACACAGAGGTCAGAATTAAAAGTAGACCTTTAGGAATAATACTAATAGACATGAAAGCTACAATTTAGATGCATATCTACCTGTTCATACACTTGTACCATAGATCCTGCTAAAAGATTAATTTTTGATGAAGAACCCCAAATAGAATGATTCGTCAGATTTTTATGTAGAACTGCTTCCAAATACGCTCCATAAATCGTTTGTAACTGCTCTCTTTCTGGGTAACTAAAAAAAGGGGCATATAAGAAGAAAGCTGAAATAAATCAATATTTCAAATTAATATTTCAATGTTAAGTTACAGCAGTGATTTTCAAACTGTGCTGCTCTGAGACCTACATATCTCCAAAGCTTACCCAGGGGCTAAGACTAGGCTCATTGCCCCCATCCATTCTCATTTCAACCAAATTATATCCTGAAATATCCATTGTCAACTACCAGAAGGTGTTAGAGAATGCCCAAGAAATTATGTTAAAACATAATTGTTTACAAAACACTGATATTTAGAAAAGACCAAAAGGAAATTTTTCCTTTGAAAAGCATTTTTGAATTACACAAGGCCTGTACACAGGGCATTAATCCACCTCAGAACCATAAAAGTAAAACTAATACAACAAATAAAATCAACCCCTTTCTACCACACCAAAATATATTTCAGTATGGTTTAACTGGCAGTAGGAACATTTCTAGAAAAAAAAAGTTAATTGATGGAGTACAATTAGCACGAAAGTATACACATAAGGTTTTGTCATATTCAAATACTTGTAATGTAATATAATGTATATTAAATATAAACAGAGGAGATACTGCCATAGTCTCTGTAACAATTATAGACCATGGAGATGATTAGCAGTGATGCCACCAGCCATTAAAATGACCTAATTCTCCCTTGTTCAGATTCAAATTCTCCTTTTGTTATCTTCATAAATTTGATAGTATTTTTGTTTTATGAACTGCATAAAATATTTAAATCTAAAATCCACCATTCTGATTCCTGAGACTGACATTTTGGAACACAGGCTACACAAAACAGTCTTGTTTTATTTCCTGTTATATGTCTCATAAATAAGATACTTTGATTAAAGTTTATATCATCTGAAATTATTGTCTATATTTTGAGAAGGGGAGGAAAAGATATCAGAGCTTAACTTTGACTATTTTTATATTCTAAATTTTAAAGTATTACTATAATACTTTTAATAAAATTCAACTATATGATATCTTCCCAAATAAAAAAAAATTTGAAACACAAAGATACATACTCTATAGAACAAAGACGAACAATGGAAGTAAATCTGGTAGTAAGTTTATGTCTTCCCAGTCTTCCTCCAGCTGACATGGAAGCCACAATTTGAATATTTTCTAGACCAACCCATTCCAAATTTTCATCATAAAATCCTTGATATGTCAATACCTATTTGAAAATAAATATACTTTAAACATTTTATACCTAAGATTTCCTAATCATGATAAAGGATATTTTTGCCTAAAGTTTCAATTGTTTCTAAATGCAATCATTATCTACCTAACTCAAGAATTTAAGATTAAAAGGTATCTGAAATTATTATATCACTGAAAAAAATACTGTTCAAATCTCTGTGTTCTATGAATGTTAGCTAAATTATCCTAGTGTTTAAAATGCTTTTCTCTCTAATAAACACTAAAATCCAATGATATTATAAATCGAGTAGCAATTAGCCTAGAAAATGAAAGTATCAGGAAAAATATGAGAAAAAATGTGTTTTTTTCTGTAAATATTTTATCATATTCTGCAGTTACATAATAAGCCTAAATTTGGACCTATATCATAATAAACTCTAAGAATTTAAAGTTTCCAATGTGATGTAAATAACATAAAGAAAAATATATTCCACACTGATTCAGGATATGTGATCTCAAATCCTTATACAGGCAAAAATGGAGAATAATGGGTTAAAGCAGCCAGAAAAAAAACATGACCAAGTCTAACCGCTGTCAGAAGAATGCATACTTTAAACCATGAAGCAAAAAATTCTCCAACTCCACTACCAGGTCCAGCTTTTGTTTTCCTCCTTGTTTTAGGAATAAAAGACAAGTAATAGATGTAGAGTGAAGGTTGTTTCTATTCTCCCTGTCATATATCATCTTGACGTAATACTAACTTCTAAAGGAAGGAAAATCATAGAAGAGCTGGAACAAGACTGGAATGTTTTAGGAGTTTAATTTCCACGACAAATGCTAGACAAAACTGGCCCCAAATGAAGAATGCATATTTTCTAAGAAAAGTGAATAAAATTAAATTGTTTCCAATTAGATTAAAATACTTCAAGCGATACGACTTACCTGTTGTAGGAAAGCTACCAAAGTACTGGTCCCCCATTTATCAAGTTTGGGTAGGTTGATATCTTTCAAGTACAGAACAAGTCTTTCACAGTCTTTTGGTCTGTATACACGACCAGTATTAGTACTGATTACCATACAAGTCTGGCTCAGTTTCTGCAGGAGATTTCGAGAAGTGGTTTGTGCACTACAATGAACTGTAGCAATTTGAGTGGATCGGAGTTGTGAAAATGCATACCTGAGCAGCATCCTACGAAAAATGCATGACATCTGACTTTGATAAAAATGCAATCAACAAAGTACATTTTATACTCAATAAGAAATGTCTGTCTCATAAATATTTCAGTTTCTAAAATGTATATGATGATAGGGAAAATGGTAAATACAGATACGGCTTCCATAACTATCACAGTAACTTTTTAACTTTTAGACTAGAAAACCATAAATTCATGTTTTAAGGCATTGTGAGGACTGTTTTCAGCCAAAAAAAATCAAAGTTCTCAGAATTAATTGTTTGATAAAGTATATATTAAATATACCAACCCTGTTTCCCCACAGTTGAAGGAAAGATTTTAAGTTCTATGAGTTTAAAAAAAATTACTATGATTTTATACAATTTTTGAAATTACTACTCCCCCACTAGAAAGATGAAAATAATAAACCATGTTTCCTTTATTTCAGGAGACTATGCTCCATATGCACTAAAACTAGGCTGAATTCCACGGAATTAAAAGCTACTTTTACATAGAGATCTAACCACAAATTTTAAATTTTATAACTAAAGCAAATGGTATGTGAGTATACCTAAGGTATTCTTTTTTTTTTTTTTTTTTGCTGTATTATATGGATGGATTATTTTTAAGAGTATCTCTCAGATTGCTGTCTTTCCAGTAGAAATCACATAATCTGGCAAAGAAAAGGACACACTATTCCCCACAGTTCTTATTTTTACAAGTAATGAAAAGAATCTTCCATGAAAACGTAAATGCTACTTTAACCAAAAGAAACATAACAAAAGCCATTAAATCAATTAGGGGTGGCAGGAATAAATCCACAACATATACCTTTGCCAATATTTTTCTTACCCTTTGCCACATCCTTCTGGTCCTACCAGAATGAAGGGCTGTTTAGTATCAGAACTTAACCATGGTTTGAAATAATCTAGACTTCGTTGCATGTCAGGAGTCTGAATGATTGGAAGAGTTAAGCCATTACTGAAATCATCCGCAGTCAAGTTTTCCGGCTTCTTAAGCGTATATGTTGCTAATCGACCTCTAGTCGAGTCATAGTAGGTATCCATTGGTTTGTGAAAGTCTGGAGGAGATTCTCGTGCCCAGTGAAAAACCTTAAGAGGAAAAAATTGTGATAAGTTTTCACATACTCCAGAGTGTGTGACATTCTTAAATTATTCCAAGTAAATAGCCCAAAAGTAAATCATCTTAGTTCCAAGAAAAGTTTATATACACTATACCCATTTTATCATTAATGTAACATTTTATCTCAAATATTTTTCTCTAAATGATGATTTGTGCAAGTAAATTAATGTATATATAGGAGATAATGACTTACTGGATATTTATTTACACACTAAGGTATAAATATAGTCCATTTTAATGGAGTTCTTATTAACATTAAATCACAAATTACAGAATGCGGAAATCCTAAAGCCCTTCGTTTCTACCATATTCTAGTACTGTCCATTACAGTGTCACTACCACTGCTCTCCACCTGCTATACTTCTTTTTAATACTGAAAACTGTTATCTACGCAGATATAAAGCAGAGTTAGCCCTTAATGCTACTCTTCAATACATTTATTCTGAACTTTGACAAGAGAGTATGTGCTTAAAAGCAGCATATAGTATGGCACTGAGTGGTAACAATGAAAAGCATCTGGCAACAGAGGCAACAGGACAGTCACAGAAAGGGAAACGGAATAGAGAAAGCAGTAGGTGACACCAACAAAGAAGCAGCAAAATGAGAAAAAAGACTGAAAAATAATGTTAGAGCCAACCCAAAGGAGTAAATGTCCAGTAATCTCAGTAGAGGCCAAAAGGAAAAAAAATCCCTTATTATTTAGAATTCCACTTTATAAACAACTAGGCTGTAACACAATTTTAACATATATTAAATAATATATTTATTAATAATTAATTTGTCCTAGTATTTCTAATTCATAAAACTGCTCTGGTTAAAAGGATGACAAAAACTAAACTATTCTAACATTTTAAATGAATGAAATAAGTATTAATATAGACAAGTAGGTTCAAAAATGTCTAACTTAAAGATATGGTCCAAACTTTTAACTTATGAAACATTATTTTATAAAATGTTAAGAATATCATCAAACATCATAAAATAACTCAAAGAAGAATATATATACACACACATATAAATACATTATTACTCAACTGAATACATAATTTCAAATTTTAAATGTTCCATATCTTACAGTTACAAATTATTGTATTTTGGCAGGTAAGAGTTAATGAAAAGTTAAAGTTTTGACTAAATACAGGCTATAAATATGCATTACCTCTTTGGTAAATTCCAAACGTGATTTCGTATTCAGATTTCCACCAAGTCCCCTTATGAGATTAATAATAAATTCGTCATGATCTCTGCAACCATGTAGATGTGACAAACCATTCATCACAGTCCCAACCAAACTTGTTTCTACCACATAGTCGTTCTGTTGATTAAAATCCATGATACAGACAGATAAAAGGCAAAGTAAACACAGAACCATACAGACTGATATTCACGCATCTTTTCAATAACCATTTTTAAACTCACTCCACTATTCAAACTGTAGAAAGTTTGGATTTCATTTAATTTTTGTATATACTTTGAAAATAAAAAGTAATCATGAAAGTACAATTGTGTATTTCTAGCTATCAGTGCTACAGTCCTCAGATAGATACATGGTTTATTTACTTCCTAAACCTGAAGAATATTTTTTTAAAAAGGTAAGTTAGTGAGCATTGTTCCAAAAAGAATAGATGTTCATTTCCTCTTGCTGATAAAAAGAAAACAAGAGGCAAGAGCTAGATTGATGGCACTAGAAAAGAAAGGTTAGAAAAAGCAGACATAAATGAAAAACCACATAGAGCTTTCTCTGAGAGAATTTTTAAACAGAACTTTTTAAACAGGACTTAAGTGCTATGTAGATGGTTTGATCTGTAGGCCCCTCTGGGGCACCTGGTAAGTGTTAGAGAGTTAAAGAAAAAAATGGCTCTCAGTTTTTCCATAAATATTTACTGAGAACCAATCATGCATTAGGATCTATATGTGGTGCTAGGTTTGTTTTTGTTTTGTTTTGTTAAAAGCTGGAATAAACAGAGTCCCTGTCTTCATGGAGTTCAAGCATAGTACAGGAAATGGTTAACAAATTGTAGTAAGAGCTACAGGGCAGCAGTACAGAATATTGTCAGAAACAGTAACTCAGATTGATGGCTCAGGGCTTCTTTAAAAACAGGTGACATTTAAGCTAAGACTGAAGGATAAGCTTTTGCAGAGAATATAGCACATGCAAAGAAAAACATCACAGTTAAGGAACTAAAAGAAGTTATGCCTAAGTAAGCAAAGAAACAGTGTTTAAGTCAGAGAAATAGGCAAGGGCCAGAGTGCAGAATTTATCAGACATGGTAAGGAGTAAAAACCTTATTTGCCTTGTCTTTAATATGTTTTTATAATAGAGTAAAAGGACCCAGTTTATATTTTAAAAGGATCCCTCTGCTTAAAAAATAAATATTTTTGGGAGAAAGAAGAAATGGGAGGAAGAGCAGGAAGAAGGGAGAAGAAACAAAGAAATCTAGATAGACTCATGCTAAGAGTTCCAGATTTTAAAGGTGAGATAAAGGAAACGTACATATTTTCTTCTATATTTTCTTATTTGCTGAATTCATAAAAGAAAGCAAAGATTTACCCCATAGGCTGAAGAAGAGAAAAAGGAAGAAAGCAAAGTTCTAGTTATAAATACAATTTCAGCATTTGACTAGAGAATTCATTGTAGTATACCTCAGAACCTGTGCATGATGAACAAAATACAGGATAAAAAGAACACTTTAATAAATAAAAAAGAACACCTTAACACTTTAAATAAAACAAACAAACAGCGATGTGACCTCAAAACATAAGCCATTTTTTTTCCTAACCAAATCTTTGGTATTCACTCTATTATTTAATAATCTTATCGTGTTGTCATTTCTACAGTCACAAACCCCTACATATACATAAATGCATTCCATCTAATACGATACTCCTATTCTAATATTCACACATCTGTGAACAGATTACCTCAAAGTAACTGCATTGGAAAGCTTTGTTAGGCTCTGAATGTTTTATACTAACGAAATAACATATCTAATGAAAAGGTGTCACAATGGAGGCATCAGGTATATAATTAAGCACAATACTATCATTCATTTGCTATCTCTTAACATCATACTTGGTTCTGGGGATATAACGAAGAGTGTGATAAGCTTGGTCCTTGCCTTCAAGGTGCTGAAAGTTTAATGTAAGCAGACAATTATAATACAGTTGGTAGATGCTGTATGTTGCTACAGAAGCACAAAGGAGGAGACAACTCAGTCAGACTAGGAGCTAATGGGAGTGTTCCCTTTCCTAGGCCTCCAGGAAAATCTACCTCACTTGTCACTTCCTCACAAATCTCTATTCCTCCATTTTTCATTCTTACAAAGTTAGAAAAGAAAAAGGTTGAGAAAACCAAAACAAACCATCATTTCTCTATATCTTGTTCAATCCCAAAGTATTGACCTCTAAATCAAGTTCAGATTCACAATCAGATACTTTCAAAAAACTCACTGCTATTTATATCCTCTATTTTGTATATGTTTTCATTTTTCATAAAAGCAATGGCATAAACATGTAGAATATCTGAACACCTTCCATGGTCTTCTTTGCATGCTAAACTTTTTTCACATTTCAAATTCAAAATCAAATGTGATCTCCTTTTAAACCTCTTCTAAATGACAGCAATATTCTCTTCATCCTGCTGAATTGTGATTATCTGTTTGCATGTCATTTTCCTCCATTAGATAAACCCTTCTCAAGGAAAGGAATTATCTTGTTAATCTTCACCTTTCAAAGTCTCTCTTGTATTATGCTTCACATATGTTAGATGTTCAATGTTTTCTTTAAATATAAACAAATGTTTGCATTATTGCAAATAATTCACCATCCCTTTTCTACTTTAGTGTTAACTTCATATTGTTTTTAACCTTATATATATCATACATGATATACACATATACCATATACATGTGATATATGCATATACCACATACATGTGATATATTCATATATCATGTGCATGTGATATATACATATATCATATTATATATCACATGATATATGTGATATATGGGATATATGGACCTACAGATCACATCCATGTGGATATATGGACCTACAGATCGCATCCATGTGGATATATGGACCTATAGATCGTATCCATGTGGCTATATGGACCTACAGATCCATACATGTGGATATATGGATCTATAGATCGCATATGTGTGGATATATGGATATATAGATCGCATATATGTGGATATATGGATATATATCACATATAGGTATTTATTGGTATATATAGGTGTGTATATATAGGTGTACAGATGTATATCAATACCTATATATCATATATACATATGTCATACATATAGGTATTTACTGGCATATCAGTAAAAAGTGGCAGCAAGATGGTTTTTGCTAGTAAAAATTAGAAAGACATTCTAGTAATCAAGATTTTTAGGTAAGCAGTCTGAAGTATTATGAAAGAAGTAAAATGTTTTAAGACTAATACAATAAAAGGTTATGCTAAGAGATACAATAGTTATGCTAAGAGATATAGAGGAGTAACAGTGACAAAATCCACCTCTCACCTCACCCCCACATTCCAGCAGAGTTCTACCACAAGGCAGTTAAAATAAGGACCACTCTTAATCATACTTCTCACCTCGATTAATTATGAAATATTATGGTTAATTTACCTGCTTTAAAACCCATTGTAAAGCCTTTTCAAAATAATCTCCAATCCAATTTTCAAGACTATTTCTATATTCGGCAGGCTGATTCCTCAACCAAGATTTTATCAGAGAATTAAGATCTGTCTCTTCATCACTGAAACAGATTAGACAAATAAATTATTTAGGAAGAAATTATCAATTTACTTTAAAATAAATTTCTGCTCCAATAAACATTATTCTACACATATATTTTGTCTGCTAGCATACAACAGGTGGCTTTAGTTATTTTACTATGTGTATGTGTGAATAATAGCTATATTTGTGTGTGTATACACACATATAATATATATAAACACATGCATATAGGTATATATACATATATGTCATTTTCTATAAAACAAATTTCATCTATTTTATTATAAATATAAACTAAGTAAAAATTATATATCTACACAACCTACTCTACATAGGCTCCACATACCCTAAAGTGGTCTAAACCATTCCTACTCAGAGTGGTCTGTTTGTTAGAAATGTAAAATCCCAAATCCCGCTCCAGACATACTAAAGCAAAAATCTTCATTTTAATAAGATCCCTCAATGATTCAAATGCACATTAGAGTTTAAAACACACTGATCTAAACTGTAATACAGATCTTTAGAAATATTTTTTCTCTCTCCTATAAAAATCCAACTACCTAAATTCCCATGCCACTATTAAAATTTAAAGATCTTCCTAAAGCAAACTATAAATCCTTTAGCAAAGCACATCATTATCTGGGCAAAATCCAATTATTTCACCAAAATCCAATTGGTGAAATAATATTCACATCTTATTCAAAATTATACCTTATATAATTATAAAAAATTATAGTAAAAATAATTTATATTATTATAGAATTGACAAGAGCTCATGATTTTTGTCATTTTTTCGTATCTTCTACCATTGTTTCATAGCAATTAACAAATGACACTGATGCCTTGAATCTCTGCTCTCACATTTTCTATCCAATCTAATATGAAAAAAAAAACTGAAACATCAAAGAGGTTAATAATTAAATAACATTAGATTAGCCCAAAGTAGGCTCCTTCAGAATAAAGAGTTTCTTACCAATGGTATTTTCTCAATGTCTATGAAACTATATGTCTTGGTTTATCCAACACAACCCTGCTTCATACCAGCAGTCCCAGCATCATTAATAATAACATTCATTTCAGTATTAAAAGGTCCAGGCCGGGCGCGGTGGCTCAAGCCTGTAATCCCAGCACTTTGGGAGGCCGAGACGGGCGGATCACGAGGTCAGGAGATCGAGACCATCCTGGCTAACACGGTGAAACCCCGTCTCTACTAAAAAATACAAAAAACTAGCCGGGCGTGGTGGCGGCGCCTGTAGTCCCAGCTACTCGGGAGGCTGAGGTAGGAGAATGGCGTAAACCCGGGAGGCGGAGCTTGCGGTGAGCTGAGATCCTGGGCGACAGAGCCAGACTCCGCCTCAAAAAAACAAAAAAAAAAAAAACAAATAAAAGGTCCACATTTGGCCTATCACATAGCAAGTGCTCAACAAATATCTGCTAAAGGAATAAAAATGAAGCCTAAAACTAAGACATAAGCTGAACACATAGCAACAAAAAAGTTAATATATATTTGTATTTTACATGAAATCATATACATTCATTATGCCTTTCACAATACCTGATTCACCAACAATTTTCAACTCCTCTACAGCAATATGTGGTCTTTTTTTCTGCTAAATATGTATAGTATTCTACTTACTGCTTAGTTCACTTATATTCCATCTTGTATAAATGTTGGTTTATTTTCCCTCCTCTATGTGCAAGTATTTTCCAAAAAGGTAAGCTGTCTATAAACATTAGTTTTACTCCTTTTCAGCTCTCTCTCTCCTAAGATGCATAGTTTAATACCATATATATATTTAACAAGTACTTTAAAATTTAACCAAAAATTTACCTTTATTCTATTTTTCTCACAAGATTATAAGAACACAACTAATAAATATGATAAATTGTGTGTCAATGCTGCTATGAAAGCTGTAAACCCAAAATTATATTATCGTTTAATAATACCTCAAAATATCAATTGAAGTTTCTGGCTAATTTAAAGTAAATGTTTCCTACAATACTGTCAGAGAAGTAAGCAACTGAATAATTTCAAAACACAATTTGAACCAACTTTATTACATTGTCATGTGTCATACAACACCTAAAATGACTTTAAATAGTCCTAAAAAAAATTAAATGCTATACAGGATGATAAATAACCAATTGGAAAAGTTAAGTAAAAGTTTCTTACTTATGATATTACTAATTTTCAAAAATAAAATTGGTGCAAATGTCCATGCTCTGGTATGTGACTATTTTACATGATATCTAAAATTGGTTTATTATTCATTTTCAGTCTTGAAGCCTCTTCCAAATATACTGAAGAAGAAAAAAAATATTAAGTAAAGAGGTATTCAATTTGTAAAATGAAAAGACTGGGTCATAGGACCTACAAAACCTGAGTTAGCCCTAAAATTCTATGAATCTAAAATTAAATAGATTAAATTAATTAAATTCTATAATTAAAATATTGCTACTCAGCTTTAAATTATTAGCCTCTAGCTCATAATTAATATGTTCACTTCTCTGAACTCAATCAAAATACCTCAACAAAATAATAAAGAGAACAAATTTTCTTGCTGTTTCATTTAAACAAAAATAATTATTATTTCATAATTGTGATATAACTAAAACTGCTAAAATAATTCAGTTATGTAATAAAACAGGAACTCTCTGAATTAATTAAAACCTAACAAAAAAGAAGTTAATCATAAATGGGAAAAATATTTATTCATTATTCACACCACACTTACTTTACTTAATATGAAGCCAGGATAGTAAAAGAAGAATATTCTAATATAACGTATATAAATAATCTATGGCTTACCTAAGAAAGATCATTCCCATTCTAGATATTGTGGCTGGTGAGGCACAACTTAAATCATGAGTTTCAAATACAAAGTTAACATTTGGGCCAAACTGAATCCTTTCTCCACTGGGCATAGTGAGTAGTCGATTGTCATCCAGAACAGAATTCAGAGACTCTATCCATTCAGGGTCAATATCACCATCACAGATTATCCATGAGCTGACATCTATATTCAAATCAAAACAGCAGAGATAAAATAAAAATATACGCTGTGATAATAATTAAAAATAAGGACTAAATCAATTCTTAATTTTCATATGAATTTGTACTATAAATACGCTGGAGAACACACAGGCAATCCTGGCTCAGCTGGCCAAGGACTCAGATATTTATCATGTAATAATACTTTATCTATAAACATAAAAATAGGCAATTTCACTTAAAAAAATGCAAGGCTTAAGTATTTTTATTCCCACAACATATTCTTCAGACTTTTGTCTTCTACTATGTCATGAGAATGTGCAAAGGCTTGCTCTGTTGTATATCTTTCAGAAAATACAGAAAAATCCAATTTCCAGTGCCTTGCATGAGAAATAAAAAGTTCACAACTGTCAAATGTTCTTGACATATAAAAAGGTGACCTCAAAGGGGGAAAAGTAGTGACCAATTGTATACCTAGTCTTTCCAGGGTTAAACCCTTTTTTTCCATCTTTCCTAAAATGGGAGTGATTAATACTATACTTGGACCTTTGAAACAATTCAAAGAGGAAAATTTCACTGATAAAAGTGTGAGAAATACATGAAGGTAATAACTGGCCTTTACTTAATGTGGTATTATATAGAAAAAGAAAAGACTACATTGAAAATCCCTTCCAATGCTTTCACTTACTGCCTTAGAAAAATAATTATTAATTAAATTATAACCTGGCAAAAAGTAGGGAATCTCCTCTGATTCCAGCCAAAAATTCTCTTAAAAAACCAAGTCAACAAATTTAGACCAGGAAATCAGCAGTTTTACCACTTAAATTTTCAAAAGTATTCAAAATACTTATTCAAATTAATGAGTTAATACTGTTCACACACATCAATTTTAACCCCATACAAAAATCTGTCATCTTGTTTATTTCTCAGGCATTATAATATAAACGCAGTAAAGATTTTATACTCATTCAGTAAATTAGTTGTGAATTACAATTCACCCAATTTACTCTAAGTTTCTATTATATTAAAAATAGTTACAGAGTTTAACTGAAAATGATAGCATTTCTTGGTCTCCTCCAAAGTAAAATATCAAACATACACATTATAACTTAATTATGACTTTGTGGTCACGTAGAAGCCTTGATAAAGACAGAATTATAGACAAATTATACCATTATCTAAGAATTACTAAGTAAAACAAAGAAGTATACATAGAGACTAACCTTGAGGTTCCCGAACCACTTGACGAGCACTATTTGTCAAAACACCATCGGACCATTCTCTTGTGTCCATGTCAATATGGCCTAATAATTGATATCGAGGCATAGCTTTGGGATTCATAGTATATTGTTTCACTACTTTGCCAATTTTACAAAGTGCGGCCCTTAACATTCTCCAAAGGGTTGATTTTCCAGCACCACTTGGACCAACAATAACAACTCCCATCCTCTGGCATAACTGTTCATACAATTCTAAAGCCTTTTTGATCTAGTAGGAAAGAATTATGTTCTTATATGATTTACAATATCTAGTGATACTTAGTTCTGCTTTTATTCTATAACACTTGTTCTAATGTGTAAATTAAGCCTTTGATTTCTTCAGTGGAAGACATAGCCTAAAATGTAACAGAATACCTAAATAAATCTGAACATATTTACAATATAATCTTTAAATACTTCAGTATTTCTTGAAAAGAAACAAAGGTGCTTTGCAAGTTTCTAAGTTCAAAACACTTGTATGAACAATATGTTCGTTACTTGCTCCACTCATTCACTCATTCAAATATATTCATTATTTTATTCACTTATTTATCCATTCACTCAGTCTTATCTTACTTCTCTCCAAAACTGAGGGCAAAGTGCTCATTCTGAACAATTACTTGCACTACATGAAGAAACCCGCTTAAAAAAATCCTAAGAAACTATCAAAGTGAAACTAAATCATATATATAATCAATTATAAAATACATATATATGATGAATCCATTACACACTACGTACTCTAACAGGCGCTAGAAATAAAATGGTGAGCAAAAATATGTATGGATGGCCAGGTGTGGTGGCTCAGGCCTGTAATCCCAGTGCTTTGGGAGACTGAGGCGGGCAGATCACCTGAGGTCAAGAGTTCGAGACCAGCCTGGCCAACATGGTGAAACGCCATCTCTACTAAATATATAAAAATTAGCCAGGTGTGGTGGTGTGCACCTGTAATCCCAGATATTCAGGAGGCTGAGGCAGGAGAATTGTTTGAACCCGGGAGGCAGAGGTTGCAGTGGGCCAAGATCACACCACTGCACTCCAGCCTGGGTGACAAAGCAAGACTCTATCTCAAAAAAAAAAAAAAAAAAATATATATATATATATATATATATATACACACACACACATGGATCCTGCCTTTCATGGAGATTACTATATGGTGGAGGAGAATCAATACTAAACAAATACACACACTTGAAACAAGAATATATGATAAGAGCACATAGCAAGAAGATCAAATCAGGACTTGAAGATCTGGGAAGACTTCCCTGAGCAAGTGAGATCTAAGTTGAAAGATAAAAGATAAGTTGAAAGATGAAGGACAAGGATAGTTAATAAGGAATCAACTAGAAAAAAGGATCAATCTATTATAAAATATTCTTGACAGTTACCTGATTGGGTATAATTTCATAATTGGCCTCTTCAAAGACCTGCTTTAATGCAGCACTTAGTTCATCATATTCTACTTCTTTCAATTCAATTCCAGGAAAGACATCTTTAATCAGTGCATCAAACCGGGTGCAATCAGTAAACGTAAACTTTGACATTGTATTAAGCCTCAGTGCTTGTACCACAATATGACTTTCATTAGCTAGAAAAAAGTTTCATTTTAAAACTATTTATTATTACTTTAATGATGACAAAAGTTTTTAAATATTCTATAGCCTTGATATGTATTATTAATCATTAAATGCACTAGAATTTAGTAACATTTAAAGACATTATATCACATGAATTGGCAAGCTTACTTTAGTATCTTTTGACTGCTAAAAAGTAAATATCACTAAGTAGTTATAAACTCTTTTCCACAGAATTCAAATCACAGGGTACCAAGACTTTAATTAATAATAAAAATCATTATCACTTATATTTTCATAGTACTTCACCTTTTATATTATATGATGTAATCCTTTTAACAACCCTATAAAGTAGGCTAAAAAGTATTACTATTATTATTCCAATTTTACACCTGAGAATGTTAAGTCTTTGAAGGTTTAAGTGACTTTCTGAGAAGGCACAGCAGTATCACAGCTGGGATTCAATTCCAGATAAACTAATTCCAAATTCAGGTACCTCTCCAAATACACCAATATCATCTCACAGTTTATGTCCTAAGATAAACAACTAACAAACTGAGCAACAATCTTTGATCGGCCTTGTTCAAACTTGGTTTACAAACCCATTCTTAAGCCAAATGCAAATACTGATACCACTGCCAGATGCTTATTTTCACAGATATTAGCTGCTGATTGGTAAGATACACAAAATCAAAGAAACTATTGCCTGGCATTCCTCTATAATTGCTTAATATTTTCATGCTTAAGTATACATTAAAAAGTCTGGACTTCTCTAAAGTTTATCTCAAGCACTGAACTCATAAGCCATCTTTATTTATTACAGATATGGTTTAAATATTTATTAAAAATCACCAAATATAGACAACTAAACAATGGTAATGTAAGCACTCACAAAATAACTGTATCTACCCAGGCATATGCCAACCTAATAATACAGCTAATGTAGAGGCCATTTTTAAGAGGCACACTTTGATCATTTAAAGTCCAAAGAGGTAATTTCATGTGGTCCTTTTTTCTATGTTGTCTCTATTTTCATAGTATTTTAACTTACTTTTCAATAGCAACCTGAAGAAACTGATTATTCAGGCTTTCATGAATGTACACCTGCACAGGTGCAGGAAATCATTATTTTTATGTGAATAAAAAACCATTTATTTCATCTGAGGAAAGTATAACAAATATATTTGTCTGTATTGAGCTAAATAAATGAGTGAATGAATACATAAATGAGGCAGAAAAGACAAACCTTCTTTACAGAAGAATTTCAAATAATAAATTTGGATACTACCCCCCCAAGGAGTGGAGCTTAATCCTTTCCTCGCCACTTTGAGAGTAAGCTAGATTTATTAACATGATTCCAAAGAATAAACCCAGGAGGGTAGAAAATAACAGCTTCACATTGGAGAAACCTGGCAACACTACCATAGCAAGGTGATGAAGGTTAACATAACTAGTGATGTCAGATGGTTGTTATATACCCACTGATATGCCGCAGTAAGAAAGACAGCCCACCTCTGTGGTATTCTTTCCAAACATTTATAACCTAGTCTAATCATAATATACTAGCTTTAGAAAGAGAAAATCCTACATGTGTTTCTAAGGTTTCTGTTCTTGTTTCAAGACAAGACAAATTATCAGGCTCTACTCTACACCTACTGAATCGGGACCTTTGGGGGTGGGGTCTAATAATCTGTTTTAACAAGCCACTGGGTGATTCTAAAGGACATTAAAGTTAAAGAACAAGTGGACTTTACATATTACAACTCTTTAATATTTAACACACATTAAAAGTTATTATAAGACATCAGGTAAAAACTGGAGAAAACCTGAATAAAGTAGGAAATTTAGTTTAAAAACAATGTATCAAAATTGGTTCATTAGTTGTGACAAATATACCATACTAATGGAAGATGTTAACAAAAGTAGAATTTGGGGCAGGGTATACAGTAATCCTTAATACTGTATCTACAACTTTTCTGTAAATCTCAAACTATTCTAAATTAACGCTTATGTTTTTGAAAATAAGTTAATGTATTTGGAACAATCAATCATACCATTCTGTGTAGTGCCACTTTTCTTTAGCTGTCTAAGAAGATTTCCACTTCCTCTCAGGACTGTCTTCAAAGCTCTCAAACCCCAATCATAATGTTGCTGAGGTGTCAAAAGTTCCCTGAAGTAGAGACGTGGAAATCAATGCATCAAATAGCTAGAAGAAATTACTTTCATCATCACATCCGAAGAAATACAGAATATAACTACTGACACTTAGAAATGAATGTTGATATCCCACTAATTTATATAAGGGAACCAACCACACAAAATAATCATTCAAGTAAGGTGTTAAAGATGGACGGTTCTCAAGGGTAAGATAAAGCTTTTATGAACAAGTTAATTATCTTAATGAAGATACCAGATGACAATTACCTGCTACCCTTATGCCTAAAGCCTTTAATCAATCCATCTTGCTCTCAATCTCTGCCACTGTCTAGTTTACCATTATCTCTTAAGTGATGTGGAACAGAATTGTACATTGTCCCAAAGAAGCTAAATGTCAGTTTCTATTACTAGAAATAAGACATAAGAAAAATTGTGAAGGATTCTTTCCAAAGAACAGTAGCTTGTGTGTGGTCAGCTGGTAAATTAGTTCAATAAGAAACATTTAGCTGAAGCACTCTAATATAAACATTTTGAAGAAAAAAACTGATCAAATTAATAATATTTATGAAAAGCAAGTAGTTTTGAACCCAATATTTTTATTGTGCACACTAAAGTCTTTCATATCTACACCATAATTACAATAAAATCATCAGAATAAAAATAATGGAAAAGGGGAATTGAAAAAATATGAAAATGATCACTAATAACCATAATCAATCATTAAAAATGGAAAATATAAAAATATTTAGAACAAGAAAACTCACCTAGATAGATTGAAAATAGCTACCAATTTTCTGCCCAATACTTTAGCATCTTTAAAGCCTTCCGAATAGAGAATAACTTCTGCAATAAGCTCATTGTCCGGACGAGACATAGCTACAGGCCTGAAAAGCTGTTTAAGATTGTCAGGCAGTTTTTGTCTTCCTCCATAACCTTTTCCAGCAGGATTCATAGTGATAAAAATTCCAGAATTAGAATTTACTTCTACCTGAAATATTAATTTAAATATTAAATATTAAATTAAATAAAATATTTAACATACAGGCATCATTTATATTTGAAACTATAAATATAAAATATACTGCCAACAGAAACTTTATTGACATATTACTACACATAAATCTTACACCTTAGCTAAAGGTAACCTCCAACGTACTCACCACCTCCTTACTCAATATATGATAAATTCCTTAGGATCCAAGCTGCTTTGCAGAGCTTATTTATAATCAGTTTTTTGAGGCTGAATGTTTAAGAGATACTAATTTAATTATCTATTTATACATTAAATGTATGTTTACTAAAAGCCTTCTTAGTACTAAATACTTCGTTAAGTACACAGAGACAACTGAACTAAATAATGGTTTAAGCCACTCTGGAGCTCAGAGTCTATCTGGTATTACAGAGCGGCAATCATAACATAATAAATATTATGGCAGGGAATAAATGAACGTGATAACAGCACTTAGTAGGAGGATTTTCAGCAAAACCCTAAGAACAGAAGCTAAATTAGAATGTGTAAACAACAAATGGGCAATTAGTAAGTAGAAGCATCTAGAGTAGAAAAACCAAGAAATCTAGCTATAAAGGAAAGAAAAGAGAAAGAGGAAGTATGAATCAGGGAAGGTTTGTTTATGTTTTAGTTATTATTAAGATGAAAAAGATGTGATTATGTTTAAAACCTGATGAAGAACTGGTAGAGGAGGGAAGATTGAAGCGATAGCACAAGCGATAATAAGGTTCCGGGGAAGAGGATTCCAAAGCACAGGTGAAAAGATTAATATTGGTTGGGAGAAAAGGTAACTCTTTCTAAGAGAAGAAAACAAAGTGAATGTAGAAGAAACTAAATCTTGATGGCAGGTAATTCTCACTGAATAGGTTCTCCTCTTTTTCTTTGTGAAGAGTTTAAACATCACATAAATAACATGTTAATTTAGAACTGGTCTTGGGCTTGGGCTACCTAGAAAAATTTGTACTGTGAAGATGTTATTTTATATGACAAGATAATTTCTTAGCTCTTACAACTTTCTGTATTCAGCAATCCACATTATATAAAAAAGTGTACATTTTCTGTACAAATGAATTTATATTCTAGTGACATTAATGTATATCTCCTATGGGGAGAAGTGAGGAACAGAATAGCTAAGTGTTTGTTGTTTTAACATTCATATAGAATAATGATCAAAAACATGTGCTTCACTCTGCTCCTATGCTTGAAAATTAAACAAAAAACTTGTGCTCAGAATTAGACAGACCTGGGTTCAATTCCTAGCTCCACTTCTTACTCTTACTTACCAAGTCTTAGTTTCTTCATCCACAAAGCAGGGAAAAAACTAATAGCACCTACTTCAAAGGGTTGTGGTAATTATTAAATGAGACAATACATTAAGGCACTGTGAGCAATGTCAGCACAGATAATAGCATAATATATAATACAACAATATAAATATTACTGTAACTTAATTATCCCAAACGGAAAGTTTAAAAATGAATAATGGGCTGGGCATAGGGCTCACGCCTGTAATCCCAGCATTTTGGGAGGCTGAGGCGGGTGGATCACCTGAGGTCAGGAGTTCAACACCAGTCTAGCCAACATGATCAAACCCCATCTCTACTAAAAACACAAAAATTAACTGGGTGTGGTGGCGGGCACCTATAATCCCAGCTATTTAGGAGGCTGAGGCAGGAGAATTGCTTGAACCTGGGAGGCGGAGGTTGCAGTGAGCCAAGATCACACCATTGCACTCCAGCCTGGGCGACAAGAGCAAAACTCTGTCTCAAAAAAAAAAAAAAAAAAGAAAGAATAATGAAAGTAGGACCAAAAAAGGGTAAGAAACCTCAGAAACATTTTATAGCTAAAAAAGCTTATCACACAGGTTACAGATTAGAAACATGGATTTCAGGAGAAATAAAAAGAGAATATTGCTTGAGTATGAGTAATATCAAGTCTTACAAAATATTTTAATTCTTTAAATTCCCAACATATGCTATACCTCCTTCCCAAGCAGTTCACATACAGTTCTATGATTCTTCAAAGCATCTTGAATTGTCTGGATTTGCATAGAAACTGCTGACAGTACAGATTCTTCCAGTCTATTAAATTCATCAAAACAACCCCAGGCCCCGCACTTCACCAAACCAACAAATATTCGTCCCATTGACTTCACATCGATGCCCTTAAAAACAACAATAAAAATGATATTCATTAAAAAAAATTAAAATCTCCATAACTACTTAATATTTAATGTCACTTATTGGTAAGGTAACAATTTCACCCATCCATGCCTCTTTTGCTCATTTTAAAATAGGGATTAAGTAGCTACTCTTTCAAAACCCAGGTTGATTTCAAGGGATAAACAAAATAATGCATGTGAAAGTGTTCTAAAAAGTTTACAGAACAAATACAAGATTTTGTGTTAGTTACTCTTTAAGTCAAAATACAAATTACATACAAAATGTTTTTAAAACTGCCATCTGAAATGAATAGAAGATTTTTCCTTTTGTATTATTCTCTTTACTAAAAACATCTGTCTACAATGTAATATAAATATTCATTCTGTATTTAAAATTATTTGTTTGCCATAGATCTTAGAAAAGTTTTGGACTACACTATGTACAACCTCTGTCCATTTTACATTTCAGTTTAAACAAATTCTGTCTTCAAGTAATTTAAATGTACTGATTTTTAAGCAGAGTATTCTGTATACTAATAGAAACTAATCTAAATATGATTAACCCATTGTTACATGTTTTGATAATTATTTATTCTACCTCATCACAATTAAAGACTAAAACTTGTCTTCCAAGAAGTCCACCTAAAGCCTTTACTGACTCCGTTTTCCCAGTTCCAGCTGGTCCATAAGGATTTCCTCCAAGTCCCATCTTCATAGCTTGAGTAAGAGTTAAGTAGCACTTGTCTGTCAGTGGAGTATAAACCAGTTTGGAAGCATTACCCTATATAAGAACAACACAAAGTCAGAGTATTCATGTTCTATTCAACATTTACAAATATTTTTATAGCATGAGATCCTAGTTAAAAAGATAAAAATACCACAAACAGGTTAAAGTTTTTAACACAGAAAAATATCCAAAATTTTTTTTAGTCAAAGAAGCTTTCTAAACACAAACTGAAATCAAACTTATTTTTCAAGAAAGTATTTCATACTATACTCAGTACATTGTTAGGTTTCAAAATTGTTTCTCAAGTTCTTGTTAATGGCACAAAGATACACTTCTAAGGAAAACAAATCCAAAATTATTATATAGTAATCATCCCATTTCATATTTTAATATTTATATAAACTATTTCCTTGACTCTTGTGATATCCACAAATCAGAACTACTTTAGGGATCACAAAGTGTAATTAATTTGAAAAATTCTTATGAAATTAATCATTTTAATTTATCAATTCTCAAAGTTTCTACTAAACTGTAGGGAAAACAGACTCCCATTCCAGCCACAATTTACAGTGTGTTTTTCCTCAATTTAGGTTGATAGATTTGGGTCTCAAATACATTTCCCTTTTGAAAAAGTCCATTGGCAGCTCTCCTAACATAGGTTTATTAACAATATTGTAAATATATTTTGATGATCCATTCATTATGATAGAAAAAGGCAGAGGCAACAGCTGGAATTTTTGAGAACATGTTACATTACCTAGGTTATTTGAAAATTTTTTCATCTTACAAACTAAAAAATATTTAGCAAACATTTTAGCATATTTAAAATTACACTAATTTTTGCCTTGTATAAGGAGACACAAACCAAATTGCTTCGACTGAGGTTGTTTATATTCAGTTCGCCTTGGACGAAGATATATTTCAAATTGTATATAAATGCAACTCCAAGTAAAGGTACATTTTTGAGAATTCAGTACAATACTAGCAATATGTTAACTTTTTTGTATATAGAATGAAGTTTCACCTTTTTCTTATGTGACACCTTTCTAATTCTGATTAAACAAGACAATAATACTAAAAATATTATGGAAAAATTACTACTTAAATAAAAAAGTATTTCTACCAATAACAAATTTCCTTTAAAGTAAATAATTTCTAATTGGCAATATAAAACACTGCCACAACTCATACCTGATATTCATAAGTATACTGAAATTCAGAATCCACCATTTGAACACAACATGTATGATCACTTTTCATATAGAATCTAAGTTGTTTTTTCCAGGCCCAGTCCTCAGTTGTATGAACTTGAATTTGGTTTAACTGCTTTACCACATCAATATTATGGATAATGTCAAGAATTAGGGCTTTAAGTTTAAGCTCCAGGATGCCCGATTCTAGGCACAAATAAAAATATTGACAGTTGGAGAAAATGTTAGCCTGTGATTTCTATAATTTATGATTATGTGTACAGGTGAGTTCTCAATGAATTTAAATGGTAATTTCATGACACATATGAATGGTATAGTAATACAAATCACAAAAGCTAAAAAAGTCAAATCTACCAGTAAGTAAGAAATAAGAATTTTGAGTATAAAAATTAAGATATCAAAATTCCAAGAAAAAGGAGTTTCAGTTTATTCAAAGGAGTAAGCACATTCCACCCCGCTTCTCCCTCTGAATGCAGGCATAAAAACCTGTTGGACAACATACATTGAACTGCTATTTAGAACTCTGAAAAGAGTAGCAGGCAAATTGAGGAAGACCAGAATTAGAAGTGACACCAAACCAACGGTGGATTTACCATTGTCTTTTTCCCCCCTTCTGGCAACCGTAAGACCATACCCAATGCAGCCAGAAACCCAAATTGGTGTAGAGAGAGCTCTAGAAGGCCACCTCTAGCTCAAGCTTTAGAAGGAAAGGGGTCTTCTGCTAGCTATCCCACTGGCAGCTGGGACCCAGAAGTCCCTAAAACTCCAGAGGAGCTGTGATCCCAAGAGAGTAGGCAAACCCAAATTGCACAAAAGTGTGCAAGAAAATAAAGTACATGAACCCCAGCTTTCTGGCCAGAGAAACTGAGGGAACCATAAAACGCCAGGAAGATCATGGAGAAAAAGGAGATTGAAAAAATAACCCCATAAACTTCTTTAAGAACTCCTGGACTCATTGCCAAGGCGTGGTGCATGAATAGATCTCATTCTAATCAGAAACCAAAGACTGGAATTGGCTACTAGGGAACACATGAGGGACAGACTGAAATAGCACTGCAAAGATTTGAAAACAGACTGACACCAGAACCATAACCCACAGAAAGCCGGCTACAACCTGCAGTCTGAATCCAACAGGATCAGTTGCTAAAACAAAAATATCAATATTCTCCAGAGGATTTAAACAAAACCCAAACCCTCATAACATAATATTCAAAATGTCCATGATATCATCCAAAATTATTCAACATGCAAAGAACCAAGAAAATCTCAATTCACATAACAAAAGACAATAATAGGTACCCGTATCTAGATGGTATACATGTTAAGGTTATCTGCAAAAGACTTTAAATACTATTATTGCCAGGCAAAGAGGCTCAAGCCTGTAATCCCAACACTCTGGGAGGCCGAGGCGGGAGGACTGCTTGACCCCAGGAGTTTGAAACCAGCCCGGGCAACATGGCAAAACCATGTCTCTACAAAAAATAAAAAAGTCAGCCAGGCATGGTGGCATGTGTCTGTAATCCCAGCTACACAGGAGGCTGAGGTGGGAAAACTGCTTGAGCTCAGGAGGTCAAGGCTGCAGTGAGCCACGGTCTCACTACTGCACTCCAGCCTGGATAACAGAGCAAGAACCTGTCCCCGCCCTCCAAAAAAAAATACTTTAAAGCCTTTTAAAGCCCTATTATAAAAGTGCTCTAAGAAGTAAAAGAAGTAAAAGGTGAAGACTTTTAAAACAAGTGGAAAGACAGAATATCTCAGCAAAGAAATAAAAAATATAAATAAATAGAAATTTTTAAGCTGAAAAATACTAAATTCTTAATTCTTTGAAAATCACCGAATGGACTCAATATTGAAATGGAAATAATAAAGGAAAGAGGCAGTGAACTTGAAGACAGAGCAGTAGAAATTGTGCAGGCTAATAAAGAGAAAAAATTAAAAAAAAAAAAAAAGGCAGCACCTCAGAGATCTAAGACCATGTCAAAAGGTCTAATATTCATGTCATGAGAAACTCAGAAGTATAGGAGAAAGAATATAATACAGAAAGAATATTTGAAGAAATAAGAGCTAAAAACTTCCCAGATTTTGGTGAAAAACAAATGTACAGATTGAAACTGAGACAACCCCAAATAGAATAAATGCAAAGATGTGTCTATATCACAATCAAACTACTGAAAACTAAAGAATATGATAAAGTCTTGAATGCTGCCAAAAAAAAAAGTAACGTATTACTTATAGAAGAATAACAACTCAAATGACTGTGGATTCCTCATCAGAAAACATATAGCTCAGATGGAAGTAGAACACTTTAAAAGCTGAGAGAAAAGAATTGTTAACCCAGGATAGCCACTGAAAAATTCTTCAGAAATAAAGGTAAAATAAGACATTCTTGGGTAAAGGAAATCTATGTGAATTCACAGGCAGCACACCTTTTCCAAAAGAAACACAGTAAAAGAAGTTCTTCTGACAGTAGGAAAATGACACTAGAAGGAAACTTGGAACATCAGGAATAAAGGAAGGGCAACAGAAATGGTAAACATCTAGGTATATATAAAAGATTGCTGTCCTCCTCTTAAGTTTTCTCAAATATCTTTGATGGTTAAAAGCAAAATTTATAACATAATTTCATGGAGTTTTTAGTGTATGCAGATGTAAAATAATAAGACAACTATAATATTAAAAGGAGAGAATAAAGAAGCCTATAGGGTAGTAAGGTTTCTATAATCTATTTAAATTAGTAAATTACTGATGCAAAGTATGTTATAAAAATTTAACTATATATGTTGTAATTCTTCGAGTAATCACCAACACAGATATATATAGAAAACACAATAGGTAAATTAGGATAGAATACCAAAAAATAACCCAAAACCAGGCAGAAAAGGGAATGTTTTTTCCATACCAGTATTTCCTGGATCCTCAGAACTTGTATCAATGTTAGTGTATTGTTCTAACTTATTCACCAGTTGCGTTTCAATCTGATGAAGACTATGATCTTTAATGGCATTTTCTACATCTTCAGTGAATTTAATCTGCTCTGCCAAGCATAAAATCTATTGAATAAAGAAAAAATATATTTTTAAGAGGTGAATTTATTTAGAAATGTTTTTTTAAAGAAAGACACCTTTTTTCTTTTTTTTTTTTTTTATTATTATTAAACTTCAAGTTGTAGGGTACATGTGCACAACGTGCAGGTTTGCTACATATGTATACTTGTGCCATGTTGGTGTGCTGCACCCATCAACTCGTCATTTACATCAGGTATAACTCCCAATGCAATCCCAGACACCTTTTTTCAAATTGCCAATTGTACATTGGATATCTCCATCTTAATATCATACTGGAACCTTAAATATTAATAGAGTAATACAGTAGTAGAAAAAGCATTGTATGATGCAGCCAAGCCTACTTCACAGAACTCATTTCATACTATACTCTACCACCAGCGTATTCTGGTCCTATAACCCACTATGTTTATTGCAACCTCAAAGTCTTTGTATTTTCTTCCCCTCTCTTCAGAAATGGCTGCTTTTCAACCAATAAACTACAAAGATATCAAAGTATGATGCATTCTAATTAGTAAAAGGGCAATCTTTAGCATTTCAAAATAATTTCTTAACATACTACCGAAGGCTACAATAGCAAAATTCCAATATTCTCCTAAATTAAGATCTGCCTTGGCCGGATGCATTGGTTCACGCCTCTAATCCCAGCACTTTGGAAGGCCGAGGTGGGCAGATCACTTGAGGCCAGGAGTTCGAGACCAGCCTGGTTAACATGGAGAAACCCCGTCTCTACTAAAAAATACAAACATTACCCAGGTATGCCTGTACTCCCAGCTACTTGGGAGGCTGAAGCATGAGAATTGCTTGAGCCTGAAAGGCGGAGGTTGCAGTGAGCCAAGATCGCACCACTGCACTCCATATCAGAGCAGGCTAAGCTGCTGTCTTACTCCAATGTAAAACATTCTATAAATATTACATTTGGTTCTTTTATAGAAGAGAAAGCCAATTAGTAACTCATTTCTAAGCAAAGTCATTGCCCAAACAAACTTTGTGGTATGAAACTCATCAGCTTCTTTAATCAGGTGAGCTTCTTTAATCAGATGAGGCATTTATGGAGAACCAAATCTGCTTTTGAGAAAAAGACTTTGCTCTTTGATTTTTATATGAAAATGTTCCTTTGCCACCTCCAATACTACTGAATTTCTATATTACGAATGTATATCAATAAACTTAATTTTTTACAGTCGGCTACATAATTTCTGTGAATGGCTAACGAAAGTTATAGTTTACAGTCTTGGGTTATAAAATCACATTACTGTTAAGACAGCTGGATAGGAACTAATATTATTAATTACCTAAAATGTAATGACAACTAGGGGTGCTCTGCAAACATTATGAAACAACCTTCAAAATGACTTGATAATGTAGGTACTTGAAAGTCATGTAAGTAAAGTGTCAAAATGTTCTACTCAGGATAATTGGTAAAGATTAGTATTTAAACCAAAGTCAGATTCTTTCCACTTTACCACACTGCCTCCTTCCCAGACCAGAAAGTGCCCTCTCTACCATTATTTCAGGTCCATACAAAAAAAGTAACTGAATTTTCAGTACAGAATAATCAATTATGCGACTCAATCTCCTTATGTAA
This sequence comes from Chlorocebus sabaeus, assembly GCF_047675955.1. Taxonomy (NCBI): domain Eukaryota; kingdom Metazoa; phylum Chordata; class Mammalia; order Primates; family Cercopithecidae; genus Chlorocebus; species Chlorocebus sabaeus. The sequence goes on along the minus strand of NC_132904.1, from coordinate 99,646,963 downwards.
AACTCTTGAGATCAATATTTCCTAGCATTAACTGCTACTAAACTAGAATTCTTTATTTTAGTAATGAACAATTTACATTTTTAGTAGTTCACACTTTTACTTGACTGCTCAAGGGCCTGGAGGTTAAGTTGCAGGCTGAAATCCAACAACTTTCTTTAGCCTATTATCTCCCACTATATCTCCTGACACAATTGTCATTTCCCTAACCCAAATATTACACAATATTGCTTTTGTAGACTTTTTTATACTGTGTCTTTTATTCTAAGTTGATTTATAAATCCTATCTGGAAGTTGACCGAGTACTAGGAAACATTTTTAGTGGTAATAAAGCAGTCTACTCTGGTTCTACAATGGCTTTGATTATTCAGTGATGATTACTTGTATTTTTCTCTAGGAACTTGAGCTTTTTTGAAACTTTTCAGTTTGCCTTAAAATGCTAAAAGATACAAATGGCATGTATGAGAAAATGGTTCAGAATGTAAACTGTTCCAAGCTTCCATACAGTAAGAAAATCAACGTAAAAACCTGTTCCAACAGCCACCACATTTTTTTTTATTTGAAAAGCAAATAACTTTGAGAGCTGCTGGGTAGATTGTTCTGAGACATCATGAAACATCCCAATGTCTACCATCCACAGTCCCTAAGAACTAAAGTTCCTGAGGACCTACACCTGTAACATTAGTCTGGCCCAACTATTAAACAACGCAGGATGTTTAACACAAGTCTTAGTTCCACATTTTGATATAGACTGATACAAATTTTGTAAGCTAAATATCTAGTACCCAGTGTTCAGGGATGAACGCCTATTAACCCCGAGTTGCAGCAATCTCTGTAACTCATCATATGACCTCACTCTCACTGTCAATATTAATTTAGTGTTATGACTGTTTCAGATGTACCCTAATACCTGCTAAGTTCCTGCCAGCTCCAATGGGATGGGGTGGACAGGTAGGGTACAGCAGTGTTATAGATCCTGTGCCTCTCCATCATGATGGACTAATCATTTGGAACCAGGAAGCTATTAGATGCCTGGTTCCCTTCTCCCCGTCCTACTCACCACTGGCCTAGGTTGTTTGGATCTCAATTCATCCCCCACACTTTACAGCTGAAGGAACAGAGACTCAGAAGTTAAGCAATTTGTCCGTTAACTGTTAGATAAAGGGAGAAAACAGATGCGATTTTTCTGAGCCTCCTGGGTCCTAGGTCAGGGATCTTTCCACATACCATGCCTATGTTCCTTCTACACATAAGCCCCCTTACCTGTGAAGGGAACAGAGATGGGTCAACGGTACCTTGAGAACTTCGCCCAGTAGTAACACATTCCTTCAACAACTGTTCCAAAGTTTTCTTCATTTCCAAGGCCAAATCATTCAACCATGTCTGAAAAAGAAATTGGAAAATAATATCAACAAGACATAAAATAAATATAGAATCTACTGACTAACTCTATATTTTTATTTCAGGACAGGGTATTATACTTTCCTATTGATCATTACATTCCTAAAATGTGTTATAGGAATATAATTCTTTATTTTCTTAATAAACAGTTTAAATAATTTGAACAATTTTTTTCACCTCTTAGGATAATGATGAGTGTGAAAACTCATAAATTTGTGGCTAAAACTACCATGACTATAACTATACAAGCCAATATAATATGAGCATTTAAAAATTGACCCATTAGCTTCATCATCATGACGAATCAAACCAGATAGTTTGGCCAATAAATCAGAGTCAAAATGGCTGGCTAAGTTCCCTGGCTCATGCTATCCTGGTGATCTTATATTCATAAAGTTGTAACCATAGGAAGGGATTGCTTCATCAGGATTAAATGTATTATTTGGGGGCTGAGATTGCTTCATCCAACAAAACTAATTTTGTTTCAAAGTGAAAACAATGTATTTTTCCACTCACTTGATTATATATAAAATAATAAAAAGTTAAACAAACAATGATCATTGATAGAAACAACAATGAATATGAATCACTTCTTAACCTTAAAAATAAGTCATTTGTAATAAAAAGGCAAAAGCTGCAATCTTAGCCTTTCATCATTGCGTACTTAAATTACTCTGAGTTCCAGTTTTTTTTTTTTTCAATCTGTAGAGCATTTTCCAGTACTGAAAATAGCATCAAAATTCACTGAAGCTAAAGAATGAGAATCCGCCTCTCAGTGCATGGCAACAGAGACACCTTCTCTGCTAACAATCATAAAGCTTCCAGAGTTTCAACTTTTCCTTTGCTGGTATACCTGCTCTAGCCCAGTTGCTAAAATTTAAGCTCTGTCTCTCTGTGTACATCCAACAAAACTACAAAAGAAAAAACAACAAAACTCTTAACCAAATATGATTAGCAAATCTCCCAGGTTTTCAATCAACTGATTTATGTACTCAATATCCAATAAAATGTTGAAGCCTAACCAGGAATAAACATTTTGCTAGGCTGTATGGACATGCACGTGACAAGGCATGGGCCCTGGCTTCCAGCTGGAAGATAATTTGAAACTGAAAAATTACAATTCCATGTGATGCAATCTATTGCTAGTTAGTTTTAGCTATATGCCTATAATAGGTCTTTGATCAGTTTACTTCCAGTCCTGCAGAACTAGTTAATCGATAGTTGTTGGCTTACTTGTTCACCCAAATTATCTTATACAAATTCATATTTTAAAGAGTAAAGACATCTAAAATTTATTGAGTAGCATTTTCCAAGCACTAAATAGTGTACTGAAAGCCAATTATCTCATCTAATTTTTAACTGAAAGTCTTTGCAACAGTTACAGGTTGAATATCCCTAATCCAAAAATCCAAAATTCAAAATCCAAAATCTAAAACTTTTTGAGTTTGACATGATGCTCAAAGGAAACGCTTATTGGAGCATTTTAGATTTTCACATTAGGGATGCTGAACTGACATAATGCAAATATTCCAAAATCCAACAAAATCTGAAATCTGAAATACTTCTGGTCCCAAATACTTTGGATAAGAGAAACTCCAACTGTACTGAGATTACCATTTTACTGATTAGAAAACCAACACTCTAAGTCACATAGCTATGAAGTTATGGAGCTAAGATTAATATCTAAGTTTTTTTACTCCAAGGCCAAGGTTCTTTTCAAAATTACATGCTGCCTTCCAAAGACTAAAAAATCCATATTCTTTTTAAAATCAAAACACTCTGAAACTAACAAAACAAATCATTTTTTAAGATATGAGCTGAGTTCCCTAAAATACCTAAATTAACCAACTTTACCCTCTAAATTGACTAAATTATTTTAGAAACAAAGTTCATATATAGTTAATTCTTTTTGTTTTCATATTTGAAAAAGAATTGCTTACTTCTACATTATTTGATAGAAGAACTTTATTTTTAAAAGGTACAACTTCTCCCTCTAAAGATTTCATTGCAGTTATATGTTTTGATTCCTCATCAAAGCAAACGCTGTTAATACCTGAAATATAAAAGCAACAATTGAAATGCAAAAGGATTAGATATAATTATTAGATACAATATATGTGTGTCAAATAGTGTTAATATATGCCCTAAAACATATATAATAATTGAATTATAATGTATACCACATAATATATAGTGCTCCTAGTGTTTAAATGTCCTACTGAGGGAAAAAAAAAATCACTTTCTGGATCAATATTCTTATCACTCATCTGAAATATTTCTTATCAATATCTAACTATACATGGCATGATTCGCTGGTCAAATTTGTGAATGTTTATTTAGATATTTCTATATATGTTTGTTTATTCAGTCCTACCATTTTCCAGAAAAAGAAATTTAGGCAACCTACTCAACTAGTATATACCAATCAGTAAGAACTGTCCTAACTCACATTCTTGGGGGAGTGAAAAATGTTACAACCTCTCTGGAAAATGATTTGGCAGTTTCTGAAAAAGTTAAACATATACTTACTATATGACGTAGCAGTTCCAAAACTAGGTGTTTATCCGATACAAATAAAAATGTATGTCTACAAAAAGACTCGTATGATTGTTTAACAGCTTTATTCATAATAGCCAAAAACTGGAAATAACCCAGATGCCCATGAACAGGTAAATGTGTTGACAGCAAATGAGACTTCCCCCTCCCCCAAATTTGCGTATCACTTTATAGTATATAAAAAAACTTGAACATACTATGTAATTATGATCTTCACAAAAAAACTATATTATTATTTGTAATATAAAGAAGAAAACTAAATTTCAGAGAGGTAATTTGATGACCAATTAATAAACAGTAGAGAGATTGGTTGAATGAAAGGCTTCAGATTCCAAGTGTTTGTTTTCTACTACCTCCCATTGCCCAAATCATATTTACAAATATAAGCATCCTAAAGCTTCAGATACACAGGAATTGATAAATATTTCTGTACAGGACCAGAGTGTAAATATTTTAAGTCTAATGAACCATATGGTCAGTGTCAACTACTCAACACTGCATTCATAGCATGAAAGCAGCTATAGACAACAATACATAAATTACTGTGCAGGATTATGTTTCAACAAAACTTTATTTAAAAAACAACAAGTAGTGAGCCAGATTTGGCCCGTGGGTTATATTTTGCTGATCCTTGATTATTAGTTAAAATGATGAAAATTATTTTACTTCATAAATTTAATTTGAAAAATAGAGCTCTTTTCTATAGAGCTGTTTGCTCTATAGAAGCATTCATTTGCTTGCTCTTTCCAAGCAAATTAAGTATTTTAAGAAAATAATAGTCATTATTTTGGTAATAAGCCTATTCCATTTGCCACTAATAAGTATCCCATTAAAGTGACTCTACAACATCAAATCATTTGACATTACACTTTTCCCCCACGTAATCTCACCTGTTCCCACAGCTTAACTATTATTTCTATATAGATGATGCCTACATTCTCACCTAGGTCTCTTCACTGACAATAACTGCCTATGGAGTATCTCCACCTGGATGTCATTCAGGAGACCTTAAATTCAATAAGGAAGGGGCATATTCTCCTTCACTCCAGGCCTTAGAACAGCCTATTCCCACTGCCTGCCTACCTTTTTCTAACTAAGGCCTATACATTCTTCAGATATCACCCTAGATGTCACTTATTCATGATGCCCTAAAACTGAGCTAAATGCCCTCACAGATGGAGCTATAGCACCACATACTTATGTCACTCACCAGAATTGTCACGCTATATTATATTTGTTAACTTACAACCTTGTCTCCCCTATTAAACTGTACATTCTTTGGGTAAAGGAACTGTATTTGGATCTATGAACTGACTACTGTATTCAGTAGTCTACTTAAGAGCATAATATCAGGCCTGACAGACAGCTGAAACTCAATAAATATCTGTTAAATAAATGTTGACTCCTACCAGCAAAAAGTTTCTTAAGGTGAGACTGAATCACTGATGGGTTAGTAGACTGGCCCAGTATTTCTAATAAGTCATCATCACCAATAAAATAAAATCTTGGGAATGCTGAGCGTTTTTCCTAATAAAAATAGAAACAAAAAAAATAGCTTTTTTTTCCAAATAATTAAGATATCAAGTACTTTACAATTTATGATATTTTTTTCTTAAAAAACATGCCTCCAAAAATTCATTTAATGATTTCTGACATCTTTGAAGCTGATCAAGTATTGTTAGTAGAGAATTTCTGATTCCAGCATGAGTAGTTAATGTTGTGACTCTATTGTCTTTCTTGATATCAGTCATTATTGATCTACAAAAGAAAAAAAAAGTATCTTCACATCTATTTTAACAATTTGGGGGGTAAAAAAAGGAGATTAAGACTTTTTTTAAGCTGCTTAAAACAAACTAAAGGTAACACTATTATAACCGTATTATACCTCTAGGAATGTTAAAAATTAATACACTACCATTTTTAACTTTCCATATTATAAATTATCTTATATATTTCATTTGCTAAGCTAATTTTAAGCCCTAATAGAGAGCTTCCAGTGACAGCAAAAGACATCAAATAATTTCTAGAAATATTTAAATAAAATTGCGATAAATGTTAAAAAGGAAAAGGAAAGTACTGTTAAAATAAATAAATAAAGTAAATAAAGTAAAAAGTTAAATAAATAAATAAATAAAGTAAAAAGTTAAAATACTTTTTAGGTATTTTAGCCACTAAAATGGCTAATAGGGCAACGCATAACCTAGGACTTCTTTAAGGAAGTAATTTAAATTGATACGGGGGTGAAGAATAAAAAGAAAAAGTGAGTGAGAAGAAGTCGTTTCTGGCAAAGATTCTGGGAAAAAGATAGGTATGTCCAAGAAACTAAAAGCCAGAGTCACTAAAGCAAAATGGAGAGCAGCACAAGAAAAGGATACAGAAATGAACAAGGAGCAGATCATGCTTTATCCCTAGCACGATGGGAAACTATTTTAAAGATTTATTCACAGGAATAAAAGAAAGTGCTGAACTTGCATTTTTAAACAATTACTCTGGCTGTTGTGTGAAAAACTTATATAAAAGCAAGTCAGAAGGTTAATGTGCGTAATCCAAGTGAGAGATACAGAATATTAGAATAGAATAGAAGTACAGATATACTTCTGCACTGGTGTTAGGTTCAAGATACACTAAGTAGGTTAGAATCAACAAAATTTGGCAACTTAATGTATGTAAAAGTGGAGAAAGAGGGAGATATCAAAGTCATACATCATGTCTCTGCTTTCAACAATTAGGTTGGGCCATTTATTGAAATAGGAATCCAAAAGAAAAAAGATTTGATGGAAAGGAACTGGTAAATTAAGCTCATGAATTCAGTTTTAGCCTACTGTTTGAGCATGTTTGCTAGATTTGGGGCTCAGAGGAGAAATATGGGCTGTACATGTAAGTTGAGGAGACCTAAGCACATAAAAGAGAACTGATGCTGGCAGTGGTTAAGATTACCTGAGAATACAGTGAGAACAAAATCAAAGGCTGAAGACTGGAGAATGACTACATCTAAAGGTTTGGAGACAGCTAAGGACTAGGAACTATGTGTAGAACTAGAGAGACAGAAAACCAAAAGAGGACAATATCACAAAAGCCAACGGAAGAGACTTTCTAAGAAAGAAGAAATGCTCAACTCTATTAAATCCTAATGAGAGATAAAGTAAAATAAAAAATGAAAAATGCCCTTTGAATTTAAAACAGGAAAGTAATTGGTGATTTTAGGAAGTATGTATTATTAAGTAGAGTAGTAATAACAGAGACCACACCATAATGGTTCAAGAAGTAAATGCTTGAATGAGAAGATCCACTAGAGAAAGCTTCTCAAAAGGATCCTCTAGAGAAAGAGTTTGAATACACAGAGGATACCAATAATGTAAAAGTAATTTGCCTTTATTAAGCACTTCACGATATGAATTAATTAAAAAAAAAAAGCTACCATATGTGTTTATGTCTTACATCCTTGTACTGACCTAAAATCTTCATCAACTCTGTTGAAGCGTGTCTGTTCTTTTGGCAATGCTCCACGACCAAAAATGGGTTCCAAATACACCCACTTTCTCTGAATATGATTTAAATTCTGCAGGTATTCATCTAACTCTGCAAGTTTTCTTTCCCAAATTGATACTTTATCTTCAAATCCTTTATAATAAGGAGAATCCTTCAAGGATTGAAGAAGGCATCTATTATCTCCAACCTGATTTACTATATCTTTCCAGTCTTTAATCAGCTTCATAGTTCGACTTTGGCTGTCTTCATAATCAATTAATGTAAACACTGCTCCAACTCCCCAAAGATCAAGTTCACGTAAAGCTTCTCTGATTGTAACTTCACCTTGCGCCCGACTATTTAAATCCTATTTAACACAAAATATCCATGTTTATTAGTTCAACATTAATTATCACATAAGTAAATAACAGAAAAGTATTTTATGAAAAATATATTTTATCTGACTTTTCACCATAAGGCAAAAAAAAAAAAAAAGTTAAGTGACTCTATTTTACATGCAACCCAAGAAAATTACTGGCTATTTTATCAAATCATGTAAGATACTAAGTATCCTGGTTCACATGGTCAAAATACATACAAAGTTCTGCCTTATGCTTTTTACTTCTCTAAAAGAAAAGCAAAAAATTAAGGCATCTGTCACAAAAAACAAAACTAGTTTGGCTTATTTAAAGTCTTACAGACTAAAAGGCCCATATTTGGAACAAAAGAAATTCAGGAATTACACTGTAATCTTATTGCAGGTTCTGATACATCTAAAATGATTAACAATCAACTAGAGTTATCTTCTGCAAGACTCATGCTTCATAACTTCTCAAGATTATTTAAAATATTCCAGGGTTATTAACAAACACAAAGGTTTATTTTTTGGATAGGAAATAAAACAATTTGACATCAAGAGTCCTTACATTTTTGAATGGCCAGAACAAAACACTAAAAGTCTGTCACTTGTAATAGAATTGTGGCAACTTTTACTTTTACCTGAGACCTTTTCTAAACCTGATTAGCAAACTGATTCTTGGTTTAGCTCTCTGGATTTGTGTATCCTCTAGCTTCTATGTGTAACATATCACATAATTTTTTTATTTCTTTTATGTAAAATGATTTGTGTTTGTTTACTTTTTGATTAAAGCTGATTCCCTTAAAGGACTAGTTTTTTTGTATTTAAACAAAATATGAAGCAATATTGTATATTAAAAAAGGCCAGACTTATGGAATATTTATAAAAGTGAGTCATACTTTAAGGTCCGCAGCTTTGGCTACAATTGTATCAGCTACTCTGAGCAAATCACCAAACAGTAGTTTCTCTAGACTAGTCCCCCTAGGAAGTCCAAGGAGACGAAAAAGGTCAAGCCAGTGATCTGGAGAAAGATGCTCCCCTCTCACATATTTCAAGATAGGAATTACGATCTGTTAAAAAAAAAAAAAAGAAAAAAGAAAAAAGTCATACGTATACACATATACATATATTAGCAAAATGTAAATTAGTATTTACTTTTATGCTTATTAGTTACCAAAATTTTAATTACTCCATCCTCTTGTTTAATAATCTTAAAATCATATTCTTAAACAGAATTGTATAAAGCTTTTGATTAAATGTTGCTATGGATACACACAAATTACCCTTTGTAGTTTAATATATTTTAAAACATGACATAGACTATCTCTATTTTTATTATTATAGGATAGGACCCATGATGGACTGGAATGTATAAACACTCTGTTTTTTAACTTTAACATAAATTTCTTATAACTTCTTTCTCATTGGTAGTAGAAATATCAGTAATTTCTTTCTTTTTTTTTTTCTTTTTGAGACGAAGTCTTGGTCTGTCGCCCAGGCTAGAGTGCAGTGGCGCCATCTCGGCTCACTGCAAGCTCCGCCTCCCGTGTTCATGCCATTCTCCTGCCTCAGCCTCCCAAGTAGCTGGGACTACAGGTGTCCACCACCACACCTGGCTAATTGTTTGTATTTTTAGTAGAGACAGGGTTTCACCATTCACAGGATGGTCTCGATCTCCTGACCTCAGGATCCGCCCTCCTCAGCCTCGCAAAGCGCTGGGATTACAGGCGTGAGCCACCGCACCCACCCGAAATATCAATAATTTTTGTGGTTTACTCTGTATTTCCTATTTTCTTCATGAAATGGAATAATTTACTTGAAAAACATATAAAGTAAAATTATGTAGTTCAGGCCGGGCGCGGTGGCTCAAGCCTGTAATCCCAGCACTTAGGGAGGCCGAGACGGGTGGATCACGAGGTCAGGAGATCGAGACCATCCTGGCTAACACGGTGAAACCCCGTCTCTACTAAAAATACAAAAAACTAGCCGGGCGAGGTGGCGGGCGCCTGTAGTCCCAGCTACTCCGGAGGCTGAGGCAGGAGAATGGCGTGAACCCGGGAGGCGGAGCTTGCAGTGAGCTGAGATCCGGCCACTGCACTCCAGCCCGGGCTACAGAGCAAGACTCCGTCTCAAAAAAAAAAAAAAAAATTATGTAGTTCAGTCACTACATAAGAAAAAGACAAAAGCTCCAAACATTGTTTTTAACTAGCAAAATAAGTAAAACAATCTTACTTTATATTTGTCAACCTCTGATTGTAATTTCACTGTCATCACTGAATGGTCTTCAACCTTCCTTAACCTGTCATGCCAGTTCATCAAAAATTCCTCAAACAAGTATGTCTTAGTCCTATAAAATACCAAAAACACATTGCAAAGTTTACATCCAAAAATAAAACAACCAAATTATTAGTCTAAATATTGTTTTTGAATCAAACCGAAAAGTGATCCAGTCTTCATTGGCCATTTCCTGAAATCCTTGTTGAAACTCTTCATAAAAGGCCCAAATTTGTGCACAGCTCTCAATATCTTTAGAGATGCTACTTGCCAGGGAGAAATTAGGCTCTTCTAGTCTAAAATGATGGCAATCATCACTATAGAAACAAATATTGGAATATTAAATTTTAAAAACAGAAATATTGATACTGTTAAGTATCATTAAGTTATTTAATTCCAATCCTTGTATGTGTGTATATACCCACATGTGTATGTTTAATAGACCTACAATAAGAAACTACAATAAAGCACATGAAGAAACTACCTATCTGAGAATTTTACTTTACCTACTCATATATGAACTCTATAAATTCATTAATATACATTTTATCCAAAGAAGTCAAAATTGAGTTGGTAATATAGAGAGATTTATATGTACATAATACATATTTTATATATGTAAATATTCAAGATTGTATAAATCTACAGATTAATTTGGGAAAAGAATACTCTTCTCAGTTGAAAGGGCAAGCTTCTAGAGTATAAGATATCCTTCATCTGGTCAGTATGCCATTTAGTAATTATGGTAACAAAACTGACTCACTTCACTCACTTATGAAAGCATCTACTTAAATAGAACCTAAAGCAGTGCTCAAATTTAATACTTTATATTATTATAAGCCAACAACTCATTTTTTTCTTTGAAGACTTTTATTATTACGTATTATGCTAGATTTATTTTTCTCTCAGAGGCACTAAAAGTAATTTTTCTGAAAATTACATATATTTCATTTTTAAATAGGAGAAGTTCAAAGAAAGTGACAATTCCAACCCCCTGATATAACTTCTAGGTAAATTTATCTTCTAGGCCTTTCTTGAAATTTGCTTTCTCTTAATATCCTTATGTAACACAACTATGACTCCTAAGACAACAGTACATGAATGCTTATTATTTGTATTTTAAAAACTGATGAAGTTTATGAGGAAAGGTATCAAGATAACAGACACAAGAAAATTACTAGCTTGATATATAAATTGTTTTTCCAAAATGAGCAGTATCAATTTTAAAGAAAAAACATACACCAGCTTTTTTCTTGTGACTTCAAGCTCGTCAAACTCAATTTTTTTCTCTTTTATTAACTTTGCACTTTTATCAAGAGTATTATGTTGGCCAGTTTCAATAACATCATCACCAGGCTTTAGTTGGTCCCAACGAGCTTTAAATTTTTCCAGTTCTTGATAATAGATCTGAAGACGTGATTTCACATTTCCTTTCATCACTTCAATCTATAAGCCAATAAAGTTTAAATAATTTAATGCAGAGTAAAATCTCATTTTGGGTTCACATTATTTTCTATTTAAAAGTGAAAAAGTATCAATGACCAATGTCAACTTTTCAAAGGATGGTATTTTAATTATTAATTCCAAGTTCAATAAAATAATTCAGATATAAATTAGACCATAAATTTATAATAACAAGAGATAACATTCAAATAACATCATTTAAAAATCATTCATGTGATTAACCACACCTAGTACAACTAACGACAAAGGTAAGATAATTTAAAAATGTTTGTTTGATGACTGCTGATTGTTCTACCCGAGTATATAGCTGCTAAATTAAGGAAGGCATTGTCCAGTCTCCCATGCAGCTAAGGACTGGGCCCTAAGGCTAACTTCTGGTCAATAAAATACGAGTGCAGTAGATATGTGCAACTTGCAGGTTGTGTCCTTAAAAGACAGATGGTGCCCTTTTCTCTTTCCCTCTCTTCTGACCCTAGTAGGTATCAACTGAATGTGGTAATAACCCATCCTGGACAATACGCTGGAGATAACAGACAAATAAGATTGACAAAACCTGGGACTCGGACAAAGTTACAGAGCAGAGGCACCATAGCAGCTTATAATGTGAGAGAGAAACATAAGCTACAATTTTTGGGGTCTCCATTAGAGCAGTTAAACTGATATCCTAATAAATTTAGTAATTAAAGAAAACATGAGTTTCAGAAATAAACAAGTCATACCTAGTAGGTAAGCAATAAATTCATCCATAAGACTACAAATAATGCTACATTTCAAAGACACTGGTTTCTTCTTGGTATGATAGGAAGTAAAGAAAAATCATGTGAAACAATCATCATTTATATAAAGCATTTTACTTTAAAAGTAGTCAGGGAGGTCAATTTCAACAGCCACATTAAATTATTATAAACCTGGGCTATAAAGGAATAAAAGATAAGCAAGAAAACTTAAGTGAGAAAAAAGTTCCCATTTTAATAAAAAACTAAAAGTTCTAACCTGGTCTTTAATCATAAGTTGGTGACTTTCCATCATTAACTCAAATTTATCCCACTTAGCTTTCAAATTACTAATTGTTTCTAAACCTCCACCAGCCACAGTTCGTAGAAGTCTGTTTTTGTCTTCCGCTTCTTGAAATAAGGGCAAAATCTAAAGGTTAAAAAAAAAGTGAATAACAACCTATTTTATCAAATCTCTTAAGATTCCATTTATTTTAATTTTTGTTTCATGACTTTATTTTTTAAATTAAGATTTTTGCATTTAAACAATTTGTTAAATTCCTATATATTCTGATTTGGTGGAAAATTCCTGGATATAAACTCTGATGGTTTTTTTTTAGTATACACAAATTCAACCAAGGCACTCTAACATCAGAGGTTAAAAAAAGATAAAGTAGTAATATGAGACTAAATGAAATCCATAAAGATAATACTATAGTTTATCAAAGTAAAGTTCTTATTATAAATGTTCCATTCACAAGAAAATGCAAAGGAGGTTTCTAAAGGAGCTAAAATTAGTGATTATCTAAGAGCATAAGTTAACTAAACTATCCTACTTAATAGAGAAGGAAAGTCATGAAAAAAAGGTACTTAAGAAACAGACTACTAAAGAAGTGAAATTAAGCTCCTACATTCAGGGTTTTTAAATGAAGTGTCCTAGGTTGTATATAGCTAACAGTTTGTTAAACAGTTTGGGTGTAAGTCAATGGGTGCTAAACTGCTGGAATTGCCTCTAAGGCTTTTAAAACTCTGTAAAACAACAGTATCTGATAATTAATATCTGTACTTTTACTATTCAATAAAGCAATAAAATCCATTTAAACATTTTTAAATATCACTATGCATACATAATAAATCAGACAACAAAGGAAATTCAAAGATAACTCAATTGGGCAGGTCTGGCGGCTCACACCTGTAATCCTAGCATTTTGGGAGGCCGAGGTGAGGGGATTAAGATTAACCTAGTCAACATGGTGAGAACGCATCTCTAAAGAAATATATTTAAAAATTAACTGGGCATGGTGGTGCACATCTGTACTCCTAGCTACTGAGGAAGCTGAAGAGGGAAGACTGCTTGAACCCAGGAGTTTGAGGCTGCAGTGAACTACGATTGGACCACCTCAGGATTTTAATTTTTCTACACGTGAACGGAACTCCAGTTAGCCTGTAAAACATACCACAATAGTTTCCTAGTCTACCTACCTCCAGTCCTACCCCTCAAATCCACATACCAACAAACAGACATACCAAAAGAGAATTATATAATACCTTGCTATATAAAACCCAGCAACAGCTCCCTAATGCCCACAGAATATGAGATTCTAAGGTCCTTGATATGGGTCACATGAATATTCTGCCTAGTTCTTTTATTAGCTCATGCCACTTCCTACCTCTTATAGGTACTTTTATTATCTTTTATTATCTCATGCCCCGTACTACCTCTTATAATACCTAATTGCTTGCTGTTCCCGGCAAACAACATCAATTTCTCCTCTTAGCTTTTGTGACACTACAATCTCTTGTCTTTCCTCCAACTCCATTCATCTCCTTTGCTCCTCCTCCTATGCTTGAAGTCTAAATTTTGCAAAGTTCAAGCCTGGTCTTACTGTGTTTGTTATCTACCAGTTGATCTAAGCCAATCCCCAGGCTTAAATATCACATATCGAAAGAACACTTCAAAATTTGTATTTGTAGTCCTTACCTTTACTCTAAATTCTACATTCCTCATTCAATTTCTACCAGACAACTTAATCTCCACCACTTCCAAACTCCAGTTGCTCCTCTAGTCATCCTTATTTCAGGAAACGGCACCAATCCTTTCCCAGCTGCTCAAGCCAAAACCCTAGGAGACATTTTGATTTGTCTTTCTCTAACCACACCCACCCCCACACATCATCAATCTCTCCAATTCTATCTCCACTACTACTACATGATACAAGTTTCCATCATTTCTTGTCTATCATATTGTAATATCCTACTAACTGGCCTGGCCACCGCTATTGTCTCCCTCCAATTCATTTTCCACAGAACAGCTAAAGCCATCACTTCAAAATGTCAGAGACATTCTGTCACTCCCCCACTTAAAGCCCTCTAAAGACTTTCTTATTACACTCAGAATAAAATACAAACTTCTTATGATTGTCTAAAAGTATCTTCGTAATCTGGACTTGCCTCTTTCCAATAGCACCTCATACGATTCATTCTCTTCCTTGAATACTATGCTCTCTTAATAATTAACTCTCTTGATGTCTACATCTCTCTGTTCCTTAAGCATACCAAGCTTCTTCTCTACCTTAAGATCTTTGTGCATGCTATTCATCCTTTTTTGGAATGATCTGTCCCCAAATCTCAGAATGGTTGGCTCTTTCTTATCTGTCAGGTCTCAGCTCAAATGTCATGTCTCTGAGAAGATATCCCATGATCACCAACCCTAAGTAATATCCCCTAGTTGAGCATACTCATCCTCACTTCTCTCCTCTCTCTCTCTCAAAATCCTCTCTTTTGCTCTCTCTCTCACACACACACACAAACACACACATACACATACACATATGATCCATGAGAATAGAATATTTTCACAGCTGCATCCCCAACTCCTAGTACACCTAGTATGGTGATCCATACATAACAGTCAAATGCCTCTGCTAACTGCCACAGCTCATAACCATTCCTATTTTAGCTAATTCCTTCTACAAGACAGATACATTATTTTATTCACCTGTAAATCCTCTTTAATACCTTTAAGTCTATCACACAAAAGTCTGTAATTCTTTCCATTGAGGTGGTATTTTATGCACCTTGAAACTCTCTTTATAATTTTAAGTCTATCACATGGTGGGGGCAAATAAGTTTGTATACTAATTTGAATTATTTCTCCTTCTTGCTCCAAATATAACCAAAATCATCTATAATGTTATAAAACTTTGGCTTGTCTATTCTGGGCTCTAGCCTTCTGGATAGTTTTCTATGAATCTTTACCATTCTCCTTTGTATTTAATTATGAGCTCTTCCATTATATATGCATGTATGTATGTGTACTCCTAGTTTAGCTCTTAACTTCATACTTTTGCAACCTACAGTTATAACTCTAAAGGTAATAGTGTGAATTAAGTTTACTCTTACTCTAACATGCCACGTCATAAAACAGACTGCAAATATATCTAAAAATAATACGAAGTATTACTGTTACTGTTTCATTACACCAATAGTGCATCAAAGTCTACTTATTTATTTACTTACATATTTATTTTGAGACCGAGTCTTGCTCTGTCACCCAGGCTGGAGGGCAGTGGTGCGATCTCAGCTCACTGCAACCTCCGCCTCCCTGGTTCAAGAGATTCTCCTGTTTCAGCCTCCTGAGTAGCTGGGATTACAGGCACCCACCACCACACCCGGCTAATTTTTGTATTTTTAATAGATACGGGATTTGACCATGTTGGTCGGGCTGGTCTTGAACTCCTGACCCCGTGATCTGCCTTCCTTGGCCTCCCAAAGTGCTGGGATTACAGGCGTGAGCTACCATGCCCAGCCAAGAGTCTAATCGTGAGCTAACCAGTTGAGCCAGATTATTGTGGACCTCCTTATAATGTTGAGATTATATATTTGTAAATAATGACATATAATTACCTAATTTAAACATATTCCATGCAGTAAAAAGTAATAATAAGGCCAGGCGCGGTGGCTCACACCTGTAATCCCAGCACTTTGGGAGGCCAAGGTAGTTGTATCACGAGGTTTCAGGAGTTCGAGACCAGCCTGGCCAACATAGTGAAACCCCACCTCTACTAAAAATACAAAAATTAGCCGGGCATATTGGCATGTGCCTGTAGTCCCAGCTACTCGGGAGGCTGAGGCAAGAGAATCGCTTGAACCCAGGAGGTAGAGGTTGCAGTGAGCCGAGATCGTGCCACTGCCTTCCAGCCTAGGTGACAGAGCAAGACTCCATCTCAAAATAAATATTTAAGTAAATAAATAAATATACTTTTGATGCACTATTGATGTAATGAAACAGTAACTGTAACACTTGGTATTATTTTTAGATATATTTGCAGTCTGTTTTATGATGTGGCATGTTAGAGTAAGACTAAACTTAAATAATTCACACTATTACCTTTAGAGTTATAACTGTAGGTTGCAACTCAAAAATAAAGAAAGTAATAATAATAATAATATTACTTTGTGATTCTCACCTCTGGCTTCCGTTCTTGTAACTTACTATATCGTAGATTTGCATCACCAATTTCTTCCACAGACTGGGGCATAATTGTTAAGACTTCCATAGCCTCAGTAACAAATGTATCAATTTCATGTAAATGAGCTGAGTGGTAACATTGAAATACAAGAAATGTAATTATTACCATCCAAAATACTAAATTACATAATTTCTAAATCAAGGGGTGATAGAAGTAATCAGTATATGGAATACAATAAGTTCTAAATTATCATTTGCTTTCATAAAACAAAATTTCAAGATGTGGAATAAGCAAAGAAATTTCTTCCCATGAAAGTTTAGTTGCTTTGCGTTGTATTTAAAAATGTTAAGACAAGCTTAAAATGCACTCATGTTTAGTAAATTTTACTGAACATTTTTCGTCTTTTATATAACATACTAAAACATCTCAGTTTAAAGGAAAAAGAAGAAACTGTGGTATTTTGAAAAATACTTTGTCATTTGAGGAGATAAGCAGAAATACATTATACCAGAATTACCTACCTTTCTCAATTACATAATGCAACAATCTGATACTAGCTCAGACTGCAAATAATAAAGATGTCTTCATTTTAGACTTCTTGAAGATTGAACATGGACTTTTCCCGCTTTTTTTTAAATTAGTTCAGTTTTAGTTTTTAATGATCATTGAAATTCACATTTTATAACTCTCAAAGTACATGCTTCTACATATCAAATTAAGTAAAAATTAAAATTAAAATGTGTCTTTACCCTGTATGGACTTCTTCAAAGAAAGAACAAGCAGATCAAATAACTTCTGGATGAGATCATCAATCACAGTCTTCACAGGGTTGCAGTTAATATTTAAACAATCTACCTTGACAGCACTGAAAAATGTCAATGGACATATTTTGATATAGAAAAGACTAATTAGAGGAAAAGAGTCTCATATAATAACGATTTCATGTAATACACTTAAAAATGTATATCAACAGTAACATAGTGATCTTTTAAGCACATTTAGATTCAATTTAGCAAAAATGCCTTACACATACTATTTTGAAGTTTTTCATTGAACAATGATTTTGTTATAATACTACAAGTTTAATCATCCAGCATATATCAGCTTCAAAAAAAGGTGGTACATTATGAATTACTAAAGTATCAAAAGAATATATTTAAATATTAATGAGTTCTCTTGTCACAGCATGTAATACACCTATTTAAATATTTATAAAATAAATTTACTATCCTGCAGCCAAAATGCAAATAATAAAAATAAGACAAAATTAAATATAGATAGAAAGTAAATTTAGACTGTTAAAGTACTAAAACAATAAAACGATGAGACACCATTGTACACTTAACAAACTGAAAAAAATGTAATGAATGGTTACTTTGAATCTTCAATTGTGTGGGCAAACAGAATTCCCAGAACTGTTAGAATATAAAACAATGCAATCTTTGTAAAGAGCAATGTATATATCAAATAATTTTAAATTGGCATATCCTTTGTCTTAACAACTCTACCTTTAGAATTTATCCTAAGAAAAATTGCAAGGCAGACTCCAAGATTTATACACAAGTATTTTCATGAAAGCACTAACTATAATAGTGAAAAGTTTGAAACAAGGTAAACATAGAAACAGCAAAATAAATTTTTAAATATACATATAATTAAAACTCACATTTTTGACATGCAGATAATAACATTGCAAACTATCAATGAAATAATATTCCATAAAAATAGCAGGATAGGCCAGGCGTGGTGGCCTGTAATCCTAGCACTTTGGGAGGCCGAAGCAGGCGGATCACCTGAGGTCAGGAGTTCAACACCAGCCTGGCCCACATGGTGAGACTCCTGTCTCTACTAAAAATATAAAAATTAGTCAGGCATGGTGGTGCACGCCTGTAGTCCCAGCTACTCAGGAGGCTGAGGCAGGAGAATCGCTTGAACCCAGGAGGCAGAGGTTGTAGTAAGCCGAGATCACACCACTGCGCTCCAGCATGGGCAACAGAGCGGGACTCAGTCTCAAAAAAAACAAACAGCAGGATATAATATAATCTACATTTTATAAAGGTATATACTAATATGTCCAAAACATCAAATATTAACAGGAATTGTCTCTGTACTTTACTATATTTAAAACAAGCTATAAAACAAATGTACTATTTTAATAATCAGAAAACAAGGATAAAGTTTTAAACAAGTAATTATTTCCATTGCACCTCAATGCAAATTGTAACGTTCTAAGCAAAGAGAAGCGGAACCAGACTCACTCATCTGAGGAAAGTCTCATATTTATCTTCAATTATACAGAGTTAAAACAAATCTGAAAACTTTGGTCAAAAAGATTATTTGGAAAGCTACTTGCCTTTCTTAAAGCATAGAGCCAGGTGAGATCCTTAAGAGGTAAATTATATGTTTTAATTATGTACCATTTTATTTTAAAATATAATTTTCTTTTAAAGTTTTACTTATTTATTCTCAATCACCTACTAGCTGGAGAAATTTAAACTACAATTCTTAACAACCAAAAGCTATATATAACAACCAATTTTCTTGACACATGAAATTATAAAATTTCTGAAATCCTGACACATAAAGAGTCATGATTTCCGATATTTGATATATGAAGATACGTGATTTTGGAAAACCTAAAAGATTATATTATACTGTATTTTGCTAATGAATTAACATAAAGTGATACAATTACAGCAAAGAAGTTTTACTCACTACAGAATGCTGTGGACAAGGCTAACATTCATCTTTCATTTGAAAATATTCACAATATGAAACTGAGATTCTGTTCAGCCATAGATAGCAATGGAAGATGACTCATATATCAAAGATGCATATTCAAAAATTATTTTCTTATGATACTATCTAAAACATATCATAATAATACAGCTTTTCTAATCTTACAGCATATTTCCAAAAAGTACCAATAAAATGTGTGTGTTTGTATGTGCATATTTGTGTATTCACTTAGATGAATACATGTTAATTTGTTAGCAAGAAATGGCAAAATGAAAAATACAGTGTGGGATAGGTGTTGTTTTTTGTTTTTTGTTTTTTCTTTTGGTAAGGATCATAAATATGAAAGCTATCTAAAGCAAGGGACAAAAAAATAGTAGAGGTAATAGTAGAGGTTCTTACGCAGTCAGGTGACAGCATTAAGTTAAAGAAGATGGTCAAGATTGGGATCAAAAGCAAGGTCCAATAGAGAAGAAAAACCCCATGTGCAAGCACTACAAAAGCACTATCTTTTCCTTACTTTAAACTAACGTTCATGGTACTACCGGTATCCAAATCACCCACGCTCAAACCCTCAAGTCATTTGTCTCTTTCTATTCCTACTACCTCATCTTCCTCCAATAAATAAGACTTCTTAATTCCTCATACTATTTCCTCCTCCTCATTTTGAGATCCAATAAGGTAATTCAATTAATTATTATGGCCGGTTATGGTGGTTCATGCCTGTAAGCCCAGCACTTTGGGAGGCCAAGGTGGGCAGATCACCTGAGGTCAAGAGTTGGAGACCAGCCTGGCCAACATAATGAAACCCTGCCTCTACTAAAAATACAAAAAATTAGCCGGGTGTGGTGGTGTGCACCTGTAGTCCCAGCTACTCGGGAGGCTGAGGCAGGGGAATCACTTAAACCCAAGAGGCGGAGGTTGCAGTGAGCAAGTATCATGCCACTACACTCCAGCCTGGGTGACACAGCAAGACTCTGTCTCAAATAATAATTATTATTATCATTATTATTACTGGTCTTCTGGAAGACTGACTGACTAGCTGGTCTGCCTCCAGGATCTCTTTATCCCACCATGTATCTGTGTTTCCAGATTAAATTTCCTAATGAACAGCTTTGGTACTGACACACTCCTGTTTAGAACCCTTTAAAAGCTAATCATCCCAAAATGAATAAAATCCAAATTCTCTATTTTGTGTACCTTATCTATACCTTTCCGGGATCATCTCCTTCTAGTCCCTAATAAAACATTAACTCTAATACAATTTTCAATTAACCAACTTCATATTTTCAGCACACAATTCCTTTTGCTAAGAGGTTCTTTTTTACCTTCCCATTTTCATTTGCACCTGTTAAAATCCTAGTTCAAGTGTTACTATCCTAACAAAGATTTTCCTTGATTTTGCCCCAGACAGAGGGGATGTCATCATCCTCTGAATTCCCATAATTTTAGTTCAGTCTTAATATGGAATATAGACTATTCCACCTGATATTAATAACAATTAAAAGTAACTCACATTTATTGAAAACATACCCTGTGCCAGTTACTTATATGGAAATTACTCAATCCTCAAAACACTATGAGATTAATAACTATTGTTGCTAATATTTTAAAGATAAAGAAATTTAGGTTCACAATTTCAATGACCGTCAGTCATGCAGCTGGTAACAGCTACCTAACTCCAGAGCCCACTTACTTAACCCCTGTGTGTACTTGAATTAATCATCAAATATATTTGTCTTATTGCACTACCAGAGAATAAGCAATTCATCTCAGGTCCTCTGTCTTCTTCCTCTTTGCACTCCTAAAGCACAAAGTTTTGCATTTTATAAACACTAAGTATTTATTGAAAGAATGAAAACATAAATTAATAAAAGTGATATTATCCTTTACAGGTGATATATGTATGATTACACAAGGCCTTTCATGGAACTTATTGCTAAGAGTGGTTCTGGTGGTGAGTATTTCAGATCCAAGGAGGCTATATTCTCAAGTAGCTGAGTTGCCCCTTAGAGGCTTTTATCCACATTTAGGGCAATATCTAAATGCAGCACTATGTTGTACATCTTGAAAGGAAGCACAGCAGTACAAAAGCAGAGTGAAATGTCACTAGCTTTATATTCTCTAGTATGCTCTCACCAGTAGCTTCTAACCGTACTGAGATTGTGCCAATGCATATCAAACATAGCTCCTCATACCAGATCAAGATAAAAGCCTCTTTCTTTAGTCTATTCTACCTAATAGGTCTCAGCCAGCAGAGCTTCTAGAGGAAAACTTGTTTTATTCTCTGTAACACCCTACCTAGATGATACTCAAGTGTCATAGCTGAGATCTAGAGGAGGCAAGAAGCTGATCTGACTTCAATACCACTAAGTAGAGAGCTCCCTTACTGTCCATGTCAAAAAATTATTATGGTACGTAAGTACTACATTAACCTCCAATACCTTGGAAGTCGTTCTACTTCTTTCCCTTTTATTTTTAATGCTTTAAAATTTTTCTCCCAATCATGTACAGTAAAAAGATGCTTTTCCACCAGAGCTTCCATATCAACTTGTCCAATTACAATCCATTCCTGTTTAAAGGAAGAAAAATATATTATTGAAGATATAGAACCAGTACGTTAACATATAATAGAATCGATCCAACTATTAAAACCAACAAAAAAAGGCAAATATGAGGTATTCAAGTGTCAATTTAAGTAATATAATCATTACCACACAGCCTAAAGAATAAACAGAAAAAAAGAGATTTAATACGCAAATGCAGTGATCATAAACTGTTTAAAAGAAAATTATATAAACCCTCTGTTTAGATTGTCTTCTCAAATTAAATATATACAAAACTTCAAAGGTGGAATCACTTCTGCAAAACCAAGAGTCACTATATGCTACAAATCTGAAAGTGTCCAGATTCATCCTAGAAATCTAAGATACAGAAGTATTGCAGTGGCAGTTAAGACACTGGTCAAATTCTCGTCATATGTCTAGGATCAATACAAATGAGAAATACAATTAGTTTATACTAACTAACTAAAGTTAGTTGGGATGATATACTTAAACAGAAATAAGCTGTTAAATCGCTCTGATTTCAGTAAGATTTGAGGGCTTCAGAGGAAGAATTAAAATTGACACAACAGAACCATATCACATTCTAAATTGACACAATTTTTCTTTTTTCTTGAGATGGAGTCTCGCTCTGTCACCCAGCCTGGAGTGCAGTGGTGCAATTTAAGCTCACTGAAACCCCCACCTCCCTGGTTTAAGTGATTCTCCTACTTCAGCCTCCAGGGTAGTTGGGTTTACAGATGCCCGCCACCACGCCCAGATAATTTTTGTATTTTAATAAAGATGATGTTTCGCCATGTTGGCCAGGCTGGTCTCAAACTCCTGAACTCAAGTGACCCATTAGCCTCGGCCTCCCAAAGTGCTGGGATTACAGGTATGAGCCACCATGCCCAAACCGCCAAGTTGACACAACAATTCTAAAAAATAAAAAGCAAATAAAAACAAGTTTCTCAATTGTCACAAAATAGTCAAAGACCAAAAAAAAAAAAAGTTCCCATAACTTTTTTCTCTTCTGCAGTGTAAATCTAGGTTGTATAAGTATCTACGGATCCAGCTCTCTGGTTTGCCATATTTTAATGTTATGCCTACTAATAAACTACTAATGTATACATTTAATGTAAATTCAATCAATCAGAAATAATTTTAGTATGCAAAGATGGAACATTACATGTTCTATACCTTATGTTGGTGTAAAACAGCTGACAATCTTCTAAACAGATCTTCTGCTTTGCTGAAAATCGTCAAAAATCCACTTGCATTTCTATCAATCATAATAGAAAAAATAGATTCGTC
Organism: Chlorocebus sabaeus; assembly: GCF_047675955.1. Classification (NCBI taxonomy): domain Eukaryota; kingdom Metazoa; phylum Chordata; class Mammalia; order Primates; family Cercopithecidae; genus Chlorocebus; species Chlorocebus sabaeus. The sequence goes on along the minus strand of NC_132904.1, from coordinate 99,623,667 downwards.
TCCTGCCTCACCCACTCCCTTAAACTGATTTGGAATGCCGATGAATCTCTTCATTTCTCTATAATATTTAGCCCGGATTTCTTCAAAAGGGGGCCTGAATTGTAATCGTCCCTGTCTAAAAGTAAATAAGTAACTTTAAAACATAAATTATTAGAAAATTACACATTGAACATTAAATTGGGGTTTAAAAAACATCTTACTTGTAAGTTAAGTCTATATTTATTTCTGGCAAATTCTCATTAAGTGCTTCTAAGCCCATCTGGTACTGATGCTCCAGAGCTTTGTACAGTTGATGATTCCAGTGTTGTTTCCATGCATGCATGTCACTTGCTTGGAATCCCTAATATGTTACATTCACATTTTTAATTTAGAAATTAGGCAGCAGAATGGATTTTTCATTTAATACTTTCATGTCACATAATGCACATTTATAATCACAAAAATAAAACCATCTCACTTCAAATATGTGAAAACAGGTACATCTTTGTCACTCTCTGTATAAGCTTATTTAGATACAAATATGAAAATCTAACCTTCATACTTATAAATAGTATTTTAAAAGATCAGCACAATTTAAAAAGCAAGCAAATATTAAATGACTTTTATATTTGGACTTTATGATGTAGTACAACAAATACTGGTTTATTTTATGAACTTCTTAGTCCTTTTTCAAAAATTCCCATCAGGTATAGCTCTTCTCTTCCATTCCCAGTTCTTACATAATGTAAATCTACTACATATTTTAAAATATAAGAGATTTAAAATATTAGATTGCTCATAAGAATGTACATACATTTTTGCTTCTATACAACCATAAATATATCAATTCTAGTACTTTTGCTTTTTCTTGAAGTAATAAAAACTGAAAAATATTAAATATATGTAAATGTGTGAGACATCTAACTTATATTCCGCTAAGATTCTATCACCATCTACTATGTAGGAGGCTTTGTGCTAGCCACCTTTATATGCATCAACCATTATATCAAAATATGAATAAAACTCAAATTTTACCTCCAAAAAGGAAAAAAAAAATCTGAAATAAAATTATTTCAATCATTAGGATTCTACCTAAACTTAACTTTGTTTTTTATGGATGTCACAATCACCTAAAAGAGAACTAACAAGTGATAGATATTTAAATACCAAGACAAAAATCTACAAATTCTGAATTGAGGAATTTGGCACTCCATAAGACACTACAGGAACTTATTTTTATATTTTTAAATGTAAATTGATCATTCATATATGGTTGTTATATATAATTCAGTCAAAAATTATAAATCTATTAGGAATTTATTAGCAAGATTTAAAGGTAACTTTTATGAACTTCTCGGCAGTTCATATATTGTATTTGCCTTCTGAAAAGGTCATATTTCGAAGTATACACACAAAATAAAACACACTCTACCTGTGCTTCTACAGTTGCTAAGCCAGTTCTCAATTCTTGTAATCCGTCTTTCCAACGCTGCTGTTGCCGAAGCAGATCAATATTCATAAGAACAACCACCTATGAAAAATTAGAGCATACTAGTCTCAAAATATTGCTGGAAAATAGTAACTTTTCAGTGGAGAAACCTGACAGATACCATCTTAAACAAGTGATCAAGCTTAACTTAATCTATACAAGATATATCAATACTTGACCAATCTACTGAGAAGGGCAAAACATCACTTCTGTGCTACTCCTGCCAAAATAGGACAGCCCTAATCTAATATGGGAAAACATCATATAAACCCAAATCAAGAGAGATTCTACAAAATAACTAACCAGTACTCATCAAAGTCATGAAAAATAAGGAAAAGACTGAGGAGGGGGAGGCTACAGAGACTCAACAACTAAATGCAGAATTGGATTCTAGATTGTATCCTAGAAAAAAAAAAAAAAAGAATTTTAGTGGAAAATTGTAAAATTGAAAACAGTCTGTTTCCTGGTTTTGATAACTACTCTGGTTATATAAGTTGTTAACAACAGGGAATTTGGGCAAAGGGGAATTGTGATTTCTCTGTACTATTTTTGCAACTTTAAGCCTCAAATTATTCCAAAATAAGTTTTTAAAAATTGTATCTTAATGACTTTTTAAGTAATATCATTCATAGTTTATTCAATTTTATAAACAAAATATACCTTTTCACAAAATGTAGTGTGCCATTTTCTCAGTTTTCTATTTTCAGTGGCGAGCCGTTCAGCAGCATTTTGGAGTTTTTGGATATAGCCTTCTAATTCTTTAGGATTATCCCAAGTAATCTGTGATTTCCCTCCACTTCCTGTTTTTGAATTCTATGGTACAATAAATAACCTTTAGTATGCATATGTATTTCTTTTTTCCAAAAGTTTCAATATTCTATATCAAAAGTTCAATTATCCCCAACTCTGACCTGCAATAAAGAAAGCACATAATAATTTTCCACTTTATAAATGATAAGACAGTCTGGCAAAGATTGAGTAGCCCATTTCTTCCAGCTTCTCCCTTTTACAACTGAAAAGCCCTAGACATAACACAACAAACACACATAGGGTGACGGAAAGGAAGAATGAAGAAGGCAGACAACCTAGAAACCTCAGGAATTAAGGCACGACAAACCTGGGTTTCCTTATGATCTCCTATACATCCAGGACAGGGCGTTGGAGAAGCTTCCAATCTGGAACCACTGACAGGCATAGACTAAAAAAAGCTCCAGGAGAAGCCCATAAAGGGGTAGGAAAACAGCAGCCTAACAACAGAAAATGTTTTTAGCAATACACATCCTATTGCAGTTTAACACCAAAGAGAAAATCACCCCTTTCTACTATTTCAGTGGGACTAAGTAGAAAGTTGGATCTTCCATCACCTATTTGGCAAAAGCAGGCAGTGATCCAATCCCCTTGCCAAGGTAATATTCATGAGGCTGAACAAGGAGCTGAGCTCCCACCCCCGCTCACAGCAACAGAAAAGTGTGAATCTGCCCTCCACTCCTCAACTCCTCCTCCCTAAAGTCAACAGGGCCCAGAAGGGAGCTGAGCTTAAACCCCAGCTTGGAGGCAATAAGGTGCCTCCAAGTTGGTGCCTCACTTTCACAACAAGGTATCAGTAAAGAAAAATGGAGCACTAAACTTCCATTCCACTAATCCGCAATGAGTCAGTGTACAAGTGCTCCACTTTGATACTGTAGGGCCCAGCAGGAAACTCAACACACGCACACACCCAAGCCTCTCACCAAAGAGACTGCTTTCTAAAATATAAAAATTAAATATTATACAGTGCATCATAATATCCAAAATGACCAGAATATAAGGGAAAATCACCTGTGTTACCAAGAGCTAAAAAAAATCACAACTAGAATGAGAAAACATAACAGATGTGAACCCTGAAATGAATCTAAGAATTATCTGACAAGGATTTTAAGGCAGCCATCATAAAAATGCTTCAACAGGCAACTACAAATTCTCTTGAAACTACTGAAAAACAGAAAATCTCAAGAAAAAAATAGAATTATAAAAAAAACTAGATGGAATATATAGAACTGAAAAATACAATAACAAATGTAAAACTGGCTGGATGGGCTCAATAGCAGCGTGGAGATGTCAGAGGATATAATCAGTACATTTGAGAACAAATCAATGGAATTTACCTAATTTGAACAATAAAGAGAACATAAAGGGAAAAATGAACAGAGGCTCTGAGAAAAAAGAGCTAATATATATATTAGCTTCCAAGGATTATATATATATACATACATGCTTTCTAAGCAGTATATGTGTATATATATACATGCTTCCTAAAAGGAAGAAGAGAGAAAAACTGAGAAAAACAATACATTCAAACGACAGTAACTGAAAACCTAACAAATTTGGCAAAAGACGTAAACCTACAGATTCAAGAAGCTGAGTAAACTCCAAATAGGATAAACTTAAAAAAGGATTCTATACTTTCCTAGACAATAATTAAACTTCTGAAAACTAAAGACAAAGGTTCTTTGAAAACTTGAAAGGAGCCAAAGAGAAACAATGCATTATTCAGAAAGGAATACAAATTCGAATGACAATAGTTTGTCAGCTGAAATCACAGATGCCAGCAGGAAGTGGAAAATGTTTAAAGTGCTAAAAAAAAAAAAAAAAGTCAAATATGAATTTTATAGCTAGTTAAAATACCCTTCAGGAATGGGTGAAAAGGAAAACAGGAAAACATTATCAGACAAAGGAAAGATAAGCAAATTTGTCACTAGCACACCTAATCTTAAACCATGGCTAAAGGAAGTTAGTTCTTTAAAGAAAGAAAAAATATCAAAAGGAGCACAGAACTTCAGAAAAAAAAAAGAATATTGGGATAAGTAAAAAATATAACTGTACAATAAGCTATACTTTTTGTCACGAGTTTCTTAAACCATATTTGATGACTGGGGGAAAAATTATAACACCATCTGATGTGGTTTCAATGTATATAGGGAAAATATTTAAGACAAATATATCAAAGTAGAGAGAGTGAAGAAATCTATATAGAAGAAAAGTTTCTATACTTCACTTGAAGTGGTCAATGAAGGCATAGTAAGTCTCTGGATTATAGGAGGTGCTCAATAAATAGCTGATGAATTAAAAAGTATTTATTGAGTAATTACTATATACCACTTACTGTTCTATCGCTTGAAAATATGAAAATAAATAAATTACAGTCTAATTTTCTACAATATAGTAAGTAGACAGCACATCTTACAGAACCTTAATGTTCTCTCTACACCTATCCCAGTTTTATAAGCACTACTGTGTCTCATTTAACATGTTAAATATAATTATTTACTTCTCACAGCACAATTTTGCAAAATAAGTTTCCTCCTCAGAAATATCACAGACGTTATTTTAAACAAATTTATTAGAAGAAAAAGTTGTAAGGGCTTACAACTAAAATGATCTACACATTAGGGGAAAAAAGGTAAAAAATAATAAAGTGTGATTCCATTTCCAAAACTATGCATACTTTTTAAAAATATGAATACATTTTCAAAAATATGCATAGAAAAATATTTGAAAGGATATACACCAGACTTTTTTAAACAGTCATTTCTTGATGGTATGATTATACGACATTTTTTTATTTTTGTTTACCTATGTTTTTAAACTTTGCATTATAAATTCATGTTAATCTCTGCCAACAAGAAAAAAAGTGCTTTTAATAACATCTATAATATGAATAATATAAATTCTAGAATTATTAAGCTTGAGAACTAGTGTGCAGAAAAGAGTTAACATAGCAGGTCTGACTACCATCCTTCAAAAGATGTGCTTAAAAGAATCCCCTTAGCTGGCATTTGGGAACTTAGATTTCAGAAGAGTTCCTACCACTCTAACTGATAAGAGTGGCTCACTGGACCTGAATAATATGGTTTATGCTGAATATTTGCTTTCCTTCTGGGAGTTTGGAATTTCAGTGCATACTAGACAGAAAGTGTCTACGTGACCACCCCTGATAAAAACCTAGGTTTTGAGTCTCTAACTATCTTCTCCAGTAACACAAGATTTCCCATGTGTTACAATTTGTTGCTGCAAAAAATAAGTACGCCCTGTGTGACTACACTGGGAGAGGACTCTTAGAAGTCTGTACCTGTTTTCTTGGGACTTCACCCCATCATGCACCTCTCCCTTTGCTAATTTTGCTTTGTATGCATTCACCGTAATAAATACTGCTATGAGTATGACCATACACTGAGTCCTGTGGATCCTCCAAGCAAATAAAAGAACCTGGGCTGGTCCTGTGGACCCTGACACAACTAGTTATCCACTTACAAACAGAAAAAAAAAAAATGGCATATACCTCTTCTGCCTATTTTTGTCAAACATTTCATGTCTATGAAGACTAAAAATACAGACTTCAAAAAGTTAGTAGTCACATAGTAATATTCAGTTTAAACACTATTATAGGTTTTCCTAATTTCTTTTCTTTTTTGTTTTGTTTTGTTTTGTTTTGTTTTTTAGACGGAGTCACTCTGTCTCCCAGGCTGGAGTGCAGTGGTGTGATCTCAACCCACTGCAACCTCCACCTCCTGGGTTCAAGCAATTCTCCTGCCTCAGCCTCCCGAATAGCTGGGATTACAAGCACCCACCACCATGCCGGGCTAATTTTTTTATATTTTTAGTTGAGATGGGTTTCACCATGTTGGCCAGGCTGGTCTCAAACCCCTGACCTCAGGTGATCTACCCACCTCAGCCTCCCGAATAGCTGGGTTACAGGCACCCACCACCACGCCTGGCTAATTTTTTTGTATTTTTAGTTGAGATGGGGTTTCACCATGTTGTTTTCACTCAAACCCCTAACCTCAGGTGATCCACCCACCTTGGCCTCCCGAAGTGCTGGGATGACAGGCGTGAGTCACTGTGCCCAGCCTCCTAATTTCTTATATATAGACATTTAAATAACCACAAATAAAAAGCAAGTAAGTCTTACATTACAAAATTGGGAGATGGTAGAAAAGGTCTAAGGAACCTTGTGTATAAGGACCTCAAACTTCAGAGAATAAATGAATATAACATCATGCAAATCATATTCTATCTATATCAATGCAATTGATGAAAATCAGTACCAAAATATATTAAGTATTCTAACCACTTCAATGTACAGTTGGAGAAAAAGTTTTACTTGTTAAGTGTGAAGGAAGTCCCTGGAAGTGAAACAAAATCTAGATCATTTGCTATGTTAAGCTGAAGGGAACATCAGAAAATTAAGAATTAAACACTTCACATATAAAATCTAATTATAATAAAATTAAAAGTTCATTTACCTTAATTATCTGTTCAAATGCTAAGGCAGATTGTAACATCATCGGCCTCTGACTTTGAATCATTTGTTGATCAATAGAATTATAAAAATGTGCCACCTACAAAGTAAAAGTCCAATTTGTAATAATTAATAACTTCATTTTTAATTTTTCTTGATTTTTAATTGTTTGAATGAAAATATTAACTTTTCTCAATCCTAAAATTTAAACAGAAAATAGGTTTTTAATCTACAATAGGGCGTTTGTTCGTATATTAATATACACAATCAACAAGTAAGTGTTGAGTTCCTACAATCTGCCAATCATGTCCTGAGGTCTGATTAAACATAGATTATAAAACGTTGTCCCTGGAATCAAGAAGTTCAAAATCTCACAGGAAAGAAGGAACTCAGTGAAGCATGTTAAGTGCTAAAAAACTAAATTCTTAATTCCTGCACTTCTCCAAATCCGCTCCTTCTTTTTTCAGTATATGCCACAATAATTTATTCACGTCTCAGACCAAAAATTCTTCGAGATGTCCTTAATGCTTCTCTCATATTCCACATCAGCGAAAGCCTATTGCCTATATTCTCAAAATATATCTTGAATCCAACCACTTTCCCCAACCCCCATCAATTGCATCCCAATCCACACACTCCCATCTCTTGGCAAGACCAGCACAACAGACTTCCTAACTGGTCTCTCTGCTTCCAATCATGGCCTCTTATAGTCTATTTAAAGCAGCCAGAGTGGTCTTTTTTAAACATATATCACACCTCTTGCCTACACAAAACCTAATGACTTCCCAATACGCTTGAGAATAAAACCCCAAAATCCCAAAACTATCACCTAAAAACTTTCCAATTGTCTCCCAATATACTAAAGAATGAGCCAAACTGGACTCTTTACTATTATTCTCACCTAACAAGTGAGGCTTCCTTCTAGAATTCTACATCTGCCATTCCCTCTCCCTGGAATAGTCTTCCTCTAGACATTTGCATGGTTCTTTTGCCTACTTTATGTCACGTCTCTTCTCAAACATTATCTCTCCATCAAGGCATACCTAACCTGACCAGTCAGTATAAAATAGCAGTCTTTGTCACAATATCTTTATTCTGTTTTATTCTTCTTCAAGGCATGTATCACTATCACTGCCTAACATTGCATTATATATTTAGCTGTTTGTTATCTGTCTCTCCTACTGGAATGACAGCTCTAAGAACAGAGCCAAGCAAACAGCAAGCACTCAATAAACACTTGTTGAATTAATCAATAAATAGAGATCCTACAAAGAACAGTGGTGGACAAAGAAGGACACTGTCAACTGCGTTGGTGGAAAAAGGAGAGGTTCAGGGAATAAGATCAAGTGGACACCCTGGGCATTTAAGTGTAAGGCGTTCAAGGAGATTGTTAATTTTTATGTCCCCAGCACCTCACAAAATTCTTGGCACATAGTAGATGCTTAAAAAATATGTCTTAACTAATTTTATAGAGATCCTCTTCTTTCCACTAATACATATAAAAATATACTTTATTTGGTGGGGAAAACCCAGTCTACTTATTCTGTACCACAAAAATAGGCCCAGAAAAAGTACAATCAGGAAAACAAGAAGCAATAGAATAGTATGTATTCTATTACAATCTGGCCATACTGCTATCTATCCAACATTTTACTTTATACATCCTATTCCAGCTAAATATCTGCTCAGAAATAAAGGAATATATAAATAGATTTTCCCAGGTGTTCTTCCAGGGTAAGTACAAATACCTATTACCATTCATTTTTTGAGCTCGTATTGTGTAAGACTAAATACTTACCGTATTAAAGTAAGTAAGCCTCTCTGCTTTTAAGGAGTCGCTCCGACTGAAGTGATCACCCAATCCTCTGTGTACTTGAGAAAAATGTATGTACACTCTTCCAGACTCACATCAATCATTCCTCTGAAAAGACTTACCTGCTACTACTTCTATCCCTACATAGGAAAAGAATTGAAACTCCCTGCCTCTATGCTTTCACAAGACTTCCTGAACATCTGTAATATACTACTTATAATACATTAAATATTGATCTACTTGTCCATCACTATATTGAAATGAAATAGATATGGGCTCTAGAGTCAGAGAAACTTGATATCAAATCCCAGCTTCATAACTTACTCTCTACGTGGCACTGGGAAAACTTTGTTAAATATCTGATCCCCAATTAGATCAGTGGTACAATGGGGAATTAACTAAAAATAACATAATTAAAGCATCTACCACAAGGCCTGATATTTAATGAGCACTCGATGTTTAGTTTGCTCTCTCCCACTAGACCAGTGATTCTCAACCAAAGCAGAGTGTACCTCAGGGGAACATTTGGCAATGTTAAGAGATATTTTTGATTGGCAGCACGAAGCAGATGCTATTGGATATACTAGGTGCAGGACAAGAATGCCAATAAAAAGCATACAAAGCAAAGCACAGCCCCCTAAAAAAAGAATTGATCCAAACTATCAAAAGTAAAGAGGCTAAGAAATTCCGTGCCTGACTATGACAGTAATGTATTCATTTTTGTATCCTCACTACACTATGCATGACAGGGTAGATCCTCAATGAATCTCTGTTGAGTAAAAGAATAAATGAAAGACCAAATATACAAGATACTGTTCCTGCCATCTAAAATACAATAATAAAGTCAAAGAAAAGATGGAAAAAAATCAGATACAATATGAGAAGTATTATAATAGTAATTTTCACACTGCCCAAAGAATAAAAATCAACTAAAGAAAGACACAACAGAGAAAGTGACTTGTGAATTGGAAATTAAACAATCACACTGAGTTTTCCAATCAGAGAAGAGATTTAAATGCATGGAGATATGTTCAGATAAAAGCAAAGTTTTATATTACTGAAGCATAGGATACAGTATGACAGGGAAGTGCATAGGTAGCAAAGGCCAAAACCAGTCAGTTTAGTAGGGTCATGATTAAGAAGGGCCTTGTATGCCATGTTATGGAGATACACCGTGAGCCGATAATAGCTGATTTTTAGGCAAGTGACATGATGGCGATGTCACTGAGAAAATAACTAGAAACAGAAACCATTCATCAACCTGATCATTCTTTATGACTCTGCCCCTAGAAGGCAGGCAGAGGACTCCTTAATTAGAAGGTCCTTTAAAACCTATGCAAGTAACATGAAACAAAAGAAGGAAGAATAACATACTATTTTCCAAATGCTTTTTAGAGTGAAAAGCAATAAACAATAACAATTTAATAAATTCCTTATAGGTTACAAAGCAGGTTTTGTAACAGACTCATTTAGTAAACCATAATTTCACAGCTGGCAGTGCTATTCTATTAGCCTTAAAAAAAAAAAAAAAAAAAAAAAAGACTTTAGCATATTCTAGTCTAATGTAATGAACTCCAAATAGGTAGGTATTCAAAAAATATAATTTCATACTTGTTTAAGAATAATTGCTTGCTTGCAGAATTTCTGCGCAATGTTTGCAACTTGCTGTATTTTGGCAGGAATAACAAAGCCAAGTGCAGAGAGCTGACGAACTTCTCTCAGAAGAATCACCAAACGATCTGAATAATGCACTTTTAGTGATCCATCATTAGAATCCAATTCCATAATTCGACTACTAGCCTCAATACTACAAAACAAAATAAATAACCTGTTAAGTTTCATGTTCTCACTGTTTTGACTAATAAACACAATAGTTTTTACAACTTTTCTGTACATCTAATATTAGCTCAAAGTTAAAAAAAATTTTTATTATAGCTTTTAAGTTGTGGGTTTTTTCTATACATTATTTCACAAGTCAGATTTTGGAAACAAACTGCAATATCCAAAATATATCATCACATTAATATTTCAACTAAGCAGTTTTAAAGTAAGAAAAATCGATTTCTTAACGTTTCAGCTAAAACTCAAAATTGACATCATACCCACGATAAAGAAAAAATTTTGATTCGCTTTCTAAAGATATCTTCGATTGTTTTAAAAAATCAGCATAACTTGCGTCTTTAGTACTTTTATTAAAAGATAAATAATATCAAAATGGTAGGAGTAGAGATATTAAAATGTTTCATTCTTCTACCCTTTGTTTCACTCTCTAATAATTGTCCTTTTTGTGTGTTTCTTGTAAAGGCTATAATAGCAAATGTTACTTTGGGGAGCTCAAATCAGAATGGATTGCAAAAATGCTGAACTAAGTCCAGCAACAGGTATTATGCTTTCATCACCTTCCTTTAGGATTAGGTTTACATAATGCCTCTTTCTTTTTTTCTTTTTTTTTTTTTTTTTTTTTGAGACAGGATCTTGCTCCAACACCCAGTCTGGAATGCAGTAAAGCATTCATGGCTCACTACAGCCTTGAACTCCCTGAGCTCAAAGATTCCTCCCATCTCAGTCTCCTAAGTAACTGGGATAACAGGCAAGTCACCATGTTCAGCTAATTTTTTTTGTCTTTTGTAGAGACAGGATTTCGCCATGTTGCTCAGGCTGGCCTCAAACTCCTGGGTTTAAGTGATCCTCCCACCTTGGCCTCCCAAAGTACTGGGATTACAGGCATGAGCCATCACAACCCAGCCTCATTATTTCAAAACACCCTCACAATTAAGAAAAATTGCAGGAAGCAAACCTACTCAAAAACAAAGAACAAAAGTATTCAGCTTATTTAATAGCATATAAAACAAAATATAATAAAAAGTAGAATACTTTAAAATGGTTTAAAATGATGATTTAGCCCAAATTTTCCTATATACACATAAAGCATGCCAGTAAACTATTATGGTGACTCTTTTTGCCTTTATTCAGGATTGATCTTCAAAGTTAGTTTGTATATACCAGCATTTCCCAAAATATGTCCAAAAACAGATTGATGATTGTATGGGACAACAAATAGGTCTAAAAAAGAAAAAACAAAGGCAGGAGGAGGGGGGTTTCAAAACCAAATGAGAAATGCTGTGTGGAAGGAACAAAGTTAAACAAACTTATTAACAGCAGATCTCAGACCATTGGTATGCTACCATGCTAGTGGACCTCCAATGAAGCTCTAATGATGAAGTATGCAAATTTTCCAAAATTAGCTGACTAAAGCACTGTGGTTTTTGTTTGTTTGTTTTTTGTTTTTCTTGTTTGGAGTATCTCTCATGTTTTAGGGTCAAAGTAGAAGGAGAAAGAACTAAATGGCATAAAATTATAATCATTATGCCCTAACACCCTTCAGTTTCCTCTATTTTTTCTCCAGAGCCAGAATTCTAGATTTTAAAAGAATTATTCAATTTAAGAGGTACTATTTTTGGCCAATTATCCTTTGTAGCAGTATAGGGAAAATGAAAACTTCATTTATGGACAAAGTTACTTTTAAAAAGACATGATGAGTTTCTAAAAATAACCACAATAATATGCTGGAGACAGTAGACATGAAGTTCAAAGAAACTGACTTTTTTAAACTATCCATTTTAAATCCCCATTAGAATTAATAAGGTTAACTCATTAATACATTCAATATAGCTCAATAAATATTTACCAAAGCCTTATTATGTGGGGCACCATGAAGAAATACTCCCTGTCTCAAGGAGTTTAAAAATAATACAATTTTACAAAACTGCAACATTGTTTAAAGTGTATGTCTGTGTGTATAATATTAATGTAAAAAGGTAGAAAAACATATATAAATACCAATAACAAAAAAGCATGAGGGAAGGGCTAATTCTAAAATGGGAATCCCTAATTCTGGGGAACAGACAAGAGAAACAAGAGGGAGGCAGTTAACTAAATTATCAAAGTTTCCAGCCTTAATGAATTAAAAGTTGATGATCAAAACCAAAAAAAAAAATTAGAAGAGGAGTAGTAAGTTTTGAAAAAGGAAAAAGATAATTAATTCCATCTGGGTATTTGAATTAATAACATATGGTTTTGGATTTTACAGTTTAATACATCTATACTTACCACAAACCAGATCTGGAATCAGATAAACCTGATTGAATATCCCTGGACCAATCATCAAACTGTTCTTGTTCATATAGTTTAAGCTGGTCTAAGAGATCTTCGGCATTTCGATGGAAACATCGAAATCCTGACAAGTCAGATAAAAGAGCCTCTGCAATCTTGATAGTATCATCAACCTTAAAAAGTCAGATTACAAAGATGTGTGCATTATTTAAATTCCAAAAAATTAGCATAAAGTAAGGAGTCCCCTTCTCTGATTTGTGATTGAGAAATTATTTCCCTTTTCATCTACAAATAGTGAAACAGAAGATTTACCAAAGAATATAAAAATATCAACCCCTACTTTGCTTCTGAATTACACAGCCGCAGAATAGCAAACACAAGAGGATAACCCACACAAGGCATAACTCCAAGAATAAAATGGACCGTAAAGGGAAAGTCAGCCCTCAAAATATCTGTGCCCCAGTGATTTTTCAGAGGAAACTCTGGGAACTTCAGCATCACTCCTAAACATGTTCAGTAATAATTTCAGCCCTTAGCAACATGCTCCGATTAACAGCTCAAATGGTAATTAGGCCAATGGGAATGTCAATTAAGAGACATAAATGCCTTTCCTCTACAACTGTACGGAGAACATTACAGCCCCCTGGAAAACTGACTGACAGAATCATTAGGCAGAATATATCAGAAAATAAAACATCAAAAATACAAACCTGAATAAGCAGAAATGTCGAATATGCTGGCTTTTGTAATATTCCATGAGGTCTTGCTCTTACTCACAGACTATAATCAATTAACATTACTGTACCAGTGTAATGCAAGACACTGGACCACATACTAGTTAGTAAGTCCATAAGAGTCTTAGGTCAATTTTAATAGTATTAAAATAATAATCATTTAAATCTATAAATTGTTGTCACTACCTTAGACCATACCTTTTACCTTTCCTTTAACTTCCTTTCAACCTAAAGTGATTTAGTTACATAAATATACTTGCAGGTAAGACTTTGCAACTACTAAAATTTTACAATAATTTTTTTTTGAGATAGCATCTCTTTCTGTCATCCACCATGGAGTGCTGTGGCACAATTATGGCTCACTGCAGCCTCAATATCCCAGGCTCAGGTGATCCTCCCACCTCAGTCTCCTGAGTAGCTGGGACTACAGACGGGCACCACCACATCCAGCTCATTTTTGTAAACAATGATTTTTCTTTTTTTTACTCAGTGTAAAGGATGCTTTCCTCCTGAATACAGGTATTTCTTTGGAACAACTGCAATTGGAATAAATGATGTACTATCTCTACAGAAAGAAGGAATAGAACCATTAAAACTTCTCTGCATACTTGTTCAGTGTTTGGCATTTTGTATGAAAATTAGATGGCTGTGCCAAGGAAAACAGAGAATATATTTACTACAACTCTAGAGTACCTTCTACATGCCTTAATTTAGCAGATTTTATAATTAGTACTCTTCATCTTTTTATTAAAATAAATACCTTCAATTCCAACTGGCGAACCCAAACTATATTGTTGACAACTTCTGAAAGATTTTTGCCAGAAAGTGGTCCAGATGCATCACCAGGAATTCCTCGGCACCGAGTCTCAAAGTCTGATCGAAAATCTATAAAATTTAAATCAAATAAATGATTACAAAGAATTAGCAAAAATTTCCTAAATAACTTCCATGTACCAAGCACTATGTCAAATGCTATAGATAGAAAAATAATGAGTTGGTCCTTACCCCCAAGGACTGCACCACGTATCAAATGAAACAGAGAAAGATAATAACTTGTTAAAGCAAAAAAACTGTCATTTATAACAGAATAAGTAAATTAATCTTCCACATGAAAATGTCAGAAAAATGTATCTTTAATCCTAAATGGTATGCAACAAAGAAAAAAGTAATATACAAAATTATTCTCTCAAGCAAACACTATAATCTTATAAACTTTTACCTTTAATTGAGTCCACAAGTCTTGCCAGTAAAGTTTCTCTTTCTAATATCAATTCTTTGCTTATAGTTGGACGCTTTACCAACTCTTTATATTTCAAGAATGCTTGAAGAAGCTAATATAAAATAAAATAAGTATATGTTCATCCTAACAGATCAACTCAGTAAATATATATATATATATCCTAAATAGCTTAAGAGAAATATTAAAAGTGAAATATCTCAATGTTTTACCTGCTGTGGACTGTCTTGAATTTCTGAAATATAACTTTTCAATTTTCCTGCTATTTTTTGTTCCGCAGGTGCAATAATCTTTTCATATTGAGACACTGCAGCTTTCCACAAGGGCTACACACATTAACAACATTGTTAGACTTTAGTATTTTTTAAATCTGTCTTTAAAAAGAACAACATAGTCAGGAAACTATATAGACATAAACAAATATATATACAACCTCAGTATATGGATTATATTGCACAGGATTTAGGCCAGTAAAAGGTTCAAATACTCGAGTGAGGCATATGATTTTCTCTTCACTGGCAGGTAAAAAATAGAGAAGCTTCTCATGAATTGTTCTAACAGCCAAGACCTAAAACGAAGTATTAAAAAAACAGAATTTATTTAAATCAAACAATTTGCATAAATAGGTCTAAAATCTAGATATATTGGGCAAGAATTTCTCTAAATTAGGTTCACTAAAAAAAATAAATAAAATAAAACTGAAACTCTAATCCAGAGAACTGACAGGTGACAACAACAAAGTGATGCTCAAAAACATAACTGTTTCATCACACTAACATTAATAAGTGTGCTCAAATCTCGTGAATATATATAAGACCTAAATATTTTAAACTATGTTTAAAGTTTAACACAGTTTAAAAAACTGTTTAAACTATATTTACAGCTCATTTAAGTAAATTTTTAGAGCCTACCCTTAATATAGTAATAACCTCTGATTTTCATTATTCTGCATTAAATTGCACTTCTAATAATGAAATGACATGTTAACAGCCCTATTTTTTATTATTTACAAACAGCTGGGAAACACATACTGTATTTTGAGCTAAAAATTTCCACCAACAATCAAAAGGTAATCAAAAAGGTTAAGTGAAAACAATTCCTTCTATTTGAGTTGTAAATCTCAGTATAAACTCATGATTTATTTTTCTCTTGCTAAAAATTTACCTATTAGCAGTTTTGTCTACTGAGAATGCCTAACAGCATTGATAACTAAGTAACAGCACTTCCCCTACAGATTGTTGTTAAATATCCCCAAAAAAGAATCAGGCTCTTGAAAAAAACTACTAATTCCAGGTATGAGATATAAAATGTACAACATGGGCTGGACTGGAACACTTTTGGGGGCTTGAAAGCTATCAAAGAAATACTGAAGTTGGCCAGGTGCGGTGGCTCACGCCTGTAATCACAGCACTTTGAGAGGCCGAGGTGGGCGGATGACCTGAGGTCAGGAGTTCAAGACCAGCCTGGCCGACATGGTGAAACTCCATCTCTACTAAAAATACAAAAATTAGCCAGGTGTGGTGGCATGCACCTGTAGTCCCAGCTACTCAGGAGGCTGAGACAGGAGAACTGCTTGATCCTGGGAGGCAGAGATTGCAGTGAGCCAAGATCACCTCACTGTACTCTAACCTGGGCAACATAGCAAGACTCCATCTCAAAAAAAATGGAAAGAAAGAAACACTGAAGTCATGTCAAAATGGCATAAGAGGCAACTTGAAGGGGCACTCTCTGCCCAAAAACTGAACAATTTGAGTATAATAATAATAATAAGCAGAATGGACTGAAACACATAAAATAAAAAAATTCATGGGTTCATAATGACATTATCGAAAAACATTTCATTGGTTACCAATGGAACTTACTATGACACTAATCTACTTAATGTTCATTGCTCTAAAAAGTGATCAAAAGAAATAAGCAATTATCTATACTGCCATTTCTATGCAAACTATATTTCAAAGTAACTAAAAAGTTGAAGAAAAAATTCTTCTTATAGAAAAGTCATGACTAATAAAAGCAGAAAGAACACCAGAATTAGAAAATCACCATTTTGTAACTCTTCATGATTAATGACTGCTAAAAGCATTTTTTAAAAGTTGGAAAGCATTATAATGAATTCATCAGACTGATCATACCTGAACCCTCACAGATCAAACTTCATGTCACTAAATATGGGAAAACCTGATACCACATATGTCCTGATATAGCAAGGTGAGAAATGCTATATGGCATAAAAGGGGGGAAACTTTTAAATTAAAAATGTCTCAGGAGACCTATCAACCAAATACAATGGGTGCACCTTGTTTGCAACCTCATTCAAGTAAACCAACTATTTACAAATTTCTGAGAAAATCAGGATAAATACATGCTGGCTAGATATAAAAACATACCAAGAAATTATTGTCATTTTGTTGGCTGTGATAATGGCATTATGGTTATGTTTTAAGGGTGGAAGTATATAATATCTCTGCTTTAAAAAATTCCAGTAAAAAAAAAGGTTAGGGGAAAGGCAGGGAAAAACAAAGATGAGACAAGAACTGAATAATGTCAATGACTATTAAAATTGAATGGTGGATACCTGGACAGTCATTATACTGTTTCACTTTTTAATACGTTTCAAATATTTCATCTTTAAAAAGTTTTTTTCTTTTTTTTAAAAAAAGTCTCCAATAAAGAACTATAGTTCTTCTAAGCAAGGCAGGAATGGTCAGTTTTGCAATCTTTAAGTAATCTCATTTTGCCTGTCCCTGTAAGCTAAATATATGTTCTTTACTGAAACACATAACTTGTGTAAATTAAGTAATTGTTTCAAGTATTTCCACTGAACACCACTTAAAAAGTTGTCCCAACTTAAAAACAATTGCAATAGCCAAAAGATGCCCTGAAAGCTTCCATACATGGTCAAGTGGGCTGATTATCTTTTTACAATAAAGAACAAAATATAAGCTCACAACTATCAAGTTGACCAGTCTCACACCAAATAAAAAGAAAGGATGTGGAAATTGGCCCCAACAAGAACTTTAATTCCTATTCTCTCACAAAACTAATTTCCAGCAGATGTATAGGGCTTATTGATTATAAAATACATGTACAAACAAGTGCAGACATACTTTACATTTAAAGACAAAGATCTAGATAATCAAAGTGATACCTCTTCAAGGCGTTTGCCAAGTTTGTCAAGTGTTTCTGGAAAATATTTTTCATTTTTCCATGGATGAGGAACATAGCGCTGCCACACCTGACCTGTTAGATGATTACAGACTATCACCCACTGTTCACAAATTGAAATGCCAGCTTTCAGACTTTCTTTCACAAGATAATAAGGATCTTCCCATAGGTTCAAAGTTCCCAACTTTTTCTGAACAAACCTTCCAAATGAACCACCTAATAAAACAGAAAGCAAAGAGTTTAATGGAAATAAATGTATTTTTACAGAATAATTATAAAATACATGCTTATGACAATATTTTAAAAATATACAAATTAACAAACTAAGGATCTATGAAATATCACACGCACACCCTTAGACTACCACTCTCAGTCACAAATATTTTTAAGATCATACACACATATTGCTTTGCATTTTTGCATCTTTCAATTTTCAATATACCATTACACCTTTTAAGTATAGAAATATATATACAATTTCCTCAAGGCTGCAGAGCCTACTGTATGGATACTGCATTTTGTAAATAATCCTTAATTGCTATTTACTTCTGCTTACCACAAACAATGCTGCAATAAATATATTTGTACATATAACTTTATGTACTTATCTGGTATTTCCTTATGAAAATAATGGCAAGGGTATTTTCGAGGTCAAAATATTTAATATTAACAAATAAGCCTATATACTTTATTTTTCAGTTTATTTCAAAGTAGCCTAAATATATGCATAGATACTAAAAATCTATATAAATTTGGTTATATTAATGGTTCAAAGAATTTGACACATGATTTATACTACCCAACGATATACAAATATCTATTTAAATAATTCTACATTATTTGCTTTAAGACTTACTCTCAATTATAGTATTACATAAAGGAGCATTTTAAGTAAGGACTTAAATGACAAAAAGAAAACAAAATAAGACAGGTTTTCGAAATTCCAAAAGTTCGTTTTTTTACTAGTACCTATGATGTCTAAGAGATGCAACATTCGTGACTCAGGATAATGATCATGTTCTGTTTGTCTCCACACATCATCTACAACATCCTGAGTAGTCTCCACCAAGTCGACAACTTCTAGTAAGGATAGACTGTCCAAGTTATAAAACTCCTAGAACAAAAATGCACTAATTTTTAAACATAATTATATTTGTACCTTGGGTAATATAATCAAAATGTTCCCAGGCCTTTTCAACTGCCACAAGTCTAACATTTGCCATATTATTTTCTCCTCCTTTTTCTAACAGCTGATAACTACTTCTATATGCAAATACCCTATAATTTCCCCCCAAACATAAATGTCATGAAAAGACAAAATATAAAAATTGTAAAAAGTCTACTCATTCATGTACATAATTGGCCTAATTTTCTTTAAATTTTGATTTTTTAAAAGTTACCCAATAAAAGTGATCTCAACTCCACATATGCACTACCCACTGTAGTTCACATGTCTTTATTCATTCATTATTAATTCACAATATTATGTTTAATCACACAACCACAGTCAAGATTTATCATGCTATTTTCATCACTGTTACCCAAAAAAGCTTAAAACCATTTAAAACACTCTATTAAAATATTATTGAAATAACAGTGGAAAGGAGTAGAAAATCAATATATATTTGTTTTGAAAAGAATAGACTTTTTATGTTCATACTTAAAATGGTTACTCAATTTCAATGTAGACACATAAAGGAATAATGAATTAAATAAGCATAAAACTAAGATTTTTTATATTTCAGATGACTTCAAAATGCTAATTTGAACAAAGTGAACACCCATTCAAAAGAACATGTTACCTGTACATGGATAAACCTGTTATATTTGTTTTTCACTGTGTACCTGCAGAAAAGTAATTTTGGGGTTTTTTTGCTTTTTGGGTTTTTTTTGAGATGGAGTCTCACACTGTCGTCCAGGCTGGAGTGCAATGGCACAGTCTCCGCTCACTGCAACCTCTACCTCCCAGGTTCAGGCGATTATCCTGCCTCAGCCTCCCGAGTAGCTGGGATTACAGGCGCTCACCACCACTCCCGACTAATTTTTGTATTTTTAGTAGAGACAGGATTTCACTGTGTTGGCCAGGCTGGTCTCGAACTCCTGACCTCAAGTGATCCGCCCACCTCAGCTTCCCAAAGTGCTGGGATTACAGGTGGAAGCCACCATGCCCAGGCGTAATTTCGTTATTGAGAAAAAGATTTTATAGAGATTAGAATTTAACTAAGTTTTGGATTTCTCAATTCATTTTACATATACAACTTAAACTTTTATACATATAATCTATTTTGTTCACAATCATCAAGTAGATTTTAAAACAGAGGAGAGGCTGTAAAAATTGAATCCTGAAGTACTTTTATAAGAAGCCCAATATATAACCATGTATGAATCACATACTCTTGCAATTGTTTCAAATAATTCTTTAAAATAATTGGCTCTTTCTTTACTAATCTGTTTATTTCCACGGTGAGCTTGTTCTATCCAAAACTGGAATTCATCACTTGGTGTAAGGATACCTGTAAAAGTCAAGAGGGGAAAAAAATGTGGTATAGAATATCAGAGAAAAAAAAATGAATACAAAACAGCACAGCAGCAAAATATTTGAGTCATCTAACACATCTGCTCCTAGCTGAGGTCAAACAGGTGACACTTCCTTATTGTTTCCTATTTCATACTATAAACAAGTGTCCTTCCTGCAGTCTACTTAGTGCCACATTTTTCAGATCTGTGTTCTTTCTGTTAGTGATTCAGTTTAAAATGGCCCCCAAAAAAAGTGCTACATTGCTGTCTAGTGTTCCAAATCACAAGAAGGTTGTAATGTGCCTTACAGAAAAAATACATGTTAATTAAGCTTCATTCAGGCATGAGTTACAGTGCTGTTAGCCATGAAGTCAATGTTAATGAATCAACAATATATATGAATTAAAGTGTCTTTAAACAGAAAAAAAAATAAATAAATAAGGTTATGTATTGATCAGTTGATGAGATGTTGTGACCAGGGGCTCAAAGGAATCTCACCCTGTACTGCTCCTAGGAACAAAGGTTCAATATTCACTAACTCAGTGTTTACAGTGACTTTATAGAACATAACTACTGCCTTGGCAATTTGGGAGGCCTAGTAGTGAGGATCCCTTGAGGTCAGCAGTTTGACACCAGCCTGGGCAACAGACCAAGACCCCATCTCTACAAGAACTAAAATAAATTAGCCAGTGGATAGTGGTATGCACGTGTAATTCTAGCTACTCTGAAGGCTCAAGCTAGATTTCACATTATTAACAATTATATTTTCCTCTTCTCCACATCCACATAAATCTACTCATTTTTTTAAACCAATGCTTAGAGAAATTCCAAAAGTATTTGAAGAAATCTATAAAGAAATATGTTCATTTACTAATGTACTAATGAGACAATCATTTTGTACTTTCTTTTATTAAGCTATGGTGATATACCTCGTGTGTCATCTTCCTTAAATTTCAGTTTTGTTAAGTTAGTGTCTGATCTTCGTAGAACTATACCCAACCCAGCTTCTAGTTCACTCAAAAGATTCTGAAGTTTGGGATCAAAATTTCTGCTCCATTCCTGATCCTAAATAAAAACAGACAAGAGCAACCAAGATTGATCAAAATTTTGCTAATCAAATTGGCTTCCCAAAACACTGTCCAAAAAACCATTTTTCTTAAAGCCTGCCACTACCTCCACTTCATAAGAAGAATAAAAAGTCCTCTCAACAGTTAAAACTATGAAAAGCATCTAATGTAGAAATGTTAAGAGTTGATGTGGATTGCATTTTATACCTTTCTCCAATTTCTCTATTTTTTACCACAACTTACATTAAAATTTAAGTTTAAAAAAAGTTAAGAAATTTTAATTAAAATTGAAACACTAATAACATTAACAGTAAAAATAGATATTGATGTTTATATGAAAACATTTCTCCAAATACCTCAGTTAAAAAAAAATGACAGCTACTTTTCTCACCTTTAACAACATTGGTGCGAATACTTGCCGTACTGCTTGGTAAAGAGAACTAATAGGTGACTCTAACATAGATGAAACAAGAATGTTATCATGTAGATTCTCATCAGTAATTACTTCAGGTCGCAGCTTGAAAAACACCAGCACTTTATCTTTGGTGTCACCAAACTCAATCTAAAGTGACAAATGATTTTTAATGTTATTGTCATAAAATTTAATATTTGAAAAAAATGTATACAAAGTTGTATCACTATAATTATGCCTCTTGGAAAAAAATAGTTACTTTAAAAATAAATACATTAAAACCAATTTATCTCTTCTCTCCTTAAGAATACTTCAGTTTAAAAACGTATTCTCACTTACGTTCGATCATAAATTATTTATAAACATAAAACAATATATACATTATTGACAGCTAACTATTCCATTCCAGTCAGATTCCATTCCAGCAAGATTCCATTCCAGCCAGATTCCATTCCAGCCAGAATCAGTAATAGTACAGAAGAAAGCTGTATGCTCCAGGTACACAATGAATAGTGTACTTCTCTAGTAACCCAGAAAGTCTATAACAAAATGTTAATTACCCCCTTACCTAGAAAAAGCATTTTAAAAGGTGCTTTTAAAAGTATATAGGCACTCAAAACTACCAAAATGAATTTAAGTTGTCTATCTCCTAAAATTAACTTTATCTTAACTGAAAATTTTTCCTTAAAGAGTTAAGAGCATAAAACTTTTTTGTTAAATTGTCATATAGCTAGATTATTTTAAATCAGAACCAGATGAACTCAATTGGAATTCATTACAGCAACCTTGTTTAAAATAGGTCAGTTCACAGTAATTAGTTCATTAGCTGAGAAGTATACTAGTCAAAGGAAGTTTTTGCATTTTACACACATTTTCAGTTTTTCTCATTTCTTTTTTCAAGAAAAGAAGTCTACGAATTAAAAAGCTTTCAAACAAGGTCACTGCTGTGTATGAAGAACAGCTATGGGTCTCACGCCACTTTTTTCTATCCAAAAAATTACATTTTTGACTGCTGGAAAGGAGCTGAAACTTTCTGTTACTGCTCAAACTCTTATAATATTTCATGACACACGGAAAGTATATGAAAATCCACGTCAGTGTCCATAATGTTTTGTTAGAACATAGCCATTCCCATTCAATTACATGTATTATTATATAGTTGATTACATATCTGCTTCCACACTCAAAGGCCAAGTTGTAGCTGCAATGGAGCCCTTGTTGCCTGCAATATTATCTGACCCATTACAGAAAAAGTTTGCGAACCTCTGTCCTAAAGCATAAACCAGATCACAGCTCTCTCTTGCTTAAGATTACCAATAACTCCCTATTTCAATTTAAATGATATACAAGGTCCTAAATGATCAGCCTATGCCTTATTCTCCCTTCTCATCTACCACAATGTTCCTTCATACCATAAACTTCAGCCACCACTCTGGATTTTTTTATCTTGCCCCTTGAAACTAAGTTAAAACCCAGCTCAGGGCCTTGGTACTTACAGTTTCTTTAGCTTAGAACACCCTTCCCCCAGATTATCTCTGCCTGCAACTCATCATTCAAATCTCACTTCAAAGATAACTAATTCAGAGAGGTATTATCTCCCACCCTATATATATCTGTAGTTCCCCACCCCACCCCATCACTACTATAACATTATTTTTAATCTTAACGGCACTTATCAATACCCAAAATGATGTTACATATATCTGTAGCATGTGTTTAGCCTACCTTTGTCCATTCCGATGTTACTCCTTTAAGATACGGACTCTGTGTTCATAGTTTTGTCCCCCGTACTAGTAGGTGGTCAATAAATATTTGCTGACTTATTAACTTATTGAACCCTGCTAACTATCAGACATCTAAAGTACAACTGAAGACATAACAAAATGTTTTCAAATATGACCAAACACCTGTAGCGATGTGTACAACTAAAAATAACAGATACATCGTTGGGCTTTACTAGTAATAACTTTAACTTAAAAAAAACAAAAAGTTCTAACTTCAACTTTCAAATACCCAAGCTAAGATACACTTTCACAAATCCAAACCCCTTTCCATCTTTCCTACTGCATTCTATCTGAACTTTCAGTGGCATTTATAACAGTGTGTCCTGATTTTATCATTTGCTGAGTATATGTCATCCTAAGCCACCAGAGTGAGTCTGGGAAAGGCAGAAAGCAGGGGGCTCTACCCTGAATTACACTACCTATTGGAGCAAAAGAAAAGTTAACATTTAGGTTGTAACTTCTGTCCCTTACTTTCCTCAGCCATAAAATAAGAATAAGAATAGTTCCTATCTTACAGTGTTATGGATATTAAATGAACGAATACATATAAAGTACTTAGAACAGTGCTTGACAGAGTCTAAAGTGAAAATAAATGTTAGCTATGATTATCCATCCTTTTTATATCTTTGTAAACTCATCCAGCCTAGCAAAGTGCCTTGCATGTATTGAGTTCAAAGTAAATGTTTATTAAATACAATCGAATTAAACCTAAGAATAAAGATAGTGAATGGGCTGAATGATTCAATCATCGTATAAAAATGCCCTGAAGCCAGGCGCGGTGGCGCACACCTGTAATCCCAGCACTTTGGGAGGCCAAGGTGGGTGGATCACCTGAGGTCAGGAGTTCAAGACCAGCCTGACCTACATGGTGAAACCCAGTTTCTACTAAATACAAAAAATTAGCCGGGTGTGCTGGTGCATGCCCTGTAATCCCAGCTACTTGGGAGGCTGAGGCAGGAGAATCGCTTGAACCCGGGAGGCAAAGGTTGCAGGGAGCCGAGATTGCACCATTGCACTCCAGTCTGGGCAATAAGAGTGAAACTCCATCTTAAAAAAAAAAAAAAAAAGGCACCGAATGCTTTTGCTGAGTGTCGAAAACTCTGCTAGACCTAGGGATAAGGGTGAACTCAAGAGGAAGAGGTTGAAAATATGTCTTTGTTTTATTAACTTAAACGTATTTACTGAGTCCCCTTTACTGTGCCAGGCAATTTTCTCCCGTGTTTTTCTTTTAGGTTTATATATATAAGCCCTGATTGCAAATGCAACCCATTTTTTAAGCAATCCTGCCAGTGGAGGGGGCAGTGTAATTAATAAATCAGTATATCATATGTTGTACACCAATAAAGAATTCAAACTTTATTTTGAAATATATCATTTCGCAAAAATTTAAATTCCTAACTAATCTTTCCCTTGGGCAATGTTAAAAGCAGAGCCTGATCCAAAAAAGATAGACTAGAATTTGCCTCAAAAAAAACCTCAAAAGGGGGAGAGAGATAAAATAAAAATAACTAAGTAAATGTTTTCCTTTTAGTTATAACGTATCTGTAGTCTTTCTTAAAAAGTAGAATATAGGCCGGGCGCGGTGGCTCCTGCTTGTAATCCCAGCACTTTGGGAGGCCGAGGAGGGCGGATCACTTAAGGTCAGGAGATGGAGACCAGCTTGGCCAACGTGGTGAAACCCCCGTCTCTACTGAAAACACAAAAATTAGCCAGGCATGGTGGCGCGCGCCTGCTACTTGGGAGGCTGAGGCACAAGTATCGCTTGAACCCAGGAGGCGGAGGATGCAGAGAGCAGAGATCGCGCCACTACACTCCAGCCTAAGCGACAGAGTAAGACTCCGTATAAAAATTTACAATAAAATACAATCTAATTGCTTCTATTCAGATGTGTGGAAGGGAAACCTGCTTTGGTCAGGTAGGATGCAAAGCTTGGAAACTATATGCTTAAGCACGAGGCCAAAGCAGCTAAGCCAATAATGCAGGAGAAGTGGAGACAGCCTTGCGTTCCTGAAAAGGATCCGGTTGGTAAAGCTAGAGTGTGACCCGACATCCCTCTGGCTGGGCCTGGGGACTTGAAGAGCGGTCAGGGGTCAGGCAGGAGTGCAAGGAACCGTACCGTGTTGGAAAAGGAGATTCCGGCGTCGGATCGCTGCACCCTGAGGAGCATCTGGTTACCGTCATCCAAGAAGTTGTTGATTTCAAGACAGTTGCACAACAGTGGCTGATCCCAGAGTTCAGACATCAGCCCGAAGTAATTCTGGGTAGTAGTGAAGATGAAGAGCTTCCGAACGTCCGCAGTCCCGTTCGCCATGATTGGAAGGGGTGGAGGGAAGTTGGCGGTAGGGGAAAGGAAGAAGAAACCAGTCCGGAGGGAAGTGAAGGGAAGAGAGGAGCTTGGCTCAAATCCCTAGCCCCACCGCGGGACCGCAGAGCTTCGCTGTTGCCAGGGGTAGTCGCTATGGCGACGGAGCGCTGCGGCGGCGTCGCTGGCGGCGCGCGGTGGACGTTGCCTTCCCGGGGCACGCGCACGCAAAGCTCGCAGAGGCGATCGACCCCCTCGGAGCTCCTCAGCGGCTCCCTGCGGTCATCTATTGTAAGGGGTTCGGACAAGTTTGTGTTGGCTGTCAAACGTGTCTTTTATTCTTCTTACTGATTTCTTATCACGCATAATCAGAAGAGAGACATCTAGCCTTCAAGTACAGCAGGGTGATCTACATTTAGGAGAGCTGGGTTCCAGTACTCCCTTTCCACGTGCACCTGGTAGCAAATCACTCTGTCAGCGTCAAGGTACACATCTGTAAGAGGGGTAAATACTTTCTCACAACCAGGAGTGTAGTGCGGATTGTAAGAGATTACTATTTAAAAATCGCTTTTTAGAGAGGCTTATAAAGAATATGAATTCAATACAATGTTAATTTACTTTCTCAATTGCCCTGTGTTCCTTTCTGTGCTGCTGCATTTCCCAACGTTGTTTTTTCTCCTATTATTAATTTTAGAAAAATTTAACCAGCGATTTTTTTATTGCAAT
Organism: Chlorocebus sabaeus; assembly: GCF_047675955.1. Classification (NCBI taxonomy): domain Eukaryota; kingdom Metazoa; phylum Chordata; class Mammalia; order Primates; family Cercopithecidae; genus Chlorocebus; species Chlorocebus sabaeus. The sequence goes on along the minus strand of NC_132904.1, from coordinate 99,597,048 downwards.
CATTACCCGAACACAACTATATTTGTAAAATAGCTAAAATGTACAATGATACTTTTTAGCTTATTTTATAACATAACAACCGCAACTAAATTCTGTGAAAATACGGGTATGAAAACAGTCTTTGTCATTTTCTACCACATGGCATAAATAAAAACTATTAAATTGCTGGTCATTCATCTGAACATTCGTCAAACACTCTCAATTCAGTAATTCTCTTCTAAAAATATTTACTACATGCTATTATGTTGGTGCAAACGTAATTGCGGTTTTTTGGCAAGAACTGTAATTACTTTTGCACCAGTCTAACACAATTTGCCAAGTACCGAACTAAGCCCTGGGGACACAGTTCCTGCCCGCAGGAAGTGTTTGCTATAGTCATTCATCACCTCAGCACTGGTTTGGCCTAAGATCCTAGGGTACATAAACATATACAGATTTTTTGTTTGCACTTAATAATCATAACCTCCCCTTAAAACTATATTGTTTGAGAATTAGAAGGAGAGTCCTTTCATCTGCTGAGCAACTTAAGATTTTGGAGTGGGAACTTAAAAAAGCTGAACTGCTCTAAATTATAAAAGGAAATGAATGTAAATTCTCATGAAATATCCAAACGGTGGGAGATGGGAGTCTGGCCACTGGATGGGAAAAATCCAAACAGTGATATGGTATGCTGACCACTGGGTGGGGAAAAAAAAATCCTAACAGGAACCCAAGATGACTGTGTAGCTAATAAAAAGATTTTGAAAGCCAAAGTGACCACTATGGTTACAGAGTTTCTTGCTCTGCAATGGGCATTATCACTCTTACCAAGGTCTTCAGGAAAGTCTCCATTACCCACAAGCACTCAGTCTGGTGAGTTGTTTCGGTGGAAATGTATGAAATGGCTGAATCAAGCTTCCATAACAATATGGTGAATAAAAAGGCAACATATGTAAGAAGAAGAGTCTAGAAAGCAGATGAAATCATGAGTATGTCATCCTCCCAAGAATTTTTAGAACTCTTGAGGAAACTTCAGGCTTCCACAAACTATGAAATTCAAGTTTAACAACGATCTCAAACACGGAAGCTCCCGTTGACATGTAAACCCCATGAAAAAGAGGTTTTGTGTTTCCTTTTCACTACTATGTACAAAAAATGAAGAATAGAGTGGGAAGAAAAGACAGATACGGACTTTATTTATTGTATCAAGCATACAATAAAGAAGAAAGAACCTCACAGATTAAATAACTTACACAAAAACACAGAGATGGTAAGTGGTAGAGCCAAGATTCACACCAAAATCCAATTCTGAGCCAATCTCTATATACCATATCACAGTGATAGCCAGATATCCACCAAAATCTATTTTTCCTTTCCATGGCTACCATCCAGGTGTGTCCATGTGACTAATTCTCACCAATAAAATGTGAGAAGAAGTAATGTGTGTGTCTTCAGGGCAAAGTTTTAAAAAAGTGAGAGTACCTTTACCTTTTGCCAGCTGGATGCAGATAACAACAAAGCAACAGGGATGGCAAAACTTTCAAAGAGTGGGACCCTAGGACCCTGAATCACAGTGTGGAATAATGTCTGCAGTTGTTAAATAAGCAAGAAATAACCTTGTTGTGTTTGAGGCATTATACATTAAACTGTGTGAGGCTATTTTTATGGCAATTTAGGCTACTCTAACCAAAAGAGTAATTGATATCCATATTGTAGTAATGATTTATTTATTTTTAATGTGGGGCATTGTTTTAGCAGTTGGCTGGCAGGTGGCATAAAAACAGGAAGGGAAGACCCAAAACTTTCTGAGCCAGCGTTTCCTAATTTTGTCCTATATGCCATTTCCCAAGCTTTTTGGTGACCTTTTTATACTTTATACTTTAACAAAATTATTTTTATACTTAAAATATTACTGACAGGCACAGTGGCTCATGCCTGTAATCCCAGCACTTTGGGAAGCTGAGGCAGGCAGATCACGAGGTCTAGAGTTCGAGACCAGCATGGCCAATATGGTGAAACCCCGTCTCTACTAAAAATATAAAAATTAGCTGGGCACAGTGGTGCATGCCTATAATTCCAGCTATGCGGGAGGCTGAGGCAGAAGAATAGCTTGAACCCGGGAAACAGAAGTTGCAGTGAGCCTAGATCGCGCCACTGCACTCCTGGAGTTGGACTCTGTCTCAAAAAACAAAAAAAAAAGTTACTGAAGACTCCAAAAGGATTTTGTTTCTGTAGGTTATTTCTATCAACATTTACTGTAACCAAAATTAAAACAGAAATTTTTTAAATATGTATTTACTTATCTATTTTAAAATAATCATAGGACCATTCTTGTTAAAATAAATAACAAATTTTTATGAAAATAATTATATTTCTAAAAGGTGAAAAAAATCAACGAGAAGAATGGCATTGTTTTATATTTTTGTTAAGTCCCTTTCCTGCCTGCCTTAGCAGAATACAACTGGATCCTCTATATGCTTCTGCATTCCATCTCTTGCAATACATTGTTTGGATTGAAGTATATAAAGAATATCCAGCCTCACACAGATAGGTAGTTTAAAAATTGAGAAGCTAAAAAATGAAGAATATTTTAAGAGATACTTGTGAATATTCTTTTATAGTAAACTAACACTCCACAAGTAGTAGTTTCTTAAAGAATAGTTAAAATTTAGAATTTGGGACCAGATCAATGAATATTTCATACTCAGTTACATTAAAATCCACTGGTTTTCTAGCAATTTGAATGTATCTTTTACTGTCACATAATTTCATAACATCATACATTGGTCATTTAGAAAATATTGGTTCACTAGGCTATGAAGATCTTCCAAATATTGATACATTTCCTTATACAATATTTTTAAAAATCACATTTATTAATACACCACTGATCTCATAAGAAAAAGTCTTTTTAGAGACAGGGTCTTTCTCTGTCACCCAAGCTGGAGTGCAGTGGCTTGATCATACGTCGCTGTAGTCTCAAACTCCTGTACTCAAGTGATCCTCCTACCTCAGCCTCCTAAAGTGCTGGGATTACAGGAATGAGCCACCTCGCCTGGCCAAGAAAAAGTCTTCATGTATGGAGAGGTCGTCAAACTTACAGTAGAGAATTTAAGTTATCCAAGAATCTAATTTTTGCAGGAATGCTTGAATTTTATCATTGGCCAGTTAGGTCAAATAAGGTCAGTTGTTTCCCTGGAAGTGATAAGCTCATTTCATTCATTTTTAAGAAAAATTTCTGCCAAATATCAAAGTCTGAATAACATTAGTTGTTATTCTTTCAAGTAAAATTGATCTTCCATGAAAAAAGAACAGCTAGTTTAGATCATAACTCAAACAATCACAAAATTATTTTCCTTGAAACAACTATTAATACTTCAATGCAACAGTGTTTTACAGTATATTATTTCATTGTTCAAAATATTGAAATGACTAGTACTGAAGGTTTAAGATTTAATAAAAGGAATACATTTTACTCCTTTATCCAGGAGATTCTTAAATGAAACTGAAATCTTTTCCAGTGAATGCATGCATGTGGAGAATAGATGATTACTAAAGCAGTTTGGTGCCCCACCCTTGATTTGTGTCAACTTGCCAGCTGTTTTAGCCACTGCATTGTGTTTCGTTGTTGTGTAACAAACTACTACAAATTTAGTGGCTTAAAATAACACCCATGTATTAGCTGAAAGTCTGATAAGTCAGGAGGCTGGCTGCTGTATGCTAAGGGTCTCGTAGGCATAAATCAAGATGTCAGCCACGCTGCATTCTCATTTGGAGCTTAGAGTCCTCTTCTAGTTGATGCAGAATGCATTTTCTTGCAGTAGTAAGACTGAGGTCCTCATGTCTTTGCTGGATGTCAGCTGGGGCCACTCAGCAATTAGATATTGCCCACATTCTTATCCTCCATCTTTAAAGCCAACAGTAGAGAACTTCCTAACACATCTAAGCTCCCTTGTGCTTCAAATCTCTTTTGTAACAGGAAGAAGCCAGTTTCTTTTAAGAGTTCACTTGATTAGATCAGGCCCAACGAATAATCTCCTTTCTCATTAGCTCAAAGTCAACTGATGAGTAAACTAGGCATGGGAGTGATATACCATCATATTCTCAGATTTCCTCCACATTCAAGGTTAGGGGGCTCTTCGAAGTGTGCACACCAGAGAGCAGGGGCCTTGGGGCCTTCCTATAATTCTGACTACCATAGCTGCCGTTGCTACTGCACCATCAATGAAAATGTCAAGCACAGCGGCAGAGATACATAATGTTTCACTACTATTGTGAAAAAAGTTCTGACCTCACAGTTCCCCTGAAAACATTTCAAGTTCCTCCAGAAATCTAGTCTTCTAGATGATTTCTAAGGTATCGGCATCTATTCCATGAAAGTGAATATAGGATAAAGATTTTTTTCCATTTTACCCATTATGTTTGATAAACATTGGCAAATATGTTAAATATATAGTGTTGGTTATAAAATATTGCCCTACTTATTTAATAGATACCTTGTAATTTAGTAAATTTAAGGGAAAAAATACTAGTCAAGTTGGTAGATTAAATGATACCCAGATAGCTGGTAAAACATTGTTTCTGGTTGTATTTGTGAGGGTGTTTCAGGAAAAGATTAGCATTTGAATCAGTAGACTGAGTAAGAAGATAGCCCTCACCAATGTGGACAGGCATCATCCAATCCCTTAAGGACTCAAATAGAACAAAAAGGCAAGGAAGGGTGAACTTGCTGTCTTCTCATGGTGGGCCATCCATTTTCTGCTCTAGAAAATCAGAACTCCTAGCTTTGGGGCCTTTTAACCAGAATTTATACCAGCAGCACACCATGTTCCAAGGTCCTGAGACTCAGGCTGAATTATACCACCAACTTTCCTGGTTTTCCAACTTGCAGACAGCATAACATGGGACTTCTTGGCCTCCATAATTGCGTGAGGAAATTCCCATAATAAATATCCTCTTAAATATCTATTTATACCCTGTGATTCTGTTTCCCTGGAGAACCCTGAGTAATGCAGATCATTTAATGTTCCTTCAAATTCATATGTTGAAACTTAATCCCTAGTGTGATATTATTAAGAGATAGGGCTTTGGAAGGTGATTAGGTCTTGAGGATGGAGCCCTCATGAATCAGATTAGTTCCCCTATAAAGGAGGCCCAATAGAGCTTGTTCACCCCTTCCATTATATGAGGACATATAGAAGGCACCACCCAGGAGGAACAGGCTCCCACCAGATACCAAATCTGCTGTTGCTTTCATCTTGGATTTCCCAGCCTCCATAACTGTGAGCAATAAACTTCTATTATTTACAAATTACCCAGTCCAAGATATTTTGTTATAGCAGCCCACAAACAAAGATGATACTCTACACTGAAATCTGATATTTACCTCAAATACTTAAATATATTTACCTTTACACATTTTTATGACTCTTTGTGAAATAAAAGGAATTCTATTTCTTCTGACTTTCTAAATCAGTGAATAGTTGCTAACCATTACTTCTGGGTCTAGCAGGGAGCCAATTCTTCCTGCAGTCAATTGCACTGAAAATATACAAGGAAAGAGGAAGGAGATATGTAAGCAAGGGTGTTAGTCTTCATTGGTTTGTAACATGTAGTTGAAGATATTTCTTATATCTGTACTCTTGCCACCCCCTCCCCCAATGATGTCCTATGATGTTATCATTGAAGAGGGGGAGAATACCCAGAAATGTGATAATGTGGGGATGATTTTCACCTATCTCCTCTAACAAGAGAACCAGAAACAGTCATTAGAAGATAACAAAATCAAGGGGTAGCATTCGTTCTTGCAAATAATATTTCTGTGTTTCATTATGAGAACATCTAGACAGTATATTTAAATAATTTAAATCTTAACTTTTCTATCAGATAATAAATATCATTTATTTGAATGTTAGTGCTTCATGTTTTAAAAATTACATATCAAAGTCACTTTTAAATACATTTAAATATTAATAGCAAGGATTGCAGGAAATACAGCAGACTATTCTAAAACTGTTATCTTTTAAAATAAAATGAATACCAGTCTTGGGATGAAAATACATATATATATATATATATATATTCTTAAAAGTATAGCTTTGTGATGCTATACAAGTACTTCTTAGTAAAAACTGTTTCTAGTTCTTGAGCTGTGATTATAATTACCTCATATAAAAATTCTCTTAAGTAGTTCACATTGCTTTTTGACAATACATCTTACTGGGATTGAGGGAAAAGAGAACATGTGAAAAAGTAGATACTGGCTCCCAAAGTTTCTGCACATCACTTCCATTTACATTTTATTGGCCAAGCAAACTACACAGTCACATCTAGCTGCAAGTGGGCAGGTAAGTGAAACCATACCTTGCACACAAAAGGAGAACTATAGAATATTTGAGAGCAACCCTAATGACTACCATGCTTTCTAATGTTTTTTTCTTTTTCCTTCTTTTTTTTTTTTTTTTTTTTGAGACAGAGTCTTACTCTGTCCCCCAGGCTGGAGTGCAGTGGCACGATCTTGGATCACTGCAACCTGCGCCCCCCGGGTTCAAGTGATTCTCCTGCCTCAGCCTCCTGAGTAGCTGGGATCACAGGCTCCTGCCACCACACTCGGCTAACTTCTTTGTTTTTCGTATTTTTAGTAGAGAATACACCAGTTTCACCATGTTGACCAGGCTGGTCTTAAACTCCTGACCTCATGTGATCTGCCTGCCTTGGCCTCCCAAAGTGAAGAGATTATAGGCATTAGCCACTGCGCCCAGCCTACTGTTTTTCAAATTAACAAAAACAAATCTTGCTTCACTAAGTCAAAGAAGCTGTGCTCTTTCTTTTTACTCTGCCACAATAACCAGTAGTGTTCTAGACAGTGGCTGCGCTCATGACAAAGAACAGAGTCTCCAGCTGACCTTTAACAGGTAGTATGAACACGCAAGAAAATTGTGCTGTCCTAAACAACTGAGCTTCTTTGGCTTCTTTGCTGCTCTGGCCTAATCTAACCCATCCAGACTTCTGCAGATAGGATATGCACTTGGCTTCAGCCATGGTACCCACCTACCCCATTGTCTTACACCCAGGCCATTTCACTAATTTACATGGTCTACCAGGCCCAGAAGGCTTGCAGGTTTGTAAAGCTGCTTTATGTAATGCTGTCTTAATGAAATTTGTTGCACTTACACCAGATTATGTGATAATCACTTGTCTGGTAAAGACATTGCTTTTAATTTTGCCATTCAGGATAATAAAGTATGCTAGTAAAACTGTGTTAAGGCCCTTAATATAAACAATTTCAAAACACATTACTAGTTAATCTTTTCCTCTATGAGGATGCTAATTATACTTTTAGATGGTTTGAAGCTGCTTTCTTTACTGTGTACATTATCTAGCTTATCTGTTATTTGCAGGAAATAGTCTTGCCTGAATATCCTTTAATGTCATTTAAAAAGAAATACATACCCACTGATGTAAACGCTGAAGGGAAAGCTTTTTACACCATGTTAACTATTAATAAAGATGTTCACATAAATTGTTATTTCGAGTCTTTTTTTCTATCTCCATTTTTATTTACATAAAATGATTGTTGAATAACATGCAATTAAATCAGAGCTTTCTGCTTCACAGCCTGGCATCTTTTTGGATAGATTCTGTGATAAAATAACTCTCTGACATCACAGCTTGTTGCTATGAGAATAGAACATTAAAAATTTGGCAGTGTCAACCTACTCAGCAGGGTAGCTCAGGATAAATTTAAAGTAAAAGAGATCAAATTACAATTCTCGTTTTTCAAGCATTGTCTTGGCACCTTTAATCCCTAAAGATATCTAATCAAATGTGAAATTTGAGATTTTACACCTTTAAGGAACACATTCACTGAAACTACTGGAAATTATTCCTATCTTGTGTCTAGTGTTCTTGTCAGGAATGGGGCTGTGAAGTCAATGAGGACACATTTGGGGAAGTCCTTTGTTAGAGAAAAGAGAGGGATCTCTAAGGTATCCATGTGATGCAGTTGTTTCCATCGGGTTGAGATGTAGCTCCTGATGGTTCAGCAACCTACAAACTAAAAAGATAAGTTATTTGAGCTTCCTTCTGGGGAAACTCTGGGAGCTTGATAGTTGTTTTAAGGCTCAAAAAATCAGTGTCTTTTAGTCCAGGCACATGGTTTATTTAACAATGTAATTCTTTTCCAAACTTAGTGGGCTTTCTGATGTATTTGCTCTTAGTTCCATATTCTAAATTCCATATTCTAGTTATTTCCTATATATGATTCCAAAGAATGATCTTTTTGCTTACTCATACGCATGTCCTCCTCTCTCAACTTGATGGTTATCCTGAAGCTATATGAAACAAGGTTTAAATGGCAAGGTGAAAACCCTTAGTCTGAGCTTTGCCCAAAGATTCTATCACTTTTCTTAACTGAGAGATCTTTTAGTGCCTTTACCACTTACAACTTTGTTTTTTTCAGTCTTACCTCTTATTACTTAGAAACTAGGAGCAGTCAGCCTCTCTAAACCTGAGAGACCCCTGATCTCTAGGATTCCTTAGTATCCTTCTATTCTTTCTAGAAGATTAACCAGTTCTCATCTGAGCTCATATTTGTCTTGTAAATCTTGCTAAAGGCAGACAACTATAGCCAATACATATTATCACTCTGCCTCTAGCTATTTTCCACAGAGTTAGATTCTTACTAGGTTAATGGTCTCCTTTCTACTTCTCATTGGGAAGTATCACTGAATATTTTAACAAGGCATGTTAAAAATCTCTAGATAATCAACCTACTAATCTGTTTCTTTGCTGCCTGTTGCATGACCACTAATTCTATACAATGTATTTTAAGTTTCTGCATGCAGCATCTTCATTCTAAGCACCAACATCTATATCCATGTGGTAGTTGTTACTGTCATCTAACACATGTTTCTGGCTTTCCTCTTTCTTGGCACTTCTCTGCTCCTTTTAAAGATAGGTATGATCTTATGACTTGCTTTGATCTTTGAATTCTATGTAGAAGTAATATATCACATATACACAAAAATACTAAAAGCCAATATGATTTACCATAGTTCTTTCTCACCATCATGGTAGTCATGGAAGTATAAATCAAGACAGTGTTTTTATCAGTTTAGCTCCCTGAGTAGCTTGGATGGGTAGGGTCTTATCAATAACCTACCATGAACAAGAAATAAACCTTTGTTACGATAGCATATTGATATTTTAGTTTTGGTTACTATAACATAGCCTAGTCCTGACAGACAATCAAGGTATGGCAAACGTTATTATAACAACCTCCAAATTTTAGTGGCTTAACCTAAGAATTTTATTTCTCCTTCTTTTGACAATTCAATGTGGTACTTGGCAGGCAGTCTTCCATGTGATGATAGAGGAATCTAGACTGCTTCCATTTTGTAGCTCTACTATCCCCTAGGACTATGGAATTCTCTCCTGGGTTATTTAAATCTGGTTGATTGACAGGTAAAGAGTGAAGTCTCATGTACATATTGCCATATACATGCAGGAGATGTATATGGCAATTCCTGACTTCAAGGGTGGATAGGAAATGTATTTTTTTTTTGTCAGAGTCTTGTTCTGTCACCCAGGTTGGAGTGCAATGGTGCAATCTCAGCTCATTGCAACTTCCACCTCCAGGGTTCCAATGAGGGAAATGTAATCTTTATTGTACCCTGAAATAGGAAAGAATGACTTCATCAACACATATCATTCTCTGACACAGTGTGCTTTACAAATCTGGTGCTCCATTGAATGAACCTATAGGTCAATCGGGCCTTTACTTGTTTTTAAACTGTATGCAGGGCAGATTTTAAGGGCATGCAACTTGTGCGATGTCACAGGGCGTCATGCTTAGAAAGGCCTTTCAGTTGGTTTGATGATGTGTTCTCACAGAGCACTACATAATTTTTTAACAAGAGGCTCTGCATTTTCATTTTGTTCTGGGTCCCACAAATTAGGCAGCTGGTCCTAAGTGTAGGTTGTATCAGAAAGATGTGCAGTGGAAGCTTTAACTGCATATGAAATGTGAAAGAGTTCCGTGAAGTTATCTAAGAATCTCTACTTGTTTAGCCTATAGAGAGATAATGTCTTGAAAGAATTGCTATATTTTGTTTTATTTTTGTTTTCTTTATATTCTTGCTCATGATCACTATAGTCGGTGTCATTATCTAAAAGAAAATTATAAGCTGTAAATCAGAAATGGAAAGAAATACAGTTGGTTTGCTATTTACTTTAAAAACATACTCTTGAAATACCACAATATTTAAAAAATGCTATTTAAACCAAAAACTGCTGATTTTCATAAGCTATGTTTTCTTTATAAACAAGAAGGCTCTTGCAAATTACAAGTTCAGGCCCTGAAAGAGGAAGATCATAGATGCTATGCCGTAACAATTGAAAGTCATCTTAGCTAGAAATAGAGTTCAAAAGTTGGATAGGGCTTGAACTTGGAAGAGGTCTTTGTTGTGAAACTAGAGAAGAGGGAATAGGCCACTGAGGAACACATAATGAGGAGCAGCATCAGCATCAAGAGACACCAACACTGTCACTGCCAGAGACGAGAGCAAGGTGGGTGCCAAATAAATGTCCAACTCTTTGCAGACCATTAACTGCCTTTCTAAGAATAACTGCCTCTGCTGCAATCATGTGAACTGATCTTCTCTGTGCTGAGTGGTCCTCACCAGTGGCCTTCCATAACTGCTCACATGTTACCTAGGGATTTTCCAAAGAAGTCATGCATAGCCATGGCCCAAGAATTTGCTGAATCCCATTCAAACTGCCCAGTGTAGATGACCCTATTTTCAATGGCTGAAAACATGGTTATGGTTAATATCTCTGCAACTAAAGATGAAGTCATCAAAAAGTGGTAGTGATATAGATGAGAAAGCTCCATTATCAAAATTTGAGTGAGGATAAAAACCAAGACACCTCACTCCTTTTACATATCTCCTTCATTGCAATTCCTTCCTTTGATTCTGTAAAATACTTCAAAATAAATCCTCTTGCTAAATGTAGAATTTGATTTTTGTTTAATGTACTCTAAAGACCTCAACTGATACATGGTTTTGTACCCTTTAGCAATTTTGATAACATTGTTATCAAAATATTTATTTAACATTTATTTTCTCATGTTTTTCAATAACACAATGCTGTGATATCTAGATAAGGCAAGTATTATTATTTTATCTTACAAAGAACAAAACTGAGTCACAACATGGTTAAATGTTTATCAAGGTTGCAAAGTTAAAAAGGAAATTCATCAGTCTAATGGTGGTTCTCATTTTAACAAACCCTTTACACTATGCCACTTTGCAACGTTAAGTCTTGGAAGTGTATAGTGCGATAAACGTCTATTCAGCAAATACCACAATTAGGAAACTACACTTAAGAATGTACCCAATGCAAGCTGTCTCCATTCAACTTTGGTCTTCTCTACCATCTCATCAAACAAAAAGGGAGTTCTCTGCAGCAAGTCATCAAAACAATACAACCTCTGCCAGTAATTTTGGTTCTATGAACTACTTTTTTTAAAGACAGAGTCTTGCTTTGTCACCCAGACTGGAGTGCAGTGCCATGATTTTAGCTCACTGCAACCTCCACCTCCCAGGTTCAAGAGATTCTCCTGCCTCAGCCTCCACATAGCTGAGATTACAGGCATGTGCCACCACGCCCGGCTAATTTTTATATTTTTATTAGGGACAGGATTTTGCCCATGTTGGTCAGACTGGTCTTGAACTCCTGGCCTCAAGTGATCCACTCACCTCGGCCTCCCAAAGTACTGGGATTACAGGCATGAGTCACAGCACTTGGCCTGAACTACTTTTCTTCATTTGGGGTACATATTCACATATAGGAAGGTAAATCAGGTATACTGCTTAATACAGTTTCCCACCTGAGCACTTGTTCTTAGTCTTCCTGGTTAGGTTTCAAGTTGAAATTGCTCTATCCTTAGCTAGCTTATATATAAGACATTGCTTTCTACCTATGATCCCACATCCAGAAGTTTTTAGATTCTTACCTTTCCAAAAGCATCCAACCTAGGCAGCTCTTTTGAATCATTACTCTTTCTTCCTGTACTTCACTATTTTCTAAATTTTCTTTATTTTTCCCTATTCACTATGACTTTTTAATAATTTATTTTAGAAGAGTTTTAATTTTGTGGAAAAATTGCAATGATACTACAGAAACTGCTCATATATCCCACACCCAGTTTCCCCTATTACTAATGTCTTACGTTGGTATGGTACATTTCCCACAATGAATGAACCAATGTTTATTTTTTTCAACTAGACTTCACTTTTTGATAGGAAATGGTAAGCTTCTAGAATATGTGGGATGAGACATATTGCTGTGACCACCTTTGAAGAATATAATCTGCCATATTGAGGTATAAGCAGAAACCAATCTTATGCATTTTCCTACTGCCTCTTTAAAATTGCACTGTGAACTCATTTTTCCCTACGCTTTGAACAAAATTTCAGTCTAATCTCTTATTGTAGTAGGCTGTATTTACCTTTACTTGATGTTTCTCTGCAGGAGGATTGTACATTCCTGCCCTCATGACCTCAGGTGTAGCCACATGACTTGAACAGGATTAATGTGTCACTTCAGGGCAGAATCCTCGACAGGCAGCATGAGGTTTGCCATGTTGTTCTTTCCCTCTGTCATGATGCCAAGCAGTGTTCTAGGTAGTGACTATTCCCTCAGTCTAGATCCCAGAATGAACCACAGTCACAGCCAAGCTTTAGGGTGTAGGGGGTAAGTGTCATGAGTTACATAGTTCTGCACCTCTGGGCCTCCCTAAAACACAAATTCTTGTAGGCTATACTGAAATGCCAAAACAAAAAATCCTGTCTTGACATCTCATTTCTACTAGTCTCTTAGTGTTATCTTTCTGTAGATTTATGTGCATGACACATTTCACAAAATTTTTAACTACAAAGTTGTTTTAAAAATCAACATTAATATATGGAAGGGAGAGCATCTGCACAGATCCAGGACCACAATAACATGTGGCATCCCACAAATCACTTAATGTCTGTGTTGCTTGTTATTCTTGCAAGTGGGAAAGTCCTATTTTAAAGAGGTGTTAAGAAAAACTAAACTATGTACGGAATATATAAATTAACACATCTTAGGGTACTATTTTTGGATACCTTGACAGAGATATAACTATTTTAAGAGATGTTTTTCATGGCTTTGTTTTATAACTCCCAAAAGCTAAAGGATGTATATATGACCAAGATGCCAAATAGATAACAGAACTGGGTCTCAGTATTCTTGTTTAATTACTTCCCTATTCAACATAAGTGTTATTTTTGTTGTTTTTTTCCTACATCCTTCTGTATAATAGTAGGATAAGATGAAAGATAAAGGAAATTATGTCCCTTTCCTAAAGTCACTTGAGTGTCTCCTTTGGATCTGAGACCAGAACACACAGGCTTCCGCTTCAGGTAACTACTTCATCCCTCCCTTCCTTGTCATTACCTTCATTTTAAAAATTCTACTGCACGGCAGAGAGCCACAGTACTCATCATAGTTTGTTTCTGTATTAGAGGTATCTTTTTTGATGCAAAATCATGCACTATGTGTGCATCAGTGAGCAGCAGAAAATATTAAAGCCACATAACTAGGCATTTCTATACTTCTCATAGGTAGCAAGGCTATCAATATGCCCCTTTGTGAGAGTAATTGGGGTGATGAAGAGCCAACTTTTGGGAATGGAGGTTTGCCAGTAGCAGTAGGTACTGACCAGACAAGAGAATGAAGAGGTAGATAGATGTGAATGGTCTAAATGACCCAGAAATTGCCATCCCTTTGATATCATTGACAAGCATAGATTATGAACCCTAATTCCTATTCATATAATTCTCTTAAATGCAGATAGCATACATAGAGTCATATAGAAATGTCATTAGGCAGTTTCATCATTGTGTGAACATCATAGAGTGTACTTATACAACCTGGATAATATCGCTTACTACATGCCTAGGCTATATGGTATAGCCTATAGATCCTAGGCTACAAACCTGTACAGCTTGGTACTGTACTGAATACTGTAGGCAATTTTAACACAATTGTATTTGTGTATCTCAACGTACCTAAACATAGAAAAGGCACAGCAAAAATACAGTATTAAAATCTTAAGGGACTTCATCACATATCCACATCTTGACCAAAATGTCGTTACGTGGTACATGACTATTTCTCCCTCCAGACTGGCAGCTCCATGATTGCAGGAGTCATGTCTGCCTTTTATATTCTTAGGCCCAGTAAAGCTCCTGGTTGAAGTGATGATTAAATATTTTTTGAGTAGATAGACTAAATGAAAACCACACATAGATCCAGCCTTTAGTCTTTTTTTTTCAGAGTATTCTATGGATGTCAGTAGGCTCCAGTTCAGTTACTGCATTCAGCTCAATGTCCAGGATTTCCAGGTATAGTGGGGTCTTCCTTTGTTCGAAAGTGATTCCTTATGGTCCAATGGCCTATGAACTAAGAGGCAATAATCTATTTCTCGCTCTCGCCCAATAAATAATGGTGAAGAAGGGACACAATTATCACAATAAAAAAATTCCTATTTAAAAAAGAACAGAAGATGAGATGTGCAGTGGTCTTTGGTCTATAGCAATGCTGGTAGCCTGCAAGACAGGCATTATGAAATTCTCTACACTTTGATCAGGCCCTGATTCTACTCTCTGGAAGGACACACCTTTAATATCATCCTCTGAGATCTTTCTTTCCATCCTTTAGGTTTTGTTCCATTTCTTTGGTCCTCCTTGGGAAAATGGGCTGTTTAGCTTTTGCAGCTCACTTCTTGAAGAAATAAGCTTGGTTATCTCTAATAGTTTTGTCATTATCATTTATTTTGTGGTTTGTTTTGCGCATTTTATATAAATTTTGTTTAGGAAGAATATTCATAAAAATATCCATTTTAAGTGTACAATTCAATGAATTTTGACAAGTATATATACTATTACTTCAATCAAGACATAGAATATGTTCATCACCCAAAAAGTTCCCTTGTGTTTCTTTGCAGTCAGTCTTCCCCGACTCACTCCAGAAAGGGGAGTGGGAGGCTGATCACAGGCCCATAAAGAAAACACGCAAGACACAGGGTGACATCCCCGACTCACCCCTGTCCCCAAGTGTCACTGACATGCCATTGCTATAAATAAGTTTTACATGTTCTAGAATTTCATCAAATATCCAGCTATTTAACATCTCCAACTGCCACATAGATGTTATAATATTGTTTAAACTGTTTGTGTGAATCAAATTCAAATAAGAAGTGCACACTGAAAATGACTGACATATCCTTTAAGTCTTTTAATTTCCTTCTCTCCTCTCATCCTAATAATTTGTTGCAGAATTTGGGTCATTTGTCCTGTAGATTTTTCTGACATCTAGATATTGCTGATTGCATTGGGTATTTAACATGTTCCTCTGTCCTGTACTTTTTGCAGATGGTAGTTCTATTTAGAGACTTTATCTGATTCTGTTTTGATTTTTTTGGCCTCATGCGTTTTTAAATGGGTTGAAGGATTATATACTTTGACATTCTTTCAGTTTTAAGTAACAGAGAATTGAACTGAAAATGCAAAATAGTGAAATTTGTTGGTTCACATAACTGTGAACCAGGGCATATCATGGATTTCGGGCTCATATCATATAACATATTCTGGTTTTTCTATTTTTCTGCTTGCTACTGCTCTCTTCTGAGTTTTGGCTTCATTCTCCGTACCTTCTCTGGTTCAAATCCATAGGAAATAAAATTGCTTCCTGGTGGTTTAATTTTGTGTCACCGGCACTCATTGGCCTAGCCTGAGTATGTGTCCATCCTGAACTAATTAATAACACTAAGGAAATATGATATTCGGATTGGCCAGATTAGGGTGCCATTGTGAAGGCAGTTTCACAGGAACCACTTCAACTGTTACTCAGACTTTCAGTCTTCTCCCATCACAGTTGGTTTGCAGAGATAAATTTATTTTACCAACAGAATTACTAACGAATTTCTACTATGTTTTTACACACAATAACCATTATTTAAAAACAGTATTTCCACCTAAGTGCAGGTGAATAGATTACAGTGTGTTTTGGTTAGTAAGGTCTGGGGGAGGCTCCTTAGAACTGCCCCCCAAATTTCTCCCTACTAAGTAGCGGTCATCTACTGTCTGTTATCGGAGAGGTGAGCTCTGTGGAAATAATGGTAGAGCTAAGTTTCAATACAGGACAAAGTGATAAGCAAAGGTAGGGAAAAGGGAGAAGGGGGAGTGGGAGGCTGATCACAGGCCCATAAAGAAAACACGCAAGACACAGGGTGACAATGCATTTAAGGGGTGGGAACACTTCAGGTGAGGTTATCGTGTGGAAGAGCTCAGAAGTGGAACTTGGTCTACTTTACCAGGTTATTTTTACCGTCAACTGCAAAGTATTAGTAGTTTCATTTTTTGGCGGTGACTGCCAGCTTCAGAGCGCGGTGGAAACTCCATGAGAAAGGTCAGGATACTCTGGACAGAATACAGAATTCCGCGGGCAGCCGCACTTGCGAGGGTCAGACAGCTTCTCCCTGCCTGGCCTACCTACCAGTGGCAGAGGCAACCGGAATCACGCCCCTTCCCGGGACCGGCTCCGCGATCGCGTCACTTCCGGGCCTCAGCGATTCGCCTCCGGGTTAGGCTGAGCCTTCTGCTTTCTGTGACTGGTGGAGCTGCCGCGCTGTCCGCGTTATCTCCTCCCGGTGAGAACGAACCGCAGTGTTCACCGGCGAGGAGCCAGCCCTGTCCCGGTCAGAGAAAGACGACGAGGATACCTGGGAGCGGGCGTCGGCCGGGCTGGGCCGCGCCGGTGCGGGCTGGCGACTCTGCTCCTCCGCTTGCTGCTGTCTCTGGGAACTGGGTGCCAGCGCTGAGGGGCTTCCAGCGGACAGGGACCCCCTTCCCCGGCTCCCCTGCCCACCCTGCCGGGGAGGGCGGAAGATGCCGGTGAAGAAGAAGAGAAAATCCCCTGGGGTGGCAGCCGCAGTAGCGGAAGACGGAGGCCTCAAAAAGTGTAAAATCTCCAGGTACCATCTCCCCCCACCCTTCAAGCTTCCCTCCTCCCTCCTTTGCTGGACAACTGGAGGAAAAGGAGTCGGGCCCGGCCTGCCGGGCTGGGGCTGGAGACAGGTGAGGCCCCTTTGATCGAGCTAGGCGGTAGGTGCCGAACACCGCGAGTCTCCGCGCCCGACCCGACCTCGTGTTCGAGTGTGTGCACGCTGGCGTTTATGGAGAGACTAGAAGAGCCGCCCACGTTAAGAGTCTACGTGCCCTGCAGGGTGGGGAACAGATGCATATGTAAATTGCGCTGCCCCCCACCCCCACCCCACAACCGACCCTCAATCTCCTACTCCCGTATCGCTCCTCTGCCTTTTTCTAGACTTAGAAGTGAGTGCAGTTCCGCGGAAGGGTCACTTCTAGAATTTCTTTGTAGAGTGTGAAGAAAGCAGCACATAAGGAATCTTGTCAACTGTCTTGGGAATGGTAGAAAGGAAAACTTGTATGCTGTAATTGGCCTCCATATTTAGTATTTGGAGTGGCCTAACCCGGAAGGTCCCAGCAGGAGGCCTTTTAAATTGCAGGAGCCCCATTTTCTGGAAGTATAGTGCCTCACCTATGCCAAGTGCCTGTGTGCAGAGTTGGAAAGGCCCTGCATGCTTTTTGTCTTCTAGCATTCAGGACGCTGTTCGCTCTCAGCATAAATTAAATAATTTGTGAGCTCTTGTACTCTGTCCTATTGGTAAGAAAGAAGACAAGGCAGAACTATATAGTAGTAGTTCTTTGATCCCTTTGTAGCGTATCCTGGAGACATCACAGCAAAATTATATGCTACAAAAAAATAACTGCAATTTTGGTGTGAGAAGTGGTGTTTTTTTTTTTTTTTTTTTCCTTTGTGACGGAATCTTCCACTGTCGCCCAGGCTGGAGTGCAGTGGCGCGATCTCCTATCACTGCAACCTCCGCCTCCCGGGTTCAAGCGATTCTCCTGTGTCAGCCTCCTAAATAGCTGGGATTACAGGTGTCCACCACCACGCCCTGCTATTTTTTTGTATTTTTAGTAGAGATGGGGTTTCACTATGTTGGCCAGGCTGGTCTTGAACTCCTGACCTCGCGATCCGCCCGCCTCGGCCTCCCAAAGTGCTGGGATTACAGGCGTGAGCCACCTCGCCCGACTGAGAAGTGCTTTTTAAAAAAATACCCATATTAGCTGCCTTTTCATCAATGTTTGGCACTTCATATGACAACTTAAGGTGCTACTATTAAAAGAAGACAGTAGCCAGGATTATAAGAAGGAAGTAATGCTAGAGCTCTCCTTAAACAGAGATCTGCTTAAACTGTGAGGCAGATGACTTATCTAGTCATCTTTTTTGTAATTGGTCGACTTTTTTCCCTCATTACTGTGTTTTGGTAAAGGAGTCTAAGAAGTATTTCTTGGGCTATTAATGTGAAAGATGATACACTTTTCTTATACCTCTTGTTAGCCAACATTAGAATTTGACATGGGTTACTTTAGTAGCTCATATTTTTATAATATATAGGCAAATTATTAATTCATTTTTGTATTACTCTATCTCATGGTCATCTTAAGTATATAATGTATTAAAATTAAGTACATCAAAATTGCTGAGCAGGCAGTATTATTAGAACTCAGGTGATACTTTGCTCTATCAATTTAAATTTTTAAATATAATACTCTTACTTTACATTACTCAATTACAGAGGTTCTAGCATTTCTATATCATTGTAGGATAATTATTTGAGTTCCTTGAAAAAAGTTTCTCTGAAAGTCATTAAATTCTAGAGGCCATTTTGAACTTACCAAATTTTAGTTATTTTATGAAAAAGAGAAATTTTATGAAAAAAATGAAACACGATGAACAGAAGCTAGGATTAAATACCCTGTCCCAATTATTTGGACTATTATTAACTTTTAGGGTTTTTTTTTAAATCTGTGAAATTTAATATACCCTTAGGTCCTAAGTCATCATTTCTTAGGTGATAAAACAACTCTTAATATAACATTTTATTTTGAAATATTGATTCATTAAGTATCAAAATATACTTCGTGTTTTCAATATTTATCTATTACACACAAATAGAATTTGTATACAAATCAATAGAATCACAATAAATATTTATACTTTTCCAACTACTAGGTTGAACTTCTTTGTAGTCTTTTAAAATGTGAGGAAATAACTTACTGATATTTTTGGATTTTGATACTGAGTGAAGAGGTGTTTGGGTTTTGTTAGCCGATAATTCTTATGTATAGACTACTGTTTCAAGTTGCAATTACTTAACAACTTCAATTTTTTTCCAGTAATGCCAACCGAAGAAAAAAAAAATCTTTGTTTAATGTGAATTGAAGTAGTTAATTTTGAAAGTTTTTCTCTAAGAGTTGAGATGTGATAAAAATCTTAGGCATCTGTGTGTTTTCTAAGCTATTGCAGATCCCAACCCCCTGCTAGACTAATAAGTGGAGAGGAACATTTTTCAAGCAAGAAGTGCCTGGCTTGGTTTTATGAATATGCAGGTAATGAAATTAATGTAAGAAGATACCATTCATATGCTTCAAAAGTTTATTTGGCTCATTCATTTAACAAATTATCTGTTACAGGCCTGCTATGTGTTAGTGCTGTGAACTGGGATGAGGGTCAGGACTGATGATTGTGGGTAGGCTAAAAATTTGTTGCCAATTTAGGCTGATATTTCTTTAAATATATATTCAGTATATATTTACTGGGAGGGAAGAAACTCATTTACTATTAATAAAATGTGTAAACAAAGATTCACTTATTTACATCCTTTGGCTAAAGTAGTATTCTGGAAAATAAAAGGTATATAATAAAACATTTTTGTACTTGATATTGTGGAAAACACAGAGTACATAATAGAACATTTCTATTCAATATTCTTTTTTTGAAATTTTTCTGAACATTTTCTGAAACTTTTGGGGAGACATAGGAAAAGATTCATACCCCTCAGTTATAATTGTATAACACATTTACCTTTTAATAATTATCATTTAGCCATCCACTTCAACTAGAGATGCAATAGTAAGAAAATAAATAGACTGATATAAATACAGTGTGATAAATACTGTATTCAGAAGATACACTGTTAGAGTTCATAGGAGGAATATATAACCCAGCTTTTAAAGTGTCATAGGAGTTTTCTAGAGGAGCTAACTTAACCTCAGTTAAATCCTGTAACTGGTGGATGAAGAGCCCTAGGCCCAGGTGGGGTTGTGTTTTAGAGGCAAAAGTCAAAGCCAGCCAGAGATGAGGCTGAAGAGTTAAGCAAATATATGCACAAGAACACTTATACTATCTCATAAGCATATATGAAATTTTTTCCCCTTAGAATAGTTTTGGTTTTTTTGGAGTTATTGATTTTAAAGCTTTTCTTTTTCTTTTCCCTGTTTCCTTTTTGTTACCTGTTTCACTTTTTTTTTTCCTCCTTTTAGTCACCATCATTCTCAAAATGTTTGTTTAAAATAAAAGTGTATATGTATCTATTGCCTTATATTTAGTGCTCATCCACGTTAAGGTCTAAAGTGGTATACTTTGAACTTGAGGTGTAACTTTAGGCTAATTGTATGGAATGTGAGACTATTTTGAAAGGGGGGCAGTAACTTCACTGTTGGGATCAGCTGAGTGATCCCAAAGTACAATTTTAAAATTGTTTAGTGACAGAACAGATTCTTTCTAGACCAGAAGTAAATGCTATTACTGGCATCCCAAGACAACCACTAACCCAATTTAAATGAAGGGAATTCATTTTTTACTGACCTCCATTTAAAATGTTGACCCATTATCCCAAATGCCAGTTTTAGTGGTATGCATGATATAGAATCAAAAGGTCATTCATCTTATTTCATTTATAAAGGTTACTAGATACAATAGAAATAGAAAATATTTTTCTCAACTAGGAACTTTCTAGGTAAGATTCTAATTAAACATTTGTTTACTATATTAGCATTTTTAATAGCCAACATAATAATTGCATTATTCAGGAATTGTCCTAGGTATATTATTTTTTTCTTGTGACTGTTCTGTTAAGTAGGTAGTATTATCACCACCTCCCCACTACGGCTTTATTTTTAAGACAGGGTCTCACTCTGTCGCCCACGCTGGAGTGCAGTGCTGCCATCATGACTGCAGCCTTGAGCTCCTGAGCTCAGGCCATCCTCCCACCTCAGCCTTCCTCTAGGTGGGATTATAGGCATGTGCCACCACACCCGGCTAATTTTTTTAATTTTTTGTAGAAATGGGGTTTCACCATGTGGCCCAGGCTGGTCTCGAACCCCTGGGCGCAAGTGATGTACCTACCTCAGCTTCCCAAAGTGGTGGGATTACAGGCATGAGCTGCTGTGCTTGGCCATACCCTCATTTTATAGATGAGAAAACTGAGACTTAGATTAATTAATTTGCCCCAGATCATACAGTGGCAAGAGCCAGGATTCAAACCCCGGTCCTTCTGATTCTAAAGTCCATGCCTTTTTTTTTTTTTTTTGAGATGGAGTCTTGCTCTGTCACTCAGGCTGGAGTGCAGTGGCCGGATCTCAGCTCACTGCAAGGTCCGCCTTCCGAGTTTACGCCATTCTCCTGCCTCAGCCTCCCGAGTAGCTGGGACTACAGGCGCCCGCCACCTCGCCCGGCTAGTTTTTTGTATTTTTTAGTAGAGACGGGGTTTCACCGTGTTAGCCAGGATGGTCTGTATCTCCTGACCTCGTGATCCGCCCGTCTCGGCCTCCCAAAGTGCTGGGATTACAGGCTTGAGCCACCGCGCCTGGCCCCAATTCCATGCTTTTAACTACTATGCTTTTATGTATTTTGTATTTAAATTTTATAATGTTTATAATTATATATAGTTATAAACATTTTGTTATAATAGACGTCATTTTGTGTTTATTTTTTATTTAAGCTAATTTTCACTTTTGCAAAGAAAATTTTGGTACTCTTGGTTAACTTCTGTCATCCATTCAATAAATACTGAGCACTTGTTTTGAATCAGGCACTGTGCTGAGTGCTGGATATATAGTGCTGAGCAAATCAGACAAGATCCCTGCCTTTGGGGGACTTGCCTTCTAGTGAGGAAGACAGTAAACAGGTATGTAGGCAAGATAAGTACAGATTGTGGGGAGTTATAAGGATAATAAATATGGTAAGGTTCAGGAATAGAGAATAAAGAAGGGTTAGATGGACTTTCAGATAGAGTGATTAGGGAAGGCCTCTCTGTGGAGACCACTTTGTGCAGAGACCTGTTTAGCGAGGAACCATGTGTTTTTGCCAAATAAACAGTAACTGTTCTGTCTTGACATGGGTGTGTTCTTATTAAAATGAAGGCAATAATTTTGCCTACTGAGAATAATACATGTAAAGCCCTTAGCACAATACCTGGTAGTCAGAACTCAAATGTTAGTTGTTATTATTATTAAAACAGTAATAGCATTACACCATCAGATTTACTGGTTGTGTTTTTTACAATGTTCCAAAATTAACTACTCTTAGGTAGCTCATGTTGAAGGTGCTGTGTGACTGAGCTTTTTTTTTCCCCCCGCCAAGCATCTGTTATGGCTGGCATGGTATTAGGCCTTGCAGATATAGCTGGGAACATTTCTTTATATTTATAAAGAAATCAGGAAATTGATGGTGTTTTTCTTTTAGTTTTGAAAATATCACTAAACTTTTTACTATGGTATTATATCATGTGTGATAAGGCCGTTTTGTTCTTTCACAAGACCTCATTCTTGAGTGATATTTAAATTAATGATTCAGTAATGTACTGACCTATGGTAATTAAAAACATGGAAAGTGAAAGGGCAGTTTTAAGATCTCATAGAGTCAAAAAATAAGTTTGGAATTGCATAGTCCTAATATAGTACCTAGCTGGTGGAGTAGCGTGAACTCCTAGTATGAACAAAATCATTTCTATAGCTTCTTCAATTGAGTGGAAACCTAATTGTCCAAAAGAGTTAATTAAATTTAGCTCCAGAGGTTTTACCCAGACAGTAGTTTTGTTAGAAAGATTGGAAGCAATGTTATTGGAAGGATTAACGTTTTGCAGTCTGGGGAAAGCACATTAGTTATAGACTTTGCTTTTGACTTAGATCTGTTACTATTTACATCACGTTGGCAAAATCAGTTAACATTTACAGACCTTATCTAAGTTATAAGTTATTATATCTCTATGTAATCTCATTTGACTTGATTCTAACCAAATTTTAATTAGTAATCACCAAGTAATCCTCCAGTTTCTAGGGGGGGCTATACTGATATTTCTTCTTTTTTTTTTTTTTGAGACGGAGTCTCGCTCTGTCACCTACGCTGGAGTGCAGTGGCGCAATCTCGGCTCACTGCAACCTCTGCCACCTGGGTTAAGCGATTCTCCTGCCTCAGCCTCCTGAGTAGCTTAGACACCTGCCACCACATCTGGCTAATTTTTGTAGTTTTAGTAGAGACGGGGTTTCACCATCTTAGCCAGGCTGGTCTTGAAATCCTGACCTCATAATCCATCTGCCTCGGCCTCCCAAAGTGGTGAGATTACAGGCGTGAGCCACCGCTCCTGGCTTATACTGATATTTCTTGACATCCTCTTCAGCTTTCTCTTCGAATCTCTAATGGCAACTTTGAGAGCAAGTATGTTTTCTTGATGCTTTAGAAAAATTTACAATATATTCACATCATGGCTTTTAAAAAAACCATTTGTCTTTTCCCTTAATTTTTTTTTTTTTTTTTTTTTTTTTTTTTTTTTTTTTTTTTTTTTTTTTTGAGACAGGGCCTTCCTCGCTCTCAGGCTGGAGTACAATGGCGTGATCGTGGCTCACTGCAGCCTCAAAATCCTGGGCTCAAGCAATCCTCCCACCTCAGTCTCCTGGGTAGCTGGGACCACCACACATGGCTATTTTTTTCTTTTCCCTGGAGATGAGGTCTCCCTATGTTGTCCAGGTTTGTCTGGAACTCCTGGGCTCAAGTGATACTCCCATCTCGGCCTCCCAAAGTGCTAAGATTACAGGCATGAGCCACAGCACCTGGGCCTCTTAAATTTTTAAATCTGATTTTTGTTTTCTTTCAATCATATATAAGAATACATACTCAGTTATGCATTTTTAACACCTTTATTGTATATGTATGCCTTTTAAATTATAAAATTAACACATTCTAATTTAAACAGTTCTCCAAATATATAAAGGAAGAAAAAGCACCCTATAATTAATCACCCCCTTCACCTTTTAACACATGAGTGCATTGTTAGTACTTACTTAAACCTAATAACATTTACCATGTTACACAAAAAAATTAAAAAGGGTTTTGGCTTCAGACCATGTATTAATGTCATCTTAGCAGCTTGGATCCCAGGCAGCAAGAATGTATTGACTTTATGTTGTGTTAGTAACCTAAAGATGGTGCTGTCACATCTACCTGAGCAGCCTTGGTCTAGTCCATGGTTTATAAAACTGGAAGATTTTCATCCTTTAAAAAGGAAAATAGAGGCTTCTCTTGACTATTAAGAATAATACCTCAAGATTATGTTTTCAAAATCCCATAGCAGTAAACACATTTCTCATATTATTACAAAATTTGTTTTAGTCTTATCCAGTCATAAAAGAGACTAGTGATGATATAATTACTGTATTTTGGGAATCTGATAACATTTTGAAAAAATGATAATTGATGTATTGATTTATTAGTGTTGCTAAGGGTGTAAAATAAGGAACAAGTTAAATACCAGTAATTAATTTTTGGACAAATGATAGACATTAGCTAATTGAAAGATTAAACTTTTGTTTCTACATTAAGGTGATATTAATGCTTGCTGTCTTATTTTAGAACCAAGATGATAAGGAAAATAGCTCTTTCTGGAAATGGAGTGTAGTAATTTCCATAAGTCATTATTTCCAAAATACGTTTGTCTTTTTTAATAATTAAATTATATTTGAGTATATTTCAAAAGGGTAATAAATGGCCTGTTTTATAAGTAAACATTAAACCCTTCTGATTACTGTATTGAACTTTGTGTTGGTTCTGATATTCCAGTAGATTAAGAAGCTCCAGCTGCCTTATGCTTTTTCATATTCATACATTGTCAAAAATTTTATTCAGAGTAAGCTCTCAGTAAATTTTTTTTTTTTTAATGGATCGGTTTGAGTTTTTGTACTGACTCATGATTGATACTAATGGAGTATTTCTTTGCTGCTTTTTAAATTTTCTTAATTTCATATTGTAATGTATTCAAAGAATACTTCACAAATTTTAAATTTTAAATCCTATAGCAAATATTTATACTTATCAAAGCTATGCCAAAATTCAGATTTAATTATTTGCAAAATACTGTGTGTTCATGGGTACTTTTAGCATGATGGTTTATGTTTTATGTTGATAGTATAACAAAATAATGTAAATTATTTTTGTCTTTGAAGGTCCTGATGAAGTTGTAGGGCCAGAAGGAATGGAAAAATTTTGTGAAGACATTGGTGTTGAACCTGAAAATGTATGTTTTATTTCTAAGTAGAATGGAATATAAGTGGGATATAGCATATTCATAAATTTATAAAAATTGAGACACTTTAATCTTGTATGAAGATTTTATTTCTTCATGTTTAAGATTGTAAATTTGCATTTAGGGCACATTTAATCAGTTTAAGTTGGGCAAATGTGTTCTTTCTTGATACAAATGTTACATGTAATAGAATAAGAGATTCTACCTTCAGAAACTGTTAGAACTTTTTACTTTTAAGAAATTGGCACATCTCAATTTCTTTATATAAAGTTAATAATTCCAGAGGTTATACTCGTTAATAGTTGAAGGATGGAAGTAGTTGTGTAAAAATGCTCTCCATGATAAATATAGACATGATTATCTCTATGCTGACTTTTCCCCTATCCTTTATGTTCTGTTCTTTCCAGATTATTATGTTAGTTTTAGCGTGGAAATTGGAGGCTGAAAGCATGGGATTTTTTACCAAGGAAGAATGGTTAAAGGGAATGACTTCATTACAGTAAGAAATTTTTTTAAAAAACAAATTTGATGGCCTATTTGAAGATCTTAATTGATATTTTGTGCTTCATAATTTTCAGGAGTAAGGTTTCACCTTAAATCAAATCTGTTTGATCTATAACAATTAGTTTGGGGATTGAAAAAATTAAATTGTGGTCTTGACAAATGAATAGGTACCCCATGTTTTATATTCTCTAAGAAAGAACCTTAGTACAGTCCTATTAAAATTGCTTGATTCTCTTCGTAAGTCACTTAAAAGTTCATGATCAAAGACCTACTTATTTACAGGTTTAAGTATAAGGTTTTCCCTCTCTGAATGCAGAATTCTACTATCTAAGTATGTTTGTTGGGGAGCTCTAAGCTCTAGGGCCTCCTCTCCCTTCTTCGTTTTTATATTTGACTTTAAAAATTTGAAGATAGAGTTACATAACAGTTTTATGCCTTCTTTATTGCCAAGTGAATTTCATAAAGGACAAAAGTAGAAATGTCGTAACTGCTCCCATGCACTCTTTAC
The DNA here is from genome assembly GCF_047675955.1 of Chlorocebus sabaeus. Lineage (NCBI taxonomy): Eukaryota > Metazoa > Chordata > Mammalia > Primates > Cercopithecidae > Chlorocebus > Chlorocebus sabaeus. The sequence continues at coordinate 99,570,514 of NC_132904.1, read as the reverse complement.
CCATTTTATAGTCCTACACTTTCAGTTTAGGATCCTGCCTTTCAGCATTTTCATAAGTTGCAGAATTGCACCTTGTAAAAATAATTTGGTTTTGGCTTTTCTAAATGAAGTGTGCTTAATTTCAGAATCAGTAATTTTGTGTTAATTGTGTAGTATCATGTTTGTAGTGTTTCTGTAGAGTATTAGTTATCAACATTCTAAAATAGAGGAAGCATTAATTTATAACATTTTTGAGGCAAAAACTGGGGCTTAATTAGCTGTGTGGTTTCCTATTGTGATTATGCTTTCATTAACACATGTAATTATTTTTTGCCTGGCCTTAAATTATTTTTTTAAAGTATTTGTTTATGAGGCACTAAAATTTTTAAATTTGAATTTTCAGTGCCTAATGGTTTATAATGCTCTTTTTTAGCTGACATTAACATGTTGACACGTAGATACTTTATATATTTATTATTGGGTAAAAGCCTTTGCTTATGTGAACCGAATCATAATTTCTTGAATGGAATATAAAATCAACCCTCCTACTTCCATTTTTTTAATAGTCTGAGACCCAGAGAGGTTAAGAAAATATTAGGCTCAGTTCCTTAGTAGTAGTGCTTAGTTAGAACCTAGAATTCAAATTTTCTGATTACCTATCTATAATCCTGTATTCCTATTATATTGTTACTTTCTATATAAATCAACATTCCTTATAAAATAGAGGACCATTATTTTTAAATTATAGCATGTGCTACCAAGACTGAATTCTGCCATACATTTAGGTGTCATAATATGCCCAGTTAAATACACTGATTCTGAAATTCTTTGGATTATTTCTCACCATTTAATTAGCTTTTTAGAGAAAGATTAAATAAAATATACAAAGGAATATGAAAAGAATATAGGCTTTGTACAACTCAATGTGTTTTATTAAAATGTATGTTGTAATATGGCTTGTTGTAAGACCTTTTTTGTCATTATAAGTGCATTTTGGACTACTACTCCTCCTCTTCCTCTTTGGATACTGCTTTTTGAAGTATCTCAGCTAACAGGTGGCTATATATTTTTAAACCTAAAATTTTCTTACTTATGTTTTTGCATAAGTTGATGCAACATAAAAAGTCTTTTTATAACAAAAATGTGTAAGCACAAAGCATTTCTAATATATCCTCCTGAATAATTAACATCATATGGTTTTGGGTACAAGAATAGAAACTGAGTAGCCCATGAGCAAGTTTTTTTTTGAGATGGAGTCTCGCTCTGTCGCCAGGCTGGAGTACAGTGACGCGATCTTGGCTCACTGCAGCCTCCGCTTCCTGGGTTCAAGTGATTCTCCTGCCTCGTCCTCCTGAGTAGCTGGGACTACAGGCATGTGCCACCATGTGTGGCTCAGTTTTTGTATTCTAAGTAGAGACAGGGTTTCACTGTGTTAGCCAGGATGTTCTCAATCTCCTGACCTCATGATCTACCTGCCTCGGCCTCCCAAAGTCCTGGGATTACAGGTGTGAGCCACTGTGCCCAGCCAAGCATGGTTTTTATTAGCACACATTTCCTGTAGGAAGGTCACAGGGTATACAAAATAAGAGAATTATTCAGCACTTAAACTTGTCCCAGAAGTTTCTCTTTCACTCATTTATTATTCCTTGCCCATTTGCCTGGAATAATATACTGTAGAGCCTTGAAGCTACTGAGGAATGCTTGAAGTGAGCATTCTTGACCTAGAAAATCGTTGTTTTTTTTCCCTCATGATCTGGTTTACCATGTGAAATACAAAGTGTTCTTCCTTAACTGGCCAAGTCTTATTACTCCTTGAATTTTCTTATAAAAAACTTGCTATGAATAAAACAGTTTGAAATTCAAACAAAGGAAGACAAAAAATCTCTGTCTTTAGAAATTATTCATTGCTTAGTATACTTGATGTTCTATATAATAAACATAATCTTAAAATATAAAACTTTAGTATCAGTTCCCTTTGATATTTTTCATACTTTTATCATTTCATCTGGGCATCTAATGATCTCTTAAATCATCTTAAGATAGTCATGAATTGTTTCAGTTCATTAATTTTAACCCATAAAACTCTTTATAACTATGTTGGTCTGTTAAAAAATAGTCTGGTAGTTTAAAAAATACACTATGTTAAAGGATAGTAGACTGTAACAGTCATGATTAGTTATCTATATTGTGTAATGCTTTATAGTTTGCAGACTACTTTGTTAACATTCGTTCATTTTCTATTCATATAGGCTTTCTATAACTGAATTGGCTTTCCTTTTGGGTGAAAGAATTTGTGGGTATATGAACTTGGATTTAACTGGCCTAGACTAGCCACTTTGTAAGTTTCAAGGGATGAAATTGCCATATGCTTTTCACATCCATTCTTCCATGTAGTTTTCATCTTTGTTTAATAATAGCCAAATTTCCTTGCAAATCTAAGGGGTTTCTTTTTTTTTTTTTTTTTTTTTGAGACAGGCTCTGGCTCTGTTACCCAGACTGGAGAGCAGTGGCACAATCATGGCTCACTGCATCACTGCAGCCTAATCTCCTGGGCTCAAGTAATCCTCCCACTTCAGTCTCCCAAGTAATTGGGACCACAGGCACTTTCCACCACACCTGGCTAATTTTTTTTTTTTTTTTTTTTTTTAAGAGACACAGTCTCACTATGTTGCCCAGACTGGTCTCAAACTCCTGGGCTCAAGTGATCCTCCAGCCTTGGCCTCCCAAAGTGTTGCAATTGCAGGCATATGCCACTGTACCCAGTATTAATTTTAATTTAATTTTGTAGATATTTATATTAGAAACCTATATTATTTAAGGCACAGTATCACTGGTGATCACAGCGAGGCATAAGATGCAGCTTTTGTCCTTTAGTTATATTCTACCAGGTCACGGAAAACATTACAATACTATAACCCAGCCAACGTTTTTGGCACCAGGGACCAGTTTCGTGGAAGACAGTTTTTCCACGGATGGGGCGGGGGCGAAGGGAGGGATGGCTTCAGGATGAAACTGTTCCACCTCGGATTATCAGGCATTAAATTCTCATAAGGCGCATGCAACCTAGATCCCTTGTGTGCACAGTTCACATTAGAGTTCGCACTCCTATGAGAATCTAATGCTGCTGCTGTTCTGACAGGAGGTGGATATGCTTGCTCGCCCGCCTGCCGCTCGCCTCCTGCTGTGCAGCCTGGTTCCTAACAGGCCACAGACTGGTACTTATGCTCAGCCCAGAGATTGGGCACCTCACTGTAACCATAAACCAAGGAGAATGTGACAAGTGCTAGAGTGGAAATACAAGATACTATGAAAGCACAGATGAGTAAGGTTAATTTCAGCTGAGTAGGTAGGTAAATCTTTATAGGTGTGACCTGTGAACTAGAACATGAAGAATGATTAGGATTTTGTTCATTGAGGATACAGGAAAATGTTTCAGAAGAGGGAAATTGTGAGCAGAACCTTGAGGAAGGAAAGCATATGTTTGAAGGAAGTAGTTTGATTTCTTAGAATTGTAAAGTACATTAAAAATTGCCAGGATAGGTTTTGAATTCTAGTATTTTGAGTGATGGCTTCACTGTGGAGTGCTTTAGCTAATATGTTGAGAGAGTTTATATTACGGATACTGGGAAACCTTCAGAGATTTTAAAGCACAGGAATTGTAAAAGATTTGGGGGATCATTTTCAATGAGCAATTGTTTTTAATATTTTAAAGTCATAGTCTCTTTTGAGAGTCTTATGAGTACTATGGACCTCGTTCCCATTAAGAGGCACATGTACTGCTAGACACAAAAATTTCATATGCTCTCAGGAGGTTATGGAATTTCTCTTCCTTCATCTATAGATACGAGGTTCCAAGGATACTTGGCGAGTTTTTGTTCTGTCATAGTGTACTAGAGTGGAGGTCTTTTCTCATATCTGCTAGCCAAAAGTCTGGTGTTGGAGCAGGGGCAAAATACTATGCCAGTGGAGAAAACTGAACACAGACCTTTGAAAGAGGACTGTACTTGATTATGATAATGAAAAAAAGACAAGACAAGAGCTTCTGAAAACAGTGGTGGTAATTAAGCTGCCGGCCAGTAGGCTGCAGTTTGTAAATCTAGTCTCTGTTTTGAGTCCCGGACTTTTAAGTTTAAAGGGAATGGCATGGCTTGACCATCTGAGAGAGGGGAATAGGGAACATTTATATGATTTTTGTTGGTCGAGGTGGAAGAGGGGAGTAAATGAAATGCCATCATGTGTGTAGTGTGACTGTCATTCATTTAGCATTTGGGGCCAAACTACTAATTGCCATTAGCATCCTTCCCCTCTGTTCTCTCTTACAGGTCATTGTGACAATTTCAAAATGCCCCTCTGCACATTTTCAAATACCTGTAGAAGTAGATGGTATTGTTCTGGTTGAGAGAGCTTATTTGGAGGAAGTTTTAAATCCGGAACTTTGTGACACAGTTCTTCATGTTACACATCAGTGTGTCACAGCAGTCACTGGGACTTACGGATTAGGAAGAGAGCCTCACTTACATCTAATACATACATGAGACTTTCTTCTCACTTTAAAGGTCTTTAATGAAACACAAGTTCAAAAGCCTCCCTTTGTAATCAGATGCTTCGCAATACCAGGAAATTAATTTCCGAGTCCTAATGTTGAAATTAAAACCCATTTCTTCTCTTTCTAACCACAGTGGCCTTGGAGAATGGTGTATCATATTGTGCCAGTGTTCCCTAAACTCTGTGTGGTTTTATTTGGTTGTTATTCAGAAAACTATCTCTTGCTTTTGATAGTATGCTAGTTAAGTATGCTTTTCTTTTTATTTCAGAGGAAATATACTTTTTTCTAAACTTCCCAATTTCTGAGGTATTGATGTTAGTATTTTGGAGCTAGATTCAATATAAAAATCGTATAGCTGTTAGTAACTGCTTTGGTATGTTGGTTTTGCCAGATATGTTCACAGTCTTTATGATACTGAAAATAAATATGGAGGTTTCTGCTCTTACCCTTTTTTTTTTTTTTTTTTGAGGCAGAGTCTTGCTCAGTCGCCCAGGCTGGAGTGCAGTGGTGCAATCTCAGCTCACTGCAAGCTCCGCCTCCCAGGTTCACACCATTCTCCTGCTTCAGCCTCCCTAGTGGCTGGGACTATGGGCACCCGGCACCACGCCCAGCTAATTTTTTTTCTATTTTTGGTAGAGACGGTTTCACCATGTTAGCCAAGATGGTCTTGATCTGCTGACCTCGTGATCCACCCGCCTCGGCCTCCCAAAGTGCTGGGATTACAGACGTGAGCCGCAGCACCCGGCCTATTCTTTTTTTACTCTTTAAAAAAGTCTGTCGGATTCTTTCTCTGCTCAAGATTTACAGTAGACCATTAGGAATGGTATGATGTAGTTTCTGCTAAGGTGTGTAGTGTAGGTGATTTTTAATCCATTTGCCTCAAAAGAAGTATATCAAGGACTGCTAAGCATTTAACACATGGATTCTCATTTAATCTTTATGGTTGTCCTATGAAATAATTATTGTTACCATTTTAAAAATCAGATAACTGAGGCTGAAAAAGGTTAAGTAACTTGCCATATAGTTGTCCTATTAAATTATTGTTGTCGTCATTTTAATAATAGGGAAACAGGCTGAAAAAGGTTTAGTAACTTGCTGAAAGCCACATGGCCAGAAATGGAGAAGCTAGAATTTTAACCAATCTGTTTGACTTGAAAATTTGTTTCTCTCTTCACTTTATTTTTAAGCTTATTGAAAAATTACATGAGATTGTAACTTTGTGTACCTGTGAAATATAAAATATTTGGAAAATATTATAATTTGTTGGATTCTGATCTCTTTAGTGAGTTTTCAGTCACTATGTGCTTTGTGATTTTGTTTGATCTACCATTTACCACTAAGTTTCTCCCAGATAGGAATTTTGAAACATGATATAATTAAATAAATAAATCACCTACCCTGCGGTTTATTTTTGGTAGTCACACTTTTATCTAACAAATATTTTTGGAGTGCTATATGTCAGGCCCTGTGTTATGCTATGACAGTGATTTTTAAAATCTGGTGGTAAGGAAAGAAAGAACTTTGAATGTCAGGAGACATCTTTTATCCTCTTTGCCCTCTTAAGACTTAAGTCTAAAGTCTGTTAAGATTCTGCGTGAGATTTTGTATGAAAGATGTGACTCATATTACTTTTTTAAAAATATGTAAAACATTACTTTAGAAAAACCTTGAAGATATAGAAGATGAGGCCCTACTTAAGTCTTGGTGGGAAAGGGAGTACATGTAACTAGATACTTAAAATGTAGGACCCTCTGAACATTTTCAAGTGATGGTTTGGAGGTCTTGAAGATTTCATCTCCATATTTTCAAACATTATAGTGGCCTGTAATCTGAGAAATGTGTTTTGCATATCCCCATGGTAGAAACCAGCTTTCATTAAAGCATTATTTTTCACATAATGAATAATTTTTGCACTAACAGAAACCACTTGGTGAAATAGTAGGTAATGGAATTTCTAATAAGTAAGAATAATTTTTTCTTGTTTCCTCATCAAGCATATTGTGCATTCATTCATATATAAGGAATTCTGGTTAACTTATCCAAATTTTTTTTTCCGTTTCTGACAATATGGCTCCTGAATGTGTGGAGAAACCATTTCTCATGTAAAACACTTAAATACTGGATAACATATAAAAACATCTTGGCTGGGCGTGGTGGCTCACACCTGTAATCCCAGCACGTTGGGAGGCTGAGGCGGGCAGATCATGAGGTCAGGAGTTTGAAACCAGCCTTGCTGACATGGTGAAACCCCGTCTCTACTACAAATACAAAAATTTGCTGGGCATGGTGGCATGCACCTATAGTCTCAGCTACTCAGGAGGCTGAGGCAGAAGAATCACTTGAACCCGGAAGGCATAGGTTGCAGTGAGCCGAGATCATGCCACTGCACTCCAGCCTGGGCGACAGAGTGAGACTCCGTCTCAAAACAAAAAAACTTTTTAAAAGTATACTTGGACTTGCCTATAAGGAAAATAATCAGAAGCCAGAAATGGTGAGTGATGGTGATTACATAGAGATCTATGGAGCTGACATTTACCCTGAAGAAACCTACTTATTCCTAGTCACCTAGGGTCTGGCTCTTGACGTGTCATCCATGTTGAGAACAGGGTACACATTTCAAGCAAGACCTTAATAGGATGGGAATCAGATCAAAAACACTGATGACAAACTTATGCAATAACTGGAGATTTGATGACCTGGGCTTGGTTTTACATACAATTAGAGGTAAAGATCTTCTACCAGAGAGAATTCCTAGTCCTCCATCTTCTGTCTTGCAGATTTGGGGCTGGAATTCACTGTATGACCCATGCCAAAAATGTATTTTAATATAAGACTCCCCTGTTTGTAATGGAATGTAAAGAAATTTGTAAAATTTCTTCTGTAGAGAAATTTTACACAAACCTCAATTTTTGCAGAAAAAAGTTCCATGATCACTAAATATATAATCAGAAATCACTAAACATATTGAGAAATCAGTCTTAAAAAAGGAACTTGAGAATCAGACCCTTTAAGATTAATGTATGAATTATCACAATTTCCACATAACTCTATAGTTACAGAAAAGAGAATGGTCTTAGATATCAGACTCCAAATAATTAAATTTCTGAAAGTGAAAAACAGCAGATTAAATACTCGGTGGCTGGGCACAGTGGCTCACACCTGTAATCCCAGCCCTTTGGGAGGCCAAGACGGGCCAATCACGAGGCCAAGAGATTGAGATCATCCTGGCCAACATGGTGAAACCCTGTCTCTACTAAAAATAGAAAAATTAGTGGTAGTGCACGCCTGTAGTCCTAGCTACGCGGGAGGCTAAGGCAGGAGAATCGCTTGAACTGGGGAGGTGGAGGTTGTGGTGAGCTGAGATCGCACCACTGCACTCCAGCCTGGGGACAGAGCGAGACTCCGTCTCAAAACAAACCAACAAAAACTCAGCAGATGAGATAAAAGATAGATGTAGTTGATGTGTAAGGATGAGTGATCTGTAATATCTAAGGAAATTAGTGCAGAGAGGTAGAAGGGGAATGTGAAAGAGATGCTAACAGACATGGAAGATAAATTTTTTTACCGCTGAATTTTCAGAGTTTGCTGATATTAGTCTTTTGTTGAATGTATGTTTTGCAAACATTTTCTTACATTCTATAACTTCTTTCATTCCTGTAACAAGCTCTTTTGCAAAGCAAAAGTTTTTGATGATGTCCAGTTTATTAATTTTTCCTTTTATGGAGTGTACTTTTTTTTGAGAGTCTCACTCTGTTGCACAGATTGGAATGCAGTGCTGTGATCTTGGCTCACTTCAACCTTCACCTCCTGGGTTCAAGTGATCTTCCCACATCAGCCTCCCTAGTATCCACACATGCATGTGCTATCATACCTGGCTAATTTTTCTGTTTTTTAGTAGTGACAGGGTTTCACCATGTTGGCCAGACTTGTCTGGAACTCCTGACCTTAAGTGATCTGCCCGCCTGAGTCTCCAAAATTGTTGGGATTACAGACATGAGCCCCCAGCTCAGTTTTGATGTACTTTTGATTGTACTTTTGATGTCAAGTCTAAGAATTATTTGCCTAGCCTTATATCCTGAGAATTTTCTCATGTATTTTTCTAGAAGGCTTGCATTATTAAATTTTACATTTAAGTCAGTGGTGCGTTTTGAATTAATTTCTGTAAAAGGTATGTAAATGTTGTACATATTTGTGTACATTTATTTCTGGGTTTTCTTTTCCACTGATGTGTCTTAACCTTCTGCCAGTACCACACAGTCTGGATTACTGTGGCTAAATAAGTCTTAAAATCAGACAGACTGATGGCATCCTTTTTCAAAATGGTTTTAGGTATTCTAGTGTATTTGCTTTTCCATATAAATTTTAGAATAATCTTCTCTTTACAAAAATATCTTGCTGAGATTTTGGTTAAACAGCATATAAATTTGGGGAGAATTGACGTTTATACTATTTTGAGTCTTTGAATACTCTGATATTCCCGATATTGGTAATTTTTGTCTTCTCTCTTTTTTTTTGTCAGTCTTGCTTTGAATACTGGATGATAGATAATGTCTCTTCACTTTTTTAGGTATTTGATTATTTTAATCAGTTTTGTGTAGTTTTCAGCATATAAGTCGTATACCTCTTTTGTTAGAATTACACCTAAGTATTTTATTTTTACTTCAGCCTGTTGTAGATGGTATTTTACATTTTATTGTCCACATGTTCATTACTAATATATAGAAATACAATTGATTTTTGTATGTTATCTTGTATCCTGTGACCTTGCTGAACTCATCTATTAATTCTAAGATGTTTTATGTATAGACCTTGGATTTTCTACATAGTCATGTCATCTGGAAATAGGGACAGTTTCTCTTTTCTGATCTATATATCTTTTCTTTTTTAAAATTATTATACTTTAAGTTTTAGGGTACATGTGCACAACGTGCAGGTTTGTTACATATGTATACATGTGCCATGTTGGTGTGCTGCACCCATTAACTTGTCATTTACATTAGGCATATCTCCTAATGCTATCCCTCCCCGCTTCCCCCACCCCACGACATGCCCTGGTGTGTGATGTTCCCCACCATGTCCAAGTGTTCTCATTGTTCAGTTCCCACCTATGAGTGAGAAAATGCGGTGTTTGGTTTTCTGTCCTTGTGATAGTTTGCTCAGAATGATGGCTTCTAGCTTCATCCATGTCCCTATAAAGGACATGAACTCATCCTTTTTTATGACTGCATAGTGTTCCATGGTGTATATGTGCCACATTTTCTTAATGCAGTCTATCATTGATGGACATTTGTATATTTTGTGTGTATACAAAGACTTGGTTGATTCCAAGTCTTTGCTATTGTGAATAGTGCCACAGTAAACTTATGTGTGCATGTGTCTTTATAGCAGCATGATTTATAATCCTTTGGGTATATGCCCAGTAATGAGATTGCCCGATCAAATGGTATTTCTAGTTCTAGATCCTTGAGGGATTGCCACACTGTCTTCCACAATGGTTGAACTAGTTTACAGTCCCACCGACAGTGTAAAAGCATTCCTGTTTCTCCACATCCTCTCCTATCTCTTTTTTTTTTTTTTTGACTTATTGCATGAGCTAGAACTTCTACCACTATGTCGATAAGAGTGGTAAGAGTATGCATCTTTTCCTTGTTCCCCATCTTAGAGAGAAAACGTTGGCTTTCACTGTTATGTTACCTATAAGTTACTTATTTATGCTCTACCAAGTTGAGGACATGTCCCTCTTTTTTTTTTTTTTTTTTTCCCCTGAGAGTTTTATCATGAATGAATGTTAACTTTTTAAAGTGCTTTCTCTGTATTAAATGATAAAATTATGGGGCTTTTTTTGTGTTTGCCTGGTTTTGGTATCAAGGTAATACTGGCTTTATTAAATAAAGTTTTCTTTATCTTTTAATTTTTCTTTTAAAAAATATTTTAAATTTTCTTAATCTTTTATGTTTTGAGAGAGATTATGTGGAATAAGTCTTTAAAGGTTTGGTAAAATTCTGTAGTGAAACCATCTGCTCCTGGAGTTTCTTTTTTGAAAGTTTTAAAATGTTGAATTCAATTTCTTTAATAATAACAGGGCTACTCAGATTATCTACTGTATATTGTATGTGTTGTGGTAGTTTCTGTTTTTCAGGGAACTTATTGGTCCATTTCATACAAGTTTTCATGTAGAAAAATCTTTATATGTGTAAAATTTTTATATCTATATAAACTATATATAAAATATCTACATAGATATAGATTATAGATATCTATATAGGTCTATAGATATAAAATATCTATCTATAGATTAGATATAGATCATATAGATATGGATTATATAAAATTATATAGATATAGATTTTATCTGTATAAAAATCTTTATATGTGTAGAAAAATTTACGTGTGTAGAGTTGTTCATTGTGATCCCTTACTATCATACATTGTGTATGTTCAATGTGTATCCCTTACTATGCTTTTGATAGCTGTGGGTCTGTAATGATACCCCATTTCATTCCTGATATGAGTAATTTTTGTCTTCTCTCTTTTTTTTGTCAGTCTTGTTAGAAAATTGTCAATTTTATTGATCTTTTCAATGTGCTTTGTTGCATTGATTTTTCTGTTTTCAATTTCAGCAGTTTCTGCTCTTATTTACTTTGTCCTGCTTGCTTTATGTTTATTTTGCCTTTCTTCTTCTGAATTCTAGAGCTATAAGCTTAGATTGTTGATTAAGGCTTTTTCTTTTTTCTAATGTGTGTATTTAGCACTATAAATTTCCCTCTCAGTACTGCTTTATTTGTGTGTCAACATTTTGATATGTTGTATTTTCATTTAGTTTAATGTATTTTTTGTTTTCCCTTGAGACTTAACTTTCCCATGGATTATTTAGGTGTTTGCTGTTTAGTTTCCAAGTGTTTGGAGATTTTGCCTTTAACTTTCTGTTGTTGATTTCTGGTTTGATTCCATTGTTGTCAGAGAATACATTCTTTTTTATTTCGGTTATGTTTACTCTGTTGAGGGGTTTATATCTCCGGATTGGTCTATCTTGTTTGATGTTTTCTGGGCACTTGAAAATAATGTGTATTCTGTTGTGTTTGAATGGAGTAGTCTGCTACAGTCACCTAGATCCTGTTGGTTGATGATGTTAAGTTCTGTGAGTTTGTTGAATTCTATCTAGTGTTTCTATCAATTGCTGAAAAAAGGGTGGCGAAATATCCAACTATAATTATGAATTTATTTCTCTTTTCAGTGCTACTTCACACGTTTAGTTTTTACTTCACACATTTTGCAGCTCTATTGTTTAATGTATATAGGATTGCTTAGAATAGTTTAGGATTGCTATGTCTTCCTGATGGAATGACCCTTTTGTTATAATATAATTATCCCCTCTATTCTGATCATTTTCTTTACTCTGAAGTTGCTCTATTTTAATATCATCTAATGTAGAAATCCACTTCCTGCTTTCTTTCAATATTTCTATGAGATATTATTTTCCATTGTTTCACTTTCAGTCTGCCTATACTATTTGAAGTTAAAGTTTCTTCTAGACAGCATATGTTTGGTTCATGCTTTTTAAAATCCATTATTGGTGTAGACTACTTACTGTCATGTAATTATGGATATAGTAGGGCTTAAGTCTACCTTGTATTTTACAGTTCAAAATTTTCCATTTGGTTCTTTTTTTATATCTTATATTTCTTTGTCCTTGGACTCTTTTTGCTGAGACTTTATATTTTTTCATTTTTCTATTATGTTTTTAATTACTTGTTGAAGCATTTGTATGATAGCTACTTTAAAATGTGTCAACTAATTCTCAACATCTCTGTCATTTTGGTGTTTGCGAGTATTGATTGTGTTTTTGCATTCCATTTGAGATCTTGGTTTGACAAGTGATTTTTTAACTTGAAACCTGGATATTTTGGGTAGTATATTATAAAACTCTGCATCTCTGGATCATATTTAAATCTTCAGTTTTAGCTAGCTTACTCTAATGCTATTCTAAGAGAAATAGAGCTGCTACCTTCTTACTGCCAGGTACAGGTAGAAATTGAATTTTCTACCCTGCATCCATTGACATTTAAGGAAGGATATCCCTTGTGACTGCTGGGCAGGGATGAGAGTTCTGGGTTCCCACTACACTTTTACTGATGCTTTCTTGTCTGAAAGGGATAGGAGTGCCTTGTTACCACTGGGTGATGGTGAAAGCCCGGACTCTTCACTAGGCCTCCTCTATATCAACCTAGGGCAGAAGAGGATTGGCTGCTTGTTACTACCTGACGAGAGCAGAAGTTCATGTTACCTGTGTGGTTTTGGTTTCCACCAGCATTGTAGGAATTGAGAGAGAGGCTTTATTATATCCTGGTAAGGGTGGACATTTTAGGTCTCCATTCAGTCTTTGCTGGCATTGGTAGGAGTTGGGCTATAGTTTTTTCAGTGGTTTTTAACTGGAGTAGAGTGTTTATTTTCTAAGAGTTTTCTGTTTTGTGAGGCTCCTCCTTTTCTTTGTCTTTTGGCTAGAGAAAAGGCAGGGTTTTGTTGGGGCTTTTTGTCTGCCCCCATTGTTGTTTCTGGTTACTAGCTTCTTCAGCTCCAAGTTTGGAATATATTAGGCAAAAAGAAACCCAGAGAACTCACCACCATGTAATTCCTCAGGTTTCCACCTTTCAGGGTCTTGTGTTTATTTTCTATATAATGTTCAGGCATTTTAGTTGTACCTAGAAGAGAGTGAGTGTGAAAAGTTCATTGACTGCATCCCACTCAAGTTAGTGCCTCTTTTATCTGCACCACTTTAGAATCAAACTCTTTGAAAGTATTCATCTATACTTATTTTCTCCAGTTCCACTCTTCATTCTCTCTTAAACCTATTCCAGTAAAATTTCTATCCCTATCACTCCTTCAAAACAATTCCTGTCAAGGTGTCATTTACAAGTAAATACTAAAAGCAAAAATATACATGTATGTTTGAACTGTAAGATCTTTATTTTTTTAAATTTTTAGGTTTGGGGGTACATGTGAAGGTTTGTTACATAGGTAAAGTAGTATCACAGGGTTGATTGTGCAGATTATTTCATTACCAGGTATTAAGCCTATTACTCAACAGTTATCTTTTATGCTCCTCTCTCTTCTCCCACCCTCCACCTTCAAGTAGACCCCAGTGTCTGCTGTTTCCTTCTTTGTGTTCATAAGTTCACATTTAGCTCCCACTTATAAGTGAGAAAATGTGATATTTGGTTTTCCAGCATTAACTTGCTAAGGGTAATAGCCTCTAGCACCATCCATGTTCCCGCAAAAGATATGATCATGTTTTTTTGTTTTTTAATGGCTGTATAGTATTCCAGAGCATACATGTACCATGGTGTATACGTATTTTCTTTGTCCAGTCCATCACTGATGAGCATTTAGGTTGATTCCATGTCTTTGCTATTGTGAATAGTACTGCAATGAACATTCATCTGCATATCTTTATGGTAGAATGATTTATATTCCTCTGGGTATATATCCAGTAATGGGATTGCTCCATCGAATGATAGTTCTGCAAACAATACTTATCAAAACTTGTGGTTGCAGCTAAAGTTGTATTAAGAGGGAAATCTATAGCCTTAAATACTATATTAAATGAATTAATTCTGGCAAGAAAAACAAAAAAGCGATGAAGATAATGTTAATGCAAATTAGAAAATGTTATAAATTTTAATCATATTTAAATAAACATATATAAAATAATCTAGTTATCAGAAAAGTATGGGACCACAACATTCAAAAAGAAATAGAAAATCTGAATGGCCCTATGACCATTAAAAATGTTGGTTTATTAGTTAAAAGTCTTCCTTCCCTCAGTACTCACCTGAGTGTGGACAGATGATAATTTCAGGGTTACATAAGCTTTTTCAAAAATCGGGGGAAAAAGTAGCAATTCTCTTTTCATTTTCTGAGTCTTATGTACTACAATCTTGTTAACAAAACTAGCAAGGAGAGTAAGAATGAAATTTACAAGCTAGTCTCACTTAGGAAGATAGCAAAACAGTCCCAAAATCTAGCAATGTATAAAACAGGTAACATGACCAACTTTGACTTATTCTAGAAATGCAAGGTTTAATTAATATTAGAAAATTGTCCAAAATATTTACACATTAATGAAATTATGTTACTACACATCATAGGCCTTTGCATTATTGATTTAGTGTAGTCTTAGTTAAATCCGAGAATGCCAGGTGTCTGGAGAGCTTGTTGAATAACTAAAATTCAGTTTTGAGTGGAATACTGTGGACCACAGTAGATGGCACAATTAATTTGATTAAAGGGAGTCAGATGGTTTCTCAGAGGTGGCAAAATGTGAGTTAAGTCTTGATGAATAATATTTTTATCAGCATGTTTGAGATTTCGAGTAGAAATAATGGGTGCTGAAGCATGGCTGTGGCATTTGGGAATGGTAAGTGATATAATTAGAGCATGGTAAGGTTATCAGGAAGTGGCAGGAGATGAAACTAGAGATTTGTGAGAAATTGTGAAAGGCCTTGACTGCCTTGCTTCTTGCTAAACAGTGGAATTTATCAACCCACTGAGAGAAAGCCAGTTAAGATTTTTGAGCCTTCCATATATTTAGCTGCTTATATTTAATGTGTTGTCTTTAAAAATAACACATGATTTGTTGTTTGCATGCTTTTGCATATGTAACTTATTTGAAGTTAAGTGCTTCTGCTGATTAACTTTTTGTTCACAAAAATATAGGGATCTGGATTTCTGACTGGACCACTTAATATAATGTATTACTTTCTGCTGTGTTATGTCCTAAACTTTTAAAACCACTCAGGACTAACATCTTTCACCAAACTGTTACCTAAGAACTTTCTAAAGAAGTATGTGACAAAGGCATGTTTCATTTCATTTGCTCTGTCATTTTTAGCTGTATATGTGATAAAACATGTTTTAATACATCTCTTTTTAACTTTGATTTTATTGGAATTTTTGAATGTTTGTTTTTAAGAAAAGTAATTGCAGTGAACTTTCTTTGATTCCCAGGTTTTCTTTTTTCCCCTTTTTTCTTTTTTTATTGCATTGGTAGATGCAAGGCAAGAAATTTATTACTATAAATTTGTGACTCAGAATTTTAAAACTAAATTAACTTCATAAATGCATTCACTTTTTTCTTAATGGATTCCTTCTAACCCCCAATGATACTTTTATTTGATTTTCTTGATTATGTAATTTGTTTGCTGTTTCTTTTATTTAAGGTGTGACTGCACAGAAAAGTTACAAAACAAATTTGACTTTTTGCGCTCACAGTTGAATGATATTTCATCATTTAAGAATATCTACAGATATGCCTTTGATTTTGCAAGGGTAGGTGCAATTTTCTTGTTTTGTTGTTTTAATCGCTTTTCATCTTGAGACCACACTTAGGAAAACTTTTTCACTTACATTTTAGGATAAAGATCAGAGAAGCCTTGATATTGATACTGCTAAATCTATGTTAGCTCTTCTGCTTGGGAGGACATGGCCACTGTTTTCAGTATTTTACCAGTACCTGGAGGTATGTTTTTTTTTTTGAATTTTGAAAATATTATTTTAAAACTTAATCTGAAAGTTATACTTTTGAGGAACAAGTAGATTTTTAATAGTATGCTTAAAAAAAACTCCTTGAGTAGAGAAAAAATTCTAAAATATGTACATATCAGTTATTTTTAGATGTTCATGTTTGTTAATATATTTTGTACCTAAGATACCTTCAATCCTACCCCCCTCCCTGCCCCAATAAAAGAAACCTCCAAGAAATATACTGTAGCACAGACATTTGTCATGCAAAGTTAGTTTCTCGGGGTTTTCGTAAGAGAGAATTAATGCTAGCACGCAAATCTTAAGCTTCTAAATCTGATTTTCTTTTGTTATACAGGGTCTTAAGCTGAAATGTACATAAGATAACCAATTTAGTAATACAACTTTCCTTTTCTACTTAGGCTCAATCTAAAGAAAGAGAATAAAGCTATTCATATTTTATGTCCACAAATATGAGAATGACTATAATAGTATACTTAAATATGCTGGTTACTAAAAAGTTGTAAGCTGAAATGATGAAGTGTTCTTTTAGAAGGTTTATCATAGCACCTACTATAGGCAGTGATTCTAAGAAGATGCTATTCTTTTTTTCCATTGCTTTCTTTGTCTAGTTTTTTTTTTTTTAAACTGTTTCTATGTCTTTGTAATTTTAGGGTTATTGGTATAGTTCTCACCATATCTTGAATACAGATGCTTTTTCCTTTGGAAATAATTTATCATAAAGCACATTGCTTATAGCAACTTCCCTTTTCCCAGAGTAGTAAAAGTTGTGATATAAGACAATGATATCAGCCAGACGTGGTGGCTCAAACCTGTAATCCCAGCACTTGGGGAGGCCAAGGTGGGCAGCTCACTTGAGGCCAGGAGTTCGAGACCAGCCTGGCCAACATGGTGAAAACCCCATCTCTACTAAAAATACAAAAAAAATTAGCTGGATGTGGTGGTGTGCACCTGTAGTCCTGGCTACTCGGGAGGTTGAGGCACGAGAATTGCTTGAACCAGGGAGGTGGAGGTTGCAGTGAGCCAAGATTGCACCACTGTACTCCAGCCTGGGTGACAGAGCGAGACTCTGTCTCAGAAAAAAAAAGAGAGAGAGAGAGAGAGAGAGTGATATGAAAAGGTCTTACATGAATGAGTTTTATGCATGATTCAATCTTTAAGTCCTATAAATTATTTTTGATGAATGGTATCTATTTTCTTTCTATTAGTAGTTTGGGGCAAAAATAAATTTAACTGAATGTAAAAATATTCAGCTCTATGGGGAGCTGAGAAGAACTAAATATTTTCAGACACTTGTGCAGGTTGTTTGGCATACATTTTAAAAAATCTTTATAACACCATTTTGAATTAAATTCTATCCCCCATTTAACAAATGAGGAAGTGGTTTCTATTCTTAAGTAACTTTCCCAAAATCACTCAATTAAGTGGGAAGGTTGGGATTTAAATCAAAGCCTATACTCTTTCAGTTGTCTCCAAAGATACCAAACTCAAAATGTGGCTAACCAGTAAATCTTAAGCAAAGAAATGATTTACTAGGAAGCAGCATAAGATAACATACTGGATGTAGGAAATGTTATATATCGTGATCTCATTGGTGGTAACACAAGTATATACATATGTAAAAGTTAGTTTTATCCTTACTATTAGTACTCAGTGCTCTTACTGTTCCTCAAAAATGAAAAAAAAAGTAAGAAATAGATGATGTTAATATGTAAATGCCCATAAGGAATCTCTTAAAACACAAATAATTAAAAGAATAATAAATGTTTTAGGAAAAACCAAATGACAAAAAAAGTTATAACTTAGTTTACTAAATTGAGTAAATGATGTTTGCTTAAATATTTAAATACAAATATTTAAATCATTTTTTGCAGCAATCAAAGTATCGTGTTATGAACAAAGATCAATGGTACAATGTATTAGAATTCAGCAGAACAGTCCATGCCGATCTTAGTAACTATGATGAAGATGGTGCTTGTAAGTATAACATAGCATGTTCCTTTGAAAATAAAATTTCCAAAAATATTAAATGAGAGTATGGATTTATGTAGTATTAGCATAGAGGTTTAAAAATTTTGTAATAGTAACATTATTTAATCATGTGGGGGATGTGGGAGAAGTAGAGAGAAAGCTTAGATTCAGCAGTATTATATAAAATCTATGCTGGTAGGTGAAATGTGTTCAGTTCCTCAGTAACCAAACATTTTAGCTAAATTTAAATTATAATTTTTGCATCCAGAAACTAAAATTCAGCTTTGTTTCTGTCTTTCCTGGCATTTGCCTATGGAAGGAAAGTACAGTCATGATTTTTAAAATATAACAGCAAAACAATCAGCCACAATAGAAAAAGCTTTAAAGAGTTGTTGTAATATTATGCTACCCATTAACATTATGGCAAATAATGTCAGTATAACTTCTCTCTGAAAACTGTAAATTGATTGTGAGTAAACTGATAGTGAAATAGTTATAATTTTTTAATCCCTCAAGTTAAAGTATCTGTCCCTACTCCTTCATGGAAAGGCTAGAATGCCATAAAACAGGATTTTGAAATAATGATAAATTAATTAGATAAACCAAGTTAATTCTGTAGAACTATAAATTATTTTCAGTTCCCACCACCATTTTGGTTGGTTGCATGTGTTTTCAGTGTTCAGAAGGGTTACAAGGAAAAGTACATTCCTATAAACTTAAACTGAAATTTACACTTTTTTTCTGTGACACTGAAAAAATAAAGTAACAGAAGAAGGGATAACTTTATTTCTTCCTACATATATTTTGTCCTCTCTCTACAAGATGATATAAAATTTAGTATTATTGTAAAGAATACCTAGCAGCAGTAACCTGGCAGCCCAAAGGCTATATATGGCCTGTAGATGTGTATATTTATGTATTTTGTATCAACATTTAAAACTAGGAGATTTTGTATTAAAATACAACTTTTAGATTTGTTTGAAAAATTTAAAAAGTCTGACAAAACTGTACCTTTATAGTACTCCTTTATAGGAGTCAGAGGCTAGAGGCAAGTATTAACTGTGTTGGACTTGCTTTTCAGTTTGACAGTTCATGGTATGCCAACACCTAGGCTGGGCTGTTTTTCAGTTGCCATTTATTATCATACTTGCTCTGCTGTTTTTCTTACAGTAGAGAAACATGTCTGTCAAAAACAATGGAAAAAGACCACCAGAGGATTATGTGTTTTAAGAACAGAGCAAGCATATTTCTTTGTGGCAGTGATTTTTCCTACATTTAAACAAAATAAACACTGAGCTCATTTAAACTGCCTACCTGGCTCTGTCAGCAAATGAGTTTGGACCTCTCCTGCATTACAAAAATATATTTTTTAGAATAGTACGTAGCTCATTAGTCAGATATTCATTAGGCACTTGCTTTGTGTTCAGCTTTGTACTACATCCTGTTATTGGAATAAAGTAAGTCTCTATTATAGTTGATCCCTCTCAACAAGCTTATACACTTCTTGGGGAGGCAACATAGAAATATTACCTTCAACACTTTTCAGATTGTTTCATAATTACATGCCAGAATGCTTTGGACACTTAGAAAAAGGGAGAGATTTCTATTGACTCAGTTATTGGAGGGTTCATGAAACACCTTGAGAAGGAAGTTGCTATAGATACCGTTGTTCCTTGTGTATTTAAGGGCAAAAAAGAAAAGGCTAATAAAGAAGCACCATTAAATGGAATAAAGTGACTAGAAGTAGAACACCCAAAGAAGGGAAGGGTCAGTTCTCTGTCATTGCAGAGCTCGTGGGGAGTTTGTTTTATAATTGGAGAGATGAGTTCACTGAATTCTGACAAAAATTGTTTCTTTTTTTCTAGGGCCTGTTCTTCTTGATGAATTTGTTGAGTGGCAGAAAGTCCGTCAAACATCATAGCAAGAACTATTGTGAAGAAAATGCAAACCTTTTGATTCCCACGTGTATACAAGCTAATGTGATGAGGGGGAAAAAAATCCGACGGGTGCATTTTCATTCATGTGAAAGACTTCTCATAGTACTTTTTTTTCCTTTTTTTAAAGGAGGTTTTTCTTGTTACATGTGATGGGCATTGAGCCACACCTCTTCTTAGACTGAATATTGAAGTTTTTGTTTTGAGTTATGTTTATAACATTTATTTCAGAACAATAAAGATTCAGATTTGTGACAAAGGCCTTAAAGTGAAGATGTCCCTTGAGTGTCAGAGTGGTATTTATTTTTGTAAATTTGAATTTTTGGATTTTTGAGGTTCCCATTCACCCTGAATTTATAGAATTTTCAAGATTTTAAACAGTCTTAATATTTGGCAACGTAGTCTGCTGATGGTATGGCTCATTATAGTCATCTCTGCACAGTTTGGAAGACTGTTGGCCTTGACTTCTGGGATAATGATTTGCTGATGCAGCTAATAAACATTTCTAGGTATTGGGAAAATGCTCCTACTTTTAGCTCTGGGTTTCTATAAAAGCTGCCAGGGTCTTATGCAGATGTCTTATCTCAGAGAGTTTAGAATTGGAAAGATCGTGTCCAGTTTTGTTTTCTAAAAAACTTGTATTATTAAGTTGTATCATCATTGTTACTGTTGATAGTGGCATATTTATGATATTTTTAACTGTCATTATATAGGGAATTTTGTTTAAAGCACCTTTTTTTTTTTTTTTTTTTTTTTTGCCTTAAGAGGACGTTAGCTCTGATATGGATTTAGTTAAGATACATATAGGAAAAGAAGACAATAGAATAAGGAATCATGAGAGAACTCTGGGTGTAATTGTGCACAACTCAGTAGAGCCATTTACATTGGTAGTATTGCAGTATTGCTAATTATCACAATTTTCTGCCTGTTGGTAATAAAGTGACTTGAGGAAAGGGAAGCCTTTCCTAATTCATATAAAAGGCACTTTTGTACTAGCAGCAGGCCTGTTTGTGCATTCCTTTTCAAACCATCCAGTATCCCAGTGATAGGAAAACTTTGTTCATATTCATAGACCAGTCACAACTTCAGTAATGTTTCTAGTGTCATTGTATGAGTAGAGAGAAGTAAGGAGATTATTTTTCCATAATAAGGGAGTGTTTCTATTAGGATTTAAGATAAAGGTTGATTTTTCAGTGGTGAATTTGTTTAAAGAATGATTTTTCCATATTGATTACCTAAGGGGGAATGACATTTTAAAGTGTTTTGTTTGCTTTTTAGTTAATGAGCTGGGAAAAAAATGATTGCCAATGTTTTACTTGCCTTCTTAATAAGATTACTTTGTATAGTAATCTTATTAAAACACTCATAATAGTGGGAGATGGTTTTCCTAAATGTCTTATAGAAAAGGATAATACAGAATGCTCCTCTTAAGTATTAGAATCACTGAGGTATGAATTGAGCATACCAATGGTGTTAGGATTTAATATTATGAATGATGTTTTAATATCAAATTTATTATAAGGAAAGCATTTACATTTGTAGACCTTTGAATTTATAATTTAATTGACTCTTCAAGGTACATCTGAACTGAAGAATATATCCCTTTTTGTTAAATTCCAAAACATATAAGCAAAATCGTATAAATTGTCACATTTGTAACCTAAACTAATGGTAATATCGGGTTTTCATCTTCAGTATTTGAGTAAAATAGGAAACACTTAAAGCTTATAGAAGAAATGTTTTTTAAAAAGTATATATATGAAAGCACAGGCATCCTTGGTATAGGCAGGGGATTGATACCAGGACCCTTATGTATACCCAAATCTGCGCATACTCAAGTCCTGCAGTCATCCCTTTGGAACCTGCCTGTGTGAAAAGTCAGCCCTCCCCGTGTGTGTACTGTTGCATCCCAGGAATACTGTGTTTTCAATCCATGTTTGGTTTTAAAAATTCTGCGTATAAGCAGACCCACACAGTTCAAACTCATGCTGTTCAAGGGTCAACAGTATTTACTTTGCTTACTTTTCCAAAGATACCTTTAAGACTTTTTGAGTCTGAAAATGAAATTTACTTTCTTTTTTCACTTAAAGTCAACCGTCCTATCCGACCCTAGCCATACTTGGAGTCCAGTACCACTGTGGCCATGCTTGTTTTACTCTGTTGCTCCATCTATTTATCTTACCTTTCTTAAAGTTACAACATTTGCCTACTTTGAAGGCAAATTTACTCTGCCTGATTAATCAGTCAGGGTGTGGGCTGTGTCCCTTCTTGTCTTTCCTTTGTTAGTTTTGAATAGCTTTTAATTTACTGGGAAATTTATGATCAAAATGTTAAGTGATATAAACAAAGAATACAATATTAAGCACCCTGCAGTATAAAAAAGTCTAACTGTTGTTAGACTTTTTTTTTTGACTAGTTAGCTTTAAGTGCCTTCCCACGAATCCTGTTGTAAAATTTTCAGAACTACTTCCTTTGTACAGGATGAAATACTGTATGGTGCTTTATAACATGGAGTTGAGTTGTTTCTATAAGAATATTATACAAATGTAATACTACTGGAAGAAAGTAGAGCCAGATGTTGATTTGAAAAGATTGCACCCCCCCACTCCTCGGGGCCAATAATTCTTAATAAGGTATGATGTTAATACCTCTAGGAAATTGCCAGGGATTCAGGTGACAGTGTGTGATGAAAATGGTATATTGTGTGCTGGTCTGACTGCATTACCATGTTTGTCTTCTCTTGTCTATGATTTCTTATTTCTTAAATGCTGCTGATAAAATTCTTGATATAATACATTTTTGACAGTAGTAGCATTTTTATGTATAATGTATAGGTTTTGTTGGTTTTTACTCAGAAGCACTCTAGATCAGTGTTTCTTGAACTGCAATTTGAGAGCCTTCTTTGGGAATGTTAGATTGAGGAGTATTTCTCTTAAATACAAATGCCTTTTCATCTAGCAAACCAAAAATTTATCTTAACATTGAATGCCATCACTCGGGGTCAGGGTGGAAACATTTCACTTTGAAGTATTTCTTCAACAAAACGTGTCCTATCTGCCAGCTTGCTAATGTGAAATTATGAAAGGATTTATTGAAGTATATGTTCAGTTTGAAGAGTAATTGGTAAGAATGCCAGGTGTTGTTGTTCTGCCCTCTTAAAGAAGTGTACTTAAAACTGTTGTGATAATAATTCATCTCTGATAAAACTTTGTTCTGGCCTTCAAGGCTCCTACAGCATAATGTTTTAAATGTCTAAAGCATCAGATAAATTGAGGGCATTTTAATAAAAAAAGGAAAACTAAATGCCTTTCTTTGTTAAAGCAAAAGGCCAAAAAAAAAAAAAAAAAAAAAAAAAAAAAAAAAAAAACCAAAAGTCTTACTCCTAAGGAATTCTTACCTCTAAGGAGGAATCCTTCCCTCTTGAGGAAATACCACTTTTTGAGTGACATTAGAAATCATCACAAGGAAACATTTCAAAGAAAGGATCATTTTCTTTTCAGGAGAAAGAGGAATAACAATTTCATTAACTCTTCCTCAAAAGGAAAGGCTAGTCTGAATTATTAAGTATTCTGGATTGTATCATTTTTTAGTATAGTTTTATTACTTTAGGAATATTTGGTAAGAACCTGGTAAACCTAATGTTTAAGATTTGTTCTTTTTTGTTAATAGACCTGTGGTTAGTGCGGTGGAAGCCCAAAAGGCAGTCTAACTTATGATAAACTTAGAGACTGTGGAAAGATGAATTTCTGCCCCAAACCTTGGATAAAGGGTCAATAATATAATTGTAGAGATTTTTCTAGTGAACTTTTACTTCACTGGAGCAAATCTTTAGATCTTTTAAAGCACGGTTTATTTACCTTTTTACAAACAGCAGTCTTAAAACTGATGGATCATACATTCATTTGCTGTGTCCACCTTATAATCTTTTAGATTCTATTAGTAAAAATAGTGTTTCCTTGGCTCTTTTTCCTGACCAGTTGTTATTGGTGTGACCATTTTCTTTTTAGGATTGATGAGACATTTTGCTATGTATGCTATGTCGTGTATTAGAACCTTCTATAATATGGCTCATTTTTACATGGTTTCTGATTTACCATGCGTGAAATATTCCTTAAAATCATCAAGTAACACTATAGTGAGGTTAGACTTTAACATAAGTATTGAATCTTGTTTTATAATGCCAATTTTATTGAAGCTTTGTTGTATTTATTTTATGGATCTATGGTCCATAAATGGGAGTTAGTAGCAAACATTTTGTTAAAAATGTCTTAGCTTTCCCCTAAATTGTATCATTTTGTAGAAGTTTTATCCTTCTGTGGTTTTTCTGGCTTTCTGAGCTTTAAAGTGTTAATGAATTCGTACTTCATGGGTTTGGTTTTAAGTATTAGATTACAATTATGGATTTTTAAAAGGTAATAAATACTTGAAGTGAATATATATAGACAGCCGGATTTTCCGAAAACTGGGCTGTGTGTGTTTTAGATTTGAATATTAGCCATAATTAACTTTTTTTTTTTTTTTTTTTGGAGACAGGGTCTTACTCTGTCACCCAGGATGGAGTGCAGTGGTGCAGTCTCGGCTCACTGCAGCCTCCACCTTCCGGGTTCAAGAGATTCTCGTGCCTCACCCTCCCAAGTAGCTGGGATTACAGATGCCTGCCACCGTGCCCAGCTAAGTTTTGTATTTTTTTGTTTGTTTGTTTTAGTAAAGACGAGGTTTTACCGTGTTGGCCAGACTGGTCTCAAACTCTTGCCCTCAAGTGATCCCACCCCCTTCAGGCTCCCAAAGTGCTGGGATTACAGGTGTAAGCCACCATTCCTGGCAAAGAATTAACTTTTTCACGTAGAAAATAGATCACAGATAAAAGCTCCTCACATATTTTGAAAGTCAAAAGAAAATTTGCTGTTGCTAACAATTGCCTTTGAACCATGAAAGAGGATAAACTAACTTGATTTGAGCAACTTGTCATTTGAGACTTAAACTAACTTACCAAACTTAGCAGAATTGAGTATTGACTTAAATGAAGTTAGTTTATATAGATACTTTACTATTCTGTCATGCAAATAAAATGGCTTAGAGCAAGTTCATACACAGCTACTTTTATCTGCAAATGTAGAAATCTTACCTTTTTGAAATTTACGTTATTCCCTGAAACTATGCATATTGAGAGCGCGTTTATAAAAGTATTATCTGAGAAACCTGAGTTTGATTTTCTTTTTGTGACATTCCTGTTAATGTCACTTTTAAACAAGACATTTAACCTATGTCATCTTCAGTTTCTTCTGTAAAATGGTGATGATAATGATACCTACCAATATTGTTGTGAAGTTCAAATAGGGCCCTGTCCACAGCACTTAGCTATTAAATGAATGCATCTTGGTACTTGAACAAGTGGTTAGTTATGATAGTTTATTTTTTTCTAACAAATTTATCTTATAAAAAGAAATAGCCAGGATTTCCTGTGTTATCCTGCCATTTTTTATAATCAAAATTATTAATATTCTCCTTAGACTAAATCATTAATTGAACAAACCTCAAGCATCCACTATATGCCAAGAAGTATTCTAGGCCTGAATATATTGCAGGGCACAAAACAAGACAGTTATTTCTGGACCTTATGGGATTTTTATTTTAATTGGTTAGTGAAATAATTTATCATTTGGTGACAAGGTTATGTGGGGAAAATAAGTTGAGGAAGGGGCCCAGAGAGTGTGTGAGGATAGGATTACTGTTTAGTAGACTGTACACTGATATGTGACATTGAGCAGAGACCTGAGGAAGTGAATGGTTGTGCAGTGTGGATATCTGGGAGGAGAGCATTCTAGGCAGAAGGAATATTACATGCTAAGGCCCTTAGCTGGTACAGAGTGTAAAGAAACAGCAAAGAGATCAGTGTGACTGTAGTGAACAAGAATAGCATTTTAGGAAGAACTGGAAAATGAACTGAGAGAGATTGGGAGTAATAATCCTGCCTGATTGTAGGTAATTATATAGGGCATTATAGCCCTTTCTCAAGAGTTGGACTTTACTGAGTGAGCTAGCAAGCAGTTAGGATTCGGATCAAAGCAAGGATGGAAGCAGGTAGTAGTAGGAGGATAAAATATGGTAAATCCAGGTGACAGATGGTACAATTTGAGACTAAGAGTAATGGAAATAATAAGTGGTCAGATTCTGAATGTATTTTGGTGGAAGCACAATAAGTGGTCAGATTCTGAATGTATTTAGTGGAATGTATTTTGGTGGTGGCACCAAAAGGATATGCTGATAGAATGTATGTGGGGTATGAAAAAAAGAATGATCAAGGTTTTTGGCTTGAAGAATGAAGTGGGCATTAGTAAGATGGGGAAGATTCAGAGGAGCAGGCTTAAAGAGGTAGATTGAGAGTTTGCTTTTGGATGTGTTATGGTAGACTTGTCTATCAGATGTCCAAAGGAAAATGTAGAGTGGGCAGTTGGATATTTGAACCTGGAAAAGTAGAGGTCTTGGCTGGAGATAAATATATTTGGAAGTCATCAGTGGGTAATCTTATTTTAAGGCAGGATATGGATGAAACCACTTAGAGAGTAAATGTAGCCAGAGGATAGAACTTAATTGAAGACATCTGCTCAATGAAATTCAAGGCCAACTTTTGTGATTTTTCAAATAGAAATAAAATGTTAACATTTTCTACCACACATATACAAACCATATAGTGTTATAGAAGCACTAAGATTGAAAAAGCAAGATTGATAATAGTTACCAAATATGTAAGTAAATGGCAAATTAAATTGAGGAGGGAGTGTCACTTCATTCTTGGAATGAAGCTTTTTGTTTTGAAATAATACAGTTTTTTATATTAAGAATAACATCTGGAGTGCTAGTTTCTTTTTCTCATTGTTGGAAATTGCTATTCCAATTCAATTTGACAGTTTTAGCACTAGAGGGCAGGCTTGCTTCTAGATTGTGAAGAGTTCTAAATGAATTAATATAGCCAGACAGCGCAGGTTGAACATCCTTAACTCAAAAATCTGAAATTCAAAATGCTCCAAAATCCAAAACTTTTTGAATGTTGACATGATACCACAAGTGGAAAATTCCATACCTGACCTTATGTGAGGGGTCACAGTCAAAATGCAAGTGCACAACAGTTTACTCTGTTCCCAAGAGAAAAATAAAATTAGCTTCAGGCTATGTGTAAGAAGTGTATATGAAACATAAATGAATTTCATATTTAGACTTGGGTCCCATCTGCAAGATATCTCATTATGAATATGCAAATATTCAAAGATTGAAAAAAAAAAAGTCTAAAACACTTCTGGTCCCAAGCATTTTGGATAAGGGATATTCAACCTGCACCTACATTCATTCTCAATGAATGCAGTTGTTTCTTATGTGACAGGTTTGCCATCTACAATGTTTTTTTCTAGTGCTGGGAAAGCATAAAATAAGGCTAATTGATTTTAGTACATCTAGGACTGGCAGTTGATACTAATATACATTTGAATATAAAGTCCAAGGAAATTCAAGTTTAGCTTACTGTAATTATACTCAGATTTGATATAGAGGGCCTTCTACCACATATATGAATATTAAAGTCAGTCAGAAGAAATCCTGGACATGAAAACATTTTTTTCAGGATCAACTATATGCTGGGTACTATTATATAAGTGGGGCTACAAAGATGAATAAAATATAGTCCCTGCCTAAATAAGCTTTGTCGTAGCATCTTACAGCACTTAATATCTTGTGCTGTATCTGTTTAAATGTCTTTTTCCCTTCAATAATGGAAATCCTGACTCACTTATTTTTGGTGCCTCCAAGTGCCCATCACACAATTCAGTTTATAGTGTTTGAACATACGAATAATGAGAGAGATAAAAAGAAAACAGGGTCAGGGAATTGGGGCCTTTGAAAAAACCTGTTTTCACATTTTTACCCTTAGAGAGAGGCTTTTCCTGTTAACATATCTAAAGGCGATTATGGAGACAATTCTAACCTTCTATCTTTGCTCCCACTTCTTCTGGCAGGCTTTACCCCCATTCCTCAAGAGCAGTTATTGGCAGCCATAGAGAGTGGGAGGTCAGGCCTTTTTTATAGTCATTGGAGTAAACAGGAGAGATAGATGTGGAAATTGGGAGGTTCTCTCTATCTGGTTTACATCAGTTTGAGAAGTTTGATGTGAAATGGAACCTTCTGAAATGAGGTTCTTCTTTTTCCCACTTTTCACCTGGAAATTTTTCCCATACATGGTCCTCTTGCTCCCCTGATCCTTTTAGGGTCCCTATTTCTACATGCTAGTTCTTTCATTTCCTTGTCTGTAACATGAGGATGATAATAGTCCTTATCTAATAGGATTATTTTGAGGATGAAATGAAATACATGCAGTAAATATTAGTTACTCTTTGCTATCTGGAAAAATATCAGTTGAACCTCATAGGATGGACTTGTGTTCAATAAGTGTTATTATATATAGTAGAGTCAAATGGAAAAATTGACCCACTAAGATACATTTTTTTTCATTGATACATAATAGATTATTTGGGGGGTACATGTGATAATATGGTATATTCATATAATTAAAATTCATTGATACATAATAGATGTATTTATTTGGGGGTACATGTGATAGTATGATATATTCATATAATTAAAATTCATTGATACATAATAGTTGTATTTATTTGGGGGGTACATGTGATAGTATGGTATATTCATGTAATTAAATGAAGATAATTGGGATATCCATCACCTTAAATATTTATGTTTTCTTTACACTAGGAACATTCAAATTCTCTTTAGCTTTTTTGAAATGTACAATAGGTTAGTGTTAATAGATCAGTCATCCTACTGATACATCGAACACCAGGTCTTCTGTCTACATAGACATATTTAGAAATGCAAATCTCTTAGGAAATTAATCTCTAATGTCAGTGATGCGCACTGATTTGTATTGCTTGCTTTCTTTGTAGGCGATATAGTGAAATGGTTCCTTAAATGGATGCTAAATATGACTAAATGATCGATTTACAGTGTAGTTGGCACTAAGTAATAAATGCTCAGTAACATAGCTACCATAGCTGTCTTTAAAAGTGGATTGATTTGACTTCATAGGAAAGACATTATTTTTAAAAAAGATAAATATTAAAAAACAAAAAGCCAAAATACTATAATGTCTTACTACATTGATTCTCTTAAATCAGGTTTTTTTTTTTTTTTTAATTAAGTAGCAGGACCCTATTCCAAAATAAGTTTTACCTAGAAGCACACTATTTAAGACAGAAAGCTGAAATACTCTGGTTAAGTGGGAAGCGCCATGTCTTCCCCACTGCTGGTATTATTTCTGAAAAACCTCAAAGGAACCCCTTTGTCTCTGAATAGCATGTTTTAAAAACCACTGCTTGCACATTTGTGCCTTGACATATCAAATATGTGAACAAAGTAATAGAGTGAGAAAACTGAATTTCTATTTAGGAATTTCTATTTTATTCTCTCTATAAAAAGCCAAGAAGTGGTTGGTGTTTGGAATAACATGAAAAATATTCCAAGTGTCTTTGGAAATACTTACACTAGAACTATAAGGTTTATGATAATTCTGTCTTAGATTCATTACCTTGAGCTGGTCTAAAAAAGGGTGATATGTAAGAACTACCAAGAGAGACTTGGAGTAGATTTAAGAATGAAGGAATGAATGAATATCCATGGGCCAAGGCTTTGCTAAGCCTTCTTATTACACAGGATAACAGAGTATAGTTGCTAGTTTCTACCTTTGAAGATTATGATCCTTAAAAAGGAAACAACTCTGAACAGAGACCGTGTTATTCATAGGTGTTCCTCACTTGTTTCCACCACATAATAAGGTGTTTATTGAATAAATGTTTATTTAATGAATGAAAAAAATGTATGTCTCTCTTTGCTCCTAGACTGCAAGTTACTTAAAAAGACATGGACCATATTTTACTTATCTTTCATGGCCTGCAAATTGAGTTTGCTTACTGAATTAATGAATGAATGACCAATTGTACACATATGTCTGTAAAACATTTACATATCCACATTTCCGTTAGATTAAGATTCTTGAGGGCAGAAACCATGTGTTAGCTCTCAGCATGGTGCCTGACTCATAGTAGGTTGTGAAAAACATTTGCAGAACTGAATAAAACTTAGGTTTGAGTAGTACTGGAGCTGTCTCATAACCGGGCACAGTGTTTTCTAAATAGACACTAAAATTATTTCATAATTAAAGACAGAGATCTCACTAGGCATTTTCTGAGTTAGTGCCAGTTGAATAATATGAGCAACAAGCTATAGGAGTTCAGAGGAGAATGAGTTCTGTGGACTGAAATAGTCAAAGTGGATTTTCAGAGCAGATGAGACATGATGAAGGCAGGAGCTACTTTGGTGTTTTAAGAACATTAATTAGGCAGCAGGAAAATTGGAGTACAGGGAGACTAGTAAGGAAGGCTGGAAAGAGCCCTGGATTTGGAGTTCAGAGTTCGGTGTTCAGAGTCCTTTGCTTCTTAGTGACTATCTGACCTTGAGAAGATAACTTGAACTCCCTTTTCCTCTTCGGTGAGGTAGAGGTAAGATTGATGTGCATATTGATATGTACTTAAAAGTGTTTGTAAAATGCTAAGTAAAACCAAATGCTATGCTTTGAGTGTAGTGGATTCCAAATATTTGTTTAATGACAATAAATGATATTGACTAATTAAAATAATGGAGCCACTGGAATGTCACCTCCTGCATCTGCCAGTAAACCTTTTAACACAGGGGGCGGTGGGGGCGGGGGAAGTAAATATGTGAAACCACCAAATCTCATGATCAGAAGAAAAACTTTTTGAAACTCCCATGAGACTCCAAAGTTATGTCAGAGGTGAATAAGTCATGAACTTTTCATGCTGATATCATTTCTAAGGTTACTGCTTTGTTGGAAGAAGCAAACCACAAGATAAACCATGCAGAAAATCTTTTTTAAAAAAGCTTCCTGAAGGATGGATGGTTCGTTTGTTCTAATTGCTTGTCACTTTACTTACTAGTGAGTCATTTTTTTTCCTTAACCAGTAATTTGTTTTAAATTTGGTCATAAGATGGTATGCTGACTAGTCCAGTGTTACAAAATAATTGGAAAGAATATGACAGACAACTGAATAAGGGAAATCTGGTTCTTGAACTTCCAATGTATGAATTGGTGATGGTAAGCTTAGTCTTTATGATGTAAGATTGGATTTATTGGAACTCCTTTATGTCCAGAAGTTGCAGCACCTTTCTTTGTCTCTGGAATGCGCAAGGTCTTTACTGCATCCTGTAGACATTGAGGGTTTCACCCCGTATTCTGGGTCTGATTATTTTTAAAGAAACACTCTTTCCTTCTTACCCATTATGGAGACACTACTAACCTTGTATATACTTTTATTAGAGTGCTGATAACACCATATTACAGTAGCATACTTACATATCTGTTTTCTTAACTGTGAGCTCCTTGAGAGCAGGGACTGTGTGTTTTTGCTTTTATTTCACCAGTACTCAGAAGTATCCACAGTATAGAAAAGCACTCAATAAATGGAACAAATGAAAGTGAATAGATAAATAAATGATTTCGCTTGTATAAGATGTCTAGCAATCTTTTGTGTATTTTTTTAATTCACTGTATGGCACACATTCTAGTACATCCCTATTTATAATGTTGACCTACTATTAAAGGAATTAAACAAATGTAAGCCAAGACAGGAAATGCGTATTAAAACAACTGTGACACTTTTGCCTTCCAGATCGGCACAGATTTTAAAAATTGATAATGCCCATGTTTGATGACCCAAGGAGACAGGAATTGTTATACTTTGCTGGAGGAAACATAAATTGGCATAGCCTTTTCTGGAAGTCATTTAGGAAGATATATCCAAAAGCCTTAATAAGTTTCATATTTTCTCACCCAGCAATTCTATGCTTATCATCTTAAAGAATAAATTTAAAAACTTGTAAAAGATTTTTACTGTAACATATTTGATAGAAAAAAGGAAATAACATAAATGTTTAAGTGCAGAAAATTTATTGAATAAATTATAGCACATTTATACAAGAGAGTACTATGCCATCTTGAAAAATCCACACTATATTTTCAAAAGGAGAAAAAGACTGGCTTTAAAGCAGCATTAGATAGGCACAATAGGATACCATGTTTTAAAAATGTATATGTATAGAGAAAAGCCTGAAAGACTGTGTACCAAAATATGAAAAATGGTAACTTCTTGGTAATAGAATTACCAGGAATTTTTAGTTTATTTCACTCTATATTCAATAATATGATGAGTATGTATTACTTTTTTAATACGAAAAGTCAATAAAGGTTCTATAAAGAATACATACTTTCTCCTTTACTGGTTATATATATCCTCCAATGAAAGAAGAGGAACCCGCCTTAAAATATGAATTTTCACCTGGCCCCAGTGTGGCACACCATTTTCCCTCCCTGTTTTTCCCCTGTTATCCTTTGTAACTCATAAGATACAGTGGAGGCCTATACAGAAGTAACTGATTCATTCATTCAGGAAATATTTGTTGAGGACCTACAACAGTTTAGGAACTTGGGATATGAGATAAGTGTTGAATTCTTAAAGGCTAACTGTATTGTGGACTTTATTTTTAAAACTGAAAATGTAATAAAGAGTATCTAGTCTAACCTCTCTTTGGAGACAGGGAAAATGGATCCCAAGGAGGCTGCCTAAGATTGGATGTATAATAAATGGCACATCCTAGACTTGAATTCAGAAATATTTCTAGTTGTGTGCTCTTTCTGGTCACTTGAGCCTCTCATTTTGTAAAACTATCTGCACAAATACAGATTCTTAAAGTCAGAAGAAATCTTGTCCTTGATGCTTATATCTGTTCTGCAATAACTTTAATAGTCCTAATTTGCTTCACTTTGTCTCATAGACTGTGTTGTTAGCTAAAGCATCATACCTGTGAATTTTCTATATTAATCATTGTTAAACTATTTCTTCCTCTTTTGCTTTGTTTTTAACCACATAAAACATTTTTACAGTTCAGAGGCCTTTTACTTTTCTACACCTGTTATGCCATGAATCCATAGGGAAGGTGTGTCTGCAGCTCAAGCTCCCTCCCATTGGTTCTCACAAAGTGCACTTGTCTGAGTGGAGCAGGCTGGCGCTTCACCTGAACCTGGGTACTTCTCTCTTTGGCTTCCTTCTTTTTCCAGTCATTTTCCTTCGCACATTTCAGGAAGCTATCTTGGCTCTTAGCGTGCTTAATATGATCAATACACACATTAATTCTCTTGCCAGGAATCTTGCCCTTAACTTGTATGTTTACAGCAATGTAAACGGCACACTGAGGAACACTGGGACTCTTCCAGTTTTGCCATGGTAACACTTGCAGGCATTCCTTTTGATATCTACAATATCACCTTTCTTATAGTTGCATATGTTTGTGGCCACAGGAACAACTCTATGTTTTCTAAAAGGCCTAGAGAACATATACAGGGTGCCTCTCCTCTTTCCTTTTGCATTCGTTATTTTGGTGAATTATTGGAAGATGGCAGTTCCGGCCAAACAGGCTAGAATGTTTTTTCCTTCTGATTACTAAGATGCCCATGGCTTCCATACCGTCCAAATCTAATCTCCCTAAGTAGTGCCTATAGATTCAGGTGTGGTCATTGAATGAAACAAGATACAAGCGAAAAAGGAATATAGAGCATAGTTTTGTGTGTGTGAGTAACAGAGAAAAGCAAAGGGAAATGATACCAAGTGTAGTTTGCTATAAAAAAAGGTGAGTTTTCTACCCCATTTATTTGGTGAAAATAATGAAGAAAAGCCAGCAAGACTAAGAAAAAGCAAGTTATTCAGATTTCTTATATATGTATGTAGACAGACTGGGAAAAAACAAAACAGGAAGTACTTCAGAAGTTTAAACAAATACTTATCTCGTGGCTTTGCTGGAAAATTGTGCATTCTCCTCAAGTCCCAGAGAGTAATTAAATGGAAAAAATGACAACTAGAAAGAGGAATTTTTCATGAACCAGATTCCAGCCACGATACAATCTTCAATTACCTAATATGCAAATTTAGAAAATTAATCACTTAAAAAATAAAAATAGTCAAAAAAACTCAATAATATCTTAAAGTAAATGCGAGGTCAGCAGAATCAATATTTTAATCAGTAACTACTTCTTTTAAACATGAAATTCTAGACACTTCTAGGAGGATGGTCTGTCCCGTGTTTTTATGGTGGATGAGGTAAATATAACAAGGGAATTTGTACATCTGTTTTGTGGGGTTGCTTGGCCTTCCAAAAGTCAAGCTGGAGAAGACTGGCTTGCAGAAAACCAGAAAGTTTGCCTGTTAATAACTGAGAGTTCACTGTGCTCTTTGCCTTCTCATAACCCTTATTTATTAGCAATGGAAAGAACTCTGGATTAGAAACCAGGTGTTTTGCCTGGATAATTTCCAGGATTGTTATAACATTATAATAAGATGGCACGGCAAATCACTTTATTCAATCTACGAGGTATCTATCTACTATTTCAAATTATTCAGTAATTTCAAATAGTGTTAACATCAATACTGCGATGAATATGTGAAATGCATGTGACCAGTTATGGATTTATAGAGTTATAAAAGTATTGATTGTGAAATATGATTGGAAACTAGTCCAATGAACATATTGCCTTAAAAATTTCTACAACTATGATTAACAGCTACTGAGCATTTAACCAACATTTAAAACCAGTCTGTTGTTTGATACCTATTCTTTCAATGAAGAGACTACTTGAATCCAGCAGCACATCAAAAAGCTTATCCGCCATGATCAAGTGGGCTTCATCCCTGGGATGCAAGGCTGGTTCAACATATGCAAATCAATAAACGAAATCCAGCATATAAACAGAACCAATGACAAAAACCACATGATTATCTGAATAGAGACAGAAAAGGCCTTTGACAAAATTCAACAGCCCTTCATGCTAAAAACGCTCAATAAATTCGGTATTGATGGAATGTATCTCAAAATAATAAGAGCTATTTATGACAAACCCACAGCCAATATCATACTGAATGGGCAAAAACTGGAAGCATTCCCTTTGAAAACTGGCACAAGACAGGGATGCCCTCTCTCACCACTCCTATTCAACATAATGTTGGAAGTTCTGGCTAGGGCAATCAGGCAAGAGAAAGAAAGAAAGGGCATTCAGTTAGGAAAAGAAGAAATCAGATTGTCCCTGTTTGCAGATGACATGATTTAGAAAACCCCATTGTCTCAACCCAAAATCTCCTTAAGCTGATAAGCAACTTCAGCAAAGTCTCAGGATACAAAATCAATGTGCAAAAATCACAAGCATTCTTATACACCAGTAACAGACAAACAGAGAGCCAAATCATGAATGAACTCCCATTCACAACAGCTTCAAAGAGAATAAAATACCTAGGAATTCAACTTACAAGGGATGTAAAGGACCTGTTCAAGGAGAACTACAAACCACTGCTCAGTGAAATAAAAGAGGACACAAACAAATGGAAGAACATACCAGGCTCATGGATAGGAAGAATCAATATTGTGAAAATGGCCATACCACCCAAGGTAATTTATATATTCAGTGCCATCCCCATTAAGCTACCAATGACTTTCTTCACAGAATTGGAAAAAACTGCTTTAAAGTTCATATGGAACCAAAAAAGACTGCACATTTCCAAGACAATCCTAAGCCAAAAGAACAAAGCTGGAGGCATCACGCTACCTGACTTCAAACTATACTACAAGGCTACAGTAACCAAAACAGCATGGTACTGGTACCAAAACAGAGATATAGACCAATGGAACAGAACAGAACCCTCAGAAATAATACCACACATCTACAGCCATCTGATCTTTGACAAACCTGACAAAAACAAGAAATGGGGAAAGAATTCCCTATTTAATAAATGGTGCTGGGAAAATTGACTAGCCATAAGTAGAAAGCTGAAACTGGATCCTTTCCTTACTCCTTATACAAAAATTAATTCCAGATGGATTGGAGACTTAAATGTTCGACCTAAAACCATAAAAACCCTAGAAGAAAACCTAGGTAATACCCTTCAGGACATAGGCATGGGCAAGGACTTCATATCTAAAACACCAAAGCAACGGCAACAAGAGCTAAAATTGATAAATGGGATCTAATTAAACTAAAGAACTTCTGCACAGCAAAAGAAACTACCATCAGAGTGAACAGGCAACCTACAGAATGGGAGAACATTTTTGCAATCTACTCATCTGGCAAAGGGCTAATATCCAGAACCTATAAATAACTCAATCAAGGTACAAGAAAGAAACAAACAACCCCATCAAAAAGTGGGCAAAGGATATGAACAGACATTTCTCAAAAGAAGACATTCATACAGCCAACAGACACATGAAAAAATGCTCATCATCACTGGCCATCAGAGAAATGCAAATCAAAACCACAATGAGATACCATCTCACACTAGTTAGAATGGCAATCATTAAAAAAATCAGGAAACAACAGGTGCTGGAGAGGATGTGAAGAAATAGGAACGCTTTTACACTGTTGGTGGGACTGTAAACTCGTTCAACCATTGTGGAAAACAGTGTGGCGATTCCTCAAGGATCTAGAACTAGAAATGGCATTTGACCCAGCCATCCCATTACTGGGGATATACCCAAAGGATTATAAGTCATGCTGCTATAAAGACACATGCACACGTATGTTTATTGTGGCACTATTCACAATAGCAAAGACTTGGAACCAACCCAAATATCCATCAGTGACAGACTGGATTAAGAAAATGTGGCACATATACACCATGGAATACTATGCATCCATAAAAACGGATGAGTTCGTGTCGTTTGTAGGGACATGGATGCAGCTGGAAACCATCATTCTCAGCAAACTATCACAAGAACAGAAAACCAAATACCGCATGTTCTCACTCATAGGTGGGAACTGAACAATGAGATCACTTGGACACAGGAAGGGGAACATCACACACCAGGTCTTATTGTGAGGAGGGGGTGGGAGGAGGGATAGCATTAGGAGATATAACTAAGGTAAATGATGAGTTAATGGGTGCAGCACACCAACATGGCACATGTATACATATGTAACAAACCTGCACGTTTTGCACATGTACCCTAGAACTTAAAGTATAATAAAAACATTAAAAAAAAAAAAAGAAAATTAATTTTCCAGAAAAGCATTCTTGTTTATGTTAGAGGGAAACTTGTAACTACCAAACAGGGTGGTGTTTGCATTTAGGTCATTAGTTATTGCTCAGCAAATCTGGGAGAAAATCAGAGTTGTTTGAAACTATAAACATTATCCAAAAGAGTTACCCTAAAAATCTAATTGCAAGAAAAAAACTCTTGATTTTTCTGAACTGCTGGAAAGTTTAGGCAGTAGCAGCTGTAATTCTTAATCCCACTTGACTGGTTACTGATAGAACTGAGCTGTACTAAAAACACAAGACCACAGTTGATATCTTTTTACCTTAGGTCACCAATTTACTCTGAGTTTGCTTATTAAATTCTCAAGTGGCTTTCTTCTAATATTGCTCTCCATGCTTTCTCTGTTCCACATTAAATAACTTCTCATCCTCCTAGACTGAGGTACAAGTTTATATACTTTCTGTCTCATCAATACTAATAATTTAAAAATGCATACATAAGGCAAATCTATATAAACTCTGTATTGAACATTCAACAAGAATTTGCTTATTGTAATTCTTAAAATTCACATTTCAACTGGTTGAATATATACTGTCCATGGAAAATAAAGGATATTTTTCTAAAGCAGACTTCTTAGACACATAAAAACAGAAGGTATTAAAAATGATCAAATGAAATTCATCTTCTTTCAGTTTAAACATATTTTCTTAAATCGATAAATAATTATGTATAATTTATAGGGTATAATATGATGTTTTAATCTATGTGTACATTGTAGAATGATCACATCAAGCTAATCACTGATTTAGAGAGCTTCATGGGCTGTTAGGAATCCTGATGATACAGTGAAAGTTCCTATCTCATAGTGTTGTTGGGAGATTAAAGGAATTTATACATGGAAGGGCTGTGATAGTGTCTGATATATGATAAATGTTCATAAATGTTTTCTATTTTCTTCTGATTACTACTTTAAATAAGCTCTGGGGTATTTTGTGAGGAAATCTTTTGCTTTCCTAACAGTAGAAGTCATTCTTTCTATATTGGGATTTATTTTTCCCTTTATTTTTCTCTATCTTATTCTCCTTGCTCTTCCTGCTTTCTTCATTGGTTTTTATTATTGAAAATCTGAGGCAGTGGTTTGGTGACCCCAAAACAACAATTTAACCTGCTCAACCACTTGTTCAGCAGCCTGGGAGACAACACAGTGTGCTATGTGTTTGCTGATGCTGTTTTCCTCTTCTTTCTTACAATCCACATTCTATCCTCCAGGCCCCAATCCTTGTTATTTCCTCAGATCGGCCCAGAGTACACTGATACTCATTGAACTAATCCAATGCTTATAATCTACACCACGCATTTATTGTTTCCTATATATAATCAATTGCATGTTTCATGGGTTTTTGTATTTTCTCTTAAGTGATATTTTTGGTTCCTC
This sequence comes from Chlorocebus sabaeus, assembly GCF_047675955.1. Lineage (NCBI taxonomy): Eukaryota > Metazoa > Chordata > Mammalia > Primates > Cercopithecidae > Chlorocebus > Chlorocebus sabaeus. The sequence continues at coordinate 99,531,960 of NC_132904.1, read as the reverse complement.
AAGAACTTAGGCTCATGGGGACAAAAATCCCATCCTTTCTCCCCAGACGATCAAGTATCCACCACAGTGTTATACACCTGATAGAGTCTCCCTAGGAAATACTTGATGAGTTGAATCCCCTACCTCATTTAAATGGTTGTTTTGATATCATGGAGTTACCGTCTAAGTTGTACCAGGAGAAGAAGTTCTCTACTCATCTGTAATAATTTGTTCTACCATCCAAATGATACTCTTTTTGTCAGGAAGTTTATCTTAGAGACAAACCTAAATCACTCCTTTTGTAGTTGATAGTACCATCTGGATGAAATGAAAGAAGGAAATGTGATAATTATCATGGTTAATTACTTTGATTTTTAATACAGTTATTTTCTTAATTCTTTTTTTAAAGGGATTTATGTTTTTGTTCAAGGACTTTTAAGTCTTTGGAGTCTGTGATTGAAAGAGCTGTATCCAATTCTATCTAATTTTTATTCTTTTGGTGGTATTATTCAAAATGAGATCTGCAAAATGTCTGTATCAGAATCACCTGGGTTATGTAACCTGAAAACTTCTGTGTGTCGTTTCAGACCTACTGCATCAGAATATCTTGGTGTGAAGCTGAAAATTTGCATTTTAATGCTTCCAGATAATTATTAGATATTTGGTTCTTAATATCTTAATATGATGGAAAGAGAATTGCTATTTTGCATTCCTTGTTAAATTTTGCATTATGTAGTTTTCAAGTTATTAAATAGGGTATTGCTTGGCCTAATAAGACACTTTTTTTTTTAGTGTGAGGACACTTTTTCTCTGTCTCTCTCACCCCCACCCCCATATACACAGATACACTATCTTATTTTGTCATATCCCGCTGATAGTACCATGTCCTAAGCTCTAATGAAACTCATCTTACATTATAGTATTATAATAAATTTTTCTATATCTGACATCTTCCATCTCCACCAGATTATGTTTTTCAAGGAGGGTGTGCATGGTTAGGTACACAGTAAATGTTTACTATTATGAATATTGAATAAATTTTATGTTGCTATTAAACTGCTTCATGTATATTAAATGTACCTTCTCAACACAGGAAAAAAGCTAAGCATAGATTAATCTTATACTCCTTGTTATATTTTGCCCTTTTGAATATATAGTAAGAGAGGAATGCGAGTAAATCAGTTTTATATTTGATAGGCATTCACAACTTCTGTTAATTCTTTGAGGTGAGAGCTAAACAAATATTTGGTTTATATATTAAGGTAAAACAGGAAAAAATATAAAACAAATCTATACTTAGTCTTTTTTTCTGGAAGAATGACTCAGCAGGGCTAAGCAAGGTTTTGTTTACAAACCTGGTTTCCATACTTGGTGAGCTTGCATACAAACTTTCATAACCAGTGAGCCATTGTCTCCTGATGTTCTTATTTCTAGCCAGAACGTGAAGTTGGCAAAATTATCCAAAAACATCACATCCTAAACTATTCTAGTTATAACCAAGAAGCTTGATTTTCAAAACAGAAATATGTAACTGCTAAATCCACTAAAAGGAAAATTATTTATTTTTAGGCAAGTGATTATTTTTTCTCTCTGATTTGAAGCATGTTTAGATGGATATTGTTCAGGAGTACAAAGTTATTATAAAACAGGGCCATTATATCCTTTTCATCCATGAGTATACAGAGGACAAATATCTTATGTATCTAGTTCTGTCTGAGAATAAGAAGCCAGTTCAATTTACTCAACAATGTACAAAGATCAATGAGAAGAAAGAAATCTTAGGCTGAGAATTCAAGATCAAATAAAGTTCTAGAATATGCTGTGCCCTAGGCTTTTTACAAAATTAAGCCGTGGTGGTCACCTTCAGACTAGCAAAGTGATGTGAACACCAAGAGACTCTTTGCTTGCCCTTCCACTTTCTTTACATTTAGGTCCTGTCTTATTGTCATATTCAATTCATACAAACTGTCTCCTGGGAACTGCATGGCAACTTTCATGTGTAAAGGTAAGAAGGGAGCTAATATTTATTAAGCTCCTGCTGTGTGCTTAGTACTTTTAAAATATTATCTCATCTAATCCTTATAATTCTTGACATCGATTTTATAAACCTTGACATATGGGAAAATTTAGACTCAAAACAGCACAGGGATGATAACTGAGTGAACCAGTACTCAATACCAGGATTTCTATTTTCAAGTCTTGTATGTTTATCCCTATTCCAGGACTGTGTACTACACAGTAAGTGGTCAGTGAATCTTTGCTAAGTGAATGAGTGAACTCCATGGATATCTCCCAAATACCAACTTGAATCTTTCTTTTTCACTCTCTTTTCCCCACAGTAAATATTTATTCTAATGTATTTGGAGATCACCTGATCCAACCTCCTCCATAAGAAGGAGTCACCTATGAAGTGCCTGACACAAAATCCTCAGCCAGCCCATGTTTGCTTTTTTTCAGGAAAAGGAAATCATTAATTTGTTTCATTAATCTGTTTCATTTTTGTGTGCTCTTTATTATTAAAAATGTTTTTATTTTTTATACTGAGATAAAATCTACTTCCAGGTGGAACGATGGCATGGCATTGGTTTGGGCTCAAAAAATTGGGATTTGGACCCCCAACTTTTCTGAACTTTGGTTTTCAACCTATAAAATGGTGGTAATGGTTGTGCCTCCATTGCATAACTCTCAATGTAATTTTGAGAACAAAATGATATAGTTAACAAGACAGCTCTTTACAAAGAATAAATCCCAATGGAAAAGTATTTTACATTCTGGAACTTCATAGAGTAATTCTACTCATTGTTAAAAAAAAAAAAAAAAAAAAAAAACAACAACAACACAAAAAACATGACATGCCTCATTACAACTTCTTTTCTTTAGGCTAAAGAGCCCTCTTTTCTTACAAGTTTAAAAAATACGAAGTAGAAGGTGTCATACAAAAACTCCCCCTCTTTGCCTCCTGCTAGATCCTCTCTAATATGTCAAATACTGCCTTTAAGTGTGCCGCAGAACTGGACCACGATGTAGAATCATCCTTACCAGCATAGAATACACTTGTGTCGTAACTGTCCTTGGCCTGGATATGTTGTTTTGATCATGAAACCTCAAGGTTTTAGACATTATATATCATTGCTAAGCTATATCGAGTTTGTGTTTGACTGAGAGTTAGGTCTTTTTCGTATTAGCTGCTGTCAAGCTATGTCTTCCAAGTACTGTATTCATGTGGTTGTGTTCTTTTAACCTCAGTGTAGATCACCACATTAATATATATTTAATTCATCTTACTGGTTTTAATACCCATCCATTGAGATTTTCTTGACTTTTTATTTTGATCTGCCAATGTCTAGCTATTTCTGCAAGTTTTACGACATCTGCAAAATAGTAAGCAAGTTCTTTCTGACATTAGCCACATTATTGGTAAAAATGTTGAATAAGATTAAGGTTTTGGAAGTATCTTTTCTTCTCACTAAAGATTTTTCTTTAGGCTAGATTATTATTGTCATAGTTAATGAACAGCCTATTACAGTTATTGGTGACAGCCCTGTTTCTTCCTAATAGATTGTGAACCACAGTTTGATCTTCTTAGTATCCCTAAGGCTTAATATAGTGCCTGATAAATACTTGCTACTTAATAAGAGTTTATAATTGAAGAATGAATGAATGAACTGACATATGTCTATTAACCAATACACTTTGAGCATGATTATTTAACTAGATACATGGCCCATATAATTTAGCCAATATCCAACTTACATTTTCTTTTTTATTTTTGTAAGGATATTTACTATGATTTTGTCATATTTGCCCTCAACCTCTGGAAGCATTTCCTTGATCTACTGATTTAATAATCATTACAGAAGAAAAGCAGACACACTAATATGACTTGTTTTTAGTGAAATCATCCATACTTATTTATATTTAACACCTATTTCTTTCCTGGATTATTCCTATACTTTTTATGTAATTACTTTCTCTAAACATTTGCTTCATGACCTCCTAATTACCCTGTGTTCCTCTCCATGGGTTGTACATTTGCACAAGTATCTCTCTTCCATCATCATCCTCTCCTTCTTTGCTCCCCATTTTGTTCCTTTCCCTGCTCAATCAATTTTTTTAAGTTAAACAGTTTATTCAGATGCCTTATTGAGAATAGGCTCCTCTTTATCTTTAGTTTTCCTATTCTTATTCAGTTCCTTTCCTATGTTACTTCTTCCCGCTTTTGGACCAAAGTTGAATAAAAGTATATTTATAAGTATGTTGAATAAAATTTTGAGCTCCAAGATTTTATTTTTATTTAAAAAAACACAGAAGGAAACATATTTTCTCTCTACCTAAGCAACACAAAATCTCTCTAACCATGTAATTTTATTTAAATTCCATTGACAAATGAGCAGGTCAGTTGTCCCCAAATGCAGAGCCTTTTCCTTGTAGAGAATTTATTGTAGCAAGGATCCATGTAGGGATCTTTCTGAATAATGATGACTTGTGATATTTTATAAATCTTCTATGTTTCTCAGAAGGCTTAGGAGAACATTCTATTAAGTCATTCCGAACTCTGTTGTATTTACCATCAGCATTTAATTCTTGAGTCACAGTTTGAGTTTTGTTACAAGAGAGGACAGGTTTGTCTTAGGCTGGTTTTCTGGTAATAGAGTTAAATGAGGCCATTGATCAGCATTTATATTTAGCTTAAGGAAATGTTATCATCTTGTTTGCTTAAACCCCATACACACAATCCTCTGCTATTTCCTGTATTTTGTTAACTAGTAATATCTTCTGTAGTGGAAAATATGTGTCATTCTCTTAAAGACTGTGAAGGACGGAAGTGTGTCCTTGCAAAATTCATATGTTGAATGACTCCCCCATGTGGCTGTAGTAGAGATGGGACCTAAGGTTGGAACTCTTATCTCATAGAATTGGTGTCCTTATAATAAGAAGAGGAAGAGACCCAGTGTTCTCTTTCCACCATGTGAGGACAAGGAGACAATGTGGCCATCTGCAAGTTGGAAAGGGAGTCCTCCTCAGAACTGGACCCAACTAGCGCCCTGATCTCAGACTTCCAGCCTGCAGACTGTGAAAAAATAAATTTTTGTTGTTTAAGATGCAAAGTCCATGGCTTTTGTTATGGCAGCCCAAGCTGACTAATTCAATGGCTTAATGTTATCTTCATCTGGAAGTAATTAGTAGCTGCATTTCTTCATACGAATTCATAAATTTTACCATAAGTCTGTCAGTCCAAGGGTACCATTAATAGTATGTCATGTTTTGCTCCATGTGCCAACCTTTCTAATAGTTTATCCAAAATTATAATATCTTTTATATTTGGGGTGCTGCTTTTTCTTTTTCCTGTTAAGAAATATATGAGTTTACACTTAGAAAATTGTCTTACTTCATCTGGTGTTTTTTACAAGACAAGATGTAATCTCTGTCTTCAATTAATAGAAAAAAACATGTGAATCATAAAATCCAAAAAATAATATTAAGAGAGTCTTTAATTGTAGCCCTGTGAGTTCTGCCTCAACCAGTAACTAAATTAATGGATGAGGTACCACTGTGTCTACTACCAGGCAGTGACCTGATCACTCCACAGATGTGAAGTTCTATACTCCCTCTGAGATACCTCTGAAGCTTTTGTTAAGTTCATTTGTTTATCAGTTTTTTCTCCTTGAGTGTAGGATCTGTGAAAGGTATTTGTAAAACAAATTTTCTCAGACTCATCCATGCCTCTAACCTTGGAAAATTAATGTAACCTACTGATTTGTATAATGTTAGAAAGTTAATGTTTTGATATCAGTGTAATAAGTTTTAAAACATGAATAATAGTGTCCTTTTCATAGTTATTATAGTTTTCATTAAGATTAAAATAATATAGGAGGGCACACCCAAGATGGCCGAATAGGAACAGCTCCAGCCTTCAGCTCCCAGTGTGAGTGACACAGAAGATGGGTGATTTCTGCATTTTCAACTAAGGCACTGGGTTCATCTCACTGGGGCGTGTCAGACAGTTGGTGCTGGTCCGCAGGTGCAGCCTGACCAGCGAGAGCTGAAGCAGGGTGAGGCATTGCCTCACCTGGGAAGCACAAGGGGGAAGGGAATTCCTTTTCCTAGCCAAAGGAAATTGAGACACACAACACCTGGAAAATTGGGTCACTCCCACCCTAATACTGTGCTATACCAAGGGTCTTAGCAAACGGCACACCAGGAGATTATATCCCACACCTGGCCCAGAGGGTCCCACACCCATGGAGCCTCCCTCTTTGCTAGCACAGCAGTCTGAGACCTAACTGCAAGGCAGCAGCGAGGCTGGGCAGCGGGGGGGCTGCCATTGCTGAGGCTTAAGTAGGCAAACAAAGCCACTGGGAAGCTCGAATTGGGTGGAGCCCACCACAGCTCAAGGAGGCTGGCCTGCCTCTGTAGACTCCCCCTCTGGGGACAGGGCATAGGTAAACAAAAAGCAGCAGAAACCTCGGCAGAGGTAAATGCCCCTGTCTGACAGCTTTGAAGAGAGCAGTGGATCTCCCAGCATGGAGGTTGAGATCTGAGAACGGACAGACTGCCTGCTCAAGTGGGTCTCTGACACCCAAGTAGCTTAACTGGGAGACATCCCCCACTAGGTGCAGACCGACACCTCACACCTCACACGGCGGGGTACACCCCTGAGACGAAGATTCCAGAGTGAGAATCAGACAGCAACACTCGCTGTTCAGCAATATTCTATCTTCTGCAGCCTCCACTGCTGACACCCAGGCAAACAGGGTCTGGAGTGGACCTCAAGCAAACTCCAACAGACCTACAGCTGAGGGTCCTGACTGTTAGAAGGAAAACTAACAAACAGGACACCAACACCAAAACCCCATCAGTATATCACCATCATCAAAGACCAAAGGCAGATAAAACCACAAAGATGGGGAAAAAGCAGTGCAGAAAAGCTGGAAATTCAAAAATCAGAGTGCATTTCCCCCTCCAAAGGAATGCAGCTCATCGCCAGCAATGGAACAAAGCTGGACAGAGAATGACTTTGATGAGTCGAGAGAAGAAGGCCTCAGTCAATCAAACTTCTCAGAGCTAAAGGAGGAACTACATAACCAGAGCAAAGAAACTAAAAACCTTGAAAAAAGATTTGATGAATGGCTAACTAGAATAACCATTGTAGAGAAGTCCTTAAAAGAACTGATAGAGATGAAAACCATAACAGGAGAACTACATGACAAATGCACAAGCTTCAGTAACCAACTCGATCAACTGGAAGAAAGAGTATCAGCGATTGAAGATCAAATGAATGAAATGAAGCGAGAAAAGAAGTGTAGAGAAAAAAGAGTAAAAAGAAATGAACAAAGCCTCCAAGAAATATGGGATTATGTGAAAAGACCAAATCTACATCTGATTGGTGTGCCTGAAAGTGATGGGGAAAATGGAACCAAGTTGGAAAACACTCGGCAGGATATCATCCAGGAAAACTTCCCCAACCTAGTAAGGCAGGCCAACATTCAAATTCAGGAAATACAGAGAATGCCATGAAGATACTCCTCGAGAAGAGCAACTCCAAGACACATAATTGTCAGATTCACCAAAGTTGAAATGAAGGAAAAAATGTTAAGGGCAGCCAGAGAGAATGGTCGGGTTACCCACAAAGGGAAGCCCATCAGACTAACAGCAGATCTCTCAGCAGAAACTCTCCAAGCCAGAAGAGAGTGGGGGCCAATATTCAACATTCTCAAAGAAAAGAATTTTCAACCCAGAATTTCATATCCAGCCAAACTAAGTTTCATAAGTGAAGGAGAAAAAAAAAATCCTTTACAGACAAGCAAATGCTTAGAGATTTTGTCACCACCAGGCCTGCCCTAAAGAGATCCTGAAGGAAGCACTAAACATGGAAAGAACAACCGGTACCAGCCATTGCAAAAACATGCCAAAATATAAAGACCATCGATGCTAGGAAGAAACTGCATCAACTAGTGCGCAAAATAACCAGCTAATATCATAATGACAGGTTCAAGTGCACACATAACAATATTAATTTTAAATGTACATGGACTAAATGGTCCAATTAAAAGACACAGACTGACAAATTGGATAAAAGAGTCAAGACTCATCAGTTTGCTGTATTCAGGAGACCCATCTCACATGCAGAGACACACATAGGCTCAAAATAAAGGGATGGAGGAAGATCTACCAAGCAAATGGAAAACAAAAAAAAGCAGGGGTTGCAATCCTAGTCTCTGATAAAACAGACTTTAAACCATCCAAGATCAAAACAGACAAAGAAGGCCATTACATAATGGTAAAGGGATAAATTCATCAGGAAGAGCTAACTATCCTAAATATATATGCACCTAATACAGGAGCTCCCAGATTCATAAAGCAAGTCCTTGGAGACTTATGAAGAGACTTAGACTCCCATACAGTAATAATGGGAGACTTTAACACCCCACTGTCAACATTAGACAGATCAACGAGACAGAAAGTTAACAAGGATATCCAGGAATTGAACTCAACTCTGCACCAAGGGGACCTAATAGACATCTACAGAACTCTCCACCCCAAATCAACAGAATATACATTCTTCTCAGCACCACATCGCACTTATTCCAAAATTGACCACATAGTTGGAAGTAAAGCACTCCTCAGCAAATGTAAAAGAACAGAAATTATAACAAACTGTCTCTCAGACCACAGTGCAATCAAACTAGAACTCAGGACTAAGAAACTCAATCAAAACCACTCAACTACATGGAAACTGAACAACCTGCTCCTGAATGACTACTGGGTACATAACGAAATGAAGGCAGAAATAAAGGTGATCTTTGAAACCAATGAGAACAAAGACGCAACATACCAGAATCTCTGGGACACATTTAAAGCAGTGTGTAGAGGGAAATTTATAGTACAAAATGCCCACAAGGGAAAGCAGGAAAGATCTAAAATTGACACCCTAACATCACAATGAAAAGAACTAGAGAAGCAAGAGCAAACACATTCAAAAGCTAGCAGAAGGCAAGAAATAACTAAGATCAGAGCAGAATCGAAGGAAATAGAGACACAAAAAATCCTCCAAAAAATCAGTGAATCTAGGAGCTGGTTTTTTGAAAAGATCAACAAAATTGATAGACCGCTAGCAAGACTAATAAAGAAGAAAAGAGAGAAGAATCAAATAGGTGCAATAAAAAATGATAAAGGGGATATCACCACTGACCCCACAGAAATACAAACTACCATCAGAGAATACTGTAAACACCTCTAGGCAAATAAACTAGAAAACCTAGAAGAAATGGATAATTTCCTGGACACTTACACTCTTCCAAGACTAAACCAGGAAAAAGTTGAATCCCTGAATAGACAAATAGTAGGCTCTGAAATTGAGGCAACAATTAATAGCCTACCAACCAAAAAAAGTCCAGGACCAGAAGGATTCACAGCCGAATTCTACCAGAGGTACAAGGAGGAGTTGGTACAATTCCTTCTGAAACTATTCCAATCAATAGAAAAAGAGGGAATCCTCCCTAACTCATTTTATGAGGCCAACATCATCCTGATACCAAAGCCTGACAGAGAAACAACAAAAAAGGGGATTTTAGACCCATATCCCTGATGAACATCGATGCAAAAATCCTCAATAAAATACTGGAAAACTGAATCCAGCAGCACATCAAAAAGCTTATCCGCCATGATCAAGTGGGCTTCGTCCTTGGGATTCAAGGCTGGTTCAACGTATGCAAATCAATAAACGAAATCCAGCATATAAACAGAACCAAAGACAAAAACCACATAATTATCTGGAGGCAGAAAAGGCCTTTGACAAAATTCAACAGCCCTTCATGCTATAAACTCTCAATAAATTCGGTATTGATGGAATGTATCTCAAAATAATAAGAGCTATTTATGACAAACCCACAGCCAGTATCATACTGAATGAGCAAAAACTGGAAGCATTCCGTTTGAAAACTGGCACAAGACAGGGATGCCCTCTCTCACCACTCCTATTCAACATAATGTTGGAAGTTCTGGCTAGGGCAATCAGGCAAGAAAAAGAAATAAAGGGTATTCAGTTAGGAAAAGAAGAAGTCAAATTGTCCCTGTTTGCAGATGACGTGATTGTATATTTAGAAAACCCCATTGTCTCAGCCCAAAATCTCCTTAAGCTGATAAGCAACTTCAGCAAAGTCTCAGGATATAAAATTAATGTGCAAAAATCACAAGCATTCTTATACACCAGTAACAGACAAACAGAGAGCCAAATCATGAATGAACTCCCATTCACAATAGCTTCAAAGAGAATAAAATACCTAGGAATCCAACTTACAAGGGATGTAAAGGACCTGTTCAAGGAGAACTACAAACCACTGCTCAGTGAAAAAAAAAAAGACACAAACAAATGGAAGAACATACCATGCTCATGGATAGGAAGAATCAATATTGTGAAAATGGCCATACCACCCAAGGTAATTTATACAGTCAATGCTATCCCAATTAAGCTACCAATGACTTTCTTCACAGAATTGGAAAAAACTGCTTTAAAGTTCATATGGAACCAAAA